>NC_089852.1:32409956-33108081 GCF_036373705.1 Amia ocellicauda
GACAAGCAGCTGAGTTGAGCAGTTGTTGAGGAAGTGTCGGATTCGGCATATGTTGCTCAGGAGGAATCAGTAGGTGCATGTCAGCATGGTGATGTGCTGAGTGTAAGAGAGCGCAGGATCGAGGGTGACTGCTAGGTTCTTAGCAGAAGAAGAAGGAGGGAGTGTCATAGATTCCAAGGGGATTGAGATGGAGAGATCAGCAGAAGGTGAGGAAGAGGGGGGAAAAAGAGGAGATCCGATTTGGAGAGGTTGAGTTTGAGGTGGTGCATCCAGGCAGAGATACCACACAAACTGGAAGAGATGCAAGAGGGGATGAGAGGGTAAGAAGTGTGAAATGACAGGAAGATCTGGGCATCATCTACGTAGAAGTTGTAGGAGAAACCATGGGATGCAATGAGGGGGCCCAGGGAGCGAGTGTAGAGAGAGAACAGGAGGGGGCCCAGGATGGAGCCTTGGGGTACGCCTGTGAGGAGAGGCTGGGGGGTAGATGAGGAACCTCACCATGTCACTTCATAGGTCTGGTCGTTGAGGTAGGAGGAGAACCAGGTGAGAGCAGTCCCAGAGATTCCAAGGTCAGCAAGGCAGGAGAGGAGGATGGAATGATCGACAGTGTCTAATGCTGTGGAGAGATCAAGGAGAATGAGGACTGAGGATAGGGAGGCTGCCCGAGCACATCTGAGGAAGTCAGTCACTGCCAGGAGAGCAGTCTCAATGGAATGAGCTGTGCGGAAGCAAGATTGCAGAGGATCAAAAAGTGAGTAATGGGAAAGAAATATGGAGAGCTGACGGTGGACAGTACGCTCGAGGGTCTTTGAGAGGAAGGGGAGTAGGGAGACAGGGCTGTAGTACTGAGGAGAGGTAGGATCAAGGGTAGGTTTGTTTAAATGCAGAGGGGAAACAGCCAGTGAGCAGTGAGGAGTTAAGGAGGGAGGAGATGAAAGGGAGTAGATCGGGAGCAGTCGCTTGGAGGAGGCGAGTGTGGAGAGGGTAAAGAGCACACGTTGTAGGTTTGTGACCTAGGGGGAGAGAGGAAATATCAGAGTCTGTATGCACTGTGAGCTTTCAAACATGCATTAAAAAAAAATATGAATAGATCAAACAATGCTTAATACAAACAAACTTAATTAACTTATACTAAGATACTGTTTGTGTCTCCAAAGACAAAACAAAACTAATTAAATAAGATGTCACATTGTTATAGTGAAACCTTAGCAACCGAATCTTCTTTTCTTCACTAGGTCTACCTGATACCAGAATGCCATGGAAAACACCTCACACACAACATCCTTCTTATTGACAGGATACAAAGAAACTGGGGATTTGCAATACTTATATTTTCTAGTCATACTTCTAGTGTACATGCTAACAATAGCTGCTAACACAGTTATTATTTGTGTGATTTGTGTGGAGAGGAGTCTGCACGAGCCCATGTATATGTTTTTATGCAGTTTACAGGTTAATGGTTTGTATGGGAGTACTGCTCTGTGCCCTGCTCTTTTAGTCAATATTTTATCTGACAGGCATGAGATTTCTCGCACAGCGTGTCTAATACAAATATATTCTTTGCATACTTATGGCATGTGTGAGTATATGGCTTTAGCTGTGATGGGGTATGATAGATATGTTTCTATTTGTCACCCATTTCACTACAGCATCATTATGTCTCCATCAAGAGTGTATAAACTCATAGTCATGACTTGGCTGTTTCCTCTTGCTGTATATACTGTAAATATAGTTGTAACTATTCGACTGCCACTGTGCAAAAGAACCATTGATAAGGTATATTGTGACAACTATTCAGTAGTCAGACTTGCTTGTATTGATGTCACCATTAACAACATCATGGGTTCAATTTTCATTGTCGTATATATTTTCCCCCTGGCTCTCCTCATTCTCTATTCATACGTACAGATCCTTAGAATCTGTTTAAAATCATCTGCAGCATCACGATCTAAAGCTCTGAACACCTGTGTTCCCCATTTAGTCACTGTCATCAATTTCTTTGTTTCTACTTTGTTTGAACTGTTTCAGAGTAGATTTGACATGGAGCACGTTCCTCTAGTAATCCGGATTCTGCTTTCTGTGTACTTTCTAATTTTACCTCCTTTACTAAATCCAATCATCTATGGATTAAGAAGTCAAAAACTCAAGGAAAAGACAAAAAAACTGCTCTGTCCTAAACTGATATTGCCGGTGCTAGAATAGTCCTCAACAAAGTGTTTGCTATAACAAAGGGCATTCTATGTCACTTCAAACTGTTAAATACTTGACATCTAAAACAATATAATATATAGATAAACATTTGCTTATGTGAAGTTTATTGTAAGTAACGCTATTAATATAATGTATCTGTTACAGAATAAAATATAAAAAATCATGAACATAATATAAGTGGAATGTGAAAGCAAAACATAAATGTCAAAAATGTGTACATGTGGTACAATGGATCTCATTTGTCAGATATGCTCTTTCACATTGAGTGAACAACATGTTCCTGTATTGTGCAAAGTACATTCTCATTGATTCTCGCTATTATATTTTATCCTCTGCTTAACTTCGAATACTTTCTCTCTCTACTCGTCCTATTCATGCTGTATATATTTTATGGATATTTATTGGAATTGTATTACTTTGAAATTGACATGAATGTATTCATTTTTATTTGAATAGAAATATAATTTAAAAAAATTCTCATGTATATTGCTGTTAGAATAAAAATAAGTAAAGAGGAAACAATCAAACAATAACAAAAAAAAACAAGTTATCTTTCAAGTCGGAAGCACTGCCCAGGGGGGAGGGGTTTCTGCGCACTGCCGTAGGAACCTGATTGAAATGTCACTCTATCAAAGCTGCCATTGGCCCCTGCGCTTGTCACTCAGAACAGGTCCCTTCCCACATCCTGTTCCGTAAAACGTGATGTCAGTGCAGGTTCGTCCTCTTTTGCCACTTCGCCTGGACCCGAGAACGTGAGCTCTCTGTGTCTTGTCCATGCATTAGACCCTTATTGTTGTTTGCAATAATTATTATTAATAGGTTGGTTGGCTTCACAGCTGTGCTGTCACCACCGTTTATTTCCATGTCTATTTGTATTGTTTAGTTATTATTAATAGCTAATCCGACTCTCAGTGGGCACAATTTGGCTGCGACTTCCGGGTCTGCTGTTCCACTGGGCGCTGCCGCGTCCGAAGATCTCCTCCTCCAGGGTTGCAGTGATGGAGACAGCCACGCCCCCCGCACTTGCGTCTCCTCCTGCTTCCTCTGCTGCACTGGCTGCCGCCACCGCACCTGCCGTGGCAGCCGTGCCTCTCCTGCCTGCAGTGCCCACGGTGCATGCTATTACGGACACGCGTGTCTGCACTGCGTCATCCCTCGCCTCCTCCCCGCCGCGCTGTCGGCAACGGAGGTCAGGCTCTGCGGACAGGGAGCATGATGAGGCCATCCATGCTTTAAACAGCAGGATGAACCTAATCTGTGCTCTCCTGGCCGCACAGGCAGAGTAACAGGTGCCACCCCCCCACACACCATGACGCTCCACCGCTGGCTCACTCTGCCACAAGGACTCAGAGTTTGAGCCGGAGCTCATGGAGGAGGAGCTCATCACTCCCACCCCTCCTTCTCCGTTTAGAATGGACACCCCTCCTGCTCCCACGGGACAGGACAGGGAGTTCTGGGCAGTCATCCAGAGGTCTGTGGAGTCTCTCCAGCTACCCTGGCCCTCTGACCCTGCCCCACCACGCTCCAGATTCGAGAGGGGTCAGTGCACACAGCGGCCCACATGGGCCCTCCCGCTACTGCCTGACCTCCTCTAGGAACTGAGGGCCACCTGGGACCATCTGGCAACAGCCCCCGCCCTAGCCAGGAGAGTGGAGGCTTATGCTAGGACCCAGTGCGCGGCAGAAGCGGGCTTGGTGGAATTTCCCCGCGTGAATTCCACCATAGCCATGCTGGTCTCCCTACCTCCGCTGTCCGCGGAGCCATGCAACACTGCCTGTGGGGGCGCTGCTCCGGAGGGCGTATGAGGCAGGAGCCCAAGCGTGGCCCAGCTGGCGGAGCCTTCGGAGCAACATGGAGCATCACCATCTTTGAGATAGCAGCAGCGGCGGACCAGCTCATCACGGTGATGCCCCAGGGGGCAACAGGGTGATACCCTGGCAGCCATTGTGGCGGCATGCCACCAGCTTTGGCTGTCCCAGGCACGGCGAGTCCCTGAGGCAGACAGGACTCACCTCATGAACGCCCCTATTTCACTGGGCTTCACTTTTGGCCACTCTGTGGAGGCGATGCTGACATGCACCCTCCAGGAGAGGGAACAGTCCCTGCAGCTGGCCCGGGTTTACCCTATTGCACCTCGCCTATATCAACAGGCAAGGAGGTCTCCGGTCTAGCACGCTGTCTGCTTCTGTGAGCGCAACCACAGTTCCGCTCCATCAAAGCAGTTCAGCTCCCAGGCCTGGCGGCGGACCTCCTCTCTTGGGGAGGCCCCCCGGTCTCAGAATGGTGCCTACACCTGTCTGTGGTACAGCAACTGTGGAGCCAGTTAAACAGGGGGTGGACGTGTATCTCTTTGTCTCAGCAGACTCCACACACTGCCCACTATGGTTCTCTGTCCAAGACCACTCAGGAACCCTAGGGATCGACACGCTAGCCCACACTTGGCCGCACTGTCTCCTTTAGGTATTCCCACCATTCCCCCTTCTCCCGGTGGTCCTTGAGAAGGTCAGGAGAGAACGAGCAACAGTTCTGCTGATAGCCCCTCGGTGACCTTGCAGATTCTGGTTCGCAGACCTGATCGCCTTGGCAGTTCCCAGTGAGAGCGGACTTGTTGTACCAGATGCAGGGCACGCTTTGGCACCCCAATCCGGGCCTCCTTCAGCTCTGGGCCTGGCCCCTGAGCGGGAGCAACTGATTGCCTGGGGTCTGTCAGACGCGGTAGTAGTCACTATTCAGTCGGCGAGAGCTCCCTCTATGAGGTTGCAGTATTCCTACCGCTGGTGGACGTTTAGCACCTCGTGCCAAGATGGCGGTCAAGACCCAATTAATTGTCTTACTAGAGTCATATTATAGTTTTTAAAAGAGCTGTTGGACCAGGGCAAGTCCCCGTCCACGCTCAAAGTGTATCTGGCGGCCATCTCTGTCATGTCCGGATTCATGGTGAGCCTCCTGACTGTGCAGTTTTTAAAGGGAGCTCGATGGCAGCGGCCTCCTCGCACCCCTTCACTGCCTGCATGGTGTCTTGATGTAGTGCTGGACACACATTCCCAAGCCCCATTTGAGCCACTGAACTCAGCTGAGCTGAAGCTAGTGTTACTTAAGACTGCTTTTTGCTGGTGATCACCTCTGCTATGACCTAACCCTGTGTTCCTCCCGGAAGTGCTGTCTCCATTCCATGTCAACAGGCCTCTTGAGTTGATGGCTTTTCATCCTCCTCCCTTCGCTTCAGAGCAAGAATGTCGGCTTCACCAGCTCTGCCCTGTGCGGGCCCTCAGGTGTTATTTGGAACCCACTAAAGGACATTCGGAACTCAGACCAACTGTTTGTGTCTTATGGAGCGTGGACACAGGGCCAGGCACTTTCAAAGCAGCGCCTCTCACATTGGATTGTGGACACCATTACCAGGGCCTACAAGTCCACCGGGACCCCAGTGCCTGAACACCTGGTGGCCCACTCGACTTGAGGCGTTGCGACATCTTGGGACCTTTTTCAAGGCGCCCCTCTGGCAGACATTTGTGCTACTGCAGCTTGGGCCTCGCTGCTTACATTTGCCCGGTTCTACAGGTTGGACATGACGGGACCGGTCCCTTCCATGGGAAACCTGGTGTTGGCTGCAGTCGAGCCCCAGTAGCCTACGGGCTCTGGCTTCTACCTTTTCCTCTCCCAGTCTGCCCCTTTTAAGTGCATCCTGAGGGAGCTAGTGAACCGTATCTTCCCTTCCACTGGACTATGCCTTCCAGTTGAGCACCCACGCGAGCTGCTCCTGGATTTACTGACAGGCCTGTCGATGTGTTCTCAGGGTCTGTCACACGGCCTACAGGCAAGTTGCCTTATGAGGCCGCCCTGTATATAGTTTGTTCATTATGCATTGTGTTGTGGGGGTGCATGCGTCTGGCCTGTACCCCACTCTGTATGTATACAGCGATCAGCCATAACATTATGACCACTGACAGGTGAAGTGAATAACACTGATAATCTCATTATCATGGCACCTGTCAGCGGGTGGGATATATTAGGCAGCAAGTGAACATTTTGTCCTCAAAGTTAATGTGTTAGAAGCTGGAAAAATGGGCAAGCGTAAGGATCTGAGCGACTTTGACAAGGGCCAAATTGTGATGGCTAGGCGACTGGGTCAGAGCATCTCCAATACTGCAGCTCTTATGGGGTGTTCCCGGTCTGCAGTGGTCAGTACCTATCAAAAGTGGTCCAAGGAAGGAAAATCGGCTCATTGATGCATGTGGGGAGCGAAGGCTGGCCCGTGTGGTCCAATCCAACAGACAAGCTACTGTAGCTCAAATTGATGAAAAAGTTAATGCTGGTTCTGATAGAAAGGTGTCAGAACACACAGTGCATCGCAGTTTGTTGCGTATGGGGCTGCGTAGCCGCAGACCAGTCAGGGTGCCCATGCTGACCCCTGCCCACTGCTGAAAGCGCCTACAATGGGCATGTGAGCATCAGAACTGGACCATGGAGCAATGGAAGAAGGTGGCCTGGTCTGATGAATTATGTTTTCTTTTACATCACATGGATGGCTGGGTGCGTGAGTGTCGCTTACCTGGAGAACACATGGCACCAGGATGCACTATAGGAAGAAGGCAAGCTGGCGGAGGCAGTGTGATGCTTTGGGCAATGTTCTGCTGGGAATCCTTGGGTCCTGCCATTCATGTGGATGTTACTTTGACACGTACCACCTACCTAAGCATTGTTGCAGACCATGTACACCCTTTCATGGAAATGGTATTCCCTGATGGCATTGGCCTCTTTCAGCAGGATAATGCACCCTGCCACAAAGCAAAAATGGTTCAGGAATGGTTTGAGGAACACAACAACGAGTTCAAGGTGTTGACTTGGTGAAGAGCCAATATAAATGTTTAATATAAGCTGTATAATATTTTATATTAGAAATCATAATATGCAGACTGAGCAAATTAGATTTATCAAGCTAGCAACAGGCAGTTGTTGAGGGCATATCCTCTGGACATTCTCCACTTTGACTTCTGTTTATTATGATAAGAGGAACACCCAAACAGATAAATAGCCCACAGATACCAGTTTGCTTAGTGTTTGTTTGGGGTTTCCTGTTCTTCTTCAATGTGAGATTGGGCAGTTTGTATGCCACAACAGGAAAACACCTGCTTCCATGATGACATCCCTCCTCAGGAAGTCAGCCACAAACATTCAGAAACCTGATCTCAAGACAACACTCTGGGAAACCTGTGACTGTCCCTGCCCACAGACCCACATGTCATGCATTGTATAAAAGCTGTCGACTTCTTTTGTTCAAAGAGTCTCTGCTGGAGAGATCCCATGTTGGGGCCTTCCAGGCCTGGCATGTTAAATAAATACATGTTATTATCTGTGCATCAGAACTGGGTTCTTCACTTCAATTCTCCAGATCTCAGTCCAATCGAGCATCTGTGGTATGTGCTGGACAAACAAGTCCAGTCCATGGAGGCCCCACCTCGCCACTTACAGGACCTAAAGGATCTGCTGCTAACGTCTTGGTGCCAGATACCACAGCACACCTTCAGAGTGTCACGGTCTCCCCTGTTTCTGCCTTAGTTCACCACCAGAGGTCTCCCTCTCCCGAATACTAGTTTAGTGCTTCTCCTTTCCTTTATCCAGTCAAACCAGTCTTTCCACATTCTTCCCTACCAGGTGCACCTGTTCTGTCCTCCTCTCCTATCATTGGTCAATCCTTCATTCACCTTGTTCAATCCCTCTCTCCTTCACAGTACTTAAACCCCTCTGTTTCCTAGATTCATCGCGAAGTCTTGCATTCTCTCCTGGATCATTTCTAAGCCTTGTTTCTTGATTGCCTTCCTGTGTATTTTTGACCTCTTGCTTCCTTCTCTCGTTTACCCCTTTCGGATCTCCCTACTAGCCTGTTCGCTTGATCGTTTGACCTGGACTGTCCCTGTTTATGCTCTCTCGTTTTGCCCTTATTGGATTATCTGCTTCAACTCTAAAAGCCTGCACTTGGATCCTTTCCTTTGGTCCTAGAGGACATCACAGAAGACTTTGCCCTTAACATGGATCCAGCAGCTTTACCTGATGTTGCGGCAGCTTTAACGGCTCAGGGGGCATTATTGGGAGAACACGACGCGATGCTACATCAGATCAACTCCACTTTGGAACAGCTAATGAGGAGATTACCTGCTTTATCTCTCGAGCCCACAAGACAGACAACGCATGAAGCAACCCCAGGCTCGTCAGCTTCTCCAGTTCCAGATAGACCTGTACTTTTGGCCATCCCAGACAAATAAGACGGCTCACCAGACCGCTGCGAGGGTTTTATATTACAGTGCTCCCTTTATTTCACCCATTTACCAACTTCCTTCCCTTCTGATGATGCTACAATCGCCTTTATTATTACTCTACTTACCGGAAAGGCACTTCGGTGGGCATCAGCTGTATGGGCTCGTAAGGGTGAAGTAACAAGATCTCTCTCAGCTTTCCTTGAACATTTCAAGCAGGTTTTCCATCATCCGACAGCTGGAAAGGACGCTGGTGAACAACTGTTCTCTCTCTGTCAGGGTACCTCTTCTGCCGCTGAATATGCTCTGGAGTTCCGGACCTTGGCCGAGATAAGTGGATGGGGTGAGCCTTCTTAATCGCTCTTTTTCGTCGTGGCTTATGTAATGATTTACAAGCAGAATTAGCTTGCAAGGGAGACACACTTGATCTGGAACAGGTAATTCAACTTGCCATTAGACTTGACAACCTTATGAGATCCCGAGGCAAACGGTCTTTGTCTGCTACATCCCGGTTATCCACCAGATCTTCTTTCAAGCCTAGCCCCGATACAGAACCAGAAGCCATGCAGATAGGAAGGACTCGACTACCTGCTGAGGAAAGACAGAGGAGGATACAACAGCGCCTCTGTCTGTATTGTGGTCAATCCGGTCATTTCCGAGACGCCTGTCCTAATCTTCCTGGATCTTCTTCGACCACTCCACAGAAATCGGTGAGTACTTGTCCCCTGATAACACCTGCTCAGTGTATGCTCTCAGTACGCATCCAGCTCCACACCCAACACGTCTTTTTGTCTGCTTTAATAGATTCGGGGTCCGCGGGGAACTTCATAGACAGAAGAACCGCAGAGCGTTTGAACCTTCCTCTCTCACCGTTCTTGCCACCACTTAATGTCAGACCTATCAACAACCAACCCATCGGTTCCAGTCCAGTTTCACTGAAAACCAAGCCAATCACCATGTCCATCGGAAAACAACATTCTGAAAAACTGCCTTTTTTAGTGATTGATTCCCCTGGAGCTGATATAATACTTGGACATCCCTGGCTTGTACATCATAATCCCATCATTTCTTGGATCAAGGGGACTATTATTTCTTGGAGAAAATTGCCTTTCTAATTGTTTTTCTTCACCTTGCAGAGCCACCCACATCGAGAGTCCGTTTCTATCCACACCGCCCGAGTACCGTCAGAATACAAGGATCTGGCTGCTGTGTTTAGCAAATCCCGAGCCTCCTCTCTGCCTCAACATCGTCCTTGGGATTGCGCAATTGATCTTCTCCCTGGCTCTACTCCACCTCGGGGCAGAATCTTTCCTCTCTCTCTTCCAGAGTCGCAGGCCAAGGAGGAATACATCAAGGAGGCTTTAGCACAAGGCATAATTCGGCCATCCACTTCACCTGCTGCGGCAAGCTTCTTCTTCGTGGCAAAGAAAGACGGTGGTTTAAGACCCTGTATTGACTATAGGGGTCTTAATTCGCTTACGGTCAAGTATAGATATCCTTTACCTTTAGTTCCGGCTGCCCTGGAACAGGTAAGAGGAGCTCGGTACTTTACAAAACTTGATCTACGTAGTGCATACAATCTAATCCGGATACGAAAAGGAGATGAGTAGAACATGGCATTTATTACTAACTCGGGACACTATGAATATTTAGTCATGCCTTTTGGTCTGGTCAACGCACCTTCAGTCTTTCAAGCTTTCGTAAATGAGGTATTACGACCTTATCTTCATCGCTTTGTGATAGCCTACATTGATGATATTCTGGTCTACTCCTCTACTCTCTCTGAACACATCTCCCAGGTTCGTCAGGTGTTTCAATGTCTACTACAAAATGGACTCTACGTCAAGGCAGAGAAATGTGAATTTCACCAACAGCGCGTGGCTTTTCTTGGATACATCATTGATGCCAGTGGAGTTCATATGGATCCTGAGAAGGTGAAAGCAGTTACTGAGTGGCCTCAACCTCAAACTACTAAAGAGTTGCAACGTTTTCTGGGCTTTGCTAACTTTTACCGTCGCTTCATCCAAAACTTCAGTTCGGTCGCCTCTCCTTTAACCTCTCTATTAAAGGGCTCTGCTCGTCGTTTATTATGGACGGATTCTGCTGAAGTTGCCTTCAACAAACTCAAGTCCCTGTTCATGACTGCTACAGTCCTCAAGCACCCAGACAATATTTTCCCTTTCGTTGTGGAAGTAGATGCTTCTGAAAATGGCGTTGGGGCAGTGATTTCTCAACGACACGGTCAACCACCTAAGCTTCATCCCTGTGCATTCTTTTCTAGAAAATTATCACCTGCAGAGAGGAATTATGACATCAGTAATCGGGAACTCTTGGCAGTGAAATTGACCTTTGAGGAGTGGAGGCATTGGCTGGAGGGATCAAAACACCCTTTTCTGGTACTCACAGATCATCGAAACTTGGAATATATTCAAGCAGCAAAACGCCTTAACCCCCGTCAAGCGCGCTGGGCTTAGTTTTTCACTCGGTTTCAATTCACCCTGACTTATCGCCCAGGATCCAAGAACATCAAAGCAGATGCTCTCTCCCGTCAGTTTGACTCTGTTCATGAACCTCTGTCTGATGATCCCATTCTACCTTCTACCTGTATTGTCGCTCCTATCAAATGGAATTTCTTGGATCAACTTCAAAGGGAACTTTCCTCTAATCCTGCCCCTTCCACATGTCCTTCTAATAAGATCTATGTACCTTCATCCAAGCATCACACACTCCTTCAATGGATTCATTCTAACCCTACTTCTGGACATCCAGGGATTCATCGTACCATTACCTTGATAAGACAGAAATTCTGGAGGTCCACTCTGGTACAAGATGCTACCCAGCTTGTCAACGCTTGCTCCATCTGTGCCCAGTCTAAGTCTTCATGACATCCCCTCTATGGTCTCTTGGAACCAATTCCAATTCCGCGGCGCCCCTGGTCACACATTTCTATTGATTTCGTTACCGACCTTCCTAGCTCTCAGGGTTATACTACCATTTTAGTGGCAATAGATCGTTTTAGTAAATCATGTCGGCTTGTACCCTTACAGAAGCTTCCCACTGCTCTTGAAACTGTGGAGGTCCTGTTCCATCATGTGTTTCGCATTTATGGGATTCCTGAAGACATTGTGTCTGACCGAGGTCCCCAATTCACATCCCGCGTCTGGTCTGCATTCTTCCAGGCTCTAAATATTAAGGTCAGTCTCACCTCTGGTTATCATCCACAATCTAATGGACAAACAGAACGTCTAAACCAGGAGATCATACGCTTTCTTCGATCCTACTGCAATACTTCCCAAGATGATTGGAGTCGTTTTTTGTCATGGGCAGAATATGCCCAGAATTCCCTAACCAGTGCTTCTACAGGCCTCACCCCCTTTCAGTGTGTCTTAGGATACCAACTGCCTCTGTTTCCTTGGAATGAGGAATCCACCGAAATCCCAGCAGTTGATGATTGGTTCCGTCGCAGTGCAGATGTCTGGAATGCAACACATGTCCGTCTCCACAGAGCTATCCGCCGTCAAAAGACCTTGGCAGACCGTCATCGACAACCTGCTCCGCAATATCATCCAGGACAGTTGGTTTGGTTATCAACTAGAGATATTAAACTTAAACTCCCATCCAAGAAATTGAGTCCTCGCTTCATCGGTCCCTTTCCTATCCTCCGACAAATTAATCCATTCACCTATCGTCTCCAGTTACCTCCTCACTACAAAATAGCATCATCATTTCATGTTTCTCTGTTAAAACCTGTTCGCCCCGATCCCTCCTATCCTTCTGATTCTCCTCAGGTCTCCTCTTCTATTCCGCCTCCTCCTCCCTTGGATCTCGACGACAGTCCGGCATATGCAGTCAGGACCCTGTTACGGTCTCGTTGCCTCAGATATCCTGGATCCGTCTCTCATTGCGGACTTTCACAGGGCTCATCCCACTGCTCCTGCTCCTCGGCCTCGTGGCCGTCCTCGTCGCCGTCTTCGCCGCCCTGGTCCGGCCGAGGCCGATTCTGGGGAGGGGGGTACTGTCACGGTCTCCCCTGTTTCTACCTTAGTTCACCACCAGAGGTCTCCCTCTCCCGAATACTAGTTTAGTGCTTCTCCTTTCCTTTATCCAGTCAAACCAGTCTTTCCACATTCTTCCCTACCAGGTGCACCTGTTCTGTCCTCCTCTCCTATCATTGGTCAATCCTTCATTCACCTTGTTCAATCCCTCTCTCCTTCACAGTACTTAAACCCCTCTGTTTCCTAGATTCATCGCAAAGTCTTGCATTCTCTCCTGGATCATTTCTAAGCCTTGTTTCTTGATTGCCTTCCTGTGTATTTTAGACCTCTTGCTTCCTTCTCTCGTTTACCCCTTTCGGATCTCCCTACTAGCCTGTTCGCTTGATCGTTTGACCTGGACTGTCCCTGTTTATGCTCTCTCGTTTTGCCCTTATTGGATTATCTGCTTCAACTCTAAAAGCCTGCACTTGGATCCTTTCCTTTGGTCCTAGAGGACGTCACACAGAGGTCTAGTGGAGTCCATGCCTGGACGGGTCAGGGCTGTTTTGGTGGCAAAAGGGGGACCTACACAATATTAGGCAGGTGGTCATAATGTTATGGCTGATCGGTGTATACACAAAATGTGGAGTTAAATTATTTTTTTCAGGCAAGTCTTCAGGAAAAAGCCCCTGCAGGCAGTGGAAAGAACTGTTTTTTGTGCAGAAAAAGGCTGGGGCTACTCTGAGCCCAAACAGCTAACTTAAACACATCTTTTCAGACAGTACTTGTAATTTAGTCCTTTACTCTCCTGTAAGATAGCACTTTAAAATGTTTTATCATACTTCTTGCATTGCATTCCCTTTGCCCTTGACTGTGACCTAACATCTTGTCTGCACTCAGCTTTTACAATCCAGGATGTAAGAACTCATATTGTATTCACTTGGAATTGGAATTTGTAAAATGTATTATGCTTTAATTTTCACTGTATTATGTACATTTGAATTTGTAATGTTTTATGCCTTGTACTGAACTGTATTTGTACACTTTGTATTGTGCTTGTATTTTGTATAAGTCACCCTGGATAAGGGCGTCTGCCAAGAAATAAATAGTAATGATAATCAAGTCCCAGCAGCCCTCGCGGAAATGGGCACATATTAATAAGGCTGAGCAGCACTGACTTTCCATCTCCGTTACACAGCCCCTCTCTCAGGGCCAACCATCCCGGCGGCCTCAAATAGTTCGGCCAGACTGCAATCAAAGTCCGGGCAGTAAACCACAGGTCCCTCACCTCTTTCTCCCATGGGGCAAGCAATATCCGGTGTCCCAGACTCCTCAGGGCCACTCTCTGCCGGTGGGGCTGGGGTCTGGTGTGCTTGGTAGGGGGCCAGGTGATCACAATGCAGGACCACCACCCAGCGACGCCTCTGCAGTCACACCCAACAGCACACTGCCCCCACCACTTCCATTTAGTGACTGTCATCAATTTCTTTGAACTGTTTCAGAGTAGATTTGACATGGAGTATGTTCCTCTAGTGATCCGGGTTCTTCTTTCTGTGGACTTATCTCTTCTTTCTTATCTCCTTTACTAAACCTAATAATCAATAGTTTAAGAAGTCAAAAATTCAAAACAAACAAACAAAAAAAAGACTAAAAAACTGCTCTGTGCTAAACTGATATTGCCAGTGCTAGAATAATCCTCAACAAAGTGTTTGCTAATCCAAGAGTACCTTATATCACTTCAAATGGCAGAACTGTGGACACAATTTGTGTATGTCTGTCTTTCCCTCCCCTGAGTGTAACTGTTTGGGCTCAGAGTAGCCACTGCCTTTTCCTGCACTAAAACCAATTCTTTCCACTGTCTTCTCTATCTTTACTGTATAAAGGTGGGATATAAGTGCATGTAGGAAAAAATAAAGAGCATGTTGCCTTTAATCAGTGTCTGACTCCTTGCTTACACCCAGTAGGGTTTTGCAGTACTTAAATGGAATTATAAATGGAATGTGAAAGCACAATATAAACATTAAAGAACTTTAAATGTGGTACAATGGACCTCAGCAGGTGAAAAACATTCTCCTGTATTGTGCAAAGTCCAGTCTCAGATACATTTTCTCTCTTTAATCCTAGTCATGCTGTATATATTTCATGAACATTCATTGGGATTTAATTATAACACAATTGGCACAAATGTTTACTTTATATGTGAATAGAAAGATTATAAATCATGTTTCTCATGTATATTGCTGTTAGAATAAACCCCCTAAATAAAACAAGACACAATTAAAAACAAAACAAACAAACAAAAATTAATTTGAGTGCTGTACCAGATATTGTTCATTAGAAGTGAAAAGAGTCCTCTGATTAATTGGATAATATCTGGATACCCTTGATGATTCATTACCCAGCCTTAGCAAAAGGAAAATAGTTGTACACAGTGTTACATGCTAGTAGAGGTGTTTATTTCATACCATTCAGTCACTGTGGTAAAGATATCCTCCTGGGTCCGATTAACATTATATTTTACATCAGCTTGTTGGAGAGCACATAACTGCCTTCGTCTATTCATCGGACAGGAGCATCTCATTGTACAGAGGAGCAGGTACCATCACATGACTCAACTCATGAATTATGGGTTTTATGGGGTCTGTATGTTTCCTTGCATGTTAGTTATGCATGTGAGAATCTATCAGTATATCAAGAGTTAAGCTCATGGTGTCACTGCTGTCTTTATATGAAAATTCATTCCAATCTGTTCACATTTAGAGGTTTCACTCAGGGGCTCATACACTAGACATCCAGTCATTCAAGCTTATCCATGTAGGAACCTCAATGTCATCCCTTACAGGGCATGCTTATGCTGCTTGTTCTTTATTCACTCATGTCAAGCTCTTCCTATTTCAGTGAGGTTAAACTGAAGCAACTGAGGAGGCTGGTGGACTAAATGCTGGAGCATTCAATTCATGACATCGATTATATAATTGTACACACACATGCACACACATATCAGGATGCCAAACTGCTGTTAACAATTACTAGAAAGAGTTAGTTTTAATGTAGTCTAACTGCCTGTTTATTTACAATGATCAACCTCATTGCAGGAAGCATTCTTGATCAAATACATGTAATATACTTGTAATATGTATGTAACTTCAGGCAGTCAGCAGAAGAAATTAGGGAGTTACACATATGCACTGTAAGATTTCAAACATGCATACAAAAGTTCTAACAACTCTTAATAAAAACAAACTGAATTAACTTAATCTAAGATACTGCTTGTGTCTCCAAAGACAAAACTAAACTCATAAAATAAGATGTCATATTGTTAGAGTGTAACTTTAGCAACTGAATCTTCTTTCCTTCAATAGGTCTACCTGATACCAGAATGCTGGAAAACACCTCACACACAACATCCTTCTTATTGACAGGATACGAAGAAACTGGGGATTTGCAATACTTATATTTTCTACTCATACTTCTAGTGTACATGCTAACAATAGCTGCTAACACAGGTATTATTTGTGTGATTTGTGTGGAGAGCAGTCTGCATGAGCCCATGTACATGTTTTTATGCAGTTTACAGGTCAACGGTTTGTATGGGAGTACTGCTCTGTGCCCTGCTCTTTTAGTCAATATTTTATCTGACAGTCATGAGATTTCTTACACAGCGTGTCTAATACAAATATATTGTTTGACCACATATGGCATGTGTGAGTTTTTAACTTTAGCTGTGATGGGATATGATAGATATGTTTCAATATGTTACCCATTTTATTACAGCACCATTATGCGTCCAACAAGAGTGTATAAACTTATAGCCCTGACCTGGCTGCTTGCTTTTGCTGAATTTACAGTAATGATAATTATAAGTGCTCAGCTGAAGTTGTGCCGAAGAGCCATTGAAAAGGTCTATTGTGACAACTATTCAGTAGTCAGACTTGCTTGTGATGATATTACTATTAACAATATTATAGGTTCAATTGTAAACATTGCATTTACTGTTTGCCCTCTGCTCCTCATCCTCTATTCATACTTACAGATCCTCAGAGTCTGTTTAAAATCATCCTCTGCATCACGATCTAAAGCTCTGAACACCTGCGTTCCCCATTTAGTCACTGTCATAAATTTTTTTGTTGCTTCCTTGTTTGAGCTCTTTCAAAGCAGATTCAACATGCAACACATTCCTCTCATTATCCGGGTTCTGCTTTCTGTGCAATTCCTCATCTTACCTCCTTTACTAAACCCAATTATCTATGGATTCAGGAATAAGAAACTTACGGAAAAGATTAAGAAAGTGCTAAGTAAAAAGCTAACATTTCCAAACCTGTAGTAGTCCTTGAATTGTATATGTCCT
The DNA here is from genome assembly GCF_036373705.1 of Amia ocellicauda. NCBI lineage: Eukaryota > Metazoa > Chordata > Actinopteri > Amiiformes > Amiidae > Amia > Amia ocellicauda. Next base: position 32,426,747 of record NC_089852.1, read on the forward strand.
AATCAATGGCCTAATTTCTCTTCTGGCATTTCTTACTGCTCTTGACTATTGACCTCCCTCACTTATTTTCAATGAGAAAAATAAACTAAAACAAAAAATAACAGCCTACTGCTACAGATGGACATTAAACAAACAATCAAACTGAACTGTTAACAGCACTCCAGATCAGGTTCGGGGTCTATAATTCCCATCTATTCATTACAATGCATAGTTAATGTTTATTTAAAGGTCTGAATGAATGTAGGGATACATGCAACTATATTACCATGAAGGCAGTCACAGATGGCATATGGATTCTAAGCAATTCAGTCATCATCTCTCTCTTCTGACCTTTCAATCTCCATTCCTCTGGACTCCACCTTCAGACACCTGTATCTGTTATTTTGTTCTACCTGTAGATTGCAAATCTCTCTTATACCTTATTTTTTCTATGTAATGTGTTGGTATGTTTTATTTTAGACAGTGATGTATGCTGTAGTATCTTCCTTTTTATTGTTTCATATTTAGCTATCTTCTTCTTTCCCATATACTACTGTAAACCTGCTTTACATTCATTAGATTGTGAATTTAAAATGTTCCACTCAAAATATGTTAATATTACTTTCATTCAGTGGTGGTTTGAACCCAATCAGAACTTACCTAGACATTTTCAGGTGTACTTTTTTTTTCCCTTAAGAAAGGCCTCACACAGTTTGACCATTATCACCCTGGTGTGTGTCGAGAGGAGCCTACATGAGCCCATCTATATGTTTCTACATAAATCAGCAGTAATTGGCTTGTACTGATTTACAGTCCTGAGTCCATTCCCTATATTTAGGGTTCTATCACAAACACATGAGAGTTCTCAAAACAGATGCCTAATACAACATGTTGGTTTGAATATGTACCCAAGGTGTGAATTCTAGCAGTAATGGCATATGACAGATATGTCTCTATTTGCCACCCCCTGCAAACAGCACCATCATAGCACCTATACATGTTTTTATGCAGTTTACAGGTTAACGGTTTGTATGGGATTACTGCTCTGTGCCCTGCTCTGTCAATGAAAGTCATGACATTTCTCGCACAGCATGTCTAATATAAATGTATTGTTTGCACACGTATTGCATGTGTGAGTATGTGGCATTCTGGCAAGCCAAATTATCATTTAGAGATATCTCTTAATGCATTTCAAATTATCATTTCGAGATATCTGCAAACCATTTAGAAATATCTAAATAAGGTGCTTTTTAAAGATATCTCTAAATGATTTGCAGATATCTGTGAATGATTTGAAGATATCTTGAAATTTAGAGATATCTGCAAATCATGTCAAGATATCTTCAAATGACTTCCTTTATTTTGGCTGAGATTATTACTTCCTGTTTCCTCATTCAGTTACATAGAAATGAATGAACAGGTTTGGGTTAATCTTGGGCTACATACAGGAAGTGATTTGAAGATATCTTGAAATATTTGCAGATATCTTTAAATGATTTAGAGATATCTTGAAATATTTGAAGATATCTTTAAATTATTAAAGGTATCTGTACATGATAATTTGGCTTGCCATAATGGCTTTAGCTGTGATGGGGTATGACAATTTATAAGCTTATTGCTTTGAAATGGATTTCTCCAGTATGTGCATTCAGTACAGTTTTCATCTTAGCAGTCGCTGTGTAGAGTCATATAAATAGTCTATTGTGACAAATTTTCACTGGTCCTTGCATGTACTAATATCACAATAAATACATTTATAAATCACACAAATCATAGAGAAGCATTTCCGCAAATTCCTGTACCTCTTATCTTGTGTATCAATGTCATCTCTTGCAGAGAACTATGAGAAATTCAATTATCCTGTTTTTAGGTTTGAATTTGGATGGAATGGACAGGAGCTTTTGGCAGAAATTTCAGAAATAAAAAAGCAACATATAAAATCTGAAGCTTACACTGAGCAATGTAATACTTGTCGGTTCTCAACACTGAAACTCAAGTATTTACTGATGGCACTGGCCATGAAAATGTGACACAAACATAAGAACATAAGAAAGTTTACAAACGAGAGGAGGCCATTCAATCCATCGTGCTCATTTGGTGTCCATTAATAAGTAAGTGATCCATGGATCCTGTCCAGTCTATTTGTGAGTGTTCCAAAATTATCGGCTTCAACCACAACGCTGGTGAGTTTGTTCCAGATTATGACATCTCTCTGTGTGAAGAAGATTCTCCTGCTTTCTAATGCCTTTAAGCCCAATTTCCATTTGTATCCCCAGGTCCGTGTGTCCCTGCAGATCTGGAAAAAAAACTCCTCCGTTTTGACGTGGTTGATGCCTTTAATGATTTTGAAGACCTGAGCCCCCACACAGTCTTTTCTGTTCTGAGTAGGACATTCCTTTCAAACCTGCAATAAGTCTGGTTGCTTGTCTCTGAACTGCCTCTAGATCAGCGATTTATTTATTGAAGTGTGGTGCCCAGAACTGTACACAGTAATCCAGATGAGGTCTAATTAGTGCATTGTACAGTCTTGACATTACTTCCCTTGTAACAACAGCATTACAGACCCAAATCACCAAGGTGGTTGAAGAGCCATTATTAATGTTTTATATAAACTGTATTATGTTTTATATTAATAATAATATGCAGACCAAGAAAAGTAAATGTACTTTGGTAGCAACAACCATTTTGCAAGTTGTTCAGGGCATACCCTCTAGTCAATAATAGAAAAGATCAAACATGCAGAGAGAGAGAGGGCCCACAGATTGTTAAAAGTCTGTGGACTTAAACTTTTCTCCAGATAGGCAGGAACTGTTTTTGTTAATGAGCAATTAATTGACAGTTGTTAAATAAGATCCGTGGGATTGGACCTTTCCTAGTATATCAAAGGAAGACATCTGTTCTTTGTATCCCACACCTCTTCCGAGGAAGACTACCATGAACATTACAAGGGTCAGAAATCTGACCTCAAGATAACACTCTGGCAAACCCCCAGTGACAGACCCCAGCCACAGACCCACATGTCTTGCAATGTATATAAGGCTGACCACTTGTGCTGTTCAATAAGTCTCTGCTGAGGTAGAGTGCTTCCATGTCGGGCCCCTTCCAGGCCTGGCATGTTAAATAAATACATTTACCATCTATGCATCCAGACTGGGTTCTTCAGTGGTCTCTTAAGACAGCCCCAATGTCACTGATGTACTTAAAGTCAGTTTCAGAAAATTGTCATGTAAAAAGCTTTAAGTTTTAAAGCTTTAAGTACATTTCCAAACTTCAACTTCCATGAAAAACAATATAGGATGACATCTGGTATGGGAAGCGTCCCCTCCTTTAATGTTTTATTGCCAGTTTGATGTAAAAAAATCTTTTAGAAGCTGCTCTATCCACAACGTCCACCAATCACTGTGTTTGTGCTGCTTGTTGCCAAGTTTTAAGTGATGCTGGATGTTGTGTTCAGTAAGAACGCAAGATTATCGTATGTTGTGTAGCAGGATGAGCAGGCGGGTAATAGATGACTACTATGTGCCTGCTCGGTTTCTCTCCTTTCTGGTAAACAGGACCATGGACAGCAGCATGAGTCTGGCTGCACTTCCAGGATCAGGATCATGGACAGGGGTGTGGAAATTTCCAGAGTGCAGCAGAGCTGACACACCCCATGGCTGAGGCAAACAACACAGGTGAAGCCTATCAGACCTGGGCTATATAATCAGGACACTTTTCCACTCCTGTGTCTCAGTAGGTGGTTGGTGAAGGGACAAGGAGGGTGTGCTGGAGAGCAAGAGCGAGGAGAGAATGGAGAGTACAAACAAAACCAAAGGTTGCTTTTACGGATAAGAACATTCCTTCTGGATGACAACCCCCACTGTCATTTGACCCTGGCCTATGACCCGACGACGGATTTAGCAAGAGAGAACTGTTTGTTTGCCCTTTGAACCTCATTGTCCTGGTCAACCTGGAGCCTCAGGCAATAGAAAATAAATAGACTTACTGCTGTCTTCAACCACATCTTGCCTGGTCTTGTGTGTGATCTAACGCCCCAACCATGCACCCCGCTACAGTTGCAAACAAACAGTATTTATTGCAAGGCAAATCAGGTTACACGTTGTATGTGCGCGCACACACCTCACCCGGAACAACTCTGCTGCCCTCTTCTGGTCGTCACCACTGTCGTAACTTCCCCATTCAAGAACATGTGAAACTCTAAACATAACCCTGGAGTTGAAGACAGGCACATTATTTCAGTTTCTGGACAAAATAGTGAACTCAGTCTCAAGCAATATACAACAAATCTGAATGAAGTGCAAAAACAGGAGTTAAATTATTTTTATCAGGCAAGTCTTCAGGAAAAAGCCCCCGCAGGCAGTGGAAAGAACTGTTTTTTGTGCAGAAAAAGGATGGGGCTACTCTGAGCCCAAACAGCTAACTTAAACACATCTTTTCAGACAGTACTTGTAATTTAGTCCTTTACTCTCCTGTAAGATAGCACTTTATAATGTTTTATCATACTTCTTGCATTGCATTCCCTTTGCCCTTGACTGTGACCTAACATCTTGTCTGCACTCAGCTTTTACAATCCAGGATGTAAGAACTCATATTGTATTCACTTGGAATTGGAATTTGTAAAATGTATTATGCTTTAATTTTCACTGTATTATGTACATTTGAATTTGTAATGTTTTATGCCTTGTACTGAACTGTATTTGTACACTTTGTATTGTGCTTGTATTTTGTATAAGTCACCCTGGATAAGGGCGTCTGCCAAGAAATAAATAGTAATGATAATCAAGTCCCAGCAGCCCTCGCGGAAATGGGCACATATTAATAAGGCTGGGCAGCACTGCCTTTCCATCTCCGTTACACAGCCCCTCTCTCAGGGCCAACCATCCCGGCGGCCTCAAATAGTTCGGCCAGGCTGCAATCAAAGTCCGGGCAGTGAGCCACAGGTCCCTCACCTCTTTCTCCCATGGGGCAAGCAATATCTGGTGTCCCAGACTCCTCAGGGCTACTCTCTGCCGGTGGGGCTGGGGTCTGGTGTGCTTGGTAGGGGGCCAGGTGATCACAATGCAGGACCACCACCCAGCGTCGCCTCCGCAGTCACACCCAGCAGCACACTGCCCCCACCACTTCCATTTAGTGACTGTCATCAATTTCTTTGAACTGTTTCAGAGTAGATTTGACATGGAGTATGTTCCTCTAGTGATCCGGGTTCTTCTTTCTGTGGACTTATCTCTTCTTTCTTATCTCCTTTACTAAACCTAATAATCTATAGTTTAAGAAGTCAAAAATTCAAAACAAAAAAAAGACTAAAAAACTGCTCTGTGCTAAACTGATATTGCCGGTGCTAGAATAGTCCTCAACAAAGTGTTTGCTAATCCAAGAGTACCTTATATCACTTCAAATGGCGGAACTGTGGACACAATTTGTGTATGTCTGTCTTTCCCTCCCCTGAGTGTAACTGTTTGGGCTCAGAGTAGCCACTGCCTTTTCCTGCACTAAAACCAATTCTTTCCAGTCTTCTCTATCTTTACTGTATAAAGGTGGGATATAAGTGCATGTAGGAAAAAATAAAGAGCATGTTGCCTTTAATCAGTGTCTGACTCCTTGCTTACACCCAGTAGGGTTTTGCAGTACTTAAATTGAATTATAAATGGAATGTGAAAGCACAATATAAACATTAAAGAACTTTAAATGTGGTACAATGGACCTCAGCAGGTGAAAAACATTCTCCTGTATTGTGCAAAGTCCAGTCTAAGATACATTTTCTCTCTCTAATCCTAGTCATGCTGTATATATTTCATGAACATTCATTGGGATTTAATTATAATACAATTGGCACAAATGTTTACTTTATATGTGAATAGAAAGATTATAAATCATGTTTCTCATGTATATTGCTGTTAGAATAAACCCCCTAAATAAAACAAGACACAACAATTAAAAACAAAACAAACAAACAAAAATTAATTTGAGTGCTGTACCAGATATTGTTCATTAGAAGTGAAAAGAGTCCTCTGATTAATTGGATAATATCTGGATACCCTTGATGATTCATTACCCAGCCTTAGCAAAAGGGAAATAGTTGTACACAGTGTTACATGCTAGTAGAGGTGTTTATTGCATACCATTCAGTCACTGTGGTAAAGATATCCTCCTGGGTCCGATTAACATTATATTTTACATCAGCTTGTTGGAGAGCACATAACTGCCTTCGTCTATTCATCGGACAGGAGCATCTCATTGTACAGAGGAGCAGGTACCATCACATGACTCAACTCATGAATTATGGGTTTTATGGGGTCTGTATGTTTCCTTGCATGTTAGTTATGGGTGTGAGAATCTATCAGTATATCATGAGTTAAGCTCATGGTGTCACTGCTGTCTTTATATGAAAATTTCATTTCAATCTGTTCACATTTAGAGGTTTCACTCAGGGGCTCATACACTAGACATCCAGTCATTCAAGCTTATCCATGTAGGAACCTCAATGTCATCCCTTACAGGGCATGCTTATGCTGCTTGTTCTTTATTCACTCATGTCAAGCTCTTCCTATTTCAGTGAGGTTAAACTGAAGCAACTGAGGAGGCTGGTGGACTAAATGCTGGAGCATTCAATTCATGACATCGATTATATAATTGTACACACACATGCACACACATATCAGGATGCCAAACTGCTGTTAACAATTACTAGAAAGAGTTAGTTTTAATGTAGTCTAACTGCCTGTTTCTTTACATTGATCAACCTCATTGCAGCAAGCATTCTTGATCAAATACATGTAATATACTTGTAATATGTATGTAACTTCAGGCAGTCAGCAGAAGAAATTAGGGAGTTACACATATGCACTGTAAGATTTCAAACATGCATACAAAAGTTCTAACAACTCTTAATAAAAACAAACTGAATTAACTTAATCTAAGATACTGCTTGTGTCTCCAAAGACAAAACTAAACTCATAAAATAAGATGTCATATTGTTAGAGTGTAACTTTAGCAACTGAATCTTCTTTCCTTCAATAGGTCTACCTGATACCAGAATGCTGGAAAACACCTCACACACAACATCCTTCTTATTGACAGGATACGAAGAAACTGGGGATTTGCAATACTTATATTTTCTACTCATACTTCTAGTGTACATGCTAACAATAGCTGCTAACACAGTTATTATTTGTGTGATTTGTGTGGAGAGCAGTCTGCACGAGCCCATGTACATGTTTTTATGCAGTTTACAGGTCAACGGTTTATATGGGAGTACTGCTCTGTGCCCTGCTCTTTTAGTCAATATTTTATCTGACAGTCATGAGATTTCTCACACAGCGTGTCTAATACAAATATATTGTTTGACCACATATGGCATGTGTGAGTTTTTAACTTTAGCTGTGATGGGATATGATAGATATGTTTCAATATGTCATCCATTTTACTACAGCACCATTATGCGTCCAAAAAGAGTGTATAAACTCATAGCCCTGACCTGGCTGCTTGTTTTTGCTGAATTTACAGTAATGATAGTAATAAGTGCTCAGCTGAAGTTGTGCCGAAGAGCCATTGAAAAGGTCTATTGTGACAACTATTCAGTAGTCAGACTTGCTTGTGATGATATTACTATTAACAATATTATAGGTTCAATTTTAAGCATTGCATTTACTGTTTGCCCTCTGCTCCTCATCCTCTATTCATACTTACAGATCCTCAGAGTCTGTTTAAAATCATCCTCTGCATCACGATCTAAAGCTCTGAACACCTGCGTTCCCCATTTAGTCACTGTCATACATTTTTTTGTTGCTTCCTTGTTTGAGCTCTTTCAAAGCAGATTCAACATGCAACACATTCCTCTCATTATTCGGGTTCTGCTTTCTGTGCAATTCCTCATCTTACCTCCTTTACTAAACCCAATTATCTATGGATTCAGGAGTAAGAAACTTACAGAAAAGGTTAAGAAAGTGCTATGTAAACAGCTAACATTTCCAAACCTGTAGTAGTCCTTGAATTGTATATGTCCTAATCAATGGCCTAATTTCTCTTCTGGCATTTCTTACTGCTCTTGACTATTGACCTCCCTCACTTATTTTCAATGAGAAAAATAAACTAAAACAAAAAATAACAGCCTACTTCTACAGATGGACATTAAACAAACAATCAAACTGAACTGTTAACAGCACTCCAGATCAGGTTCGGGGTCTATAATTCCCATCTATTCATTACAATGCATAGTTAATGTTTATTATAAAGGTCTGAATGAATGTAGGGATACATGCAACTATATTACCATGAAGGCAGTCACAGATGGCATATGGATTCTAAGCAATTCAGTCATCATCTCTCTCTTCTGACCTTTCAATCTCCATTCCTCTGGACTCCACCTTCAGACACCTGTATCTGTTATTTTGTTCTACCTGTAGATTGCAAATCTCTCTTATACCTTATTTTTTCTATGTAATGTGTTGGTATGTTTTATTTTAGACAGTGATGTATGCTGTAGTATCTTCCTTTTTATTGTTTCATATTTAGCTATCTTCTTCTTTCCCATATACTACTGTAAACCTGCTTTACATTAATTAGATTGTGAATTTAAAATGTTCCACTCAAAATATGTTAATATTACTTTCATTCAGTGGTGGTTTGAACCCAATCAGAACTTTCCTAGACATTTTCAGGTGTACTTTTTTTTTCCCTTAAGAAAGGCCTCACACAGTTTGACCATTATCACCCTGGTGTGTGTCGAGAGGAGCCTACATGAGCCCATCTATATGTTTCTACATAAATCAGCAGTAATTGGCTTGTACTGATTTACAGTCCTGAGTCCATTCCCTATATTTAGGGTTCTATCACAAACACATGAGAGTTCTCAAAACAGATGCCTAATACAACATGTTGGTTTGAATATGTACCCAAGGTGTGAATTCTAGCAGTAATGGCATATGACAGATATGTCTCTATTTGCCACCCCCTGCAATACAGCACCATCATAGCACCTATACATGTTTTTATGCAGTTTACAGGTTAACGGATTGTATGGGATTACTGCTCTGTGCCCTGCTCTGTCAATGAAAGTCATGACATTTCTCGCACAGCATGTCTAATATAAATGTATTGTTTGCACACGTATTGCATGTGTGAGTATGTGGCATTCTGGCAAGCCAAATTATCATTTAGAGATATCTCTAAATGCATTTCAATATATATATATAAAGATATCTTTAAATCATTTAGAGATATCTGCAAACCATTTAGAAATATCTAAATAAGGTGCTTTTTAAAAATATCTCTAAATGATTTGAGGATATCTTGAAATTTAGAGATATCTGCAAATCATGTCAAGATATCTTCAAATGACTTCCTTTATTTTGGCTGAGATTATCACTTCCTGTTTCCTCATTCACTTACATAGAAATGAATGAACAGGTTTGGGTTAATCTTGGGCTACATACAGGAAGTGATTTGAAGATATCTTGAAATATTTGCAGATATCTTTAAATGATTTAGAGATATCTTGAAATATTTGAAGATATCTTTAAATTAATTAAAGGTATCTGTACATGATAATTTGGCTTGCCATAATGGCTTTAGCTGTGATGGGGTATGACAATTTATAAGCTTATTGCTCCGAAATGGATTTCTCCAGTATGTGCATTCAGTACAGTTTTCATCTTAGCAGTCAGGTTGTCGCTGTGTAGAGTCATATAAATAGTCTATTGTGACAAATTTTCACTGGTCCTTGCATGTACTAATATCACAATAAATAATGTCATCTCTTGCAGAGAACTATGAGAAATTCAATTATCCTGTTTTTAGGTTTGAATTTGGATGGAATGGACAGGAGCTTTTGGCAGAAATTTCAGAAATAAAAAAGCAACATATAAAATCTGAAGCTTACACTGAGCAATGTAATACTTGTCGGTTCTCAACACTGAAACTCAAGTATTTACTGATGGCACTGGCCATGAAAATGTGACACAAACATAAGAACATAAGAAAGTTTACAAACGAGAGGAGGCCATTCAATCCATCGTGCTCATTTGGTGTCCATTAATAAGTAAGTGATCCATGGATCCTGTCCAGTCTATTTGTGAGTGTTCCAAAATTATCGGCTTCAACCACAACGCTGGTGAGTTTGTTCCAGATTATGACATCTCTCTGTGTGAAGAAGATTCTCCTGCTTTCTAATGCCTTTAAGCCCAATTTCCATTTGTATCCCCAGGTCCGTGTGTCCCTGCAGATCTGGAAAAAAAAGCTCCTCCGTTTTGACGTGGTTGATGCCTTTAATGATTTTGAAGACCTGAGCCCCCACACAGTCTTTTCTGTTCTGAGTAGGACATTCCTTTCAAACCTGCAATAAGTCTGGTTGCTTGTCTCTGAACTGCCTCTAGATCAGCGATTTATTTATTGAAGTGTGGTGCCCAGAACTGTACACAGTAATCCAGATGAGGTCTAATTAGTGCATTGTACAGTCTTAACATTACTTCCCTTGTAACAACAGCATTACAGACCCAAATCACCAAGGTGGTTGAAGAGCCATTATTAATGTTTTATATAAACTGTATTATGTTTTATATTAATAATAATATGCAGACCAAGAAAAGTAAATGTACTTTGGTAGCAACAACCATTTTGCAAGTTGTTCAGGGCATACCCTCTAGTCAATAATAGAAAAGATCAAACATGCAGAGAGAGAGAGGGCCCACAGATTGTTAAAAGTCTGTGGACTTAAACTTTTCTCCAGATAGGCAGGAACTGTTTTTGTTAATGAGCAATTAATTGACAGTTGTTAAATAAGATCCGTGGGATTGGACCTTTCCTAGTATATCAAAGGAAGACATCTGTTCTTTGTATCCCACACCTCTTCCGAGGAAGACTACCATGAACATTACAAGGGTCAGAAATCTGACCTCAAGATAACACTCTGGCAAACCCCCAGTGACAGACCCCAGCCACAGACCCACATGTCTTGCAATGTATATAAGGCTGACCACTTGTGCTGTTCAATAAGTCTCTGCTGAGGTAGAGTGCTTCCATGTCGGGCCCCTTCCAGGCCTGGCATGTTAAATAAATACATTTACCATCTATGCATCCAGACTGGGTTCTTCAGTGGTCTCTTAAGACAGCCCCAATGTCACTGATGTACTTAAAGTCAGTTTCAGAAAATTGTCATGTAAAAAGCTTTAAGTTTTAAAGCTTTAAGTACATTTCCAAACTTCAACTTCCATGAAAAACAATATAGGATGACATCTGGTATGGGAAGCGTCCCCTCCTTTAATGTTTTATTGCCAGTTTGATATAAAAAAATCTTTTAGAAGCTGCTCTATCCACAACGTCCACCAATCACTGTGTTTGTGCTGCTTGTTGCCAAGTTTTAAGTGAAGTTGGAGTTGAAGACAGGCACATTATTTCTGTTTCGGGACAAATGAGTGAACTCAGTCTCAAGCAATATACTACAAATCTTGATGAAGTGCAAAAACGAGTTAAATTAATTTCTTCAGGCAAGTCTTTAGGAGAAAGCCCCCGCAGGCAGTGGAAAGAACTATTTTTTGTGCAGAAATAAGGCAGGGGCTACTCTGAGCCCAAACAGGTAACTTAATCAAGTCCCAGCAGCCCTTGCAAAAATGGGTTCATATTAATAAGGCTGGGAACTGCCTTTCCATCTCCGATACACAGCCACTCTCTCAGGGCCAACCTTCCCGGCTGCCTCAAACATTTCGCCCAGGTTGCAATCAAAGTCCAGGCAGTGAGCCACAAGTACCTCACCTCTATCTTCCATGGGGGCAGCAACATCCGGTGTCCCAGAGACCTCTGGCACGGCCGTCAGGACCACTCTTCGCTGGCAGTGCAGGGGTCTGGTGAGCTTGGTAGGGGGCCAGGTGATCACAATGCAGCACCACCACCCAGCGTCGCCTTGTTTGCAATTCCAAGAGTACCTATGTCACTTCAAATGGCAGAACTGTGGACATTTGAAGACTAATGTAACTCATACATGGAATCCAAAACAACATAATTTGTGTATGTGTGTCTTTCATTTGGTTTCCCTCCCCTGAGTGCAACTGTTTGTGCTCAGAGTAGCCACTGCCTTTTTTCTACACTAAAACCAGTTCTTTCCACTGCCTTCTCTATCTATGAAGGTAGAATATACGTGCATGTAGGAAAAAATAAAGAGCATGTTGTCTGACTCCTTGCTTGAATCCAGTAGGGTTTTACAGTAACAAAACTTTTATGATACTATAAATGGAATGTGAAAGCAAAATATAAATGTTAAAGAACTTTAAATGTGGTACAATGGATCTCAGGTGTCAGATGCTTGTTCACATCGGGTGAAAAACATTCTCCTGTATTGTGCAAAGTCCAGTCTCAGATACATTGTCTCTCTCTAATCCTAGTCATGCTGTATATATTTCATGAACATTAATTTGGATTTGATTATAATAAAATTGGCACAAATGTATTACTTTATATGTGAATAGAAACATTGTAAATCATGTTTCTCATGTATATTGCTGTTAGAATAAAAACCCTTAATAAAACAAAACAAAACAATTTACAAAAAAAAAACAAAAAACAATGTATCTTTCAAGTCGTAAGCACTCCCCAAGGGGGAGGGGTTTCTGCACACTTCCATAAGAACCCATTTGTTGGGGTAAAATTGCCCCCTATGTATTTTATATACCCACTGTATAATACTCTGCATGTTGGGAGAACAGAGTACAAGGATTTTTATATAACATATTCTACTAACTGTTAGGAATTATTAAGCTTTGTTCTGATATTAGGTAGACATACTGATTATTTAACCTACTGTAACTATGTAACTAATTGTATTGTATTCTTATAGTAGGATTAGGTTAGAACAGATTCTGCAGATTTGACATTGACATATCTCACTGGAAATCTTGCCGTGCAATTCCAACTGCCCACTGCACCTTCCATAAGAGAGCTCAAATATCTTCTAAGGCAAGGTTGCCGCACGGGCACCCCACTGGCTTGCCTGTCTGGTGCATGTTGTTGACCACACGGGTGAATTGAAGGGAGATGTGTGGGTGGAAGTATTTTTCAATTGGTTTGCCAAAGGTTTCATTGTGACATCTCAGCAATAGTGTACAACTTGCAACATTTGTCAAGCTCATAATCCTGGGGAGGGAGCTGATTTCACAAAATCATTACTTTGTTAATATGCAAATAGATTGTGTTAAAATGCCTACATGTTGTGGTTATGAATATATATTTGTAAAAATGTAAATGTTTTCTACAAAGAGTTAAAGTCTATCCCTTTATGAAGGCTGATGCAGTACAAGTACAGTACAGTAAAAATACTGTTAAGGGGTGCTAAAATGTGCAAACAGGGCTCGAATGTCCAGATGGTCTTCCTATAGTCCTAATGACAATGAGATTGTCAGCAAATCTGAAAAAAGAAAAGAAAAGAAACGAAGCTCTTTATCAGCCTGATATTATTATGGGATGACATCCACTTGATGGATGATGCAATGTTATATTTTGGTATGGGTCTAACACATGCATTCGAAGCTGTCCATTCACAGGTAAAAGCTGCCCAGCCCAGCAGGACTGTCACCCATTTCAGCCAGGTGACTAAGTGTACATCAAAGCCCAGGTGGACAGGGCCCTACCAGGTGCTCCTGACCACCCACACAGCTGTGCAGTGCCAAAGGGAAACAACACTGGTGGAGACCAGAGGGATACTCTCCCTTTCTCCCGGACCCTCGAGAAACAGCACTGAATCCTGATGATGGCTGGGGTCGGCCTCACCCTTCTGATCATTGTCCTGTCGGCTCTACTGGAGCGATCCAACTCGATTGAATGCCAACAACTCAACCACTGTCCCACGGCGGGACACAAATAACAGCCGCTCCACCTCCCTGACGAGAGAGAACACCGATCTCCAACTGTCCTATCAGTTTACTAAAAGACTTGAATATATCAGGGTGCTGAGTGTGCTCAAATGTGCCCCGGAAATGCTCTGGGAGGAATTCCCATGATCCCTGTCCCTCTCAAAGTTGAAGATGTCTGATAAAACTGCTGACTCTGTTAATAACGTAACAGCTGAAATGGTTGCCATACGCACAAAGTTGTTTTAAAAGATTTCTTTCTGATAGCAAAAGGAGGGTGTGTGCGCTCATTGGTAAAGAATGTTGTACCTACATACCTGACAACTCTGAACAGATTCATGATCTTACAGATCACATTCGTAGAGAAGTAACTAAGTAACTAAAATTCACCAGACCCCAGAGTGGTCTCTGGGGAGCTGGATAAGTGGCTCCCTAGGAAACCTTGGTGCTCTTATAGGCCCAAGGACTGCTTTTATTCTTGGAATATTCATTTTTCTCTGTTTGTTTTGTGTTGATCAAGTGTTGTTGTACCCTGCATAATTATCATTTTGCTCTTATTGTGCCTTGGTCCCTGTATATGTGCGTGTTTACAAAAATGTTTGGCTCGCTTGGTGTCTTCATCCATGGATGCTTTGAACCCTAAGCGCTTCGATGCCCACCAGGCACAACTGCTGAAACAACGATGAAATAACACGTAATGAACACTGGAAATCAACTTGGTCTTGCCGGCCACTTGATGAGCGCCGATGGACCACAATGAAAGAACAATCACCATAGACATTAACAAATTTTGGGATACCTTGAAGAACAATACTACTTCAAGAAGAAGTAGTTTCTGCAAATTACCTACTGGGACCATGGAATGAGAACTGTGCCTCTAAAAGATTAAACGTATGACAAGGAAATAAAGCCTCAGAGGTGGTGGAAACTGGTGTGTTTACAGAATCTGATCAAGAGGGCTTACTTTGTGATTAACATGTCCAAAATGTATTTTTATATCTAACGCAATTTTACGGAATTAACGTAACATGTTTCATTAAAGAAGGCAACTGTTGGGGTAAAATTGCCCCCTATATATTGTATATACCCACTGTATAATACTCTGCATGTTGGGAGAACAGAGTACAAGGATTTTTATATAACATATTCTACTAACTGTTAGGAATTATTAAGCTTTGTTCTGATATTAGGTAGACATACTGATTATTTAACCTACTGTTACCATGTAACTCATTGTATTGTATTTTTATTGTAGGATTAGATTAGAACAGATTCTGCAGATTTGACATTGACATATCTCACTGGAAATGTTGCCGTGGCAGGGGGGCTGAAACTGCAAAAATAACATACTTGAGCATTTCTGTGTAAGTCTAGACACTTGAACCCACGGCCTTCCCCTCGACTCTATCTTGGAAATGTCAAACCACAATCTCCCCATATTTATATTATATTTTGAGGAACAGCTCAGAGCTGACAACATAAACAATATGCAGTGAGGGAAAAAAGTATTTGATCCCCTGATTTTGTACGTTTGCCCACTGACAAAGAAATGATCAGTCTATAATTTTAATGGTAGGTGTATTTTAACAGTGAGAGACAGAATAACAACAAAAAAATCCAGAAAAATGCATTTCAAAAAAGTTATCAATTGATTTGCATGTTAATGAGGGAAATAAGTATTTGATCCCCTATCAATCAGCAAGAATTTTGGCTCCCAGGTGTCTTTTATACAGGTAACGAGCTGAGATTAGGAGCACTCTCTTAAAGGGAGTGCTCCTAGTCTCAGCTCGTTACCTGTATAAAAGACACCTGTCCACAGAATCAATCAATCAATCAGATTCCAAACTCTCCACCATGGCCAAGACCAAAGAGCTGTCCAAGGATGTCAGACACAAGATTGTAGACCTACACAAGGCTGGAATGGGCTACAAAGACCATCGCCAAGCAGCTCGGTGAGAAGGTGACAACAGTTGGTGCGATTATTCGCAAATGGAAGAAACACAAAATAACTGTCAGTCTCCCTCGGTCTGGGGCTCCATGCAAGATCTCACCTCCTGGAGTTTCAATGATCATGAGAACGGTGAGGAATCAGCCCAGAACTACACGGGACGATCTTGTTAATGATTTCAAGGCAGCTGGGACAATAGTCACCAAGAAAACAATTGGTAACACACTACGCCGTGAAGGACTGAAATCCTGCAGCGCCCACAAGGTCCCCCTGCTCAAGAAAGCACATGTACAGGCCCGTCTGAAGTTTGCCAATGAACATCTGAATGATTCAGCGGAGAACTGGGTGAAAGTGTTGTGGTCAGATGAGACCAAAATCGAGCTCTTTGGCATCAACTCAACATGCCGTGTTTGGAGGAGGAGGAATGCTGCCTATGACCCCATTCCAGCATGACAATTACCCAAAACACACAGCCAAGGAAACACAGGAGTGGCTCAAGAAGAAGCACATTAAGGTCCTGGAGTGGCCTAGCCAGTCTCCAGACCTTAATCCCATAGAATATCTGTGTAGGGAGCTGAAGGTTCGAGTTGCCAAACGTCAGCCTCGAAACCTTAATGACTTGGAGAGGATCTGCAAAGAGGAGTGGGACAAAATCCCTCCTGAGATGTGTGCAAACCTGGTGGCCAACTACAAGAAACATCTGACCTCTGTGATTGCCAACAAGGGTTTTGCCACCAAGTACTAAGTCGAAGTGGTCAAATACGTATTTCCCTCTTTAACATGCAAATCAATTTATAACTTTTTTGAAATGCATTTTTCTGGATTTTTTGTTTTTTGTTATTCTGTCTCTCACTGTTAAAATACACCTACCATTAAAATTATAGACTGATCATTTCTTTGTCAGTGGGCAAACGTACAAAATCAGCAGGGCATCAAATACTTTTTTCCCTCATTGTATGGTAGAGATAAGTCCAGTTCCTCTCTCTTTAGCCAGAAAACTAATGATGTCTACAATACATAACATTAATACCATGGCTAAATATTCTAGACACAGTTGTTGCATGAACTCCAAAATAAAAAGCTAAAAAAATCTGAAGATATATTAATGTCTTAGTAATGTAATGTCTGTCCCTTAACTACAGTCAAGTTACCGGCTTACTGGGAAGTGTGGAAGCTGCCAACCCCTTTGTTAACCCAGCAAGGTCTAGGAGAGGAGAAAGTCTAAAATTATACTAGGGAGACCCAACACAGATCAATCACTTTGAAAAGCTTTAAGCAAAAAGGAAACTTTATTTAACAATTCAAAAGGGGGGTTTCTACACAATAGGGTTGTTGGGGGCAAAACAGTAATTTCTGACCAAAAAAATATAAATAACCTCAAATGAACTGGAACACAATATTCAATTACAAACCATTCACCTCAGAAATAACCCCCACAAAGTAAGAACGAGTTAAACCAAAATATTTAATATAAATCAAAGTGCACACACCTAATAAATAGAATATCAAAATACACATCAGATATTTAGCTATATTTCTCCACCCCAATGCACCCAGTATGAAAAGTCCCCTTTCTTAAAAAATACTAATTGGTCTTATCTAAAATACATTCATAAAATATAAAAACAATATAAAACGATCAAGGCAAGTTAATTTCAGTGTCTTGATATAAAAGAAATAGGGCAAAGTTTGTTTCAAGTCTTTATGTAAAGGAGGTTGGGCAATGTTCAAACCATGTCTTAGCGAGTGTTTGCCAAAGAATGGGGCACAGCAGATCACCACTCAGTCACTCACAGTCTCGTAATCAGGCTGCCCCCCAGCTACAGCTCACTGCTTGCAACTCAGTCTCTCAGTCCTCTCTTCTTCTTCCTTCTGTATATAGCTTTCAAATCTCTAATTTGTGCTCTCACCCTGTTACGCCAGAGGCCAGGGTTAAGGGATCCAGGAGCAGGGCTTGAGACAGATTCGGAAAACAGGTGTAAGGTCTGGGGCCGGCTAACACTGTTATGAAGGATATCTGAGAGGCGAGGTAAGTAAACGAGAAAGAGGTCAGGCGATCGGGCAAACAATACTAGAGGGGAATATGCAAAAGGCTAGGTCAAGGTAGGGAAAGCTGTGGTCATAAATTGTGGCTCTAAACTGGAAACAAACGCTCAGAGATGCTGTAATGAAGGCAATGCAAAACTTTGCAGAGAATGTAACTAACACAGGTGTATAAATACTAAAGGGAGGGTAGAGGTAACTGGAGACAGGTGTGAGATAATTGATAGAAAACTACTGGGCAATAATTAAATAATGAGGGGAAAGACAAGATTGAGAAGGATCGGAGATAGAACCTGTTGTGTCGGCAACCTCTGGTGGAGAATAGAGGAACAGTCACAGTGCTGGCCTGACACACCCCTCATGAATTGCAAATGTGTAGAATTTTGAATCATCATCAATATTCATGAGGCCAGCTATTAGAGATAGCACTTCGGTGATAAAGTGTTCTTGTCAGGCCAGGTGAAAACATTGCTGGTTGAATAATAACCTTTATGTAAAAGAGGAGTATCTCTAATACAATCCAGGTACATCATGTTCAAAAATGCTATTGTTTTTTAGAAAGAAAGCTTTAAATATGAAATGAGGCAGGGTTTCCTTTATATAGATAGGCAGAAAAGTGCCACCGGTTACTCCCATAATGCATCGCATCTCAAAGATGGAAGAAAGGGGGGAGTTGACTATCTTGTTTAAACAGAGGATCTTTGATAACTTTGTAGATAGCGGAAATTATATGGTGAAGTTAATTTCTACTAAATATTTTCAACCTATAAAATAAATATATTGTCTCTAGAATAAAATATAGTTAAAATATATCCCATATATTTAAAATTTGGAATTGAGTCATTTTTAGGAACAGCCGGGGAAAAATAAATAATGAAACAATAACAACTTCTGCTGTCATGGAAACACAGAACATTTTATGCATAACCCTGAGGCTTTCCCTTCCCGATGTCTCAGAACAGGAGAAATGGTTGCCTTAATTACATGTTCAGCCAGTATCTCCAGTGATGTAATTCACTGCATGGGTGTTGAGTTTTTTTAATGATCCTTGTTAAATCTCCAGTGGGAGTTTTAAGTCAACAAGGTCTCAAGGTTCTACCGATAAACAAAGACCATGTATAAAGCTTGAATCTCTTCAAATACTAACAGGGTGTAACGTCTGTGTGGACATCATGCATTTCAGAAGAGAAGTGGTAGTAATGCTTGATCTCATTTATTTGACCTGTACTATCTGCTGTCATTTTTGTGTGTTTGTCTGACAACATATTGCTTTTTTTTAAATATATATATTATTAATAACTTTACTGTGTTTAAATAGTTTGAATGCTTACTATATGTTGAGACAATTTCAATGTCTGTATGTATATATATATATATATATATATATATATATATATATATATATATATATATATATATATAAGCTTTTGCCTTACCAAATTTAGATTTAAAAATCCTATTGCTTGAAAATGCATTTACTGTGTATATATGTATTTCTTTTTCAGTTTGCTTCTGAACTGCAAAAAGCTGGTATGTAGCATAAATTGAACAGATTCACCATTTCCAGGTTAGGATTATGATTTTACAATATGGATTTTGATGAGAATCTAGATGTTTATTCATATTCATATTTACATTTAATCAACGGTTATTCAGCATTTACTGTGTACATTTATTATATACATATAAACATTTACATAGCTGGCCAGTGCACTGCGTCAGTTTAATTTAGTTTTTATCATTTAGTTTTTTTCAATTTAATTAAGTCAGAGAGTGTTGGTGTTAATATGCCAGGTGTGAGTTTACTTTTATCTGGGGTATTCTCAACCCCTCTAGCTGGGTCTTTCGTTATGTCTTAGATCATAGGTCTGGTGGTGAGACTGTGGGGAGTAGCTGCTCACAGGTGTGTTTGAGAGACTGCAGTTCAAATGCAAGCAGAGGGGGGTGAGGAGGGACTCTAACCGCACACATTACATAGGGATAAAACTGGTAATTCTCTTTAGTAATTATTCAGATTTGTAAAAAAAAAGTAAGTATAATACAGTGCAACACTATATTATTTATAATAATATACCATCTTTAATTTTTACAAAGAATTATATATGCACCCTTGCCAATATAAGAAACTCCAGCAGAGAACAAGTAAATACACAAAGCCTTTAATTTTAAAACTCATAATGAATAATGAGTGTGAATCTTAGCAAATTGTTAAGAAACTCAAATATTTCTTGCATATCTATATCAATCTAGATCTCCCACAATAAATAATATCTTGAGCATACAATATATATATAAAAATCTACGTATTTCCTTCCTTCTAACTAGACCCTGTTCAGAGGTCACAGCATGATGAACTCATCTGACACTACCTTCATACTGGTTGCATACTCTGAAATTGGAGACATGAAATATTTGTATTTTACCATTTTACTACTGCTGTACATCTTTACTATTTCTGCAAACTTAATTCTCATAGTTGTGATCTATGTAGAGAGGAGCCTCCATGAGCCCATGTATTTCTTCCTGTGTAGCCTTTCTGTTAATGCAATATTTGGCAGCACTGCACTCTGCCCCTGCCTGTTAACTAACATCCTGTCAGACCGTCATGAAATTTCTGGAATCAGTTGTCTGGTACAGGTTTTTGTCTTGTACATATATGGCCAATGTGAATTTTCAAGTTTAGCATTGATGGGATATGACAGGTATCTGTCAATCTGTTATCCTTTGCAATACAATATGATCATGACTCCTGCAAAAGTAATTATGCTTATAATATTGTCATGGTTATACCCTATATGTACATTTGGTATACATTTCATATTAACTCTGCAGCTTCCTTTGTGTGGTAGAATCATAGAAAAGGTTTATTGTGCCAACTATTCAATCACCAAACTTTCATGTATAGACACATCCATTAATAATATGTATGGTCTAATTAATCTTGTTTTAAGTACAGTTCTCCCTGTAATTCTCATTATGTATTCCTATTCAAGAATCCTCAAAATCTGCTTGAGATCTTCCAAGAAATCGCAAGCTAAGGCACTGAACACCTGCACTCCACACTTAGTTATTCTGATAAACTTTTTCATTTCAGCTTTTTTTGAAATAGTTCAAAACAGATTTGACATGAGCCATGTGCCCCATGAGGTTCGTATTTTCCTTTCAGTTTACTTTTTGATCATTCCACCTCTCATAAATCCAATTATTTATGGAATCAGAACGAAAAACATTAGTACCAGGGTGAAGAAATGTTTCTTGCAAAAAAATAACTCATAAGCTGTGAAGCATACTACTTTACATAGATCTGTACAGTAACATTATTATATCCAACTCTTTCATTAATTTCACAAATCTTTAAATACTAATGTTTTCAGAATCTTTTGTGCAAAAAAAAAAAATCACCTAGAAAACAAATTTCAAATTGAATATGGGCTCGATATTCAAACTTTGTGCAACTTCCGCACAAAATGTGTGCCGCGCAAGAAAAATATGACTTGGCCAAAAATAGACAGATATTCAAACATGGCGCAAATGTTTGCGCTAAATTGGACATTGGAATATAACATTTTTTGTGCCTCGCAAACCTGCCTGCACCACTCCACAGTGCCCTGTTATTCCCACTGTTTGAGCCAGCGCTGCGCATTAATTGGATGAATGCACGGCACAAATAACGCACAATTTTTTTTTTATTCAGCCTAATTAACGCAATTCAAATTCGATTGCACTATGCACATGTTTAATGACCTCTAAAGAATACATTTGCATCTCATGTCTTCAATTAGAGAATCATTATCATATGCTAATTGAGTCACAGCATTAAAGGAACAGGACTCTGCAGGTGGATGGATGAAGGCAGTGTGCCGGACAGAGGCGGGTGCCATGTTTCTGCACTCCTTTATGACATTTAAAATATTATATTATTTGTAAGTTCATATATATATATATGAGAGAACAGCTTTAGCAATTACATGTGCGCTTCCCATCACACACACACACACATACATGGGGGGAGCTCACAATGCGTACATCGTGCAGTCGAGTCTGACACATCCTGAATGCATACCTCCTAGGTAATATAGTAGTGCACACCTCTTTGCCATTGTCCTGACAGGGCATACAATGAGGCAGTATTACAGTACAAACACTATATTGTGGACGTAGTAGTAATAAATATTACCCAATACCCATAGTTGTTTGTATGTATGTAGGTCATCACAGAATCAAACATAATGCTATGATGTACATTACTGCTGCTGTATGTCCAACATGAATGTGTACAGCACCAAACTGCAGTGCTGTATTCATTAGCTTACTTACTCAGAAAGTTAATTTGCATATTTTGAAAATGTCTAGTGTGCTTCTGACAAAGCTAATTGATGTATTTATTTATGTATTTTACATAAGTGTTGTTATTAAATTCAGTGTATATTTGGTTGCCCTATTATTATTATTATTATTATTATTATTATTATTATTATTATTATTATTCATTTCTTATTGAATTGATACATTTAGTTGAATTAGATTAATGATCCACTCTGACTGGTTATTAATGAGCTTATTTACCTTGTATTGTCGTACATTTATTAGGAGTTCACGTTCCCTGAAATGTGTTATTGAAATGCAGTTCTAATTAAGAGAAGCTGTGTAAAATCCTTATTAATTGCCTTATTATTACTTGTTCGTTCTAATCTGATATTGTTTAACATCAGGAATATACATATAATAATAATAATAAATATATATATATATATATATACACTTAGGGAATCAAACCCACAATGCCAAGCTTTCAGTGCTGTTCCTTAACCACTGTGCCAATGGAGATCAGAAGTTAAACGTGAAAGCTAGCTATAGCTGCCTCATCCAACTGTCCTGATTAGTTGTATATGACTCAATTGCTGGAATTAGTCACAAATATATGTATAAATTAGGAAATAATATGAAATAAGATCAAATGTGTGTGTATATATATATATATATATACACACACACTCACCTAAAGGATTATTAGGAACACCATACTAATACTGTGTTTGACCCCCTTTCGCCTTCAGAACTGCCTTAATTCTACGTGGCATTGATTCAACAAGGTGCTGAAAGCATTCTTTAGAAATGTTGGCCCATATTGATAGGATAGCATCTTGCAGTTGATGGAGATTTGTGGGATGCACATCCAGGGCACGAAGCTCCCGTTCCACCACATCCCAAAGATGCTCTATTGGGTTGAGATCTGGTGACTGTGGGGGCCAGTTTAGTACAGTGAACTCATTGTCATGTTCAAGAAACCAATTTGAAATGATTCGACCTTTGTGACATGGTGCATTATCCTGCTGGAAGTAGCCATCAGAGGATGGGTACATGGTGGTCATAAAGGGATGGACATGGTCAGAAACAATGCTCAGGTAGGCCGTGGCATTTAAACGATGCCCAATTGGCACTAAGGGGCCTAAAGTGTGCCAAGAAAACATCCCCCACACCATTACACCACCACCACCAGCCTGCACAGTGGTAACAAGGCATGATGGATCCATGTTCTCATTCTGTTTACGCCAAATTCTGACTCTACCATCTGAATGTCTCAACAGAAATCGAGACTCATCAGACCAGGCAACATTTTTCCAGTCTTCAACTGTCCAATTTTGGTGAGCTTGTGCAAATTGTAGCCTCTTTTTCCTATTTGTAGTGGAGATGAGTGGTACCCGGTGGGGTCTTCTGCTGTTGTAGCCCATCCGCCTCAAGGTTGTACGTGTTGTGGCTTCACAAATGCTTTGCTGCATACCTCGGTTGTAACGAGTGGTTATTTCAGTCAAAGTTGCTCTTCTATCAGCTTGAATAAGTCGGCCCATTCTCCTCTGACCTCTAGCATCAACAAGGCATTTTCGCCCACAGGACTGCCGCATACTGGATGTTTTTCCCTTTTCCCACCATTCTTTGTAAACCCTAGAAATGGTTGTGCGTGAAAATCCCAGTAACTGAGCAGATTGTGAAATACTCAGACCGGCCCGTCTGGCACCAACAAACATGCCATGCTCAAAATTGCTTAAATCACCTTTCTTTCCCATTCAGACATTCAGTTTGGAGTTCAGGAGATTGTCTTGACCAGGACCACACCCCTAAATGCATTGAAGCAACTGCCATGTGATTGGTTGATTAGATAATTGCATTAATGAGAAATTGAACAGGTGTTCCTAATAATCCTTTAGGTGAGTGTATATGTTATAGCTCTACCTATAAGGCAAGCTTATAAGTACCATTTATAAATCAATTTTACTGATGTATCTCTGAATTGTGATATGTTTTTGCTCTGTCTATTCTATGATATAGTATATGAAGAACCCATTAAAGAATTGAAGTCTTTTAGCACAGAGGATAATGTATTTATTTAACATGCCCGGCCTGGAAGGCCCTGATATGGAAGCTCTCCACCTGAGAGGATTCTCTCTGAACAACAAGATATTTACAGCTTTTATAGGAAGCATGACATGTGGTTCTGTGAGCAGGGTCAGTCACATGCTTCCAAAAAGTGCCTCGAGGTCAAGTTTCTGAATGTTTGTGGTTGTCTACCTGGGGGGAGGTGTGGGATGCGGCCTTTGATGTACTGGGGAAGGTCAAATCCCAAGGTCATCATTAGCAACTTTCAAACAATCATTAACAAAGACAGCTCCTGCCTGTCTGGGAGAACAATTAAGTCCACAAACAGACTTTTAACAAACAAACAGCTGTGGGCTCTCTCTCCACTGTGTGATCCTTTTATCATTGAGAGGAATTTCTGAATGCCTGATGAATCTACTTTGCTCTGTCTGCATACTATTATTAATACAAAAGATTATATAGTTATTACAAAACACTTTCTTCAGCTTTCCAGTAAAGGTTCCTCAGTATGTTCTATATGTATTTTTCTCATTACATTGCCAGGTATTTTGACACATTACAAAGAAAATAAATAGGGTCAGCAACTTTTGTCTTCAGTTTTTATATCCTGCAAAACATGCAAGTGGGATAAAAACACTACATATCCCAGTGAATAGATGATTTCCATACCTTCCATCCATACCTGTGGATACTTCATGACTATATGAATTCAATTGTTATTGAATTGTGTAGTTTCTTCTACATCCGTGTTTTGAGAGGTAATATATAACCCACGTAAGTCACTGAAGAACCCAGTCTTGATGCACAGAGGATAAATGTATTTATTTAACATGCCAGGCCTGGAAGTGGCCCAACATGGAAGCTTCCCACCTCAGTAGGGACTCTTAATGTTTACAAACATGACTGCAGCGTTATAGCAAGATGACATAGAATGTTGTGGCCGTTCATCCAATCAAAAAGCTTCAAAAGGTGCAAGCTCTGCAAA
The DNA here is from genome assembly GCF_036373705.1 of Amia ocellicauda. NCBI lineage: Eukaryota > Metazoa > Chordata > Actinopteri > Amiiformes > Amiidae > Amia > Amia ocellicauda. The sequence continues at coordinate 32,451,909 of NC_089852.1, forward strand.
GTTTGTAGGACACTCTTCCGAAGGGAGGGAGTTTTGAAGCATGGAACATGGAAGCAGGTGTTTTCCTGTTGTGTACGGTGGCCCTGAAGTGCAACTGCTGAAAAAATAAAGCAGTGGCTGCGAGATTTGTGGTGCTGAAAAAATAAAACAGCTGAAAAAACAAAGCAGTGGCTTCGAGATTTGTTGTGCTGAAAGAATAAAACAGCTGAAAAAATAAAGCAGTGTAGAATTACTGCTTACCTTAAGGGTTCCTCCACAGTATAAACCCTGGGAATCCAAAAAGGTTATTATTAGAACCTTCACTTCTTAGAGTTTACATATAGGCTGAGTACTGTAATTGTATATGAAAATATACATGTTTAGTTAAATTAGTGATACCATAAGCTTTCATTAATTTCAAAAACATTTTAGGACAGCCCTATAACTCTTAATATGTCACCACAAAGTGGATAGAGAGAAGAAGATCACAACAATATTAATATGAATACTTCGTGCACTGCGCAGTTGGCGCCCCTTTCTCAAATTCTGTTGACTTTTCCGGAGAAGCAGGCTCGGCCAACGTGACTTGCTTGCTGTCCAATGGCATCAGTCAAATATATTTTACAATGTATCCTCCCTTTCCTTAATTGCTTCTGAAAATGCTGCAGCAGCTGCTTTATTTTACAGCACTTCCAAATCTCGCAGCCCCTGCTTTAATTTTTCAGCACTTCCAAATCTCGTAGCCGCTGCAAATCTCGCAGCCCCTGCTTTATTTTTTCAGCACTTCAAATCTCACAGCCACTGTTTTATTTTTTCAGCAGTTGCAATTCAAGGCCACCGTAGTTGTGGCATACAAACTGCCCAATCTCACAGTTTTCTTTAACAATGAACAATGAGGTAATCAATCACTATAATGTAGCATCTTCAGCCTTGAGAGAAGAACAGGAAACCCCAAACAAACATTACGCAAACTGGTATCTGGGGGCTATTGATCTGTTTGGGTGTTCCTCTTATCATAATAAACAGAAGTCAAAGTGGAGAGGAGAATGTCCATAATACAGTTTATATAAAACATTAATAACGGCTCAACAGTCAATCATAATTATTTAACAAAAGACACCCATTACAACTGCTATTGCTTGCTCGTAGTCATCAAAACATGTTGTACATTGTTGGATCTTTATCACATCCTGTATCTTTTTACTATGGAGGGTGTGGTGGATACACTGCACAGCTAAACCTTCTGTGGCCCATGTCATTAAAAAACATACCCTACTTGAAAACTCAACTCTGAAACCTGCTGAAACCTGCTAGCTCCTCAAAGAGAATGCCTGCTGGCAATTACCTGTTTTCATTTATAATAGTAAACACGGATTTCACCATTATATAGACCGATCCCAGCAGTCATAGGGCGCAAGATGCTCAGAAATGTTCATCTTATTTTTATATGTTCATCAACAACAAACTTTTAAATTTCAAGACCTAAAAGATTATTGTTGGTTAAATGTTAAAAATATAACCTGCATCTGTTTTTTTCATTTTGGAAAGTAAATAGCAGTGGATTTTTTTTGGACAGATACTGCTTACTTAAACACATTACATTAAGAACACAGTGTTCTCTTGATCAAACTTATTTGAGACATTTCTTAATTGTTTTTAGATTTCAATTTTTGACATTAAAAACTTTTTTCAGTCATTGTCTGAAAAACCAGATGTCTATTTTTACCATATACAGTATTAACATAAAATAAGATTAGCATGGGAGATGATGCTAAATGAGTGTGAAATAATTGACATGATGGCAGTCTTTTATAGTTTAGTCCAAATGCAGATTTATTTAAAAAATAAATAAAGATCATAGGGAAACTATGATACAACGTACCCTGTTAAGACTGTAAAATAAATAAATAAATAAATAAATAAATAAATAAATAAATAAAAAGCTCTGAGTTTGAGGTTGGTAAAAAGTAGTGATTGGCTTGGCAGTCTTTGGATCGAAACATTGCGGGCACCCGTGGAAAATACAACCGGCAAACTCGTAAGCGGTATGCACCCCGGCCACCTCGCTAAAACCATCTAAGTGGTAGGGACCCATTTTGACCTCCCCGCGGTTTAAAGCGTCACTGATCATGATGTCATCCCGGGCAGTCAGGTATTCCAACCACTGTAGGGAAACAGTCGAAAAGTTTTTTTGTCTAGTCCAATAGTTGTCAGAAGTGGTGACAGCTATAGTATTTTTCTGCAAGAAATTGGCTCGATACATTTTCATACAGAGAGATGCTATAGTCACACATTGTAATGGGTCGAGCCCAGAGGTCTTGATAACCTCGGCTCGAAAACATACACATGCTTCTTTAAGGATCACCACATCATTTTTGCAATAGGCAGCCATCTCCTCTCTGAAGTCAAAAACACCCCCCTTAACAGCATTGTACCATTTAAAGAAATCTACCCGTTCATGAGCTATCATAGTGTCAACCCCATAATAATAGGCGGGCGGATAGGGTCCCCGATTATTTTCAGTGGCCTGAGTGTTGAAAAAATGACAGAACCAACCTTTCTTCTGAGACGCGAAACCCAGAGCTTTAGGCAAAGCGCTCGATTTCATGGGGAGGAAATTCAGCGAATCTATGTACCTTTGGTTGAAAGTTTAATCGGTGAAGCACATTATCTTGCTCCCCTGAGCAATAATTTTAGGGGTCACCCCTGTAGCATAAGGTACACTTATAAATTTCAATTAAAGAAGTGAATTTATAGTATCACCTTATCACGAATCCTGGAATCCTGTAAAACTCAATTTCTGTAATAATTGGACGCAGACACCAATTCCAAAGATATAAATTGTCAAATTTATTCAAAAACAAAGACTAAATGTAGCACTACACTAATTATACAAAAGGGAAAAACTAATTAAAATTCAACTCTAGATCAACAAATCAAAGACAAATCACTTCTGTGACCAAATCAAAGACCATGGGATCGCATATGATAACACACAAATTGTTAAACAAAAAAGGTTATAAACACATTGACTACAATACCGGTTAGTAAGATGAAGGTGAGTCTCTCATTAGTATTGTTAGTCAGACATTAAATAACTACGCAGGTTAGTATTTAATGTCAGGTAACTTCTCGTTATATATATATCAGTCTCATTTACGTTTAGGTACCGAGAAAGATCCTATCATTACTTTTTACCACAATTTCCCTTAACTGATTATTATGCAATGATTAAGGATAGGCAGGGCCACCAATAATCTAACGTCTATTAACTTGTATCAATTTCAGACTAAACAGTTAAACAGGAATGAGAAGATATTTCTCGGCGTTGACAGATTTTATTTCTAAAATTATCAACAAAACAGTTTAATGCAACACACATTTATATTTAAGAAAACTAAATGATATTACACATTCTAGAGTTATGAATCACAGATTAACATTTCTAATTGATTTCTCAAATGTCATGAATCACAAACTCCAAACTGTTAAACTTATCTGAACTTTGTCGCAGAGAGGCCTCTCTGGCTTCGGGCTCAGATAACAGCACACGGCACGAGGTCCGTGTGGTTTGGAACAAAGGCAGTCCGGTTCGGCTTTGTCCAAGAACTTCCACTCAGTCGATGCACCTGGAAGTTGGGGTTTCGCGAATGTAGAGTCTTTTCCAAACAGATTTTCCACTGGTTTGAAGGCTCCAAGGTTGTGCACAAAATCTTCTTTGTAAGCAGGGTTTCCACCGTAGTTACTTGAAGACAAAGTCTTTGAGGAAAGCAGGGCACTGTTCGTTCCAAGGGTCAAGTTTCTTAAGACTCAAATAGCTATTTAAATGACTGAACACTTTCGTATACAGTCGACAATTGCCAGCTGTAAAACTCCACTGATCAGGTGGGCACAGGCGGGCAGCGCAGTCTGTAAAGTTCTTTATTTAATAAAGTCCTTTAAAAGCATTCTTCGTACGGCTCAATCTCCTTCTCCCAGTTTAACTCTTCTGTTGCTGGCAAAGACTTGGTTGGTTTCTGGTTCCGGTTCGGGCAACAGAGCTACAGGTTGAGCTGTGGCAGCGAGTTTCTGGTTCAGGTGAGAGAGAGAGAGAGACTGAGAGACTGTGCGCTTTCCTTTATACGCCTGTCAGATCAATAGATGATTGGTTCTTCAGTTTTTGAGATCGGATTTCGGTTTCAGCCCCCAGTGTCCTATTGGAGGGGGGCTTGATTTATGACTGATGTCAATCCATGCCATCTTTTAGAAATGCCGGTTGGCCCGGGTTCGTAGCTCTGTGTCTGGATTTCGGCTCTCGTCCATTTCAAAGAGTTTTTATTACCTACAGGCCCCCTTCCCCAGACATTTCACAGCAGGATTCCAAACTATTTGGCATTTTCTCGGTGCCATCCTCCCAGACTGTCACTTTGATGTAAACCGGTCCCACGCTTTAAGGAAATCTGATAACTTTGGGGGGAGAGGTCTTCTTTGGATCAGTGCTTCAGCTCAGAGCTAAAATGCTCTTATCAAAATAACCCATCATAACTCTACATAATCATGTTTTGTCTTGTCCTTTACCTTATTTTTATTTTTATTTCATCATTGTGTATCTGCTGAAAAACCCAATAAACCGTTAATAGCAACAACACAAAAAGAAGTCTATCATTCTCCTCTGTGATGTCTAGCTGTCCCATGCAAGTTACAGACTTGCAACAGTTGGCTTGACAGCTCATATTTTGTGTAATGTATGTGTGTGTTTCTTTCATGTAGCTATGGTAGTACCTTAACATATATCATGCTTTATACAGTGGGGCAGTACATGTCAATGTAGCTTGTCTGTAACAATGTAATTTGAATACTGTTTCTGTTTCACATTGATCAGACATTTTTTGAATTATGTCTGAGGAGAGCTTTCTTAATGGAAAATCCATTGCAGCTCTGGGCATGCATATTCCCCATAAGTGCAGTGTGTTAACTATGGAGCTCCTGTAGTCTTCATATCCCCTGTGGTAAGGCTATCCCTGGAAATATCAAACCCAATGTAAGCTGCTGTTTTTCACATAGTAAGTATTTAAGGCCAAGAATCAATATGCACTTTGTAGACAAAATCTTCAAGACACAAGGTCTGTGAAGGTAATGAAAAGCTGACCTGTCTTTACATTTAATACCTCTGTTCATATTTCTTGGCATATCTCTGTCTCTGTTTCTGTCTGCTATGAAGTATAAACATTCTGTGACATGGAACCTACAACAAAGTAAAGTATCAAGTGTGCAAGGATCTGCTTCCTATGTAGAAAGAAAAAAAGTTATAGTAATGCAGTTTTGTTTAACTTGGTTTTGAAACTACTTTGGTTGAGTATCCATTTCATGCATACAGATAACAGTGTTTGTGAACAGATATAGTGCTAATGTGTCTCTGGGTTCTTTATCTGTACAATAATTGTTGAAAACCTTTTAATTTAATATCCAGATCCTTGTGGTGTGTTTATTGCAAGTGCACATGAGACAATTTACGTTCATGCTGATTTAGTCTTTCAATGAAGGAAAACAGTTTCCAGAACCAGTGTTTCATTTTGTCCAGGTAATCATTATTTATTTTGGCATACTTCTTGTCATAATGATTGATTTGTTGCAAGGGAAAGATTTTTATCCTGCTGGCAGACATGGTGCTTTTTACTACACTATTGCATGAAAACAGGATGTTCAGCCATGACAGAAATAGTGGCTTGCAAAATTGAATGAAGCCCAATGCTTGTTCTCTGTTAAGCTTTCATATGTATTTTATTTAGTTCAATTGAAGAGAAATACACAGCTATTGCATATGAATTACATAGTACCTGATGATACACACACACATTTATTATGTGCAGCTAAATAATTGTGTTTATTCAGATTCACTTGCAACCTTTAATTTATAAACTTACAAGAAATGTGCATTTCAATAACAAGGCAACTTCTATTATTTTTATTTTTTTTCAGACCAAAGAACATGGAGAATTCATCTCACATCACATCATTCAGACTGATTGTGTTTGATGAAATTGGACAGATTAGATATTTTTACTTCAGCGTTATACTAATACTGTATTTGGCAAATATTTTTGCTAACTCATTCCTAATTGGAGTCATCTTTACAGATAGGAACCTGCATGAACCTATGTGTTACTTTGTGTGCAATCTGGCAGTCAATGAATTGTATGGAAGTATTGGCTTGTTCCCTTCTCTTTTATTGAACATTTTATCGGACAATCATGAAATATCTCGCGTTAATTGCATCGTGCAGACTTTTTGTTTACACACATATGGATCTATAGAATTTTCATCTTTGGCAGTGATGGCTTATGACAGGTATGAATCAATTTGTCACCCATTACATTACCACAGCATCATGACTCCAACCAAAGTGTATGTATTTATTGTATTGATCTGGCTGTATTCTTTTTCTAAATTCTCAATTGTCCTCAGTTTAAGTGTACGACTGACATTATGTGGGAATATTATAGAGAAAGTTTATTGTGACAACTATTCACTGGTCAAACTTGCTTGTTCAGATACGACCATTAACAACTATTATGGGATATTTGCTGTTTTTTTGTCCATTGTTTTGCCAGTAATCCTGATTTTGTATTCATACATAAAAATGCTTAGAATCTGCTTAAAGGCTTCCAAAGGATCCCAGCTCAAAGCTTTAAACACCTGTATCCCCCATTTAGTGTCACTAGTTAACTTCTCTATCAGCTCTATATTTGAAATTGTTCAAAGTAGATTCAATATGAAACATGTTCCTACTGCAGTACGTATTATAATATCAGTGTATTTTTTAATAATCCCACCGCTTATCAATCCAATTATTTATGGGGTAAGGATAACAAAAATAAGAATGGCCTTTAAGAACTTCTTATGCACTAGAAAACTATCCCCAGAATGAGACAGTTCTTCTGTCTGTCTATAACACAGTGGCATACATGCCATGTATAACTTGTTTTGGTACATCTTGTCATTTTCATACTTTTTGTTCAACTCTGTACTCTATGATTGATTTATTTGGAAGGTAAAGTGACAACGGAGGGAAATAATGATGAACCTATTAAAATGTTCACATGTATTTTAAAAGGAATACAATTATATGAGAATTAAAACTGCAACTCTGTGTCAGTGAGGTGTGCATTTTAATTGCTGGAGGAGTCCTTGGTGTTTGGAACTGTGTTTTCCTTCCACAGACAGATTTGCTTGTGATTAGTGACACATGCACACGCACACACACACATACATTATATATATATATATATATATATATATATATATATATATATATATATATATATATATATGCCATAACATTATGACCACAGACAGGTGAAGTGATTAACACTGATAATCTTGTTATCATGGCACCTGTCAGTGGGTGGGATATATTAGGCAGCAAATGAACATTTTGTCCTCAAAATTGATGTGTTAGAAGCAGGAGAAATGGGCAAGGATCTAAGCGACTTTGATATGGGCCAATTGTGATGGCTAGACGACTGGGTCAGAGCATCTCCAAAACTGCAGCTCTTGTGGGGTGTTCCCGGTCTGCAGTGGTCAGTACCTATCAAAAGTGGACCAAGGAAGGAAAAGCGGTGAACTGGCTGCTGTGAAAGCGCCTGGCCCTGTGTCCACGCTCCATAAGACACAAACAGTTGATCTGAGCGCCGAATGTCCTTAGTGCATTCCAAATAGCACCTGAGGGCCCGCTCAGGGCAGAGCAGGTGAAGCCAACTCTGAAGCGAAGGGAGGAGGATGAAAAGCCATCAACTCAATAGGCCGGTTGACATGGAATGGAGCAGTGGCATAGCCATGGGTGTGCCAGGGTGTGCCTGTGCCACCCAAAAAGGCAGCTGGCAGACCCAGAAATCAGATGCATAATGCATTTTTTGTTATAGCCTTATGCTGGGGTCACACTACAATCCGACCCGATTTTGAGAACAGTGATTTTTGACCACTGTTCCACGGAACACCTGTTGAGAAACACTGCTCTAGAGCGCAGTCAGTTATTTGCTAATTGCTCTATTCTTCTGTCCTAATGATATTCATTGAGCAATATATGATAGTATACTGTACAACATACTTTACCTTAAGGTAATTTACACCAAGCACCGACACAGCTGCTTTTCTTGTACTGGTCAGTCAGTCATGCGGAAAATGAACAGTTACGAGTGCGCGGAACCCAACAGGATGTGTCACGTGATTTACTTGCATCTAGCCAAAAACTGTTATTGGCTATATTTAGTAGTCCTATTAAGCCTAGTGATTAAAGTTATTGTCTTAATTTAAAATAAAATGTCATATTTGATAAAGTATTTTAAGTATTTTAAATACACAAAATAAAATCTCTCAAAGTATTTTGTTACAAATTACATCTGATCATTTTCCGTCCAGCAAAATACAAATGACAAAATACTCAAAAGTAATTAAATACTGTATTTTAAATACATTTCATTGAAATACTGCCCATCTCTGAATGTGACTAGGCATGTATGAGAAAGAAACTACCAGAAACAGACTGTGTGTCTGGGAATTAATTGAATAATGCACTAAACATAATGAACAGATTAAAGTAATGATTCATTATTGAATAGTTACACGAGATATGTATGTGATTGCAATTCAGCTAAAGCGGTCTAATACCAATATTCATATATATATTTGAATAGACAGAGATAAATAGACTATAGATTAAGTAGTACTTTTGTACTTTTATGTTGTGACACTGTCACATTGAAATAATGTGTCCTGATAAACTGAAAAACGAATGAATGCATAGCACAGAACAAAATAAAAATGTGTATCTGTGTATATATGTATAGAATGTTCCATTGCAATGATTACTAAAGTGGGTAGCAGTGGGTCTATGTTAACCTACAGAGTCAATGTCCTATAGCGGTCTTTCAGCGCAGGCTCCCAGTAAAAGGGGAGGGTTTCCCCATGCACAAAATAAGAGAAAATAAGAAAATGGAAGGAAGAGAGAAAAATGTTTGGCATCAGCTTTGAATAGCTGCAGCAATTAAAATCCTGTTTTTTATCTGTGTCCTGCCTTATGTTAAGAATGAATATACACTATTATAGTGGTACGCGAAGTGAAGAAAACTCGCTGGATTACGCACGGCAATGCAGGAGACCATGGATCCTCTCATTCCAGTTCTAAACAAACAAAACTATGGATTACGTTTCAATGTTTTTCTACTAGTGGGAGTGATCTTTTTCTCTTTTTTGAAGTGGTCGTTAACCTTCTTGAAGAGCCGGTATAATGTTTTATATTAATATTTGAAATACTAATATGTCAACAGAGTCAATTGTATTAATTGTCAAGTAAGCAAACTTTAGCAAGGCTGTTTTTATGAGTGCTGACGCTGCAGAAGTCCCTCCCAGCATTTGCTTCATGGATTTCTGTGGCTTATCTTAAGGCTGGAGAGGTCACATCATAGATTGATTGACAGTTGCTAATGATGACCGTGGGATCGGACCTCTCGCAGTACATGAAAGGAAGCCATCTGGTTTCCGCATCCCACACCTCCCCTAGGAAGACAACCACAAACATTACAAAGGTCAGCGACCTGACCTCAAAACAACACTTCTTGGAAACATGTGACTAGACCCTGCCCACAGAACTACATGTCATGCATTGTATAAAAGCTGTTAATTTTTTGTTGTTCAGAGAGACTCCACTCAGGTGGAGAGCTTCCATGTCGGGGCCTTCCAGGCCGGGCATGTTAACTAAATACATTATCCTCTGTGCTTTAAGACTTCAATTCTTTACTGGGTTCTTTACTTCTTTTTCAGGTTATTGGTCTGTTTTTGGGAAGCTCGCATAAGGAAGAAGCCGATCATAAACTGAACTGTATTTAACTGATTTCTCAGTACATATTAGTTAAAGACTCAATGGGATCAATTATAAAGGAAAATACATTAATACAAATGATTGTAATGTAAAAAGAAAATGATATAAATTTGATTTATATATCATTTTCGTTTTGAATTCTATTTGGATGTTGTGAAGCATAATCAGGATTAACGTGAATTGGGAAAATAATCGAATCTTCTAGGCTCAGAGAATGAAATGCTCAATTAATATAAAATTAGGAAACCTCTTTACAAACACAAAATAACTAAATAGTATTATGAATTTGGACTATTAAGCAGTAGTTGCAGTACAGTCTGCACCTTCTTGAAAGTGGTTGTGCATACATACTAGATTGGGTTTCTATAGAGATTGATTAACCCTTCCATTGAGTGGGGAAGGAAATTAAGCCTATAGATTGTCACACATCAAACAACAGCAAAGCTAATTCAAGGGGCTTCTGACTTGGTGTGAGTCACATGTGCCGGCCTGCTTAAAAGTGCAATTAGTATTGTTGCTGAATCACTATGATGCACTATGTTTTGAATAAGAGTCTATTGTAATTTACAGAAAACCTGTGGTTAGTGAATATAAGACTGAATTACTGAAATATTTCCCTTCAGAAACAGTATAGCAAGATACACGGAATTGACACGAGTTGGTTAATTAATTATTTAATGTTGGTTGTTCATTCAAAACAATCCATGATGGAGAATCAACCTTCACACATCAAGACTGCCATCCTTACAACTCTAGGGAACCACAGAAAAACCTAGAGAATACAGCAACTCTATTTGAATACAGGTGGTGGATAAATAAATTTAGCAGGATTATGCTTTTTTCAGATTTGGAATCAGACATATATATATATATATATATATATATATATATATTGTAGCGCCCACTGTGCTGGCGTAGTAAAAGAGGAGGCAAACACTGGATATTTAACAACAATGCTCTTTATTTAGCTGCAAAAGCAGCACTTCTGCACATGCACTTATAGCAGCACTAACAAGTGCTAGAACCAGGCAGAGACAGAGCCACAAACATTAGGGAATAGGAGGGGTCTCCCCATAGGGGCAGACCGACACACTTAGGGTGAAAAGACTGGGCAAACACATAGGTAGGTCACAGTAGGTGAGGGCACACACATAGACAGACACTAACCCCAACAACAATAGCCCAACAACACAATACCCCCAAACACAACAATAAACAGGCAAACAACACAGAACAATGCAACTCAAATGTACCACAATGCTGGGATGCTGCCACAACAGTTCTCCATTAGTCCTGCAGACGGCAGCAGCAGGCGTGCTACACTATATTATTACTATTGTCAATTAACCTGGCTCCCCACTGCAGTTCCACAAGCACAACATAGATGAAGACAAGACAAGACATACTTCATAATGGGCTGCATAGGCCAACATCTTCTGTGCACAATTTCCACAGCAGATCTGGGTGCCATAAGGAGGGCTGGCACACCTATCCCTGACAATACCACTAGGGTCACTATTGGCTGAATTCAGACAATTTGCTTTGAAGGTGATACAGTTATGGTTGTCATGCAATCTAAAGTAATAACGTCTTTTATGGATACTTTTCAGTAACAGTGAGACAGAACTTTACTTGATAGTTTTCTACTAAATAATGTGTTTTTAAATGTTGTTCTTACTTTTGCTATCCTCATCCCATACATAATTGGATTGAGGAATGGAGGAATAATTAAAAAGTACACTGAAGCAAGTGCTTCATGGAGAACATGCCTCATATCAAATCTACTTTGAATTGATTCAAAGAAACAGCCAACTGAGAAGACCAAATGGGGGGTGCAGGTGTTTAAGGCTTTGAACTGGGACTCCTTGGAAGCCTTTAAGCAGATTCTAAGAATTTGTGCATATGAATACAAAATCGGGACTAATGGGATTATTACAGAAAACACCAGACTGAACATCCCGTAAATGTTGTAAGTCGTTGTATCAACACAGGCAAGCCTGACCAGTGAATAGTTGTCACAATAAACTTTCTTTATGATGTTCCCACATAATGGCAGTGTGTAGTGAGAGTAAGGGTGATTCTACTTACAGAATACAACCAGGTCAATACAATAAATGCACACACTTTGCTAGGAGTCATGATGGCACTGTACTGCAAAGGGCAACAGATGGACACATACCTGTCATATGCCATTACAGCTAAATTGGAAAACTCAACATTCCCATAGCAATGCAAGCAAAAAATCTGCACAATACAATAATCACGCGAAATGTCAGGCATTATTGTTAAAATATTGTCGAAAATGGAAGGGAACAAGCCAGTACTTCCATATAATTCATTAATTGCCAGATTGCACATCAATAAATAAATAGGTTCATGCAGGTTCCTCTCTGCAAAGATAATTCCAATAAGGAATGAATTTGTGAAAATGATACAACATTAGTATAACGCTAAAGTAGAAATATCTAATCTGTCCCATTTCACCATAAGCAGCCAGTATGAATGATGTGATGTTCTTCATGTTCTTCAATTTTGAATCAGCTGTCTTCTGAGGGACAAAGAACATGATTATAACTGTATGCCTTTGTTGTGGATAAGTTGCCTGCTTGGTATTTTATTCATTATGGGAAAGAACAATAATATATGTATACACATACATACATACATGTATATACATAAATATATATATATAAGATAAAAATAATCATCATCATGATATAAACTGAACTTTTTGTATACATCTGATTTAAATCCTGCAAAGTACTTCTTTGTGATGAACATTCAAATTAATCTTTTAATTACCTGAAGCAGCTGAGACACCTGCGCTGGAAGCTCATTTCTTTATTTTATCTCTACCTGTCCAAAAACTGAACATTAGGACACTGATCCTGTATAATCAGGAACCCGCCAGATACAAACTCTGCATGTATGTAGGATCGGAATTGTTGGGGTAAAATCGCCCCCTATGTATTGTATATACCCACTCTATAATACTCTGCATGTTGGGAGAACAGAGTACAAGGATTTTTATATAACATATTCTACTAACTGTTAGGAATTATTAAGCTTTGTTCTGATATTAGGTAGACATACTGATTATTTAACCTACTGTTACCATGTAACTCATTGTATTGTATTCTGACTGTAGGATTAGATTAGAACAGACGCTGCAGATTTGACATTGACATATCTCACTGGAAATGTTGCCATGGCAGGGGGGCTGAAATTTGTCATAATTGCAGAAATAACATAAATAACATACTCACGCATAACTATTTCTGTGAAAGTCTAGACTCACGGCCTTTCCCTCAACTCTATCTTGGAAATGTCAAACCACAATCTCCCTATATTTATATTATATTTTGAGGAACAGCTCAGAGCTGACAACATAAACAATATACATGCTGCTCTTCAGACAAACCAGAAATAAGATAGAGTCCCACATCATCTACTGCTAGGCAAACCGTGCAGATATGTCAACTTAAACTGTCGAGTGTGTTAGGGGTTATAGTATTGAACACATTTCATGTCTGCCTAGCAACTAGGTCTGTAATATGATGTGTCCTGCCCCGGAACTCTGACTTCTGACATGTATAAAACTGTGTGCTGTGACAGAAATAAACTGAAGACAAACGATCTGGCATTGTGTCGATGACTTTTTTCTTCCCGAGCTCGTCTCCTGCGGAGGATCCACCATCCTGCACTGACGGCACTGGGTTATCCTAGTCCAGGGGTTATCCTAGTCCAGGGAGCCTGAAGGGTGTACTTCTGGTGAAGTAGTTTTACCTTAACAGGAATCTAGGCACATACATTAAAAATATTTAAAACATAATATTTTATATATAGAACTTATATTACCTAATCATCTGTGTGTACCACAATTCAATCAACCATGTCCAATAACTTAAATACATAAGCACTGGCATGTAGAAAGGTAGAGCAACACAGACATTATCCTGTAGTTGTCTTGAACTAACTTTTCAATATTGCTTTTCATTACAGCTGAATTAACTTAAAACATCTCTTGAAACAAAATCACAAGTCTATATATTTATTTAAAGTAACTAGATGTTTGCTTGTTACAGAGTGACAGCCAGAATGAGAAGAAGCACATGACATAGCACATGTCTGTTACCTGAAAGTCCTTTGTCACTGGGGGGGGGTCTGTGAGCCAACTGAAACGGTATTCATGTGTGTGCCTTATATAATTAACTCCATGAAAAAATAAAACAGGGCTGATTTGATCAGGGAAAATGTCCAACACAAATCTTGCCACAGGTGTCATGATGAATAACACTTTGTTCACACTGTCATTATGTACGCCCAGAGCACCAATGGTCATACCACTGGGAATTGTCTTTTCAGACAGTACAAGAAAACCAACACAGCAGTGTGGATGGAAAGAGTAGCTAGCAATGATACCCCCACATGCACACAGATGTGTCTGTCAATATTATTATCAGCTCAAGTGAAATGTTGGCTTTGGTTCTTTATTTTTAACAGAGATGCTGATTATTATTATTATTATTATTATTATTATTATTAGTAGTAGTAGTAGTAGTAGTAGTAGTAGTAGTAGTAGTAGTAGTGCTATTATTCACAGGATGGCAGTAAAATGTTGGTTTGTATCTTGTGTTTTTTCAATACTTGTATTTATTTTTACAAATAACCCCTTTCCTATTTGTATGGGGATGATTTCACGTTGTGTGTGCAATGTATGATAATGAGCCTAGGGGCAAGTCTAAAACAATGGTGTACAATTTTAGAAAAGTAAACCTTGAAGGTATGAGGCAGCACTTAGAAGAGGTAGACTGGAGCACACTGGATACAGATTCAGTTGAAAATGGATGGTTATATTTTAAGAATATACTACTTGAGGCTCAGGAGAAATTTGTACCAAAACTTATCAAATTGAGGACCAAAAAACATTGGTCAAAATGGTTTAATAGAGGTATGCAAAAAATATAAAGAGAAAGAAAATGCTGTATAGCGTATACAAAAGGGATAGAGATTAAACTAAATACAAAAAATACAAAAAATACAAAAAAAGAAACATAGCTCTTGGAGCTAAAACTAATGCAAAGAGCATTTTTCAATATTACAGCAGCAAGAGGTCAATAAAGGAGGAAGTGAAACAGTTAAAGGGCAAAAATTGTAGTATCTTTGAAAATCAACAAGATGTGGCAAATGTTCTAAACAAGTATTTCACAGAGTTTTTTACAAAAGAAAAAATTGATAATATGCCACAGGTGAACAACCAGTCCAGTCAAACCCTAAGAGAGATCAGGATAAATTAGGAGGAGGTACTAAAGGGACTAGCAGAATTAAAGACAAACAAATCACCTGTTGCCAGATGGGATCTTTCCAACAGTAGGGAAATCATTTTTAGGCCGCTAACTCAAATATTCCAAATGACACTTAGAACAGGGGATGTGCCAACTGACTGGAAGACAACCAATGTCATACCAATCCACAAGAAAGGGGACAAAACTGAGCCAGGAAATTACAGACCAATCAGTCTCACCTGCATTACTTATAGAGGAGCATCTTAATGAAAACCATATTCTTGGAGATAGTCAACATCCGTTTAGATGAGGCAGATCATGTCTTACTAATTTATTTGAGTTTTTCGAACACACAACTGCAGCTGTAGATCATGTGAAAGCATATGATATGATATACTTAGATTTTCAGAAAGCTTTTGATAAGGTTCCACACCAAAGACTGATCCTCAAATTGGAAGCTATAGGCATTCAGGGTAATGTAAGTAGATGGATTATGAACTGGTTGATGTATAGGAAACAGAGGGTGTCAATTAGAGGAGTTGCTTTTTAATGGAGTGAGGTTGTTAGTGGAGTTCCACAGGGATCAGTACTAGGGCCTTTGCTTTTTCTAATCTATATTAATGATCTGGACTCTGGGATAGTTAGCAAACTTGTAAAAATTGCAGATGATACTAAAACAGATAATATTGAGTTGTGACACCTGGCAGATGAAATTCAATGTGGACAAGTGCAAGGTATTACATGCATGTAACAAAAATGTCCACTATAATTACACTATGGGAGGAATAGAACTAGATTAAGTAATGCATGAGAAAGACCTATGAGTCTATGTGGACTTATCACTTGCTCCATCCAAACAATGTGGGGAAGCAATACAAAAGGCAAACAGAATGTTAAGGTATCATAAGTGTAGAATTTAAAACAAGGGAAGTAATGTTAAGACTGTACAATGCGCTAGTTAGACCTCATCTGGAATACTGTGTACAGGTCTGGGCTCCACACTTCAAGAAGGATATTGCTGCTCTAGAGACAGTTCAGAGGAGAGCAACCAGATTTATTCCAGTTCTGAAGGGAATGTCCTACTCGGAGAGACTGAGGGAACTGAACCTTTTCAACCTGGAACAGAGGAGACTACGTGGGACTTGATCCAAGTCTTCAAAATCATGAAGGGCATCGACCACATCAAACCAGAGGAGCTTTTCCAGATCAGCAGGCACACACGGACCCAGGGACACAAATGGAAATTGGGCTTCAAGGCATTCAAAACGGAAAACAGGAGACACTTCTTCACACAGAGACTTGTCACAATCTGGAACAAACTCCCCAGCGATGTGGTTGAAGCTGAAAATTTGAGAACATTTAAAAATAGAATGGATAGGATCCTTGGATCACTTAGTTATTAACGGACACCAAACAAGCATGATGGGTCGAATGGCCTCCTCTCGTTTGTAAGCTTTCTTATGTTCTTATGTTCCAATTCAAGTTTTGTATAACATATAATGCTACACTTGAAACCTCCTGTTTAAAATTATTGGAAGGCTCAGATTAGGCATATTATTAGTTCAATTAAGTAATTGATAGCTCAATTGGAATAAGAAACAAAATGGGTAGGGGGTCCTCCAGGATCAGGGTTGAGAACCACTGGCTTATCTAAATGACATGTTTTTATTTTGTGTGTATTGTTAATTTTACTGTTAATGCAAAATTGTATTAAAGTATGACTTGAATTCAGTTTATTTCTACAAAAGCATTGCGTTATTTCAATTATATACTGCAAGTGGTGTAATAATAGCATTGTTTAATTTAGGAACTTAAAGTCAGACTTGCAACATTGATATGATTGATACAATGTTATACAGAAGTCAGAATCCAACGTCAAATTTTGGTCATATACTGGTTGTATGTGAAAGTTGGAATGATGTCAGATTCTGACGTTGTAACAACATTATTCTAACATCAATCCAACTTTCATATAAAACCATCATATGACCAAAATCTGACATCAGATTCTGACATCAATGCAGCGTATACTATAAATTATTATTATGAGTTTAAATTACTATCACTAATTATTTGATTTGACACTAATTATCTTTTATATTGGTTTATTGGATTGTATTATTATGGGTTCTTATGTTTTGATGTATTTTCTTTGCATTTCACTTATTTAATATGGTTGTTGTGTGGAACACATTTTTTTGTTTATTATGAGCTTCTAAACTGAAGGACATCCACGTATACAATGAGGTATGTCACCTGCGCTGTAATACCAATTACCTGTTTCCACCTGCTCCCTAGTGCTAATTGTTTTACCCTGAGTGCTTTAAATGGGGTGTGTGGTGCAGAGAGGGTAGAGCTTCATTACCATCAAGACACGGACGAGAGAGGACTGTGAGTCAGCCGGGAGCAGGGCCCAGTAGTGCTGCTTTCCCGATTGGATGTGTAGCGTTAAGGGGGTGGGGGGTGTATTTTGATAGAGCATTCTAGCCCTGAGCTGGAGCTCTGATGTAAAGAAGACTTCTCCCCCCAAAGTTACCAGAATTCCTGAGCTCATCAGCCCATTAACTGTTCTATGTCAAAATGACAGTTTAGGGAGTCGGCTCACCTAGAATGGGCCAAATGGCTTGGAATCCCTTCTGTGAAAATGTCTGGGGAATGGCACAAGACAGCTCTTCTCTCTGTTGACCCGAAGGCCCAACTCAGAGAGGCGGTTGAGGATTAGGGGTGGAAACCGCCATCTTTCTTGGGCACAAGGAAGTATGGGGAATAGAATCCCTTGTGCTGCCCGGGAGGGGGCATTTCGCAGATTGTGCGTTTCTCCCAGAGAGCGGCGATTTTGACGTGAAGTGCCGCACACTGCAACGGGTCCCTCACTCGCGTCCACACCACGCCTCTGAAGGGGGGTGGACGGGTCTGGAACTGTAGGGAGTAGCCAACTGTTATAATTTGGAGCACCCAGGAGTCCTGGGTGCGGAGGTGCCAATTGGAGAGTTGCTGGCAGGTGTATGGGTGGGCCAGAGGCTGCAGGAACACTTCAGGTGCTGCGGCGTGGGAGGTGGAGGGGGCGGAGGTCCGCTGCCCGTCCTCTTTCCACGGCTCCTGGCATTAGGCCTGGCTCTACCGCGGCGGGCCTGGGTAGGCGCCTGCCTGCTGGTGAATTGCTGACGCAGGTCAGCAGGAGGGTGGGGCTGCTGCTGCCTAGGGGCTGGCCGTCTAGGCCCTGCAGTTTGTCTGCGGGTCTGGCCCAGAGGTGCTGCTTGGGGGCTCGGGCTAGCTGTAGCGACTGCTCTCTCTCCTGAAGGGAGCGTGCCAGCATGCAATAATAATAATAATAATAATAATAATAATGAAAACAAACTTTTTGTAGGCACGATACACTGTTTGTACTGTTTGAAATTATTTAAGACAATGTCAAGACGAATTGGAAACAACTCTGATCCAAGTAAAAAGTCTGTAAAGTGACAGAGATAAGGGCACTGTAAAAATGGAGATACTCGAAGACGATGTCAGACATTTAAAAAAGGACAGTGAAGAGACGAGGAGAGTAAATCAGGAGCTTAGGGGAGAACTCAGATCAAGTGAAGTTGAAAATGAGCGTCTCAAGCAACAAATAGAAGCCCTGAAAGCTGCCTCACGGTGGGCTGTAAAGCTGACACCTGACAGCAAAAAGGAACAGCCGGAACAGGCCAATGTACGGAGTCACACACCTTCTCTATATCTAAGCCCCGGGTTGCCTCGCCCTGATCGTTCCCATCCCCGTAGTCATTCCCCACCCAGGGTAAGAAGCTCGTCGCACAGGCGAACTTCCTCTCCCGAGAGCCATGACCGAAATGTTAACATGCGCCAGTTGAGAGAACTGGGTAAAGATTGTGAAACCTTTAACCCAGCAGACAAGGAAGGAAATGTGGAAGCATATATTAAGGACATTAAGTATGCCTTGCGTTTATATCCTGAGGCTACGAAGAAGGAAAAGGTTCTCCTAATCCACAAAACCACCTCTCGCCAAGTCCATTCTTGGATGGAGTGGCAAGGGTCCATGGTCTGCGATAGTTTTCAACGTTTGTGCAGAGCATTAATTAGGGACTATTCCAGGTTCATTGATCCGGTGGCAGCAGTGACTGCCGCACACCAGATCAAACAGGGTAAGCATGAGTCCCCCTGCGATTACTATGAAAAGCTTAGGAAAACCTATTTTGCGGGTCAAGATCGACCCGGGGCCGAGGAAGAGGTGAGCTTTAAGGGTTTGTTTGTTGCTAATTTGTTCCCAACGATTAAGGAAATGATCATATTACATGCAGACACAATGTATATGAACATGGCCGAAATTCGTAAAATGGCACAGAAAGCTTGCGGAAGCAAGTACAATAGTGCTTCTGATCGTAAAGATACAAGCACCCGAGTACTGGCAATGCACTCTGAGAGCCCTGTTTCTCCACTGGAGTTAGAGCGGACAGAGATTCAAATCAAAGAAAGAACCTCCCAAGGATGGAACCCAAGACACCCAGGCTTACAATAAAAAAGAAAAAAAATCCTAAGTGGAGTAAGAGTAAAACAAAGTACAAGAAAAAGTATAAAGGAAAGAAATCTCCTCCTAGCCCAGTTAAATCAGTCTCTGAGCAATGCTGCAGTTTCTGAGCTACTGCTACGCTTAGCTCTGCTCCATTTGCCCCCTCTTCCCAAACTGGACGTTAGTAGCCAGGGTAAAGGGCCAGACCTGCCACCTGACGCGTGACTAGCTCTGGAACCACCCCCTGTCCCCACCTCCATGTTTTTGATTGGATGTGAGGAATGGCAACTCACTGCTCACAGCTCACTTGGACCTCCCAGTGGGGGAAGTTGCCGGCAGGCAACCTGAACCTTTGAGGATGTTACTGGGTGACCTGACACAGAGAGGCAAAGCCAAGCAAGTTTACATAATAGTGACCATTGAGAATGTGTGGAAGGGTGAAGCCTTGTTGGACACTGGGGCTGAAATTTGTTTAATGTCCGCCACCACATTTGGCGACCTGAAACAAATTATGGAAACCTCAGACCAACAACTGAAAGTGGAAGCTTGTAGTGTGAACAGAGACTAAGGCACAGCTCACTCGAAAGGCATGGTTAGAATTCACTTTTGGGAAGATGAAGTTGGTTCACCCAGTTTATATTTCCGAACTTTAAACAGAGAAGTTGATCATTGGTCAGGATCTATTGAACAGGTTAGCACCGCTTATCGATTATAAATGGAACAAGTTGTGGGCTCAAGTGCAATCACCAAAGCAGGTGGAATTGAATGACAGACATGATACAGCCACAAAGGTACGACTTCCCAATGAGACCATTTTTGTGCGTGTCCCTAAAGGGCTCTATACCATTTAGACTCTGAGCGATATGAAACTGAAATTGAAACTGTAGACACCTCCCGGGGACACAATTTTAAATTGGACAGCATTCTCAGCGAAAGGGTAAAAGTGGAAGGCACTAAAATCATAGAGTTTGCAATAGACCAAACCGGTTTGCAAACCACCCTCCTAGAGTCACGTGAGAGAATGCACAGGCTGTCTCACGACTTGGGGGTCAGGGATATGGTATTCATAACGTTGCTCCTGAGTGGCTGGATCATAACAGGAAGTGTCTGTGGGCATTGCATGACAGAGTGCATAACTTCAAAGGAGCACCGGCTTACCATGTAAGCCAACCATTTGAACCTAGTTCCCTGCCCACTTTAGGCATCGGTGATAGTGATAGTGGAGGTCAGGTGCCTGAATAACCCTTGAATCCCCAGTCACCTCCCTCTGTTAATTAACTTCCCCCTAATACCAATAGTTTTTTTTAGTTTTTAATGTACCTGTGTTATAATATGTAACCTGCATATGTGTTAGTATAGGATTTTCAAATTGATTGGAATACATTCTGCTTAGATAATGAACTATTAGTTTGTTTTCTCTGATTTCTTAAAGTCATGAATGGTGAAGTCCACTGTTGAATTCTGTTACATAACTTTGAGATAAATGCTTAAAGTCTTATTTTGTCTTGAAGGGGATAATGTCCTTGTCGAACTCAGTCCCATTCAAGAAAGGGGGTATGTAGCGTTAAGTGAGGGTGTATTTTGATAAGAGGATTCAGAGCCTTAGCTGAAGCTCTGATCTAAAGAAGACCTCTCCCCCAAAGTTATCAGATTTCCTGAGCTCATCAGCACATGAACTGTTCTATATCAAAGTGGCAGTCTTGGGAGGATGGCACCGAGAATGGGCCAAATGGCTTGGAATCCCTGCTGTGAAAATGTCTGGGGAATATGGCGTGGAGGTTGTAGAACTCTTTGAAGTGGACGAGAGCCGAAATCCCGAAACAGAGCTATGAACCCAGGCCAACCGGCATTTCCAAAAGATGGCATGGATTGACATCAGTCATAAATTGAGCCTCCTCCAATAGGACACTGGGGGCTGAAACCGAAATCCAATCTCACAAACTCAAGAACCAACCGTCTATTGATCTGACAGGTATAAAGGGTAGCGCACGGCATCTCTCTCTCTCTCTCCCTCACCTGAACCAGTAACTCGCTGCCACAGCTCAACCTGTAACTCTGTTGCTAGAATCAGAACCGGAAACCAACTAAGTCTTTACCGGCAACAGAAGAGTTAAACTGGGAGAGGGAGATTGAGCCGTACGAATAATTATTTTAAAGGACTATGTTAAGTAAAGTGCTTTAGAAACTGCGCATGCCCACCTGTACCCATCTGATCAGTGGAGTTTTACAGCTGGACAATTGACTAAGTCGACTGCAATACGAAAGTGTTCAGTCATTTAAATAGCTATTGAGTCTTAAGAAACTTGACCCTTGGAAACGAACAGGGCCCTGCTTTCCAACAGTGGAAAACCCTGCTTGCAAAGAAGATTTGTAAGGTCATAGGTCATCTGGTAAGATAGTAGCCATCTTGGATGGCAACCATTTGGAAGGTCATAGGTCATCTGGTAAGATGGTAGCCATTTTGCTAGGGTGACATCCATCATGGTGATGGTCCGTGGGTACCTCACCCTGCAGGTGTGGAGGTGTAATGTTTAATAGCATAAACTGTGTTTTTAAGGTTATATTGTTTTATGATACTGTTTTAGTAAATTAAAAAATACAAGTTTTAAATACACACATATATATTAGGTTATAATGTTTTATGAAACTGTTTAAGTAAATTAAAAAATAAAAGTTTTAAATACGTATATACTTCTAAGGTTATATTGTTTTATGATACTGTTTTAGTAAATAAAAAGAGAATAAGAAAAGTTTTAAATACATATATACTTCTAAAGTTATATTGTTTTATGATACTGTTTTAGTAAATTAAAAAATAAGAAAAGTTTTAAATACATATATATTAGGGTATATTGTTTTATGAAACTGTTTTAGTAAATAAAAGGAGAATAAGAAAAGTTTTATATATATTTTAGCTTATATTGTTTTATGATACTGTTTTTGTAAATTAAAAAAGAAAAATGAATATTTACCCAGAGTGGGATTTGAACCCACATGGACATATGTCCATGTGTTTTTAGTTTATATGTTTTGGAATTAGGCTTAGGATGATACTGTATTGGCAAAATAAAAAGGTAAGAAAAAATCAATTAAGAAATGTATAGACTTACATATATTGCATGTCATTACATACATATTTAAGCAAACACAGATAAACACACATGCCTATATATCTTTAGTGTATATTTATCAATAGACACTAAAGACAAATACACCACTTTTCTTAGAGAACAACAGTGAAATGTATAGAATTATATCTGTACATCTTGACCAGCCCTGTACTTATATTTGTTACATTAGTGAATGCTCAAAAGTAGCCTTAACATGTATCATATTTAAGAATATATTGCATTTATTTTCATTACACACATATATATATACACTCACCTAAAGGATTATTAGGAACACCATACTAATACTGTGTTTGACCCCCTTTCGCCTTCAGAACTGCTTTAATTCTACGTGGCATTGATTCAACAAGGTGCTGAAAGCATTCTTTAGAAATGTTGGCCCATATTGATAGGATAGCATCTTGCAGTTGATGGAGATTTGTGGGATGCACATCCAGGGCACGAAGCTCCCATTCCACCACATCCCAAAGATGCTCTATTGGGTTGAGATCTGGTGACTTTGGGGGCCAGTTTAGTACAGTGAACTCATTGTCATGTTCAAGAAACCAATTTGAAATGATTCGACCTTTGTGACATGGTGCATTATCCTGCTGGAAGTAGCCATCAGAGGATGGGTACATGGTGGTCATAAAGGGATGGACATGGTCAGAAACAATGCTCAGGTAGGCCGTGGCATTTAAATGATGCTCAATTGGCACTAAGGGGCCTAAAGTGTGCCAAGAAAACATCCCCCACACCATTACACCACCACCACCAGCCTGCACAGTGGTAACAAGGCATGATGGATCCATGTTCTCATTCTGTTTACGCCAAATTCTGACTCTACCATCTGAATGTCTCAACAGAAATCGAGACTCATCAGACCAGGCAACATTTTTCCAGTCTTCAACTGTCCAATTTTGGTGAGCTTGTACAAATTGTAGCCTCGTTTTCCTATTTGTAGTGGAGATGAGTGGTACCCGGTGGGGTCTTCTGCTGTTGTAGCCCATCCGCCTCAAGGTTGTACGTGTTGTGGCTTCACAAATGCTTTGCTGCATACCTCGGTTGTAACGAGTGGTTATTTCAGTCAAAGTTGCTCTTCTATCAGCTTGAATCAGTCGGCCCATTCTCCTCTGACCTCTAGCATCAACAAGGCATTTTCGCCCACAGGACTGCCGCATACGGGATGTTTTTCCCTTTTCACACCATTCTTTGTAAACCCTAGAAATGTTTGTGCGTGAAAATCCCAGTAACTGAGCAGATTGTGAAATACTCAGACCGGCCCGTCTGGCACCAACAACCATGCCACACTCAAAATTGCTTAAATCACCTTTCTTTCCCATTCAGACATTCAGTTTGGAGTTCAGGAGATTGTCTTGACCAGGACCACACCCCTAAATGCATTGAAGCAACTGCCATGTGATTGGTTGGTTAGATAATTGCATTAATGAGAAATTGAACAGGTGTTCCTAATAATCCTTTAGGTGAGTGTAAATATATATATAATGTTTTATTTATCAATAGACACTAAAGACATGTACACCACTTTTCTTAGAGAGACACAGTGAAGCACTATTTGTGAGTACTCATATGTATAAAATAATATATAATATATGTATATATAATATCATTTGTTTGTGCTCAAATGTATATAATTAATAACATACACACACACACACACACTGGTGACTTTTATTGTGACAAACAAGCATTTTACAACATGGAACATAGTCAGAAGTAGAAAAAGATACTCCACAAAATGTTGTACAGATACTTGTAATTCATTTCTGGTTCACAACACCAACATTGGACAGAAAGAAACACTGACTTGTACGGAGTAATGTCATTCCATAACATTTCCAGCATATTCCATATATATTCTATTAAGTCTTTCACTGTTGGCTTCTTTTTCAAAGTTATACCTGATTCTGGCAACAAGTATCTATTGTAAATAAAGTGAGAAACACTTAAGTTTATATTCCTTTGAAAATACCTTATTTTTCAAACCTACAAATACATGGTGACAACTGCAAGCATGAAACACAGAAATAGGGACCACATTGCAAGGATATAATACGCACAAATGGTATTTTACTGCAAATTTTAAGTTTTGTAAAATTATTTATATAACTTCTAGGAGTAATCTGCAAACTACATAGTGAAAATGCAATCAGTCTTCAGGAAACACATACAGCAGACAGAAATAAGCACAACATCATATTTATACGACCTAAAACTGCATTCTACTAAACCCTGAAACTCTGAAAAATCACTATAAACTCCATGTTTTGTAAAATGGCTTATTTCACAGACACAGAACCAAATAGGCTCACCCTCAACATAGTCCAACACTTACACAAAGTATGATGTAAACTTAAAGGTTTACCAGTAGTACAGGGGTATTATTAATCTATTCATGCAACTTTTAGACACTTGTCTAATACAGAGCTAACAATGGCATTGAGAGCGGGTAGCAGGGCTTAGACAATGCTGTGCGCTGGGGTTTAAAATGACTCTGTAGGCCAGGGCTTCAAAACCTTACCCCATTTTAACATGGTCAAATTAGTCTCCAACCCCTAAAATACTAAGACATGTTTTTTGTATCATATGTATCATGTTGTATTACTATGTACATTAATGTGGTTTATACTTTTGATTTAATTTGGCAAAATGTTATCATATTTTTAATTACAAATTCATATATATATACATATATAAAACAAATACTGTATAATAATAGTAATAATAATGCAAAAACATATTAAGCAATCATATTTTTGCTTAATTTAATAATAATAATAATAATAATAATAATAATAATAATAATAATAATAATAATAATAATTTAAAAACATTAAACAAAACTCACCCTGACTTTGTCACAACCGCAGGATGGGGAACCTCTGCTGTAGACCCTCATCCACTCTGTCAACAGTTTGTAGGTGACTTGTAACACAAGGGCAGAAACATGAAAACTCAGTCTTGGTGGGGTGTTTCTGTCCAGTGTCAATCTAACATTTAACAGTATAGAAATTAAATAAATTTGAATTACCTCATGGCTTTCCTCAGGCTCAGAGCCAGGCCCGGTCTTGCCATCAGCGTCAGAAGCTGAGCGCCCTGTGTAAGATTCAGAGTATATTTCAGCTGTGAGCGGTGGAGAGGGGAAAGGGAGATGCACAGCAGGCAGAGTGTCTGTGAGACGGGTCTCTGTCCTGCTTGTCCTGCAGAGCCTCTCTTATCTGAAATGGCACTGGACACACCCAAAGCAGCAACGCCCCCAGACAGCAGGTCCTTAAGAGAGGACACTGTCAAATTTAACATTCAATAAAAGTCCACAGTTTTGACCATTTTCAGTTAATCAGTTACATAATCCTCAGCATCAAATGCATTGAGACCGTACACAGCTTTCAGATGACTTGTACTTTAAGATATGTTGTATATTTAGGCTACCCCTGTTATTGCTTGAATAAAATGTTATTTTATGAGAGCAGTAAGAAAAAGGGGGAACAAAGATATATAATTGAATTAATAATTT
Source organism: Amia ocellicauda (assembly GCF_036373705.1). Lineage (NCBI taxonomy): Eukaryota > Metazoa > Chordata > Actinopteri > Amiiformes > Amiidae > Amia > Amia ocellicauda. The sequence continues at coordinate 32,478,181 of NC_089852.1, forward strand.
TAAGCACTCTTGCTATTAGAAATAACTAAGATGAAGGCCTAAACTGGCTATCTAGTAACTGTTTAAAAATAAATGGTTTTCTGTGAGTGTGCTAAAGAATTGAACTTCTCATTTCTGTCATTACAGTGAACTAACTGGAATATGTAGTATACACCTAACAATTGCTTAGAATGAAATGCTTTTCTTTATTAAATGTAAGATGAGTGCTCAGAATAATTAGACATCTATATTTCGACCCGGGCTTGATTATGTTGACAGTTTATGGCTGTGCTTTGCCATTAATCCAGATTTCACCTTGTTCTCTATGGGTTGGTTTCAGAGCATGATTAGCACTAGTTTAAGTACATTACTCAGAATATGGCACTCACCATTGTTTGGTATACAAAATGATTTAGCCTGAAGGACAATAAACCATTGGTATATAGTACTATACTAGGCTAGCAAAAGTAATTTATCCATGTACATAAACAACTTACAGTCTGAATTAAACCTTCTTGGCTCTGTCTCACATGTACCAACTTTTAAAATCTCAATTTTACTTACTAGTAAAAGTTACAAAGTGAGAGGGATTTAACCAAAGACAAAGAACTGTCTATTTTTTTTTTTAAATTAAACCTTAATCATTTTTGCCATTATCAATATGTTGAATATCTAAAATGTGCACATAACAGAAATATTTACACAGAGACTAGTGAAGGCTAAAAAGTGATAATAACAAAAAGAAAGAAATGTGGTCTCTTAAAGGGAACTATATAGAAACAACTAATTTGTGCAAATCAATTTATAACATTTTTGAAATGCATTTTTCTGGATTTTTTTGTTGTTATTCTGTCTCTCACTGTTAAAATACACCTACCATTAAAATTATAGACTGATCATTTCTTTGTCAGTGGGCAAACGTACAAAATCAGCAGGGGATCAAGTACTTTTTTCCCTCACTGTATGTCTCTCCATTATTTTAGTTAATTAAAATATTTACTAAATAAAATATTTTAGGAAAATAAGCCTTTTCATTGATTTCAATAATGATTCCCAGGTACTTCAGGAAAACTAATTTTCAATAAATGTGTCCAGTCAAACATTTCCTAAACAAAGAGCCTGCATGGGCACTAAGACTGTGTCCACCTGCGTGGCCCATAGGTCTTTTGTAACGCCTACACTCTGACTGTTCCCGCTGTCATCGCTAGAGGTCATCCAAGCCACGTTTTCCCCAGACCCTGTTCCAGGACTCTGATCACTCCATTATTCAATTATCTTCCCACTTGTCCTCATTAATCATCTCCACCTGTTTCCAGTTCCCATGCTCATTACACCCCTTTTGTATTCTCCTTTGTTCCCTGCACTAAACGCGAATTCTTGTCTTGCCTTACCGCAGCAATTCCGAGCATCATCTCTTGTATCGTGTTTTCCTGCATATCGACCTATGGCCTTCCTTTAGTTTCACGCCTTTGGATCATTGTCTATTGTCGTTGTTTGCCCGATCAACTGACTTACCTTCTGTGACCCCGACTATTCTTTGGCTCAACCCTCTTGGCTTACCTGACACCGCTACTGGATCCTAAGTACTCCAGTCTCCCAAGGTTCCAGTCCTGACAGAAGATGTCGCCGGCAAATGGATCCAGCGGGTCAACCCAATGTCCAGGCTGCTCTTTCTTCTCAAGGAGCAAGGATTGGAGAACATGAGAGAATGCTTTGGCAAATAGAGACAATGTTGGATCAGCTGCTCAAGCGTCTCTCAATGCCGCCGACAGATCCTCCCCCAGTTGCTGCTGCACTCGCTGCTGTCGCCCAAGCTACGAGTGCGAGACCCATTCACCTTGCAGTCCCTGGGAAGTACGATGACTCCCCTGATCGCTGTGAGGGATTCCTACTACAGTGTAACCTGTACTTCGCACATCTTCCCTCATCTTTCCCCTCCAACGAGGCCAAAATAGCCTTCATCATAACCCTGCTCACCGGGAAGGCATTGCAGTATGCTTCAGCCATTTGGAACCAACAGGGGGACATTACTAAATCTTTGACAACCTTCACCGGACACTTCAAAGATGTATTACATCAGCCTGCTCAAGGACGGAGCACAGAGGAACAACTCCTTTCACTGCAACAAGGCACCTCATCTGCGGCAGATTATGCCCTCCACTTTCGAACTCTGGCAGCAGGCAGCGGATGGAGCGACAATGCCCTTATCACTGTGTTCCATTACATTATGATCTACAGTCGGAACTGGCCTGTCGGGATGGAAACCTTACTCTTGAATAACTTATTCAATTAGCCATGTGCTAGACAACAAGACGAAAGCGCCGTTCCATGGACTCCTCCCGTCTTCCAGAGAAACATACTCCAGCATTCCCCGTCATGACCGAACCCGAGCCTATGCAATTTGGGCGCAAACGCCTTTCTACCGAAGAGTGTCAGAGATGGATGCAGATGTGTTTGTGCCTGTACTGTGGCCACGCTGGTCATTACCGCGAAACACCTATCCCACGCATTCCATTGAACCCTGCTGTGGTACCATGGGGTCTCTGTGACCCCACCCCAATGGTACTGTCAACGTAACTTTTTTCATGGTGCCAGAGCAGGGTTAAATATAATTGAGAAATTATTGGTTACTTCCTTTCTTAGTCTTATTCTGGGCTATGCAACACATTAAACAGACAATACATACAAAACATAGACATTTACTTTACATAACCTTCAGACTACACATATACATAAACACACTAAGCATATATACATTGATATCCAAAGATAATTCAGATATCAGATTTGTGGCATGTTTTATTGACCCTGTTGTGTCTCAAACAGCTCTTATCATGTATGTATTTATTGTATGAAGCTTCTTATTATTTAGAATAAAATATAAAATAATCCCTCTCAATTATTTCACTACTTCTGTGCTTTTATGATTATCCATAGTGATCAATTTATTCTCTAAATTCTTATTATTATGACAAATTATGGAAACTGTGTCATTTCTATCTTGTTTTATCCTTGATTCCACTACTCCACTTACGTCCTGTGATGCTATTATGTTAATCCTGTCTTTTGCCAGCGATGGGGCTAATCGTTGGTCTTACAGTACCTCAGGTTCAGTTTTGCTATTGACCGCCACTAACACTGGCCTTAGCATACAAGAATTGCATAGAGTTCTCCTCACTGAGCTTCTCCGCTGTGCAGTCACTAACACACAAACTGACATCCCACACCTAGAGTCTCTGTATGTGGTTTCTGATCAATGAAACCTAACATATACAGTCTTAACACACATAACAAACAAACAAACTATACAGTCACACATTTACTATTCTCTGTACCTCTCCTACTCCACAGGTTCACTTTAAAATGTACACTCCGAGAGCCTCAAAAAGTCCAGAGACCAAATGTAAATATACAGGTTGGTAGAATAAAAACACTCACCCATTTTGGACCTGGGATTGGAGGCAAGATCAGATCCTGGTTCATGACGCCAGGTGTAGAACCCTTCTTTAAAAACAGCAGACTTGAAGTACAGAGAAAAATATATTTATTTAACATGCCTGGCCTGGAAGGCCCCAACATGAAAGCTCCCCAACCTCAGCGGAGTCTCTCCCAACAACAAAATGTAACAGCATTTATAGAACAGGGTCCAGTCACATGCTCCCAAGAAGTGTATCCTTGGGGTCAGGTCTCTGGCTTTTGGAATGTTTGTAATTGTCTTCCTGGGGGGAGGTGTGGGATGCAGAAAACAGATGGCTTCCTTTGATGTACTCCGAGAAGTCCGGTTATATGGTGGATGTCTTGCTGCTACGCTGTGTATACTGTTGTGTTCTTCTTGACTACTCCTAGCTGTACCAGTAGAGCAGCCGGCCTTGCTATTGTAAGCGGAGGGCGTAAGAGTTGACCTCTGTAGCCCAACTTTGTATATGCTGATTCTAGACAGTTCCCGGTAAAAGTATGACCACGGTCCTTGCTCCTGGACGGCTCAGGTACAGCCCTATAGGGCCCCTGGGATTACCGTCTGGAGTTGCATTGCCGAGGCCCCCTAACGGTACGCCTCAGGGCAGGCTCCCTTATCAGCTCACTGCCTCCTCCCTTGTGACACTTTTGTTATACAGAAACCCCTCCCCCTTGGGCAGTGCTTCCGACTTGAAAGATAATGATAGGTTGCAAATGCAAAGAGGAAGCACTGCCCAAGGGTTGCAAGGTCGTGCAGGAGTCCTGTTCCTGGCAAAAGAGGATGAACCTGCACAGCCGTCACCTTTTATACAAACAGGAAGTGGGAAGGGACCTCTTTGAGTGATGTGTGAACGGGTTCCTACTGAAGTGCGCAGAAATCTCTCCCCCTTGGGTAGTGCTTCCTTTTTTAGATAACTGGGGTTGCATTTGCAACTTATCGTTGTGCGGCCCATCAAGTCCTACTGACCACCCACCAAATTATAAACCTTAAAACAAAACTTAATTTCAGTGAGTATCTTGAGGTTGCCCTGGCGTACAGATTTATCCCATATGTATTTTTCAGTGGCCCAGAAAAGTTTATAGAAAAACTAATCGTTACCAAACACAGTACAGTGTTGAAATGTGATACTCGATTTTATTGAATTGAAAGAAAGGGAGTCAACAGAGAAAAAAATATTATATATATATATACATATATACACTCACCTAAAGGATTATTAGGAACACGATACTAATACTGTGTTTGACCCCCTTTCGCCTTCAGAACTGCCTTAATTCTACGTGGCATTGATTCAACAAGGTGCTGAAAGCATTCTTTAGAAATGCTGGCCCATATTGATAGGATAGCATCTTGCAGTTGATGGAGATTTGTGGGATGCACATCCAGGGCACGAAGCTCCCGTTCCACCACATCCCAAAGATGCTCTATTGGGTTGAGATCTGGTGACTGTGGGGGCCAGTTTAGTACAGTGAACTCATTGTCATGTTCAAGAAACCAATTTGAAATGATTCGACCTTTGTGACATGGTGCATTATCCTGCTGGAAGTAGCCATCAGAGGATGGGTACATGGTGGTCATAAAGGGATGGACATGGTCAGAAACAATGCTCAGGTAGGCCGTGGCATTTAAACGATGCCCAATTGGCAATAAGGGGCCTAAAGTGTGCCAAGAAAACATCCCCCACACCATTACACCACCACCACCAGCCTGCACAGTGGTAACAAGGCATGATGGATCCATGTTCTCATTCTGTTTACGCCAAATTCTGACTCTACCATCTGAATGTCTCAACAGAAATCGAGACTCATCAGACCAGGCAACATTTTTCCAGTCTTCAACTGTCCAATTTTGGTGAACTTGTGCAAATTGTAGCCTCTTTTTCCTATTTGTAGTGGAGATGAGTGGTACCCGGTGGGGTCTTCTGCTGTTGTAGCCCATCCGCCTCAAGGTTGTACGTGTTGTGGCTTCACAAATGCTTTGCTGCATACCTCGGTTGTAACGAGTGGTTATTTCAGTCAAAGTTGCTCTTCTATCAGCTTGAATCAGTCGGCCCATTCTCCTCTGACCTCTAGCATCAACAAGGCATTTTCGCCCACAGGACTGCCGCATACTGGATGTTTTTCCCTTTTCACACCATTCTTTGTAAACCCTAGAAATGGTTGTGCGTGAAAATCCCAGTAACTGAGCAGATTGTGAAATACTCAGACCGGCCCGTCTTGCACCAACAACCATGCCACGCTCAAAATTGCTTAAATCACCTTTCTTTCCCATTCAGACATTCAGTTTGGAGTTCAGGAGACTGTCTCTGTTGACTCCCTTTCTTTCAATTAAATAAAATCGAGTATATATATATATCCATACACAAAAATGTACTACTTTATTTGAAAGACCTGGGTGAGTTAACAAAAGTTTGAATGATCAAAAACTTAAATGTTTATAACAAATGTTACCATAGAGATCAGTGCATATGTAATTAATATGTAGTATGTAGTTAAGCATATGTAGTTAATTTCAGAATCAGGGGTGAATTTGATGCACAAACCATTTCCTAAGCCTGACACTAATGTTTCGTATTCTGATTCCATAAATAATGGGATTAATGAGAGGTGGAATGATTAAAAAGTAAACTGAGAGGAAAATACGAACCTCGTTGGGCAGATGTCTCATGTCAAATCTGGCTTGAAAAGTTTCAAAAAACACTGAAATGAAAAAGTTTATCAGTGTAGCTAAGTGTGGAGTGCAGGTGTTCAGTGCCTTAGTTTGCGATTCTTTGGAAGATCTCAGACAGAGTCTGAGAATTTGTAAATACGAATATAGAATCAGAATTACAGGGAGAACTGTATTCAAAACAAGTACAAGTAGACCATAAATATTATTATTGGTAGTATCTATACAGGAAAGTTTGACGATTGAATAGTTGACACAGTAAACTTTTTCTATGATTCTTCCACACAACGGAAGCTGCACAGTTAATATGAAAAGTATACCAACTATACATATAGGGTATAACCATGACAATATTATAAGGTGATGTACTTTCCCTGAAGTCATGATCATATTATATTGCAAAGGATTACAGATTGAGATATACCTGTCATATCCCATCAATGCTAAAATTGAAAATTCACATTGGACAAATATGTGCAGACAAAAAACCTGTACCAGACAACTGATTCGAGAAATTTCATGACGGTCTGACATGATGTTAGTTAAAAGGCAAGGGTAGAGTGCAGTGCTGCCAAATATTGCATTAACAGAGAGGCTACACAGAAAGAAATACATGGGTTCATGGAGGCTCCTCTCTACATAGATCACAACTATGACAATTAAGTTTGCTGAAATAGTAAAGATGTACAACAGCAACAAAATTGTGAAATAAAAGTATTTAATGTCCCCAATTTCATAGTATGCAGACAATGTAAAGGTAGTGTCAGATGAGTTCATCATACTTTGTCCTGTTGGAGGAGATCTGTTCAAAGGAATGTCAATTTAACATATCCTACTTGTATTAATGGCTGACTTGGAAAAAAAAAGAAGTTATTGCTCTTTTATCATACAGTACACTTGCATTTATTTGACTCGACAAAATCAACACAAAGCCACCCATTAAAATCCTAATTTGAAACCTTATTTAATTGCATGTTTGTTTTAAACTGATGGGAGAATCAAAGGTAACATGATTCAATTTAAATTTTTTATGTGTAAGTATTGAGTATTAACTTATGTATTCACAATGCAGCTATTTAGGTTATGTTCATTTATATACACAATTGAAATTGTATGTAATTATATCTGCATATGTGTAATACTTTAAATAAATTTGTACACACTACATGCATGTGTAGTACACTGTAGGTACAAAAGGTTCTTACACATAAAGATTACATCATGGTTCTGGCGTTGTCATCTGCATTATTATAAACATAAGTAGTTTAGTACTTTTCTGTAGCTAAAATGCCTCACTTCTTAATGCCAGCAGATCTGAGGAAAGAAATTAAAATGAAAGCATCAGGTCATTATGAAGACAGCTGTAAAATCCAATCAAGCAATGGGACAATGGGGCAGCACTACCCTGTCAGCTTGGTAGCACTATTAAATCTGATTTCAAGTTCAATATTTACATTAGTTTAAACTTGACATATATTTAACTAAACTGGGGCTGGATTATGTTCTTACCGTGAAAACTGAAGTATCTGTGCAGCTGAACCTTCCCTCCTCTTTGCTCACACCACCAACACGATCACAGCTTCTCTGGACTGACAGAACCACTCTGACAGAAGAGTCTCACGGTAGAATACTGCTTTCACACATACACACATACACGGACTTACAATGGTTTTAAGTAATATGATGCTTTCCTTCTAAAATATTGATGTCAGCAGTAGATGCCTTTCAGTTGGGCAGTTGTGCAGAGCTGAGGAAAAATAAATAAAGTCTTCGATAAACTTATGCTCAAAGTGGAATATATTGTTTCGGTCTTACTGTTTTTATCTTGATTTTTATCTTGTGAAGAAGCTCCATAGAGAATCGTGCTGAGAATCCTTGATCATTAATAAGGCACTAATGAGAAGGAATGTTGAGGGAGTCCAGCCCACGTGACCTGTGTCCCATATGTATTTTACAGTGTTCCAGAACTGTTTGAAGAAAAATATTCTTCACCCAGCACAGTCAAGTTAAGTATATTGTAGAACTTGGCACACGCAAAAATGGAAAGGAATTCAACAGAAAAAACTTTCTAGACACAATAAGCGTTGCAGCAGATCAATACATATATCCCACCACCAGGACACAAAGCAATAATTGCACCCCATACCAAGATAGCTGCACCAGACTTTACTTTATATTATGTATCAATTCACAAAATGGCAGATTGTTGTAACATTCACTTTAGTTCCATTTTGCAAATACACACACACATCCATTGTGTACAAAATTATTAACTTGACAAAAGAGTAGCAAAGAAACCGATACCAGTACACACTCACAACAAAAGTAAACAAAGACAAAAAGAAAAAAAGTAAAGAAAGAAATGAAACGGCAAAAGAAAACAACAAAACCTATCAAGTCCAGTTCCTAGTTCCATGATAACAAGCACAATAGTGTCTGCCTCGGCTCATCAGAAGCAGCCTGGAGTGTAGTCTAACTATACCATAAGCATATACAAAAAGAACACATTTCAAACCCTCCTTTGGTCCAGATTCTCCGTTTCCTGCTGAAAAAAAACATTTTATGCTGGCTTTAAGCTCCAGCTTAAGGTGGTGTTTCTTGATGGTTTATGCTGGTGAACAGTCATCTACCAGTTAACCAGCACACCCACTTCCTCAAACCATGTCACTTTTAACCACTTTTCTAAATAAAACTAAAATGTACATTGTCTAGATTTACACCACATAAGGCTCCATTAATTAAATTACTATATATTAAAAACAAACAGACAGGGATTTTTTGTATTATTCAACATATTTTATTCATTAAAATAAATTAATAAAACCAGACAGATTGTATGCAACAAATGCAAATTTAAATACACTAATGATAAACACACACACACATGCATTTCTCTTGCAAATGTCCATTATTGTGATACATAGTGCCCTAATTGCTTTTTTCTTAAAAAAAATGTCTGCCTCCTCCACTTAAAAACAAGATAAAAATAAAAAATAAAAATAAACCATTAGCTTGAGGGGTTTATGTTTGAGTGAGTGATGCCTAATGCTTGACTTTACTTACACATTTACTTATTATAGTGACAGAAAACAGTAATAGGGCACTTGCAACTTTTCACCACATACACATAAAAGTGTGTAACTTTTTTTATACCTTGTCATCCTTGACCTCATGTAGTCCTGGGGAGGCTGTTGGTCACTTGCTGTCATCTCTGGATATGTAAATACAGCAGCAGCAGCTGAGTCTATAGGAAAAATGTTGTACAACCATATCAGCCTTGTATTCTCATTTGTCTGATATTCTGAAAAAAATAATTATGGAAGGTATAAATCACAACAGGCTATGCGATTCCTAGCATATATACCACATCATTGTTGTTCTATAAATATCTAACACTTTCAATACTTTGAAAAACAAAAACATCCAAGGATAAATTGAGTAAAGAAAAAGTAAGAACATACTTAAGAAAGTAAATTCTAGTAAACCTGCAACATTTTCTGTTGTAATTCTAGGGCAAGATTAAATCAAAAATGTTCACAACATAGGATCATGAAAAGTTGGGGAAGAGTCACAGGTAGTGATGTTACATTCGATACCAAAGTCTTGAAGCGCGTGTCGAGCACGAAGGTCAGTCTACGCTGAAGCCCCACTTTGAGGCTTGTATCATTTTCAGAGAATCACGTCACTGATGACAAACGAGGCCTGCAGTCTGTAGAACCATGTGATCGTTTTTTGTTGAGTGTCAGGTTGCATAAGGAAGCAAAACCCCCCTTACTTCATGGGTTGGTTGTTGCAAGTTTTTTTGAGGAGTGTTGTTTGTAGTATATTTTTGGAGGAAATAATTCTGATTCAGAATGAGATTCTTTCTTCACCAACGTACAAGATGTACCAGGAATTTGTCTTGGTGCAGGGGTCAACATGAATTATAGTAACATAAGGAAGAAATATAAGAATAATATATAATATACAAAACATAATTATAAATATAAAAATGATCAAATTAAAGATATGTGCAATGGACAGTTGCATTAAAAATATCAGGGATATGTACAGCTAGAGTGGAAATTAAGTGTTATGTACAGTTAGATATAGATATCAGCAGTGGTGTATTTAGGTGGGAGGCATCCAGAGTTCTGTGTTATATCTGTTAAACCATTTGGGATTATACTTTGATATAGAGTGGCTTAACTCTGTATTGATTTACAGATTTACGTCACTTGTAATGTGTTTATATGTCATACCAGTTATGACAGCAAGGGAGCGATCATTCAGTGCTAAAACTACTCTAAAACATATTTGTGCTCCACTACAACAGAAGAAGGACTTTATGGGCCGGGCACACCGGACCTCAAACTAATGTATGTTGATGTTATTGATGAATTCAAGCGTTACAACAGGAGACTTACATTCACCTAGAAACTTCTACATCAGCATCGGAAACAGCGGATTTCCAATGAACATGTTTATTTCTAGTAGGCGCACAAATTGAAAATCACAGTCACTGGTTTCCCATAGTGTTATCTTGAGGTCAGATTTCTGATCTTTGTAATATTCATGGTAGTCTTCCTTGGGAGAGGTATGGGATCCAAAGAACAGATGTCTTCCTTTGATATACTGGGAAAGGTCCAATCCCACGGATCTTATTTTAGCAACTGTCAATCAATCATTAACAAAGACAGTTCCTGCCAATCTGGGGAAGCAATTTAAGTCCACAAACAGACTTTTAACAAACAGCTGTGGGCCCTCTCTCTCTCTCTGCAGTTTGATCCTTTTATTATTGACAGGAATGTCTAGAAGATATGTCCTGAACAAGTTGCAAAGTGGTTGTTGCTAGTTTAATACATTTGCTTTGCTTGGTCTGCATATTATTATTTATATAAAACATAATACAGTTTATATAAAACATTAATAATGGCCCTTCACTAGTCACAGGAGAGAATCTCACAGCACAGGTTCTCGCTGATTGAAATCTAAAATATGAGGACCTGCGAATGGGGAGGAGACATGTTTTGCTGGCATGGCTTCCAAGATGGGTAAGCAGCATGAGAGGCACCTGAAGCCTTACAAATATGAGTAGAACAAAAAATTATAAAATAAAAACCGAAGCCACCATTGATGACTGCTGTGTAGTTATTATTATTATTATTATTATTATTATTATTATTATTATTATTGGAAGATGATCTTATCTAGGAGTTATCTTTTAGCGGGTGGATCAATGGTGAGGTGAATAATAGATCAATGTAAATCTTTTATTCAGCGTCCACTTATGGGTAGCGGTACAGATTAAATACAAACCATGATGCACCAGCTACAAAACTGTACATATTGTGGTTACATTCATCATTAGAAGAAACTAGCAACTACAATATAAGCCACATCTGTTTACAATTGTGTAATTTTCTATTGCATGTCGAAGTGTCGATATAATCCGAGCCCTGGGCCCCATTCCTTGTACCTGGTTCAACTAATTCAGGCTAACCTAAGGCTAATTTAAGTTGGGTTATCTCCGTTCCTTGAAGCCAAATAAAGGCTAAACTTGTCTCGTTAACTGGATCCCGACTTAAGAAATCTGGGTGTGTGCGCGTCCTCGTGCCACCTCACAAGGGAGGATTGCGGAGCACAGAGACACCGATCTGCACCAGAGATCACGTCAAAATAGAGAGCAACTAGTGTCAGCCTGACTGAGCAATGAAACGTTTTGAGGAATATATAGACATTTTTGAAGCTAAATGCAACACTGCTGCTGCTGCCAAGTCCTGAGAGGAAGCTTGGCAAAAATCGCTTCATTTTAAATATATATTTTGTATTTATTTATTTACCCCATTATAATAATTTCACACACATCCAATTTAAATCTGCATACTTGTAGTAATGGAATGTAACACAGACTGAGAGTTTGCTGTTTTTGAATTGTTAGCTCTCTATTGATTTGTCATATTGTGGCATTGTACTTTTTATTTAAGCAATGATTTCTGACAAAAGATTATTTCCTACACCTTCCTCGAATCTCTGACACAATGTAGCTAGAATAGAATATATTGTAATATATAGATTATATATAGTCGTGCACAGAGCCTGGCAACTTGGCTTCAATATTTAATATGAGGCAGTTGGAGTCACAGATCATATAAGAATAACAGGTCACATCATGGATGATGTACAGTATTATCAAAAATATGATATCCTAGTGTCTAGCACAGACATTGTATAATTGTTCTTAAAATTGTTATCAACATCATATCCACCTGTACATTAATGCTGTGAAATGATTTCCTATTCACAAAATCTGCCTCTGAGGTGTCTTGATATGGATCTGACTGTACAGCACCAATGACTTTGTAGATCTCCGCATAAGAACATAAGAACATAAGAAAGTGTACAAACGAGAGGAGGCCATTCGACCCATCATTGTTGTTTGGTGTCCATTAATAACTAAGTGATCCAAGGCTCATATTCAGTCTATTTTTGAATGTTCCCAAATAGTCAGCTTCAACCACATTGTATAATAATGTAGTCCGTAATACAATAACGATAGAATTACCTATTAATTAAATTGCATATAACCTTGTAGCAGCAGCTTTGCTGATATTTTAAACTGAGTATAGGAATATGCCTCTAGCAGAAAAGCACAGCCCTGCATATAGTCTTTGATACTGTCAAAGCAGGCTGCGCCATAGCTATACCTAATAAGATTCATTAGGTAAATTATACCTTGCCGACTAAACCTTTAGCACTCAAATAAGAAAACGTGAATGATGCACATTATCTTGGTGATCTCTCAGTACTTGTTCCCTACAAAAAGTTGATCTAATTAAAATTGCTCCTTGATCTCTAAGGGAGGGCACTGCCATTTCAGAGTGGTGTGTCTAGTGCTTTCATTGGGTAGAAGCACAAGTTTTTCAGCACAGATCCGGCTAACTCAAAGTTAGCCTGTGCTGGAGCAGGTTTACGATTACCGATGTTGCTATGGTAACTTATTCAGCGGGACATTAAGCTTGGTTTGACGAACAGAAAAAGCCAGACTTGTGTCAAGTTATCCTCAAAGTTATGAGGAACAGGGCCCTGGACACAGTGTTGTGATATAAACGCCTATTGCTATTTGTATTATCATTGCTTGAAACTGAACAGTGATATGTACACACTATTAATATCACTCGATGCCATCTACTGTAAGAGGCAATGAGTATGTGTGAACTGTGGCCACACTGACAAAATATGTCATGCAGAAAACAGTGTTTAAACCTAATGTTTAAACATACATGTTAAATACTGTATATGATTGTGTTAAACAGATATATTTACACTTGTACCATTGTCTAAATTGCATACATACATACTCTTTATAGTACACCTGGTAATATGTCTTGTGTGTGGGGGGGGGGGCTATCCGATGGCCCACTGAGCCTGCTTCGTGTATTGTATGTGTGCGTATCAATGTAACATGTATCACTTCCACGTTGTATACTGTGCCTGGGATAAAGGCAAAATGTTGACCACCCCCTACAAGATTATCTGTTCAGATAGTTATTGTTTTTCTAAGATTATCTTCCAATCCTAAATGTATTTGCTATGTTGTTCAAGTTTGCATTTAGCAGCTTGTTTATTTAGTGCTTGACTTAATCCACCAAATGTGCAGTGCACAAACCTAATACACTTGATGTGTTGGCTTGTAATTGAGGCAACCATATATGCCTGTAACAATATTCCATAAGTATCGTCCAGATGTCTCCATATGCTTTACCTATTCGAGAACATATTCATAGTAGCAATTATACTGTATGTTTATGCTACAGCTGCTTTGACAACAGTGTAATTCGATGCAGTTTTTATTTCTTAAAAGTCGCCTCCACTCCATATAGAGATAGAGATGCATTAATTATTGAAACCCTGATATGTGTGAACTTTGGTTACAAAATCCAAAAAATAGAATGCACATTAGATCCGTGGTGATTGCGTTACATGGTTCTACAGTCGGTACAGATACACTGTAAGAAAGTATACTTCTACGCAGTATCTGGATGTGACTCGAGAACTGCTGTTATCTTTCAAGTCGGAAGCACTGCCCAAGGGGGAGGGGTTTCTGCGCACTTCTGTAGGAACCCGATCGAAACGTCACTCTTTCAAAGCTGCCATTGGCCCCTGAGCTCGTCACTCAGAACAGGTCCCTTCCCACTTCCTGTTCTATAAAACGTGACGTCAGCGCAGGATTGTCCTCTTTTGCCTCTTCGCCTGGACCTGAGAACATGAGCTCTCCGTGTCTTGTCTTGTGCTTAGACGCTAATTGTTTTATTAACAATTATTATTATTATTATTGTCTGTGTCTATTTGTGTTATTAGTAATTATTTGATAGCTAATCCGACTCTGTTCCGTCCGGTTTCGCTTTCAGTTTCGGCTACAAACAGCACACTTTAAAAATAATAGTCGTGTTTATATAGTGCCTTATACAATGAGGGAAAAAAGTATTTGATCCCCTGCTGATTTTGTACGTTTGCCCACTGACAAAGAAATGATCAGTCTATAATTTTAATGGTAGGTGTATTTTAACAGTGAGAAACAGAATAACAACAAAGAAATCCAGAAAAACGCATTTCAAAAAAGTTATAAATTGATTTGCATGTTAATGAGGGAAATAAGTATATGATCCCCTATCAATCGGCAAGATTTCTGGCTCCCAGGTGTCTTTTATACAGGTAACGAGCTGAGATTAGGAGCACTCTCTTAAAGGGAGACACCTGTCCACAGAAGCAATCGATCAATCAGATTCCAAACTCTCCACCATGGCCAAGACCAAAGAGCTGTCCAAGGATGTCAGGGACAAGATTGTAGACCTACACAAGGCTGGAATGGGCTACAAGACCATCGCCAAGCAGCTTGATGAGAAGGTGGCAACAGTTGGTGCGATTATTCGCAAATGGAAGAAACACAAAATAACTGTCAGTGTCCCTCGGTCTGGGGCTCCATGCAAAATCTTACCTCGTGGAGTTTCAATGATCATGAGAACGGTGAGGAACTACACAGGAGAATCTTGTTAATGATCTCAAGGCAGCTGGGACCATAGTCACCAAGAAAACAATTGGTAACACACTATGCCGTGAAGAACTGAAACCCTGCAGCGCCCACAAGGTCCCCCTGCTCAAGAAAGCACATGTACAGGCCCGTCTGAAGTTTGCCAATGAACATCTGAATGATTCAGAGGAGAACTGGGTGAAAGTGTTGTGGTCAGATGAGACCAAAATCGAGCTCTTTGGCATCAACTCAACTTGTCGTGTTTGGAGGAGGAGGAATGACCCCAAGAACACCATTCCCACCGTCAAACATGGAGGTGGAAACATTATGCTTTGGGGGTGTTTTTCTGCTAAGGGGACAGGACAACTGCACCGCATCAAAGGGACGATGGACGGGGCCATGTACCGTGAAATCTTGGATGAGAACCTCCTTCCCTCAGCCAGGGCATTGAAAATGGGTCGTGGATGGGTATTCCAGCATGACAATGACCCAAAACACACAGCCAAGGCAACAAAGGAGTGGCTCAAGAAGAAGCACATTAAGGTCCTGGAGTGGCCTAGCCAGTCTCCAGACCTTAATCCCATAGAAAATCTGTGGAGGGAGCTGAAGGTTCGAGTTGCCAAACGTCAGCCTTGAAACCTTAATGACTTGGAGAGGATCTGCAAAGAGGAGTGGGACAAAATCCTTCCTGAGATGTGTGCAAACCTGGTGGCCAACTACAAGAAACGTCTGACCTCTGTGATTGCCAACAAGGGTTTTGCCACCAAGTACTAAGTCGAAGGGGTCAAATACTTATTTCCCTCATTAACATGCAAATCAATTTATAACTTTTTTGAAATGCGTTTTTCTGGATTTTTTTGTTGTTATTCTGTCTCACTGTTAAAATACACCTACCATTAAAATTATAGACTGATCATTTCTTTATCAGTGGGCAAACGTACAAAATCAGCAGGGGATCAAATACTTTTTTCCCTCACTGTAGTTCATTGGAATATACAGTTGAGCTTGTCCACTCCTTATTTAAGTTGAGCGTGGACACCTGCTCCTGTTGTTAGCGAAGGCACGTTGTGCCCTGCTATGTATATAGTTCCTTTGCCAGCAGTTTTGTGACCCTATCCTAGCTATGCTAGCTGTGCTGGGGGCCGCTGCTGCTGTGTCCAGTGGAAGACACTTGAATTGGCTCTTGTTGCCCCGCTGTGTATATAGTTCCATTATTATTAATTGAATTATTCAGCAGAGGCTATCCAGTCTGGTTAGCCTGCTATGTGTTGAGACTGCACACCTGTGCTTATATGGTGCGGTCTTGGTATTGGGCCCTGCTCCTAGCCCTGCAAGTAGAGCAGTATGCTGCTATTACTAAACTTTGTGGAATGCACAAGGATTCTTGTTCTATTCTATTCTTTATTTCTTCCCAGTTCAGCGTGACTGTGGTCTTCACGTCTGGGCAACCCGGATGTGGCCCCAAGTGGGCCAACTTCGAAGTTGTCTAAAGCCTCTTGCAGTTATGACATAGTGTAAAGAACATTATTGCTTATTGCTACAGGAACCACAATACAGGTGTACACATTAAACGTTGCGCCCCAACATCCATACAAAAGAATTGTTGCCTATTGTTCGTGCACAGCAATGTTTTATTCAGCAATGTGTTCGTTTCGGTTATGATTTTTACGTATTTGTTCAAGACTTATTTGTTTAATTCACTCATTCCTTTATTATGCTCTTGCATTTGTTCCTTGTTCTGAAAACTGTTTTACGTTTTAATTTTTTTTTCCTTCTTATAACAGATCTTTCATGGCAATAGTGCCTACTATCGAGTAAATATTAAACCTCACTCGTACTCACTACATTATGCATATTCAACCTATATTCTATATAAGGGCGATGTTTCCATGCATTATACATTTGGCATTAGTTTACAATTTTACACTTAACAGATGGTGGGCTCATGTTCCTTTCAGTTTTAAAATTAGAAAAAGCACTCAGCACACAGCTTATTCAAGACGGGGTATATCCAGCAGAATGGCAAATGCAATGCCAGCCAGTATCCGTTTATATTAGGTTAGCATACATATTATTGATAAAATATATCTGCATAATGATAGGTTGCGTATGCAACCCCAGTTATCTGAAAAAGGAAGCACTGCCCAAGGGGGAGGGGTTACTGTATAACAAAACCATCGCAAGGGAGGAGGCAGCGAGCTGATAAGGGAGCTTGCCCCGAGGTGCACCGCTAGGGGGCCTCGGCAACACAACTCCAGACAGTAACTCAGGGTTCCCGTAGGGCCACACCTGAGCCGCCCAGGAGCGAGGACCGTAGTCACGCTCTACCGGGAACTGTCTGCAATCAGCATATGCAAAGCGGGGCTACAGAGGTTAACTCTTACACCCTCAGCTTACAAGAGCAAGGCCGGCTGCTCTACTAGTGCAGCTAGGAGCGAGGCCGTAATCTACTTGCACAATGTCTGGCGCGGGCAATCAAGGACTTGTGCGGCCTCCACGCAATATCATGGCAGTGGACCCCTGATCCAATAGGAGCGGGGCCACAGACCCAATGAGAAAAATACAATATAATACATAGCTGGCTAGTCAACAGAGTAGCCGAGCTGAACAATATACAATACATACATATCGCGTGACAGCAAGACCTTCATGCTGTCAGCGCGAAGCACAAGAGCCTGGCCCTGTGTCCGCGCTCCATAAGACACAAACAGTTGGTCTGAATGTCCTTAGTATGTTCCAAATAGCACCTGAGGACCCCCACAAGGCAGAACAGGTGAAGCCAACTCTCTTGCTCTGAAGCGAAGGGAGGAGGATGAAAAGCCATCAACTCAATAGGCCTGTTGACATGAAATGGAGACAGCACTTTCAGGAGGAATGCAGGTTTAGGCCGTAGCGTGACCCTGGAGCCATCTCCCGCAAAACGGACACACGATGGGTCTATGGACAGGGCGTGTAACTCGCTCACGCATTTTGAAGAGGTGATTGCCAGCAAAAACACAGTCTTAAGTGACACCAGCTTCAGCTCAGCTGAGTTCAGTGGCTCAAATGGGGCTTGGGAAAGTGCGTCCAGCACTACATCAAGGCGCCATATGGGCAGTGAAAGGGTTCAAGGAGGCCGTAGCCGTCGAGCTCCCTTTAAAAATTGCACAGCCAGAAAATGAGACCCAGGAGGCTCACCATCAATCCGGACATGACATGCGGAGATGGCAGCCAGATACACTTTGAGCATGGACGGGGACTTGCCCTGGTCCAACAGCTCTTGTAGAAATTGCAATATGACCCCGATGGGGCAATTAATTGGGTCTTGACCGCCGTTTTGGCACCAGGTGCTAAACGTCCGCCAGCGGTAGGAATACTGCAAACTCGTAGAGGGAGCTCTCGCCAACTGAATAGTGGCAACTACCTCATCCGACAGACCCCAGGCAATCAATCGTTCCCGCTCAGGGGCCAAGCCAGAGACAGCGCGGCCACATGTGGGCTAGCGCATCGATCCCTAGGGTTCCTGAGCAGTCTTGGACGGAGAACCATAGTGTGCAGTGTGTGGACTCTGCCGAGGCATAGAGATCCACGTCCGCCCTGCCGAATCGGCTCCACAGTTGTTGTACCACAAGCGGGTGGAGGTGCCATTCCGAGACTGGGGGGCCTCCCCGAGAGAGGAGGTCCGCCGCCGTGTTGGACAGGCCTGGGAGGTGAACTGCTCTGATGGAGCAGAACTGTGGCTGCGCCCACAGAAGTATACGGCATGCTAGACATCAGTCTGCGCGACCGGAGACCTCCTTGCATGTTGATATAGGCAACCACCGCTGTGTTGTCCGTCCAAACCAGCACATGTCTGTCCCGCAGGACTGGCAGGAAATGAGACAGTCCAAGGAGTGCTGCTTGTAACTCCAGGATGTTGATATGGAGGGCCCGTGCTGGCTCCGTCCACCCGCCTCAGACTCCACGTCCGTCACAGACTGCTCACCAACCCTGCTTGGAGGCGTCTGTCATCATGACTGCTCGATGGTAGACTAGCCCCAGGGGCACACCGATGGTCAAATTGTGGGGGCTCCGCCACCAACAGAGCGCCTTCCAGCAAGCCGGAGTGACTGAGACTCAGCGTGCTTGATCGCGGCGAGGGTGCATCCAGAGAGACCTGAACCACCACTGCAATGGCCTCAACTGGAGGAGGCCGAGGGGGAGGGTCTGTGATGCAGCCGCTAGGAGGCCCAGCAGCCTCTGGCAAAGGGACACCCTGACACGAGCTCTCAGTTGGAAGAGGTAGAGACACGTGTGTATTGAGGCAACTCTCTCTGGCGCCAGCATGGTGAGCATGGCAATGGAATCGAGGCGCAATACGAGGAACTGTGCCTGCTGACTTAACGTCAGGTGGCTCTTCTCTCAATTGACCCGAAGGCCCAATTCGGAGAGGCGGCCTAAAATCAGGTCCGTGTGTATCTGAACCTGCTCCCTCGAGTGAGAACAAACCAGCCAGTCGTCTGGATAATTGAGGACGCGGACCCCCTGGCAATGCAAGGGGGCTAACACAATGTCCATGCACTTGAAAAAAGTGGCGTGGCGCTAGCCACAGGCCGAAGGGGAGAACAGCAAACTTGAACACTCGGTCCTCGAAGGCGAAGCGGAGAAACTTCCTGTGCGCCTGCGCAATGGGGATTTGAAAGTAAGCATCTTTCAGATCCACCGTGGTGAACCAGACACCAGGCTTGATGGGCAGGTTGAGCATCTTGAAGCGCAGCACCTTGAGGTTCAGGCGCCTCAGATCCAAGATGGGGAGGAAACTGCCATCTTTCTTGGGCACAAGGAAGTATGGGGAATAAAATCCCTCGTGCTGCCCCAGCGGGGGTACTTCACGGATTGCTTGCTTCTCCAGGAGAGCTGCGATTTCGACGCGAAGCCTCCCCTCTGCTGGCAAGGCCGGGGGTGTTGCTGGATGGTCCCAGGTAGCCCTCAGCTCATAGAGGAGCTCAGGCAGCAGCAGGAGGGCCCATGTAGGCTGCTGCGCGCGCTGACCTATCTCGAACCTGGAGCATGGTGGGGCAGGATCAGAGGGCCAGGGGAGCTGAAGAGACTCCACAGCCCTATGGATGACTGCCCAGAACTCCCTGTCCTGTCCTGTGGGAGCAGGAGGGGTGTCCACGCTCAACGGAGGAGGAGGGGTGGGAGCGACCAGCTCCTCCTCCATGAGCTCCGCCTCAAGGAACCAGAGACAGGCGGTCCTTCTCCCAGGTGGCCTGTCTGCTGCCCTCCTCCTGGGATGGGGCAGACAGACTCTCCTCAGTCTCCACCGGCGCGTTGTGAGCCGGTGGCGGAGCATCATGGTGGAGGGGGGGGGGGGCGGCACCTGTTGTGCTGCTTGCGCTGCCTGCGCGGCCAGGAGAGCGCAGATTTGGTCCATCCTGCTCTTGAGAACAAGGATGGCCTCATCGCGCTCCCTGTCCGCTGAGCCCGACCTCCTTCGCCGACGGCACAGCGGGGAGGAGGCCAGCGAAGACTCAGAAGAGGGGGAGGCAGCCCGGGGGAGTCGCTCCGCCACTCTTCCTTGTTGCTCATGTGCGCGCACAACTGTAGCGGCGCGCACCACGAGCACTACAGGCAGGAGGGGCGCGGCTGCCGCGGGGGATGCAGCTGCCGTGGCAGGTGCGATAGCGGCAGCCGGCGCAGCAGCGGGAGCAGGATGAGACGCAAGCGCGGGGGGCGCGGCTGTGTCCGTCCCTGCAGCCCTGGATAAGGAGACGGAGGGGTTTGGGGAGAGGTGGAGATCCAGGACCCCCGAGGCCCCCCTGTCACTCGCCGGAATGGGGGATCTCTGGACGCAACGATTGCGGTGGTGCCCGGTGAAACAGCGGACCTCCAAGCGCGCCGTAGCTGACCCGGAAGTAGCTGTCGGTGCCCAGACAGACGGGGCATAGGACCTCTCCACTCCAGGCAGGCAAGGTGCACTGGCAGCAAGCGGCACAGTGGTGGGGGCGAGAGGAGCTCATTCCCGAGCCGAGCGCACATGCGCGTTCACAGGGAAACGTGCAGCACAGGCGCCGATCAGTGTTTGCACCGGGGGCACACAACAACTGGAAAGCCTCTGCAACAAGTGGAGCGCCTAGCGGGCACGCCGCTGTAAGTGCGTCTCCACCCGGCAACGTTTATATACACGGGGGCGCTGCGACACCAACCACATGCAACCTTGCTGTTGCCAGACTGAACACTGTGTATACCAAGCACCAGGTGCTGGATACAAGCGCCGCGTAGGCCCGTAGGCATAACCACACCGTGTGTGCCGGGGTTTCCGGGGACACCAGGTGACGTGGAGTCCGGGGTCCGCGGGGGCCGAGGGTAGTAGACCACCAGCCGTAGCGGGATCTAAAACTGAGGCACACACGCACGGACCGGGAGGGCTAGCAGTGCTCGTTCTCAGTGAACTGAGAGAGCGAGATCTCCTACAGCCGCAGCCGCGGGCTGTAGTGCGAGCGCAAGCCGGTGGAGGAGCACCTCACATGGGCGAGATCTCTTACGACACACCGAGGCTCAGGCCGGGCAGTCGGGCCTTGGATTTACTGCCGCTGCTAGCGCTCCTGCTGTGGAGGAAAAAGCCCTGTGGACAAAAAACCAACCAGCAAGCAGTCGGAATATACAGTGAGGGAAAAAAGTATTTGATCTCCTGCTGATTTTGTACGTTTGCCCACTGACAAAGAAATGATCAGT
Organism: Amia ocellicauda; assembly: GCF_036373705.1. NCBI lineage: Eukaryota > Metazoa > Chordata > Actinopteri > Amiiformes > Amiidae > Amia > Amia ocellicauda. The sequence continues at coordinate 32,499,990 of NC_089852.1, forward strand.
CTATAATTTTAATGGTAGGTGTATTTTAACAGTGAGAGACAGAATAACAACAAAAAGATCCAGAAAAATGCATTTCAAAAAAGTTGATTTGCATGTTAATGAGAGAAATAAGTATTTGACCCCTTCGACTTAGTACTTGGTGCCAAAACTCTTGTTGGCAATCACAGAGGTCAGACGTTTCTTGTAGTTGGCCACCAGGTTTGCACACATCTCAGGAGGGATTTTGTCCCACTCCTATTTGCAGATCCTCTCCAAGTCATTAAGGTTTCAAGGCTGACGTTTGGCAACTCGAACCTTCAGCTCCCTCCACAGATTTTCTATGGGATTAAGGTCTGGAGACTGGCTAGGCCACTCCAGGACCTTAATGTGCTTCTTCTTGAGCCACTCCTTTCTTGCCTTGGCTGTGTGTTTTGGGTCATTGTCATGCTGGAATACCCATCCACGACCCATTTTCAATGCCCTGGCTGAGGGAAGGAGGTTCTCACCCAAGATTTGACGGTTCCACGGCTTCGCCCGTCAAGACTCCCCTGGCTTCCACGGCACTGCCTTCTGTGGCTTTCACAGTTCCTGCAATTGTGCTGTCCACGGTTCCTGCAATTCTGCCTCCTGAGGTCCCTTCGGTTCCACCTTCCCAGGCTCCGCCCCAGAGACATTTACAACCCCATCTTCTATGGCTCTGCCTACTGAGGCTTTCATGCCTCCCGAGGTATCAACCGTATCGCCTCATGAGACTGCGCCTCCCTCGGCTCTGCCTTATGAGGCTTCTACTGCTCTGCCTCCCTTGGCGCTGCCTCTTGTGGTTCCGCCTTCCTTGTTGCCATCCCCTGAGACTGCAACTCCTTCGGCTCTGCCTCCAGTGGTGCCACCTTCCTTGGCGTCGCCTCCCGAGACTTCTGAGGCTTCAACAGCTCAGCCTCCCGAGACCTCCGCGGCGCCGCCTTCCACAGTTTCCCCGTCTCCATCTCCCAAGACTCCACCTCCAACGGCTCCGCTTCCTACAGCTTCCGTGGCTTCGCCTTCCCAGCTCACGGCTTCTGTGGCCTCATCGGTTCCGTCCACCAAACCTCCAGCACCTCCTCTGCCCGACCCAGACCCTACCTCTTTCTGGAGATCGCCTTCCAGTTCTCCAGACTCTGCATCTGTCCGGAAACTACCTTCCGGCTCCTTGGATCTCACCTCTGTCCTGCAATTGTCTTTCAGACCTCCAGACCCTGTCTTTGTCTTGTGGCCGTCTCCTAGACCTCCTGAACCCGTTCCTGTCCTGAGATCGCCTCCCAGACCTCCTGATCCCATTCCTTACCTGTGGCGACCTCCAAGACCTCCAGAACCCGATCCCATCCCATGGCCATCCTTCAGACCTTTTGCCCCTGCCTTGTGGCCACCTCCCAGACCTCCCGACCTTGCCTTATGGCCACCCTATAGAAATCTTGCCCTTTCCCTCCTTCTTGTCTTCTGTTTCCCCACTACCTTTAGTCCTGATCTTCTGTCCTGTGGCTTTCTCCGCTGTATCTAGTCTTATTCGGCTGCGCCGAGCGTGGAGGGGGGGGTACTGTCACAGTTCCCTAGCCCTGACCCTCTTCCTCCACTAGAGGCCGCCAATGTTCTCTTGCCTTTTCCTGCTCCCTTCACTGCTTTCCTTTTTTCTTTCTATCAATTAACATTCCACCTCACGCTTGTGCACTTCTACTCCTGTCCTTTGTTCTTATTGGTCCTGCTCCTGTCCTCCTAGTTCCTGCTCTCCTTTATAAACCCCTCACTGCCCTCACTCTGGGCAAAGTGTTGTCAGCTCTACCTGCTTCACCTAGCCTTGTTCTCCTTAGCTCGTTGTTCTCCTTAGCTACTTGTTCTCCTGTATCTGTTTCTCTTGACCTCCTGGATTTCGACCTTTTGTCTGTGACCTCGACCTCGCCTTTGGATTCTCCTTGGTTTCGGTCTGCTCATTGCAGTAGCTCTGCACTTGGGTCCTTTCTCCATCAGCTTAACGGTCCTCTCACGAGGTAACCGTGACAGGAACTATGTACAATGACAGGGTAAAGGTATAAAAAACACATGCACTCCCGCTAACAGAATGAACTATATACAAGTCACGGTCAGTTAGGAAGGGAAAACAGTTCTATGTCGCTTCTTCACGCATGCTCTGCAGGGGCAGACAAGGATAGAAAAGCCAGGACCTGATAGGCTACTGAGGCTCAACTGAAGCCAACACCAGATTCCCAATAGAAGGAATTGGTCCTGTCATTTCCAGCCTGTAGAACCGAACAAAGGTGTGTGGCGAGACTCAACTCGCAGCCGCACAGATGTCTGCCAGTCGGACGCCTTGAAAAAGGGCCCATGACGTGGCTACACCTTGGGCCACCAGGTGTTCAGGCACCAGGGCTCCAGCCGACTTGTAGGCCTTTGTAATGGTGTCCACAATCCAGTGCGAGAGGCGCTGCTTTGAAAGCGCCTGGCCCCGCGTCCGCACTCCGTAAGACACAAACAATTGGTCTGAGCACCAAATGTCCTTAGTGCGCTCCAAATAGCACCTGAGAGCCTGCACCGGGCACAACAGGTGTATCCTACTCTTCTCCTCTGAAGAGAAGGGAGGAGGATGGAAAGCCATCAACTCTATAGGTCTGTTGATATGGAAAGGAGACAGCACTTTTGGGAGGAATACAGGATTAGGCCAAAGCGTAACCCTGGAACCATCTCCCACAAAGCAGACATGAAGGGTGAAAGGACATTTGCTCATGCGTTTTGCAGACGTGATTGCCAACAAAAATGCTGTATTATGTGACGCTAATCTGAGGTTAACTGATTGCAAGGGCTCACACAGGGCCTTGGAAAGTGCGTCTAGCACTACATCAAGGAGCCACGTGGGCAGGGAAGGAGCGCGGGTAGGCCACAGCCTGCTCGCACCTTTCAGAGACTGCGCTGCCAAAAAATGAGAACCCGAAGGCTCGCCATCAATCCTGACATGACATGAGGAGATGGCAGCCAAATAAACCTTGAGCATGGACGGGGACTTGCCCTGCTCCAACATCTCCTGCAGGAATTGCAGAATGACACCTATATGGCAATTAACTGGGTCATGAGACTTCTGCAGAAAGTTTGAAAAGTCTGCTAGCGGTAGGAGTATTGCGACCTCATGTGACCTCATGCTTTACCATGGCCCCCTCTTCTGTGCCCATGCTTATGGTCAAAAGGTCAACACAAAAATGTTCTGGAATCTAGTCTGATTTGATTATTTCAGACTATGTATGGATGTAAAAGGTTAAACTGCAGGCTGTTAGGACACACAGCCTCTCATGGAGAAATTCCTCCATTGTAGAGACATACCTTCCCCATAGACTACTCGACTCAGCTGCTCATCCAGTCCCTGGTCCTCTCCCGCCTGGACTACTGCAACTCCTTCCTGGCTGGCCTATCTACAAGTACTACCGCCCGCTCCAGCTCATCCAGAACTCTACTGCTCGTCTGGTGTTCTCTCTGCCCCGATGCACACATGCTACTTCACTGCTCCACTCCCTCCGCTGGCTCCTGATCTTGGCTCGCATCCAGTTCAAGTGACTCTCACCTACTGTTGTCCCAACCAGACTTTCACTTATTTATTTAGATGTGTGCACTTATTCTTCTTTAACTTCCTTATATGTTTACTTTTCCTTTGGTATTATTGGTTTATTGAAGCAAGAGAGAAGCGATTGGATATCCGGGGTGCAGCAAGCTCCTGACCGACATCCAAAGCAGAAGGCATAGGGCTGGAGGGAAGTAGACAGGCAGAGGTGACAAAAGATAGGGAGAACGGCAAGAACTCCCCGAAGAAGGATTACAATGAAATTGCCATAAGAAACCCTTTGGGACTGAACGCTGATGAAGGAGAAGGAGACTTAATTGCTGAGACAACAGAGAAGCCTACGTAACGTTAAGTATTCTTTGTTTCTTGAAGAAGGAAATAGTTAAAATAAAAGAAGCATACACAAGGTTTATATGAAATCCTCTTTATTGAGACTTTTTGGACATTTATCCCCTCTTGCTGTGTTTAAGAAAGATAGTGATCAATTAGATTTAGGTTTGTGCAATCTGAGACTTGACATTAATACTTATTTCTTACCTGCAGTCCGGTTGGGGTCCCAGTTGGCCAACTGGGTCCCAGCTACAGCTGAAAGAGACATGTTCAACAACCTCCAAGAGGAAGGGCAATTTATTCTGCGCTATTGCACTTTCCTCTGAATGAATTAAGATATTGTGAATTTATGGTTGCTGCTATTATTTTTATTTTAAAACAAGGACATTGGGTTTTATTCATTCTTAATTAGTTCCTTACTTTATATTTTTTCTTGTGTTATTTTGGTTAGAGATTTTATTCGTTTTATCGCCCTGTTTATTAAAGGCAATTTTAGATTAGGTTGTATAGCTTTAGTTTCCCATTTCCTTATCTACTGTGTTCCGCGCTATGGTACCGTCTTCATGCCCTGTCCTAGCTGTGTAAATAATAAATTGTGATTGTTGCTGGAAACGTGCCTTTCTGTGTGGTGGTGTCCTGGTCGAGCCTGCTTGAGAGAGAGTTAGAGTGGGTGAATGAGGTCCTCTCTCATTAACAAAGAGGTGGCATGGTCACGCAGCGTGTTGCCCCTACTCACTCAGTAGGCAGTGACACTAGTACTCCTGTTGTTAATTTGTGAAGTCCCCTATGCCTCCTTCCCCTTAGCTATTAATTATGACTTCAGTGCATCTTGTCTACATTTGTTAGCTATTTAAATCTAGGATGTAGGATTTTAATTTTGTATTAACTGTATATTTTACCTATGCATTTAAATTTATTTTTAATTAATTGGAATTTTGAACCTGTAATTATATTATGTCATGATCTGTAATTTTATACTGTATTATTGCACTTTTGACCTCCGTGAAGTTGATTTCTTATTCCTTATTTTTTTACAATTTAAGTAAAGGTTACTTATTCCTTATTTTTCAAAAAATAAGCAATGGTTACGTATTATACACATATACATTGTAACATTATAACATTATACATTGTTATATATGAATTAAAACATAACATACAGCACATCTCATCACACATTGTTTGGCCTTAACCCACTTGGCAAACGGAATAGCCTGTCCATGGACACCTCTAACCCCAGCTTCCTCTTGAATTTTAGCAAGAGGGAGTGGCACTGCGGCGCTGTGGCGCTATGGAAGCAAGCAACTATTGAACCCTTCTTGGAAAAAACTGGAAAAGTTGTTGAGATTACACAAATATAAATTTAATCAAGCTAGCTTGGAAGTGTCACATCAGGCCCGTTCCCTCAGTGAGACTTAACTTTTACAAACTTAGTTGTAGCTTTTTATGTAAAAATGATGTAGAATGTTGTGACCGTTCGTCCAATCAAAAAGTTTCAAAAGATGCAAGCTCCACAAAGCCTGTAGGCTGCCCTTCCCGAGGGAGGAGGTTATCATGGAATCAGATGTCTTGTTCTGTTACAGCATACAAACTGTAGATCTTGTGGTTTTCTTAACAATGAGGTAACATCTTTTGCTTTGACGAGGAGAAACAGGAAATCCACTAACGAACAAACCTATGGGCGATACATTTGGACAAACCCATGGACGATACATTCGTGGGCCGCTTCTCTTGTCATAGAAAAACAGAAGTGGTGAGAGGAATTAAGAAAGGGTGTATCCTTCACAACTGCTTCGTTGGCCTTTTACTAATAAATCCAATTTGCCAAGTCTGCACACGTCATTATTTATAATATCAATATAAAATATTATACACCTTATATTAAACATTAATAATGGCTCTTCACTACTGATAAAACACTTACATCACTTAAAATTATGGTATTTGTTAAACAAAGAGTTAATTTCCAGATATCTGCTGCCATTACATCTACCTTTCTTTTTTGTGTAATGTGTTTACAAAAATAACAAATGTATTTGACTTCTCCCTTATGATCCTGTTTACATTGGCAATAAGTTTCCCAGATATTTTCCATTATTATTTCTCTGTGGGAGAGTTAAACTCAAATAAATAGGAACTGTATATTTAAGATAAATACATTTTATATTGTGTCCACAAGATATTGAATTAATGCTGGAAGATCTAAATTGATATAGATATGCAAGAAACGTGACTTTCTTAACAATCTGCTGCTATACCCAGTAATTATTCATTATGAGTTTTAAAATGAAAAGCTTCATGTCCAGACGTGTAGATTTGTAGGCTTACATTACATTCTTAAAGAACCTTTTAAAGAAGTGAAGGAGGCTTCAAAGTACAGAAAATAAAATATTTGTTAACATGCTGGCAACTTTGGGAAAGTCCAGTCAGTTAGTCTCAAAGGTTTATAATGATGATGTCCACACAGACATTACACCCTGTGAGTATTTAATAAGATTCAAGTTTTAACAGGTTTTTGTTTATAAGCATAACCTTGAGACCTTGTTGATTTAAAACTTAAAATTAAGATACTCAACACCCGTGCATTGTATTACATCTCTGCAGATACTGGCGGAACATGTAATTAAGGGAACTGTTCCTCCTGCTCTGAGACAAAGGGAAAGGCAGGAAGGGAAAGCCTCAGGGTTATTCATAAAATGTTCTGTGTGTTTCCATGACAGCAGAGGCTGTTATTGTGTCATTTACAATAATCTCAGCCAATATTCATAAATAGCTCTTATTAAAATTGACTCCTTTAAAAATATTTACAATATATGGGTGTGACAGCCAGACACAATACGCGGGGACGGAGAGTCAAAGCAAGAAAGCAAGAAAATAAACATCCAAACAAATGTCCACACAAACAAGGGAGCTCCGGGAATTCAGGGGTTGTAGGTTTTGTCTTTGCTCTCATCGGTTAGCTGTCCCATCCGGGAAGAAGAGCGATTAAATAGGGAAGGCACAGCTGCCGCTGATGTCACAATCGCCTTGGTGCTCATTGCCCGCAGCCGTGAGTCTGCAGCATGTTAGCGAGAGAGCGGACAACACAGCTGTGGAAAATGAGCACCTCATCAGCGGACGTCAGCAGCAGCCGTGCCTTGACAGATAGCGGGCTGTCACACACCCCCCCCCTAGAAAAGGACCGCCCGACAGGCGGTACTGGAGAGAGAAGGGAGGGAGAAGAGGAAGGGACAGGGGAAGGGGAGGGAAAGGACCAGGAGAGGAAGTCTGCTTTTCTCTCAGATGGTCCAGGCGACACACCTCTTAATCGACATCCCCTAAGCGGCGTGTGACCACAAAGGGCCCCTGCCACTTAGCCAGCAGTTTAGACGTTGAAGTTGGGAGTAACACTAGTACCTTGTCCCCCGGGGTGAACGATCGTAACTGGGCTCCCTTGTTCAAATGCTGTTGTTGCTCCTGGGCCTGTAAGAGTTTCCCCAGTGTCCAGGACATGCTGTACCATAGAGGTCCGGGAGGGCGCGGTCGCCTCCCAGTCCTCCTTTATTAAGTCGAGGATGCCCCTCGGCTGCCTCCCATATAGCAGCTCAAAGGGAGAGAAGCCGGTGGGCGCCTGGGGCACCTCGCGTACAGCGAACAGCAGGGGCTGCAGTAACTTGTCCTAGTCCGGAGCGTCTGTGCTCACAAACTTACAGATCATGTTCTTTAGTGTATTATTAAAGCGCTCCACTAGGCCGTCTGTCTGGGGATGATAGATTGAGATCCTGATGGACTTTATCCCCAGCAGCCTACAGAGGTCTCGCATCACGTGTGACATGAATGGAGTTGAATGGAGTGCCCTGATCTGTCAGGATTTCCTTTGGGATCCCCACCCAAGTGAAGACCTTAAACAGCTCCTCGGCGATCCTAGTCGCTGATATTATCCTTAGAGGAATCGCCTCCGGGTACCAAGTGGTATAATCCACTACGACCAGCACAGATCGATACCCCGCGGAGCTTTTCTCTAACAGACCGATCAAATCCATCCCAATGCGCTCAAATGGTATCTCCATGAGAGGCAGTGGTACCAGTGGAGCCCGTGGTACCACACTGTCATTGGTCTTCTGGCACTCTGGACAGGCAGCACACCACCTCTCTACCTCCTTTCTGATGCTTGGCCAGAAGAATCGGTCCATTATCTGGTCTTGTCACGGCCCAGGTGACCCGCCATAGGTACTTTGTGTGCAGAGAGAAACACAAAACGCCTGTTCAAACGTGGTACCAGCAATTGTTTTGTGACCGGGTCCCCCCCTCTGTTTTTGGTTACTCTATACAGTCTTTTTCGAGGTGGAACTGGGGATACGAGCGCGCCCTCTGTGCGTTCACTATGCGACCGTCCACAACTGCGACCTGGTCATATAACCGACCCAGGGCATCTTCCCGGGACTGGTCCAGAGCGAAATCGGAAACACGGGAGAAGACGGGATCCGAGGCTGCGCCAGAGGTGTCGGTCCTTCTGGTGGAGGAAGGGGAGAGCTGGCGAGTCCCAGAACTCGTTCCCTCCCCCGGGTCCGACAGAGTACTGTTAGCTGCTATATGACCAGGGTCGGAGGGAAGGCTGTCCCCGCCCCGCTCATCGATGGCAGCCACTAAGGGCGATCGGCCCCCAGAGCCACGTCCCATGTGTGCCCCAGCCAAATCAGATAATGAGAGCCTAGGTTCTTTAATATTTGATAGAAATTCAGACCAATCCCACCCTAGGACCACCGGGAATGGCAAACGAGGGGCTAGTCCCACGTTCATCTTATAAATTTCCCCACCAATCATCATAGTCACCTGGGCCGTGGGGTACCAGTGTATGTCCCCGTGAATACATCGTAGCTACTTTAGTGCCTCACCAGCCGGTGCCCCGGGGAGCCAGGCCATCCTGGACCAGCGTCTTGCTACAGCCGGAGTCCAGGAGGGCCTTGACTTCACGTCCCCCAACTCTTACCGGTACCATGAAGTCTTTTGCTGAACCGGGGTGAGGGGAGGGGCGAGCAGCACAAACCGTGGAGCAATCAGTTTTCGCCAGGGAGCACTCGGATGGACTATGTCCAGGCTGCCTGTGACACCGGCCCATCACCGTGGCTCTTCCAGGGGACCGCACCCTACCTGGGAAGAGAGAAAAGGAGGGGGCTAAGGTTTATTTTTGGGACGGGCAAGGGAAGAAGGGAAAGCGGGTTGGGGAGAAACAGGTCTAGGAGCTGGGGTTTCCGGGGGAGTCAGGTCAAAGACGGTCTTGGGATTGGGAGGGAGGGTGCCTGCTGTCGGGCGTCGGGAGGTGGTGTCATCCTGGGCAGCGAGGTGGTTCTCCGCCAGCCTGGTGGCCTCCTCCAGGTCTTCGGGTTGGTGGACTTGCACCCACTCTGCGGAGGGATGCGGGAAACGACAAATGAACTGCTCCAGGGCCACCAGGTCGTTCATTTCTGTGGCGGAGTGCTTGTCCGGCTTGAGCCAGCGGTGGCAGACGTCCCGCAGCTGTTGTGCGAAGGCCCGGGGCTGGGAGCCGGGTCCGGAGCTTTCGGCGCTGACCGTCCGATGTCAGGCCGACCCGGTCCAGGACACTGTCCGTGAGCCTCTTGTAGTCCAGGGCGTCCTCTGGACGGAGCGCTCGGGCGGCGGACTGAGCCTCCCTGGTCAACAGGGGGGCCAGGCGAACCGCCCTCTCTGACTCCGGCCAGCTACAACACCGGATGGTGCGCTCGAAGATGGTGAGGAAAGCAGCCTGTCCGCAGCCTGTTAGCGAGAGAGCGGAAGTCAGCAGCAGCCGTGCCGTGACAGACAGCGGGCTGTCACAATTGGATATATTACATATAATTCTGCAGACTACATATTTATTTTATGGGTTGAAAATATTTATAAATGAACCTCACCATAAAGTTCCGCTGTCTACGATGTTATGACTCAACAAATCCCAAAACCATGAATAAACGTTAAAGCCACTATTATTTTTGTAAGTTTGAAATGTTTAAGTTTTAAAAGATAGAAATAGTAATATGACAGAATTGATTTGAAAGAGTTGTAAGAGAATTTTGATGTACTTGGTTTTTCAGTCAATCTAAATAAATAGTTTAACTGAAAACTCATAGGTCAATTGGTTTCTCTTTTCCCCCAGCAACTCTCTTGGGTGCTCCAAATTATATCAGTTGGCTACTTCCTGAAATTTCAGACACATCCACCCCCCCCTTCTGAGGTATGGTGTGGACGCGAGTGAGGGACCCGTTGCAGTGTGCAGCGCTTCGCGTCAAAATCGCTGCTCTCCTGGAGAAGAAACCAATCCGCGAAGTCCGCCCTCCAGGGCAGCACGAGGGATTCTATTCCCCATACTTCCTTGTGCCCAAAAAAGATCCATCTTGGATCTGAGGTGCCTGAACCGCTACCTCAAGCTGCTGCACTTCAAGATGCTCAACCTGCACACCATGTCCCAGGCCATCAAGCCGGGCAACTGGTTCACCACGGTGGATCTGAAAGATGCTTACTTTCACATCCCCATTGCCCAGGCACAGGGAAGTTTCTCTGTTTCGCCTTTGAGGGCTGAGCGTTCGAGTTTGCTGTTCTCCCCTTCGGCCTGTCGCTAGCCCCACGCACTTTTTCCAAGTGAATGGATGTCGTGTTACCCCTTGCATTGCCAGGGGGTGCGCGTCCTCAATTATCTAGACGACTGGCTGGTTTGTTCTCACTCGAGGAAGCAGGTTCAGAGCCACATGAAGCTGATTTTAAGCCGTCTCTCCGAATTGGGCCTCTGGGTCAATCGAGAGAAGAGCCGTCCGGTGCCAACTCAGCAGGCATAGTTCCTCAGACTGAGCCTTGATTCTGTTGCCATGCTCACCACGCTGGCACCAGAGAGAGTAGCATAAATACACATGTGTCTCTCCCAGGTGGTCCTGGAGAAGGTCAGGAGAGAACGAGTGACAGTTCTGCCCCACGGTGGCCTCGCAGATTCTGGTTTGTAGACCTGATCGCCCTCCTTTACGGAGAGCCTTGGCAGCTCCCAGTGAGAGCGGACTTCTTGTCCCAGGTGCATGGCACGTTTTGTCACCCCAATCCGGGCTTCCTCCAGCTCTTTGCCTGGCCCATAGCGGGAGCGATTGATTGCCTGGGGTCTGTCAGACATGGTAGTAGCCACTATTCAGTCGGCGAGAGCTCCCTCTACAAGGTCGCAGTATTCCTACTGCTGGTGGACGTTTAGCACCTGGTGCCAAGACGGTGGTCAAGACCCAATGAATTGCCCCATTGGGGTCATATTACAGTTTCCCATCCACGCTCAAAGTGTATCTGGCGGTGTCACTTAAGACTGTGTCATTGCTGGTGATCACCTCTGCAAAACGCGTTAGCGAGTTACACGCCCTGTCCATACACCCATCTCGTGTCCGTTTTGCGGGAGATGGCTCCAGGGTGACGCTACAGCCTAAACCCTGCGTTCCTCCTGAAAGTACTGTCTCCATTTCATGTCAACAAGTTGATAGCTTTTCATCCTCCTCCCTTCGCTTCGGAGCAAGAGAGTCGGCTTCACCTGCTCTGCCCTGTGCAGGCCCCCAGGTGCTATTTGGAATGCACTAAGGACATTTGGCGCTCAGACCAATTGCTTGTGTCTTATGGAGCGCGGACACAGGACCAGGCGCTTTCAAAGCAGCACCTCTCGCATTGGATTGTGGACACATTTACCATGGCCTACGAGTCCACTGGGACCCCGGTGCCTGAACACCTGGTGGCCCACTCGACTCAAGGTGTTGCCACATTGTGGGCCCTTTTTCAAGATGCCCCCTTAGCAGACATTTGTGTGGCTTTAGCTTGGGCCTCGCCGCTTACATTTGCCCAGTTCTACAGGTTGGAAGTGACGGGACCGGTCCCTTCTATTGGGAACCCGGTGTTGGCTGCAGTTGAGCCCCATTAGCCTATGGGCTCTGTCTCCTGATTACCTCTCCCAGTCTGCCCCTGTTAAGTGTATCCTGATGGAGCTATTTGAACTGTGTCTTCCCTTCCACCAGACTATGCCTTCCAGTCGAGCACCAACACGAGCTGCTCCTGGAGGTCTGTCAATGTGTTCCCAGGATATGTCATGTGGCCTTCAGGTACGTTGCCTTACGAGGCTGCCCAGTATATAGTTCGTTCATTGTGCATTTTGTTGCAGTGGTGCATGTGTCTAGCCTGTACCCCACTCTGTATATATACACTCACCTAAAGGATTATTAGGAACACCTGTTCAATTTCTCACTAATGCAATTATCTAACCAACCAATCACATGGCAGTTGCTTCAATGCATTTAGGGGTGTGGTCCTGGTCAAGACAATCTCCTGAACTCCAAACTGAATGTCTGAATGGGAAAGAAAGGTGATTTAAGCAATTTTGAGCCTGGAATGGTTGTTGGTGCCAGACGAGCTGGTCTGAGTATTTCACAATCTGCTCAGTTACTGGGATTTTCACGCAAAACCATTTCTAGGGTTTACAAAGAATGGTGTGAAAAGGGAAAAACATCCAGTATGCGGCAGTCCTGTGGGCGAAAATGCCTTGTTGATGCTAGAGGTCAGAGGAGAATGGGCCAACTGATTCAAGCTGATAGAAGAGCAACTTTGACTGAAATAACCACTCGTTACAACCGAGGTATGCAGCAAAGCATTTGTGAAGCCACAACACGTACAACCTTGAGGCGGATGGGCTACAACAGCAGAAGACCCCACCGGGTACCACTCATCTCCACTACAAATAGGAAAAAGAGGCTACAATTTGCACAAGCTCACCAAAATTGGACAGTTGAAGACTGGAAAAATGTTGCCTGGTCTGATGAGTCTCGATTTCTGTTGAGACATTCAGATGGTAGAGTCAGAATTTGGCGTAAAGAGAATGAGAACATGGATCCATCATGCCTTGTTACCACTGTGCAGGCTGGTGGTGGAGGTGTAATGGTGTGGGGGATGTTTTCTTGGCACACTTTAGGCCCCTTAGTGCCAATTGGGCATCGTTTAAATGCCACGGCCTACCTGAGCATTGTTTCTGACCATGTCCATCCCTTTATGACCACCATGTACCCATCCTCTGATGGCTACTTCCAGCAGGATAATGCACCATGTCACAAAGGTCGAATCATTTCAAATTGGTTTCTTGAACATGACAATGAGTTCACTGTACTAAACTGGCCCCCACAGTCACCAGATCTCAACCCAATAGAGCATCTTTGGGATGTGGTGGAACGGGAGCTTTGTGCCCTGGATGTGCATCCCACAAAATCTCCATCAACTGCAAGATGCTATCCTATCAATATGGGCCAACATTTCTAAAGAATGCTTTCAGCACCTTGTTGAATCAATGCCACGTAGAATTAAGGCAGTTCTGAATGCGAAAGGGGGTCAAACACAGTATTAGTATGGTGTTCCTAATAATCCTTTAGGTGAGTGTATATATATATATATATATATATATATATATATATAGTATGTGTTAAACAGCTCGCTGCCTCCTCCCTTGTGACAGTTTTGTTATACAGCAACCCCTCCCCCTTGGGCAGTGCTTCCGACTTGAAAGATAACAATAGGTTGCGAATGCAACCCCGGTTATTTGAAAAAGGAAGCACTGCCCAAGGGTTGCAAGGTCTGCAGAAGTCCTAGCTCCCGGCAAAACCTGCGCTGACGTCACATTTTATAGAACATGAAGTGGGAAGGGACCTGTTCTGAGTGATGGGCGCAGTAGCTTTGATAGAGTGACGTTTTGGATCTGGTTCCTATGGAAGTGCGCAGAAACCCCTCGCCCTTGGGCAGTGCTTCCTTTTTCAGATAATCGGGGTTGCATTCGCAACCATAATTTTAGGAAGTTTCCCTCTAAGGGATTGTCAACCTAAAGCTCAGTGATGGTTTAATCCAGCCCTGTGTTAAGTAATGAGCACAATCTTACTCAAGTATATTTCACTCTAAATCTGGAGTGTGCATTCCTGATAGACTCCAAACCTGACCTCTAGTGCTGCTTACAGTGCCTGTTGTTGATTTTTCTTTTTCATGTAAATAATTGGTTAAATTGCTTTAATTATGTCTGATTTATTGTTTGTCTTGATAGTCGAACACTTATAAGTGAAAGAACCATTGTTACGCAGGACATACAGATCAACCCATACCAAAAACATTGTTAATAGATTTTGTAAAATATATATTTATACACAGAATATATGTTACATATAGTGATGGCTCGTTTTTGATTCTTTATTTTTCTTTATTGTTTTATTCTAAATGTATGTTTTTTTGCACTTTGTGTATTTTTGTTTAAATACCTTATTCAAATTTAGTTTTCACTAATTGCTTTATTGTTGATTTCTATTATTACATGGTGTTTTTTTCACAACGAGCTTGTCCTGTCAGCCCTTGGAGTGACTGTAGCACTTATGACTGATTATTTCCAGCTGCGCCACGAACCATTTTGGGTGATAAAAACCGGGCCCCACAGTTGCAAAGGGGAACCCAGATCGGAGAAGGGGCAGTGAGAGACAGAGCATGAGCCACGATAGATGGAGGGGAGAAGGCGGTGGCTCTCTCTGGGCAGGAGAGGGACCAGGGGAATGTTTGAAGTGAGGGCAGGGAAGAGAGGCAGTGGAAGAGGGGGTGAGTAACCAGCCTATGCCCCAGGGTCGAGCCAGCGGAAGAGCTGGTGAGCAGAAGATGGGTGTTTGTCCTGACCACTGCGTGTGCCTGTGGCAGTGCGGGGAAGATAGGCATCCCCACGAGCTCAAGTTTCCCTGACCGCTCACTCGGGGGCCCATGGATGGGTGGGAAGGGCCGTGTACCCAGGAGCCGCAGACCCCTGTCTTCTGTACCCTGGTACCCCAGCCGAGAGAGTGCACCAGCCGGCAGACGGAACGAGAGAGAAAGCGCACCAGCCGGTAGACGGAATGAGAGAGAGAGAGCACCAGAAGGACCAAGAGAGAGAGAAAGAGCGCACTAGCCGGACCGAGAGAGAGCGCACTAGCCAGCAGAGGGACCAAGAGACAGAGACGTCACTGGATGTGGGCATTCCCAAGCACGAAATAGAAGTGGAGAAACACACGGCAATAATAATCAGCACCATGGTGGACTGCGTCCTTAATTTGCAAGCTTTACTACTGTCTTTGAAACCCTATTTAACCATCAAAATTAAACTCATTCAGCATCTACACACAGCACAGATACATTGTAAAAAACAAAACAAAACAAAAATGCGACATCACATATAGACAAGCAGAAACGAAAATACAGCTGTACAAATATGCAAAGATAACTCAGCCTTTTATTTTTATTTATTTGTATTTATGCATTAAGGGATTTACACTGATTTGCTATTTCAGACATTCATTATGAATATACTTTGTATGAGTGGCTACATTTTCATTCATTGTGTGGCATATTTTTACTTTTATTCTTGTTTAAAAAACAATGACTGTAGGCTAGCCTATTTATTATGAATGCGGCTTGTTTTGGGGGCAAATCAATAAACTGTCAGACTATCTCAGGTGATGTTAATGGTTTGATGGGAAATTCTGCTTATTGATGAAGTCTGGGATGATGGTCCCAAATCACTGTTGCATTGTCCCTGTTGCCAGAGACCACAACAACGCTCTTATGTTTTGAAAGTCACCTTCAGTTAGCGTCTGCTAACAAATACATAATAATAATACATTGTCAGCACTGCTGGCGTGTGATTGCTCGCAAAGCGCATCACTGTCCACAGCGCTTATTGTGCATTTGATCTTCTCTTACTGTAAAATATGTATGTTTTGTGTAATTTGACCCTGTGCTAAGAAAATGTATTCATAAATTATCATGCGCAAATTAACCAGGGACACATGACTCGTAGGGGCACTGAATTCGGCATAACACCAAAGAAACTGCCCGTAAGGACCAGTTAATGACCAGTTAAGGGGGGTCATCGGAGGACCAGACAGCATTTTATGTTATATTTATATTTCGAACCACCCAAACTTTTATTTTTGCCACTTTCGGGGTGGTCCACGTCTTAATTAGGGGGGTTAACCCCCCCAATCCCCCCTGTAATTCAAACTCTGCTTTCCAGGAGGAGAAGTAGAGGAGTAGCAGTACCAACGAAGGGAGCGTGATCGACTTGTAGGGTTATTTGAGAGGGATAGATTGGAGATGGAATGAATTCGATGCATCTTCCTTGACAGCTATCTTTTGACATGAACTTTAACGTGAGCTAGGTGTGCTATGTGTTTACAGATGTTTCAGTGATGTTTCCTTCTGGCCGCTATAGGGGAAATGCTTAGTTTTAGTTAGGGATATTAGTTTTATAGTTTTAATAGAGGTCTTTTCTTATTAGGTTTTATCGTAGTCATTAAATTGAATTTGCATCCCCTTTTTCAAGTATTGTGCTGCGTAATTGGTTTTCTTCATTTCTGTGTATTAACTGTAAAATCTTGTTGTACTGATCCTTACCTGGTGTCCTGCTGGTGTGCCGAGATCCAGACGTCCTGTGCGGGGGAGGGTGTAGGTTTGAAAAGGGTAAAAATCTGAGTGGCGTAGTCCTTGGTTAGGGTGTTCCTGTGCCAGTACACCCATGGCATGTGACATATTTAGAAATCATATATTGTGAAAATGTGTTTAAAATTATATTTTCAATATATCTGTAATATATAAACTATGCCGTTTTAATATTGTTAAATAATTTTGACAAAATATAAATACTTACAAAATATGTCTAATACAGTGAGGGAAAAAAGTATTTGATCCCCTGCTGATTTTGTACGTTTGCCCACTTACAAAGAAATGATCAGTCTATAATTTTAATAGTATGTGTATTTTAACAGTGAGAGACAGATTAACAACAAAAAAATCCAGAAAAACGCATTTCAAAAAAGTTATAAATTGATTTGCATGTTAATGTGGGAAATAAGTATTTGACCCCTTCGACTTAGTACTTGGTGGCAAAACCCTTGTTGGCAATCACAGAGGTCAGACGTTTCTTGTAGTTGGCCACCAGGTTTGCACACATCTCAGGAGGGATTTTGTCCCACTCCACTTTGCATATCCTCTCCAAGTCATTAAGGTTTCGAGGCTGACGTTTGGCAACTTGAACCTTCAGCTCCCTCCACAGATTTTCTATGGGATTAAGGTCTGGAGACTAGCTAGGCCACTCCAGGACCTTAATGTGCTTCTTCTTGAGCCACTCCTTTGTTGCCTTGGCTGTGTGTTTTGGGTCATTGTAATGCGGGAATACCCATCCACGACCCATTTTCAATGCCCTGGCTGAGGGAAGGAGGTTCTCACCCAAGATTTGACGGTACATGGCTCCATCCATCGTCCCTTTGATTCGGTGCAGTTGTCCTGTCCCCTTAGCAGAAAAACACCCCCAAAGCATAATGTTTCCACCTCCATGTTTGACGGTGGGCATGGTGTTCTTGGGGTCATTCCTCCTTCTCCAAACACAGCGAGTTGAGTTGATACCAAAGAGCTCAATTTTGGTCTCATCTGACCACAACACTTTCACCCAGTTCTCCTCTGAATCATTCAGATGTTCATTGGCAAACTTCAGACGGGCCTGTACATGTGCTTTCTTGAGCAGGGGAACCTTGTGGGCGCTGCAGGATTTCAGTCCTTCATGGCGTAGTGTGTTACCAATTGTTTTCTTGGTGACTATGGTCCCAGCTGCCTTGAGATCATTAACAAGATCCTCCCGTGTAGTTCTGGGCTGATTCCTCACCGTTCTCATGATCATTGCAACTCCACGAAGTGAGATCTTGCATGGAGCCCCAGAACGAGGGAGACTGACAGTTATTTTGTGTTTCTTCCATTTGCGAATAATCGAACCAACTGTTGTCACCTTCTCATCAAGCTGCTTGGCGATGGTCTTGTAGCCCATTCCAGCCTTGTGTAGGTCTACAATCTTGTCCCTGACATCCTTGGACATCTCTTTGGTCTTGGCCATGGTGGAGAGTTTGGAATCTGATTGATTGATTGCTTCTGTGGACAGGTGTCTTTTATACAGGTAACGAGCTGAGATTAGGAGCACTCCCTTTAAGAGAGTGCTCCTAATCTCAGCTCGTTACCTGTATAAAAGACACCTGGGAGCCAGAAATCTTGCTGATTGATAGGGGATCAAACACTTATTTCACTCATTAACATGCAAATCAATTTATAACTTTTTTGAAATGCGTTTGTTTTTCTGGATTTTTTTGTTGTTTTTCTGTCTCTCACTGTTAAAATACACCTACCATTAAAATTATAGACTGATCATTTCTTTGTCAGTGGGCAATCGTACAAAATCAGCAGGGGATCAAATACTTTTTTCCCTCACTGTATACAGATAAATTCACACACACAGGCCCCTTAAAACCAACAATTCAAGGAGAGTCGAGTCATGTGATGGTACCTGCTCCTCTGTACAGTGAGATGCTCCTGTCCGATGAATAGACGAAGGCAGTTCTGTGCTCTCCAGCAAGCTGATGTAAGATATAGTGTGAATCAGGACCCAGGAGAATATCTTTACCACAGTGTCTGAATGGTGATAAATAAACACTTCTAGTATCATGTAACACTATGTAAAACTAATTTCCTCTTGCTAACACTGGGTGATCAATCATCAGGGATATCCAGATATTGTCCTATTAATCACAGGACTATTTTAACTTCTAATGAAAAATAATAATAATAATGAGATAAAGAAAACATGTTTGTTGTTGTTGTTTGATTGTTTTTGTATTGTTTTATTTAGTATTTTTATTCTAACAGCAATATACATGAGAAACATGATTTACCATATTTCTATAAAAAATTAAAAGAAAAACATTTGTCAATTTAATGTTAATCAAATTCCAACAAATATCCATAAAATACATATAGCCTGAACACGATGAGTAGGGAGGGAAAGTATCTGAGATTAAGCCAAGAAAAAATGCTATTGAAAAAATAAAACCTTTACCAAATGTCTATACTTTAATGTGGTCGCCTTATATTGTTTTGGATGCCAAGTATTTAACAATTATATTACTTTTAAAATGTAAGTCTGTAATTGTGCCCTTTGAAATGACATAGAGTGCTCTTGGAATGGCAAACACATTGTGGATACCCATTGTGGATGAGTATTATAGGATTGGCCATATCAGTTTATGATAGAGTAATTTTTTAGTTTTTTCTCTGAGTTTTTTACTTCTTAATCCATAGATAATTGGGTTTAGTAAAGGAGGTAAGATGAGAAAGTATACAGAAAGAAGAACCCGGATGACTAGAGGAACGTGCTCCATATGAAATCTACTCTGAAACAGTTCAAACAAAGAAGCAACAAAGAAATTGATGACAGTCACTAAATGGGGAACGCAGGTGTTCAGAGCTTTAGATCGTGATGCTGCAGATGATTTTAAACAGATTCTGAGGATCTGTACGTATGAATAGAGAATGAGGAGAAGCAGGGGAATAATAAAAACAACATTGAAAAATGAAGCTAGAATGTTGTTAACAGTGATGTCGACACAAGCAAGTTTGACTACTGAATAGTTGTCACAATAGACCTTTTCAATTATTTTTTTGCACAATGGCAGTTGACTAGTTGAAATTACTGTTACTGTAGTTGCAGCAAAGGGAAGAAGCCAAGTCATGGCTATAAGTTTATATACTCTTGATGGAGACATAATGGTGCTGTAGTGAAATGGGTGACAAATAGAAACATATCTGTCATACCCCATCACAGCTAATGTCAAATACTCACATATACCATATGTGTGCAAACAATATATTTGCATTAGACACGCTGTGTGAGAAATGTCATGAATGTCAGATAAAATATTGACTAAAAGAGCAGGGCACAGAGCAGTACTCCCATACAAACCGTTAACCTGTAAACTGCATAAGAACATGTACATGGGCTCATGAAGACTGCTCTCCACACAAATCACACAAATAATAACTGTGTTAGCAGCTACTGTTAGCATGTACATTAGAAGTATTATTATAAAATATAAATATTGCAAATCCCCAGTTTCTTTGTATCCTGTCAATAAGAGTGACGTCGTGTGTGAGGTGTTTTCCATGGCATTCTGGTATCAGGTAGACCTAGTGAAGAAAATATTTAGTTGCTAAGGTCACATACACAAACATGTTATATGTTTTGGGTTGGATTTGTTGTGTCTTTGAGAACTCCAGCAAAGACAGAGACACTTCCTAAGTTTTCTTACCCAGGGTGAGGGTACTGCTTAGGGTACATATATATGATGTTAGTTCAAACACATTTCTTGCAAAAAGATAGAATACTGTCAGTGCATTGGTGTAAAAACATTGTCTTGGAATTGATTAGAATTGACAGATTATAATGGTTTTCAAAGAAAAATAATAGTTAAGTTACACATAGTAATTTAAAATGATCAGAGAATACAGGTTAATACAACACTTCTGAAATGTGATTTGTTGTCATTTTGCTGCAGACCTTCTCCTTTGTTAGCACAACTGTGTAAACTGTAGACTGTCCATCACACAACCTTAGTCATGTATCAGTAGCAGTGTCATCCCTTACATGTTAATGCTACTTAGCCTTCCTTTTAACCCTCATGTCAAGTTCATGTCAGTGAGGTGAGAGTATGGTGACCCTATAACTCCACTGCCACCAGGACACTTTCAGACAGGAAGTGCTTTGAGGGTTGCCTTTAAAGTTAAATATATTAGCATGACAATTATACATTATACCTATATTGGTATAATGAGATGCATATTGGTGCTTATTACAATGCGTAGCAAACCAATAACTCCAACAACATTCTTCAGTATTCTTACCATTGAGTGAAGAGCTGTTGATCAACGTTAATAAATCGATTGGCAGAGAACTTGCATGTTAGCATTTACATGCAATTGAATATGAATGAACAGGAGAGAAACAGAGACTGCTAACAACACTGTTTAAGTGCAGTGCAACAGTGATCAAATTAGCAGTGGTGTAAATAATACCTGATTTCAATGTACATGTCTACCGTCCAAAAGTGTCCTGGACACCAAACAGCTTTATGTTCAGTAGGCTAGAGTCAGATGACTAAGCCAGAACTTTAATTTAAAAAGCATTTGCAATGAATTTATTAAAATAACTAAGGCATTGTGCCTAAGTATTATAGTATGTATAGTTCTCAAGTCTTTGTAGATTTTCAGAAAATGAAAATTGACTCCTTCTATTATGGTCTCAAGAAAAGAGTAATGTCTTTTGATAGTACCTCCTCCTGTATAAAATGCGATGTTCCTGTTCATACAGCAGACCAGTTCTGTGCCATCCCAAATGCTGTTGTAAGATATAGTGTAAATCCAAACACATGAGAATTATTTCACCATGGTAATATGTTGTTAGGAACCAGATCTATTTAATTAAACTATGGAACACTGTTTGTCTGCTGCTGGATAATGAATCACATGGGATATCCAGGTCTCTTAAACAGTATTTGTACTGTAATGAACATTATCTGTTACAGCACTCATATTCATTAAATAACACAAACCTTTTTTTCCATAGCAATTAAAAGGTTAAGCAGGATCTTAAAACCATCCATCTATCCATTATTTTTCAGTAACTACTTCATCCAGTACAGGGCAGTAGTGGACTGGCCATCTGGAGCAATGGGATGGACCGATGGACTGACCCAAAAAAAACGAAAACAAAAAACATTATCTCCCGGCCCAGGCTGTCCAATGGGGCCAGCCCACTCATTATATAATGTAATGGGATGGAATGTTACATTTAATATCTCAGAGATCATCCAGGGCTTTGCAATGAAGTATAGCACGAATATGTCAGATTTCCTTGAGCAAAACAGGACTGGCTGCAGCCGTAGGAGTGCCTCTTCCCTCACACATACCCGTTGGCAGTGACATAGTCATGAGAGGTTGATTTAAATTTCTTTAAAAATTATGGAAAAACAACACAACAAAAAAACGCAAAAGTGGGGCTTTAAAGTTAAGGGAGAAAAAGTAAAGTCCCGTGAGTCAGATGCAATAACATGTAGGGAGCGAACTGACTTATTCAGTAGTAGTGCTGCTGCTATGCCAGCAATGCCCCTGCCTAAGAAGATGCTGTAGCCCCGGCCTGGTTTATACAACGCAGTTAGTAGCAGAAGAAGGACAACGGAAAAGTCAATGCAGTGACTGCAGCCGAAGTGGTAGGCAATTGGGAGCCATGGCAGGAAGGGAGACAAGTAACACAACATTAATATTTTGCTATTTAATAGGGATGTAAATAGTTCAGTTTAATCATTAACAAATTGATATATGTTTTTTCTTTAAAATTTATTGTAAGTAAAATAACCATAGGAACGAATGGGAAAAAAATATTTATTCTGGTTTTTGGACAATATTATTTTCGTTTATTGGTTTTGCAACCGAAGACACAAGGTATCTACAAAACATATCAAATTCAGATTAAATCACTTACATATTATATAGAACAGAAGGACAAGGAGACAGAAACAAGAATAGAAGACAGAGAATATGAAAGAAGGAAAGTATATGAGAAGTCATGTGACAAATAAAAGTACAATAATTTAGACAGTGGATTTGAGCTGCAATATGTCAAAATAAGATAAATAGCGTTACTAGGCAGTGTAAAACCTTTCAGTGGAAGCAAGAAGTGTAAACCTGATTTTTCTCCAGGTGAAGAAAATTCATCACATCTCTTACCCGGGGAGTGAAAGTGGGTGGGGCAGACTGCTTCCAATGGAACAAAATCGGTCATCTTGCTAGCAAAGTGTAGAAGACCAATGTGCCTAACTGTGTATTGGGCTGGGTTACATGACTGGGAATTACACCAAAAACTGCTATAAGAGGAGAAGGCTCGAGGTGTCACGGTCTCACCTGCTATTCCTTCAGCTCACCACCAGAGGTCTCTCTCTCCCGAGTATTAATCCATGTGCTTCTTTCTCTCAGTTCCCGGATCACTCAGTCACATTACATTCCTTTTATTCACGTGCACTTGTTCTGTCTTTCCCCTCTCCCTATTGGTCTTTCACCCTTTACCCAGTCATCCCTTTCTCCCTAAACACAGTATATAAACCCCTTTGTGCCTTAGTATAATCGCTAAGTCTTGTCTTCTCTTCTGAAACATTTCTGAGCATTCTTCCTTGTTTACCTACCGTGTTTAGACTCCTGTTTTCCTGTCCCTGATCACCTCTTTTGGATCTCCCAGTTTAACCTGTTTGCCTGATCGAGCGACCCTGAACTGTTCCTGTTTTCCCTTCTGGATTTCCCCTCTTGGATTGTTTGCCTTTCTGCTTTGCTACTAGGAGCCTGCACTTGGATCTATACACCTTGCCTTTGAGAAACGTTACACAAGGGGTGTATTTAAGATTTGTGAGAGAGATTCAAATATAGAGTTCCAGAATGGGGCTAACTTAGGACACAACCAGTACATGTGAATAAAGTTCGTGTAATTTAGCCACATCAGCACTGAAATCGGGAAATTTATATATTCGCCTCCCCTGAAGATCTAGATCTCCCTTCTCTCTCGACAGCCATAGGATGTTCTCCTTAACCTGGAAGTAGTGCACCCTAAGAATAATGGGATGAGGCCTGTCTCCTACCTTAGGTCTTGGCATTAGCGATTGATGAGCACGGTCCAGAACTGGGGGGAATCCAACTTATCCTTTGGGATCCCGACCCTCCACTCCTTCCGCAACACTGATAACAGGGCACGTTCCTCCATCCCCTTCCACCTAAATCCTCTACTTTCCTTTTCAGCATCTCGTTCTCTGTAGAAAGACTGCTGCAGGAGGCTTCCAGCTCAGTCACCATGCCAGGGATGTCGCTCAGAAATCTCTCTACCCCCTCCAGCCGGCTGCCATACGAGTCAACGGTACTGTGGAATAGCTTCACGCTTTTTGGATCTAAATGATTTTATCGACCTCTGTATCTTGTTCACCGTTGTGATAAGAAAGGCCAGGTCTCCACCATTCTCCGGTGGGGGATTGCTGCCACTAGTCAGGCCTGAATCCGAGTCACATCCATCACTGGCCCCTTCTTGCTTTTCTGCTTGGACATGTTGTAAAAATGAAACTTATAATATTCTGCAGCTAATCACTTAAAATAAATAAAAGAAAAAAACCTGTTTGTTGAAAAAAATCGAAATATCGCAGGAGCTCTCTCTTCACACATCTACACAGAAGCCATGCTCAACAGCACCCCCTTTTGGACATTATTATTATTATTATTATTATTATTATTATTATTATTATTATTATTATTATTATTAATAATATTGTTGCTGTTGTTCCACCATTTATTTCACACTTTTTCCTGTGATAATTGTATTGATGCAAAACAAATTAAAAATACTCTGACACAATTAAGGTATGCAAGGGTGTTGTAAAACTCCTTTTATGTATGATAAATTGGAGAGGTTAGCGATATTGTAATTTTGCAATATTTAAAATCGACAACAGGATAACAATTGTACCATAGGTAAAAATCCCAGTAGTACTGTAGCCGCCTTTAAAATGTCTTTAAAAGGGCGGAAGTTGAGCATTAGAGTGGGTTATTTTGAAATGCAAACGGAGCCAGCAGCAGAAGGAATTGTCGAACATTTGTTTTTTGGACTTTGGTGGACACAAAGGAATCATTTTTAAGGGATAGAGACTCTTCCAGAAGACATCGAACGGGTTTAAAGAACATTTGATTACTTTGTAGAGATATAGGTGACTTCATACGGCTCCTTTTAGTGACTGAGGTTGGAGTTAATCGAATACAGAGTTGGTTTGTATAGGGTTGGGATGACTTCCTCGTTACTGGATCACCGGGGGATGTCGTCATTGTGAACCAGGACGCTAGGACAACGTGCATTATGAACTGCTGATCGCTCATCTGGAAAGTTAAAGAACTGTTTCTTTGGTGGTATTTGCGGGGCTTGCTGCCTGTTGACTTTTCATTGGTACTTTATATATTTCATCGTCTGGTTGTCTGTGGTGTTCTTGTGTGTGTTTGTCTCTATCTGGAACTTAAGTTATAATGAGCTGTTGGACTTTTTTTGCACACTGCGTATGTTTGCAAATTAAATATTTATTGCTTGCTGCTTTTGCACCATATGTATGTTTGCATATGATATGTATGCTTGCCTTTTTTGCACAATGCGTAGGTTTGCACATTATATATTTATTGCTTGCTTCTTTTGCACAAATGTGCATTTGCACATTAAGTAGTGTGGTTATTGTATGGGGTGTTGAAGAGCAATGCATTGCACGGTTGGTGACTGTGTGCTATGGTAGTTCTAATCGGGTTGTTTATCTAAAACATAAGAGAGCAGTTTTATGCTATATTGGCTGATGAAGTGATAGTTGCTGCGGTAATTGTGAGAAACCAGAATACTATAGAACACGTTTACAGGGCAAGAGTGCAATATAAGAATGACAAATGATGTGTTGACAACTGTAACAAGTAATTCCATGTAATTGTATGCCTGAATATGGGGTTGGAGTGATGTATAATGTTGGAAGTGGGGAAAATGGTGTTTAATCTGTTGGAACAACTACGTTAGACACTCCTATTGTATAGATTGGTTAAAGTGTGTTGGAAATATTAAAGAGGGTTGGTGGAAATGTTAACTGCTGAGTCCTCGTAACAAATTAATATTAGTATTTTGAATTTTGACGAGAGAAGTCTTATCTGGCACCCGAACGCATTAAAACTGTTAAGTTCTGTTACACAATCAATTAATTTAAATGTATTAAACCGCCCCAAATATGCAAACTTTTCATGCATCACGCAGGAGAGGTTTTTAATGTTGAAACATTTACTAAATTAAACTAAATGTATCATCCCTCACTTACTAGGCTAACTAACTGTACCAGTAAGATGATGCCAGACAGGTAGTTTGTTGATTTAATGTACATGCCAGCCATATCAGTCATTTCAAGCCCTACTCCTCAACATTTGTTGAATAGGAACTGCACCATATATATTTCATAGTCATCATATTTTTATTATGTTCTGTCCTCAAAAGTGAGTACAGTACACCTGAGCAATTTATAACTATTTTTACCAGTAAGGTGAGATTTTACTATTTCTTGTAATATGCATCATTATGGTTATTGTGTATGGCCCTCTCATGATAAATAATTACGTTTGGTTATGTCTATTTAAGTGGAAATCTGCATTACATTCAACAGGTTCATGTTTGTTTGAAGCCCTACTATTTACATGAGCCAGTCCTTAACACAGCCTTTTATTTAATGCTATTCAATCTGACTATAAACTATAGTTTCTATGTTGCTATATTTATAATCTGTAGCTAAAACAACTATGAATTACAATTTTAGTGCTACGCTATTAGTTCAATCATGACAATTCAATACATGTTGTGTATAACTCTTATACTCTTTACAGTGTGTCTGTGTTCTGTAGCACTCTGACAATAGTACTGCATAAGTGTAAAAACTCCAGTCTGTCCCTGGTACAGGGTCAAGGTGAGCCATAGCCTAGCTCATCAGGGACAGTGTACACCGTTGATGGGATTCCAGTGTATCCTAGATTATTATTATAAATCATTCATTTAAAATATATTGGAATGTTTTTGTAGCATTTGTATTAGAAACTAATCAAAATAAATGTGTTTACAATCTATAAAGCATGATAAGGGGGACTAGGGAGACAATGTATTTGGGATTTGGAAGAGAAAGAAGGGAAATTTTAAAAATTAAAATGTTTACTAAAAGCAAAAAAAACTTTGCAAATGAGGAAAATGCTGTGCACCCAATGGGAGAGAGTATATCTGTCTCAGAAAGCTCATACATTGTACCGCACTCACTTTTTTTAACATGTATTTCTTGCTGTTGCATTCCATCAATATTGTGTAATTTATTATTTAGTTAACCCTTTCTGGGACATACACAGAATAAAGTTGAACTTTATTGACAAAAACGAGAAACAATGTATCTAACTAAGGTAAGTTTAGGGTCATTTTCGTTATGGTCACGGTCAGTCGTCAGTTCTGAGGTGGTTTCTCCCTGTAACCACTGTGAATTAAGGGGCAATTGCAGCACCAGAATCTGTGCTGATAATTTAATCTGTTACTTCCATGTATTCTGTAGATCTTGTTTCATTTTTTGTGATAGAGAAAAAAGCAGTTCTTGCTCTGGGTCTTGCACAAGCCCACATTGCACTCAGCACACATCCATTTTGTCTGATGAGGCTCCTTCTTAGAGCTACATTCAGCGCAGCGTCTTGATTTGGTTTGCTGTGGCAAGTGAGCAGCCCCAGACTTGTGTTTTTCATCTGGTATATATACGGTTTATA
Organism: Amia ocellicauda; assembly: GCF_036373705.1. NCBI lineage: Eukaryota > Metazoa > Chordata > Actinopteri > Amiiformes > Amiidae > Amia > Amia ocellicauda. The sequence goes on from NC_089852.1 coordinate 32,527,105, forward strand.
CCGTATACAGTGAGGGAAAAAAGTATTTGATCCCCTGCTGATTTTGTACGTTTGCCCACTGACAAAGAAATGATCAGTCTATAATTTTAATGGTAGGTGTATTTTAACAGTGAGAGACAGGATAACAACAAAAAAATCCAGAAAAACGCATTTCAAAAAAGTTATCAATTGATTTGCATGTTAATGAGGGAAATAAGTATTTGACCCCTTCGACTTAGTACTTGGTGGCAAAACCCTTGTTGGCAATCAGAGAGGTCAGACGTTTCTTGTAGTTGGCCACCAGGTTTGCACACATTTCAGGAGGGATTTTGTCCCACTCCTCTTTGCAGATCCTCTCCAAGTCATTAAGGTTTCGAGGCTGACGTTTGGCAACTCGAACCTTCAGCTGGCTAGGCCACTCCAGGACCTTAATGTGCTTCTTCTTGAGCCACTCCTTTGTTGCCTTGGCTGTGTGTTTTGGGTCATTGTCATGCTGGAATACCCATCCACGACCCATTTTCAATGCCCTGGCTGAAGGAAGGAGGTTCTCACCCAAGATTTGACGGTACATGGCTCCGTCCATTGTCCCTTTGATTCGGTGCAGTTGTCCTGTCCCCTTAGCAGAAAAACACCCCCAAAGTCTAATGTTTCCACCTCCATACCGCTCACTGTATACTGGCTTGCCCGTCTCTCACCAGACAGTCTTCTGTCTTCAATTTTTTGCACATTGGCCTTGACCAAGCCTGTCACGACACTGCAACGGAAATCTTTTAGTGCCATTTTATCATGTGGAAACTGCTGGTTGAACAGAATATGTGCATTGACAATGGTGACATCAGCAAAGTGCCAGAGCAGCCTGTGCCAGCATTTTCTGCTTTTCTGGTCAATGGCATAGAAAGACTTCAGCATGTCTGCTTTGTCCACACAGCCCATATGCTTATTGTAGTCAACCACAGCTTTTGGGCAGGGGACCTGCATTTTAGTTCCATCCTTTTCTTTCCTTGTTGCAGTTTTAATGGATGCAGGACTGTGGTTGGTTGTTACAACACACTTGTCTTTCCATCTCAGACAGGAAATTCCATCAGAGGTCTCAGCAAAGTCTGATTCTCCTCTGTGAAGTTCCCTGTCAGTCTTCAGTGCTGGCAGGTGCTTTCTGCTGGACTTGACTGTGCCACAGCAATAGAGCCCTTTTTCCATCATAGCATGCAGTAGAGGCACAGAGTTCAGAAGATAGTACTTACCTTCCAGTGGAAAGCACAGGGCCATCACAACTTTGCCTCCCAAGTCTTGCTCTACTCTGCCTTCAGTATTCCCAGTGTAGATCTGGAAGTCACAGACATACCCAGCCATGTCTGCCCTAGTCCAGATTTTGTACCCTCTTTTCACTAGCTTCATTGGTAGATACTGCTTGAGGGAAGATCTCCCTTTGAATTTTACCATTGTTTCATCCACAACTTACTGCACTGTTGGACTGTAGTGCTTTTGGTCATTTTCTCGCAGTTTTCTTATGAGAGGTTGAATTTTGTACAGCTTGTCATAGTCCAAGTTTTCTCGCTGTGGCATAACAGCATTATCATCGAGGTGTAGATTTCCAAGCAACCAACTGAATTAGTTGAGACTCATCAGAGAAGAAATGTAGGGGTCTCTCAGCTCTGCATGGGAGGACCAGTGATCATGATATGATGGTGATATTTTAATGCCAATAAGGATATTAATGTTCATGAAATCCTTCATTTCGTCGATAGAAACAGGATGGAAAGGTTTTCCAGCTTGCGTGGCATACAGATTGGTTTGAAAGGTCATATGTTCAAATAATTGGTCATCAAATAAGCACATGAAAAAGTCCACTGGACTTTGCAAATCATCAACATCAACAGGACCTGGAATTTCAAGACACTCAGGAATAAGAATGATAACTGCCTGTTTCTCCCACTGTCATGTCCTTTTCTCCTTTCTAAATCACTTTGCTCCAGAAGTTTACTTTTCACTCTGTTAAAGTATTTTAAATAAGTAATGTTCAGTTTTGATTCGCAAGAAGTGGTAAAGAATATCTCCATATGATATTGACTGATGACATCACGAAGAAATCTACCATCTTCTCTTTATCTCTTACAAATGCACATTTTTCAATTTTCAGCAAAAAACAGCAGTCCTTTTCCTTGGTTGATATGTAGTTTACCGTCTGTCTGCACCATTTCATTCCACTTGACATTTCTAGTTCTGTCAGCCTTTTAGACATTTGTGCTATGGGATTTTTGAATTTCTGACTAAGCACTTTAATTTTTGAAGGTGGTTTTCAAATGGGAATGCAGAAATGTCATTAAGGGAACACTGGAAAATGTTCACATCATCATGAAGGTGGATTAAACTGTGGACATTGCAGACAATGAAATTCTCTCCATAAATGTATTTGCTGTTTTGAACAAAGTATGACAACAGCACCTGTGCGTAGTCTACATACTCATTCCTGCTGTCATCATTCGTTTCCAAGAGAATTGATAAGGCAACTGTTAGAGTCAGGAAATGGTCATACATTGTACAAGGTAGTACTTTCCTCAAGTACCTGGGCCTGTGTATGAAACAAACTGCCTAAATTCATTGGCCTTCCACCTGTCAACATCAAACAAGGACCTTGGTTGGTGAGCAAACTCAGATGGAAGTTTTCTTGCAAATTAGAGCAAGTGCTCTGATATTTCATTTATTTGTGCATATGAAAGCTGGCATTCTTTTGGTCCTTTCTTTAAAAAATGTAACATGCGCTTCACAACACCTAGACAGACTAGGTGCATATAATCAAGGCCAAACCCCATTATACATGACATACCACACTCTGTGAGTGGAGATTCCCTAATTTGGTGTTCCACATAACTTCTGCTGTTGGACCCTTTATCTGTCCGTTTGGGGAAAGTGTCTTCTGAATACAGAACTATTCTTCTGTTATTTGTGTAACCTTTATTGTGCAACGTTCACAGGCATGAAAACCAGTGTGGCCTTTAATGCCTTTCATGAAAGAACGAGCAGGAGCATCACGAATGAAACATTTCTCAATCACATGGAATCTTTTTCCATCTAAAAGTGATGCCATTTTTTTCAGGTTTAGTAATTCTAGTAGAAATTCATTCAGGAATTCATGATTTGAGTTGGGTTTTGCCTCACAGTAAAACAAAGCCACCAGAAAAGGATCAGAAGTACTGAAACTGCATAATATAGGCCAAAACTGAACTGTGCTTGATTTAAACAGGGGTAACCCATCAACGTTAATTAGCAGAGAAATAATAGTTTTTCTTTGAAATTTTGATTTTGTGCCAGTATCTTCAAAATGCCAGTCTCAATCCCAAAATAAGCATACTTCCCACCACACTTGCTTTCTCTCTGTATGGTCCTTGGTGTTTGCAGCAGTGTTCGTGCATCTTTAGGAAGTCTGTGGCCTTCTTTTCTAAGTATGCTGAGAAGATCATTTAATGCCGACACTGACTATTAGTTGCCCATGCTGCAAGTTTTTTCACCAAAATCCTATTCACTTTCTTCCTCGTGTTCTGTATCTAATTCGGAATCACTTAAATCTGACTCTGTAGTAACAATAAACTCAAAATCATTGTCATTATTACTGTCCTTTCCTGATACTTCCTCCAAATCACTCAAAATATTAGGATTTCTGTCTGCTTGTTCGTGAGCTTGTTTTCTTCTCTTTCTGGTGAAAACAACTGCAGTGTCTTCTTTTTCATCATTGCCGCTACTGACTTCAGCAAGTGTTCTAACTTTCTCCATCACTTCTTATATGCCATTTTCAGGTTCAGATGGGTGACACTGCAAATATAAGTTTTGTTTTCACTGGAAAATCTGGTAATTTAAGTTTTTTATTGATGGCTGAATATGGTCAATACTTCAGTGATAAACAAATTTTAAACAAATACACCAGCTGACGTATTCCAGATTCAACAATATTTTCACAATTAAAGAATGCAACACAACACAACCTAATAGCCAGAGCCAGTTTCATTAAAGCCATAATCTAGACTTAACTCCCAAGCAGGACTTAAAATACACTCTGTAGAACCGTCTCAGAGTCTTCACACTCCCTTCAAAACTAAATTGCCAATCATCCATTAACTTAAATGTAGCTTTGAATTGCAAGGATATCAAATCCTACTTGGGAGTTAAGTCTGTCTTAATGTTTTATACAACCGGCCACTAGCTGATTATCCTGCATATAAAATGGATACAAAAATGTATAGAAAACACAAACCTTTATTATTATTATTATTATTATTATTATTATTAATGTATTTATTTTTTCATTTTTAAACAATAATATTTTTGAACAATTGTATTAAATATTCTTCAGCTTTGGAGAAAAAATTGTCCATCACGCAATGTAAAAAGAGGTTTTCAACACAACAACAAATACAATACAATATAATTTTACAGCAGCCATGATTACAAATAATTATAAAATAAATATACGGTGATTGGAGTACTATTACTCAGTCACGAACTAATCATTTACTGTCATTGTTTTAAGAGTTTATCCTAGTCTTTATCCATAATAGGGGGATTTTACTAAATTATGTATTTCTGTAATAAGGTAAAATAAACATACTTATGTTAAATAATGTGATATTTGTGTAACATTGGGTTAAATAATTGAATGAACACTGCTAGACTTTAAATCAATTGAATACCTGACTTAATTACGATTAGTGGTTATGAATCGAGTTATGAGTTCTTCTTTACTGCACCTGTGGTAATGAAAAAATAAAGTAAATCACTAAACCGATTTATTTTTAAACATTTTTATTTTGACAATGTTAAACAATTTCTGAATAATTAGGTTACACATATACATTAAACATGTACACTGAAAGTATACATACATACATATTCTAACACGATCTACTTAGCACTAAAAAACGATAGAAAATACCTGCATTTTTTATTACAACTGCCCCCACTACTTTAAACTTCGGTCATGATTTCAAGATAAACTTTCACAAATAAATTGTCTTTGCCTAGAATCACACCCTGCTCACACACAACGGTGTGCGTTAGCTGGACAGTGAGGTAAAGTGCTGCGCAGGCCATGTAAAACAAACAGACAACCAAAAAAACAACTGCCACACTGATAGGATTTCAAAATGAATGAGAATCAACACAGTCTAATGAAAATGCGTTAGTCAAAACATTGTACACGTTTTTTATTAGGCCTGATGAATAAAATGAGTACTTTCATAAGCAGATTTACGATATAAAAAATACAATGCTTGACTCAAATGAGAACTATCACATTTTTAAATGTGAATGTTACCTACGTTTTATTCAATTCTCCAAAAATATTAAAAATTGTGAATTTGTATATTTGTTCACTAGTAATAACTTTAAAAAAGTCAGAATTGAAAATGTCATATACTTGACAAATAAACATCCAATACAATACACTCCTCACAACAATTTAAACCTCTCATGGTACAGGACGTTTATTATTTTATTAATTTATACATGTACACTACAAAAATCTAAAAATAATTAAAATAATTGTTGTTGTGTAATTAAATTTTGATTTAAGAATTGAATAAATGCAAGTACTTACCAAAAGCTTAGTTTCTCTGGGGAAATAATGTGCAGAGACCGAGCGACTGCTTAGGCAGGAAGGTTGTGCACAGGCGGCTCATTTGCATAAACACGCCCATATGGAAACACATAGGAGCTGGGGGCAGGTGTAATATTAGGTGGGCCATGGGGGGGTTGCTGGCGGTTTAATATACAACAATAATTAGGGAGAATAATAAAATCTGCTGGTGTGTATGGAGTATAATCTATGCCAAAATTAAAAATAAATACAGAGAGAAAAGAATAAATAAATGTTGAATTAAATAAATTAATAAATAAATGTTGAAATAAATACTGAAATAAATAAACACATGGATAAATAAATAAATGTGGAAATAAATTAATTAACATTTATTTATTTATGTATTTATTTCAATATGTATTCATTGATTTATTCTTTCTGTATTTAATTTTAATTTTGGCATGGATTATCCTCCATAGGTGTGTAAAATAGAAGTGGCAATAAACCTGATATGTTACAAATCAGAATCAATGTCAAATGCATAAATGAAAAATATCCCGGTATAGCTGGAGTTGGGCCGCAATCCTCAAAGTGATGCTCTGCCTTAACGATGTTACTGACACTGGCCCAGTACTGTTTATTGTTATTTTTTATCCAGGGCGACTTACAACATAAGTGCAAAACAAAGTACAAAAATACAGTATAAAGTAAAAGGTATCAATCATTACAAATTCAATTTAACTAAAACATAGCAATTCAAAATATAATACATTTTACAACTGTCCCGACATATGGTTAGTGACAACGACAGCAAGCCGACAGTGCTGACAGGATGCCAGTTCCGGCACGATGTCGTAGGCTATCTGGGTGGTAACTAAATTAACCGACTTCAAATATTCATAATTATTACATGTCACATTGTGTGAACTCAGGCAGCCAAATACATTGCATCCTACAATTTATATATTTTTTTAATTATTTTGCGATACTTCCCCCTTAACTACATGTATCACGTTGATAACAGCATTTCGATAAAAAGTTAATGTCACAACTGCAATTCCTGTCACTAATTTTAATATTTCATTTTATTTCGCACTTGTGTACGTAGTTCATCAAATATGTTTACTTACCTGTCCTTTTTAATTACCATTCAACTATTCAATGCATACTTTCACCTGGCTTTTGATTGGCTAAGTTGACAGTTTATTATTGGAAAATTAGCCAATCAAAAACATGGAAAGTAAGCGTTTTGGGTTAAAGTATTGGCAGTTGGCAGTAAATTAAAACACTTGGTGTAAGCAATAATACCAAAAACTGAAATAATGTCACAATTGTTTTTATTCCCGACAACAAGTGGCTGATTGAACTGGCTTACAGATGTCTGTCTGACAGTGATGTGAAATGAGTCGGGGTGTCGTAGCACACACAGGCACCTCCAAGATTGTGTAGGCCTATTGGTTATGGGAGGACTTCATCTGCTGCCCCGTCTCTGTGTCGCTGTAGGGTGTCGCTGGCTGCTCTTCCCTTCCTGTGCACTCACCTCTTTTAATTTCCCCCGATCAGTCAGCTTCATAGCCCTTGTTAACAACACAATACAAGCAATACAAAACTCTGTATAACAATAGGCTAACCAATACATTAAACAAAACGTATAGTATAACAAAAAAATAAAGTAACCCTTTTCTACCGTCCCTGATATGTAGTTAAGTATCGACTAAAATATAACCAATAAAACACGTCTAAGACAGACATTGCCTCGCCGTTGTCAAAAAGACGTTGTGGGTTGGTAATATTTTGGTTGCCAGACCTTGTGACTCAAATACAACCACTAAAGACGTCTAAGACAGACGTCGTCTCGACATCAGCAATAAGATGTTGTGGGTTGGTTGTATTTTGGTTGCCTGACTCAAATACAACCAAAAACTTTAAACATGCTATCCTTTTATTTTTAACCCCTTGATATTATTTTATAAACACAATTATACATTGTGAAGTAGATATTCGATTTGTATCTGCTAGGACTCAAATATTTATTGCAATAAACTAGCTTATTGTTTATTGTATTGCTACTGTACTGCTGTTACTGTATGATGATTCTTCAAATGTGTATATTTGGTTCAATCTAAAAATCGCCCTTGGTAAGGTCATCTGCTAAGAAAAAATAAATAATAATAAATTAATAATATCACCTGGAACTGAAGGTAGTTTTACAGCTTTATTTAAGGTTGTTAGATTTTACCTGCTGTAAGAAATGACTGCTATAATTAAATTCAGTTTCTTACACTAAGAAAACACAAGATGTTTTAACTTGTGTGAGCTGGTTGAAATAGATATGAGTAGATAGTAGGGTTTTTTGGGCGCGGCCTATTTTGTTATGATGTATGCCCTAAGCTTATTAATATTCCTACGTCATAATTGGGGGGCGTGATTTTAGGTAGAGTTATTTCCTTAATTATTCCTACGTCATATCCGTCAGAAAGTGTACACCCATAAAACCCTGAACAACAAGGCCGCCCATAACCAATTGTTCTTGTTGTTCTTGTTGGTCAACTGTAGAGTGTGAATGGGTCGGCTCTTCCTGTAGTGGTTGGGGGTCTTTTTTAAATATACATGTAATGGTTTAGTAAATCTAAACCGTTATAAGATCAACAAGTTCTGTTGTCTGTAATGGTCCCAGGTCTTAACAATGCCAGTTTTGAATAGTGCGTTTATCATATTCACACTGTCTCTGTCTCTGTCTGTCTCTCTCTCTCTCTCTCTCGCCCAAGCATTTTATAAGATCAACAAGTTCTGTTGTCTGTAATGGTCCCAGGTCCTAACAATGCCTGTTTTGCATAGGGTACTTATGTTATCCACAATGTATATGGCTCTGTCTCTCCCCTCAAATTTAATTAAAAATAAAATTAAAAAAGAGGGTGTGTGTGTGTGTGGGTGTTTGTGTGTATAGGTTAATTGTTTTTGTAAAAAAAAAAAAAAAAAAAAAAGCTGTGGTTATATTTTATCTTTCACATAATGTGTTCATTCGTTTTACTTAAATACATTCTAGGGTCTTAAAGCTCATAAGAGTTAGACTTAAGATAAGGATATGTTTTTAAGGTATTTTAGCAGTCTCAATCCCTGATGATAAGGAATCATTTAAAAAATAAAAACAACTGATCACTCAATGCTAAATAGATCACAACACTCAAGGCTAAATCACTCACACCATGGGGGGCGGGGGTGGGCTCAGACAAACGTAGGTATGACGTGTGGTATCAAAACATTCAGAATACTTTTAAACTATATAATTTATAAGCTTTGTAAAATAAACCCAAATATCTCTTTTGCGGGGATAAACGCTGTTCTGAGTAGTTTGTGACTTGTTTAATACCAAACAAAGCATCGCTATTAAAAAAAAAAAAAAAAAAAAAAAATCACTGTAAAAGCGCTAGTTATTTTAGATCTTTATAGTTATTTTCTTGGCTCAGGTTGTTTTTTAGCGCTTATAAAGGCCTGAAATATTCTTAGTTGTTGTTGACTATAGGTCTTGATGCTTAAAAATGTTTTTTTGAGAGACCAAAAGGTTCTAATAAAAGTTTAGAGTAGAGAGGAGAGAGATCGTCTCCATCTTGGTTTCTATTTGAAATTTGATGCAGTGTCATTTTATTGGTTGGTTTTGATATGTTAATTGGTAACAGGGCGGCACAAAGGCCAGACCAGAACAATGCCTTACAAGCAGATCCGGCATCTGGCCATCAGTATAAGTATGAAGGTCTGGTCTTCAGCTCGACAGACTCATACTGACCTTTCGATTTAAGACTAAAGATCAACAATGTCCGGAAACAACATCAACGACTTCGATTTAAACGAGTTTTTAGGTAAGTCTTCAGATTATTTTCATTGACTCAGAGCGTGTTGTGTGCATGTATTGTAAATAAGGCTATAACATCTGTTTTAAGTTCTGTAAAATTATTTTTCAGCCAGTCAACAGGAGTTAATTCCCAACGCTGAGGAGATCATCTGGAACAACGACAGTAAGATTTTTGTGTTTGCGCTCATGGGTTCTTATGTATGGGTGTGTGTGGTTTTGAAGCGGCTCATTAGAGTTATGAAAACGTTTTAATATATATTAATGCCGGTCTCTTTAATTACACAGAAACTATCGAAAGGCCTGTGATTAATGTCTCCGAGGATCAACCAAGAGAAGTGGTTGTCCCTAGACAGGCTGTCTGCCGACCGGGTAAGAACTAAACCCCTGTTTGTTTGTATAACGTTTCTGTAAGATGTTTGAGGCCAGTTTTGTTAATTTTAAAAAATTATCCTTTCTAACAGTATTAAGAAACATGGTTCGAGACAACGAAAGGCCTTCCACATCGAGGGCTTGTTTCGTTTTACCTTCGAGAACCATAACCTTTCAAGAATCTGAAAGGCCGTCAGCCCCGGTATCTGATAGCGGTGAGTATATATCTGCCGCCTGTAAGAGGTTAAAGCTTTTTATAAAGCGGGGTGGTTAAAGGTTAAACATGTCTCTTACCTTCACAGCGGTGCAAAAAGCTAAACCAGCCGAAAAACATAAGAAACGATTATTCTGTGGAGGTAAGTAAGATCTTTCAAACTTTAATGTTTTTAAAAGGGCTTTGTTTGCCCGTTGAGGGCTAATATTTAAGCGATGGGTGCCCGTTTCCTGTAGGGCGGGGGGTTCTGGGAAAGATCTTTAGAAGTCCGGACAGGTCTAGGCTTGTTTCTGGGGCATGTGTTTAGAAATGACCGATTGCCGTACCGTCTGGTTAGGAAGTAAAGCCAGTTGTTTGGCTTATCTCCCGCTATTATACTTCTGTTTTAAAGTGGTTGTAGGAAAAGGCTTGAAGGTGTTCATTGTATTTAATATTTAAACAGATCGTGAAAACGTTTGTGAACCAGGAAGTCCCGGGATCAGGAAGCGTTTACACTTGGAAGGTTCGTTTAAAAATGAAATGTTGTGTGTGTGTATAAAAGTGTTTTATTAACAATATTACAGTTTTTAAAGAAACATTTAAGAAACAGTTTATTTACAGAGGCTTCTCTGTTTTACATTTATTATCAAGTCCTAATAAATATATTGTCTGTAAATAATAAGGCGTTGTAGTGAATGTCTAAGCCTATTTTCAAAGGTCTAAAAAAGCTAAAGGTTTTGAAGGTCCTGGACATGTTGTTTTAAGTTTGATTTCTGTCGCCGTTTAAAGATGTAAATGTAATGTATATTTTTATTCTTCCCAAGACTCTTGGGATAGTCATTCTGTGGATGAGCTATTGAGGACAATTACCCCGTCTAAGTGGGATCAAACATCTTCCCCGGCGAGATCACCGAGAGGATCCCCCACGGTGGTCTTGGAGACCCCCCAACATCTACTCAGGCCACAGCCTTCTGGGGGTAATTCAACACCCCAGATTCAGCCCGCCACATTGTCGGGCGGAACAAATACAGGCAACCAACAACCTCAGGGGTCACCGTCAGTCAGGGCTGACACACCACCCAACGACGGACTGGTTTCAACATCGTCCCCCCAGCCCCGTTTCTTGGCTACAGAAACGCGGAACAGTACCCCGCGCTTGGCCAGGGTGTCACCGCAAAGGCCTTCTTGGTCTCCGTCCGTGAGTATACGCTCGCTCCCTGCCTCCTTCGACCGAGATTTACCGGAGCGACCATCCTTTGAAGCTGAGCCAGGCCACCAGCCCCCGGAGCTACTTCCTGAAGGTCGGCATGAGTTGCTACATACTTTGTTACAAAATCAAAGACTTGTGTTAGTGGGGCAAAACCTTGTGATAGAGAGCCAAAACACCCTTATTAATACCCTTACTAACAAATTGTACCGTATTTAATGTTTTAATAGACACAAAACGCCTTACTATTGTGGGTTGTTGGAAAAATAAAAAATAAATAAAAAAATGTACGGACTTGGTAAAAGAACTCACAAACTAAAGGATTATGAACAAGCTAGGGCCCCAAAAAGACCTTCCCGAGAGAACATCGCCGGCCCTGTTGTGAACTCCTCTGATGTCCCAATGAACCAGGAACTATTACAAATGATAAATGATTTAAATAACCCCCAATTACCACCGATAGAATGTGAATTAACAGACTTACCGGTGAACCCCGACCTGTTACAGATGGTCAATGATCTAAATAACCACCTCCCACCGGTAGCGCTTATAGAGGTTCACCCCCTAGTTCACCCCGATTTGTTTGAAATGGTGGAGGCTTTGGAGGCACTACCCCGACCAAATTCTGCCCCTATTATAAATGATTTGAGACAATTAGAACACAGTATGGCGGCAGAAGCAGCCGTCACTATAGAGGAGGGTCTTGACATTAACCGGTTGGATATCTTTGAAGGACTTTTACAGGCTTTAAATGAGCCTCCTCAAAAAGGGGGTTTTGTAGATGTCAGCAGTGGGGGTGTTCGGAATGTGGAGGGTTCTGAGACTGATAAGGCTGTGGAGGACATGCTCTGTGAGAATGTAGGGGGTGAAGGCTTTGTTCAAAATGATGATGTGTCCAAGAGTACCAGTGATCCCGTGATTATAGATAGACCGGCCTATAACAATTTTGAAATGATTCAGCGTTTTAATTTTGCAAAACTTTTAAATTGTGACAATTATGCAGAAATATTTGTCAACATACACGAGGCCTTGCAAAACATGCTTGAACAGGTTGCTGAAAGGGTCAGACCTCGAGATGTTGTACAGTTAGAACTCAGAGGGGGTGATTTGTTTAGCAACCTATCTGTAATGCTGAGTGGAGATCATTTAGATGTTGATGAATTTCTGGCTAAAATCGAAGCGTTATTGTAAAGTAACGCAGCCATCTTAGCTGATGAAAGTCTGTCTCTGGTAATGAATGTGGTTCGTAACCCTGAGGGTGGGGCGCTTAGAAGACTGTCGAAATGCTTGAAGAACGACATAATTAGGAACAAGCTCAGGCAATTAGTGGTGAGTTCCAATGGGGACAATAAGCTCTGTTTTGCTTACAGTTTAATAAAACTACTCACCCCCGACATGCCTGAACCCCAAGCTATGCAAGAGGCTTTAATGCTTCATCAGAGGGCCGGCTTAAACTCTCAACAGATGGTTGCCTTTTCAGACATTACCAAGTTTGAGGAGTTGTTGTCTTTAAAAATTGTTGTGTGGTACCGTTGTGAGGTAAAGGAAATATTTGTGAAATTTCAGACACATCCTGAAACCCATACACAGACACTGTTTCTCTTAAGTGATAGTCATTACTTATGAATAAAGAGTTTGACGGCTTTTTTAGGTTGTTCGTATGTTTGTCATTGGTGTTATAAGGCCTTCAATGATAAGCTTAAGCACCGCTGTGACGGTTACTGTAACGTCTGTTTCAATCCGCAATGTCGTAAGGGTTTGGCCCCTACCATCCGATGTAAAGATTGCTTAAGGATTTGTCTCTCAGCGTTCTGTTTTTCTGAACATAAGGTACAGAGGGTCGCTGCTGAGGGGGTTAAAAAACGGAGTTATTGTGATCAAACTAAATATTGCCCGCAGTGTTGCCTCCAGTACCGTTTTCATGAGGTTAAACCACACAAATGTCTGGAGCCGAGATGCAGGATCTGTAATGCTGATTTAACCCCGGGGTCTGAACACCAGTGCTTTATTCAGCCGGTTAAAAAGGAGCCGCCGCACAACCGGTATGTCTTTTTTGATTTTGAATGCCGGCAAGAAAACGGGGTCCACGTTGCTAATTATATACACTGTATTAACATGTTGGATCATGAGTGGTCAGCTAGCGGTGAGAGTTGTGTCAGGGATTTCTTTACGCGGTATCGCGGTCCAAAATACCTCAATTACACATTTATTGCCCACAATGCTAAGGGTTATGATTCTTACATTTTGATTAAGTATCTGGTGGAAAATGGGGTGACCCCAAAAATAATAGCTCAGGGTAACAAGATCATGTGTTTCACCGACGAAGCTTTCAACCAACGTTACATAGACTCGTTAAATTTCCTCCCCATGAAATTGAGCGCTTTGGTTCTGCCATTTTTTTAATACTAAGGACACTCAAAATTATCGAGGGTCCTACCCGCCCGCCTCTTATTATGGGGTTGATACTATGATGTCTCATGAGAGGGAGGACTTCTTTAAATGGTACAATACGGTTAAGGGAGGTGTTTTTGATTTCCGAGAAGAGATGGCCGCTTATTGTAAAAATGATGTGGTGATCCTTAAAGAAGCCTGTGTGTGTTTCCGCGCCGAGGTTATCAACACATCGGGTCTCGACCCTTTGCAAAGTGTGACCATAGCGTCTCTCTGCATGAAAATGTATCGGTCCAATTTCTTGCAGAAAAACACTATAGCGGTCACCACTTCTGACAACTATCGTGCTAGACAAAAGAACTTTTCGACTGTCTCCATACAGTGGCTGGAATATCTGAGTGCCCGGGATAACATCTTCATCAGACATGCTTTAAATCAAGGGGAAGTCAAAATGGGGCCTTACTACTTAGACGGTTTTAGCGACGTGTCCGGGCGGCGTACCGCTTATGAGTTTGCTGGTTGTATTTACCATGGCTGTCCTCAGTGCTTCGACCCAAACACCTTTAACCCCGTAACACAAAAATTCTGCGGTGATATGTACTATGATTTCCAGGAACGAATTGAAACTTTAAAAAACACCTATGGTTTGAACATGCTGGTGATTTGGGAATACGAGTGGACGACCCTGAAGCAACAGGATGCGGGGGTACAACGGTTTATGGAAACCTTGGACTTTCCTGAACGTCTAGAGCCCAGGGATGCGTTATTTGGGGGTCGTACCAATGCCCTCTGTTTACATTATGAGGTAAAGGAGGGTGAGAGAGTAGATTACTATGATTTCACCAGTCTGTACCCTTATGTCAACAAGACCAAAATGTACCCGGTGGGGCATCCAACCATTGTTTATCGTGACTTTCTCGAAATCGGACAGTACTTTGGTTTGATCAAAGTCACCATGTACCCTCCTCGCGAGCTGTTCTTACCCGTGTTGCCTTACAGGTGTTCGGGAAAATTGATGTTCCCTCTGTGTAGAACGTGTGTGGAAACTGAAAATCAAAATACCTCTTGTCTGCACAGTGATGAAGAGAGAGCGCTGACGGGTGTCTGGTGTAGCATTGAGCTTGACAAGGCGGTGGAGAAAGGTTACAGAGTTGGTAAGGTGTATGAGGTTTGGCATTTTTCTGAAAAATCTGATACTCTTTTTGCTGATTACATTATGACCCATCTGAAAGGGAAACAGGAGGCATCGGGCTATCCCTCATGGTGTGTTGACTCCGCGGCCAAAGAGCGATACGTTCAGCAATATTTTGAAAAGGAAGGGATCCGTCTAGAGCCGGGGAACATAACTGTAAACCCCGCCAAGAGACAAATGTCCAAACTGATTTTAAACAGTCTGTGGGGTAAGTTTGGGGAAAGAAATAACCGTCTAAACACAACCTTGATTAAAACCCCTGAACAGTTTATAGAATTTATGTTTTCCAAACAACATGCAGTATCACACTTTCAATTCTTAAATGACCACGTGGCACAGGTCCAGTGGAGGGCCCCTAAAGATTTCCCCACCAAACAGGGGAACGTTAATGTTTTCATAGCGGTTTTTACCACGGCTTACGCCCGGCTTGAACTGTACAACTTAATGGATCAGTTGCAGGAACGCACGCTCTATCATGATACTGACTCTGTAATCTTTGTCACCAGGCCAGGGGATTGGGTCCCTCCCCTCGGGGACTACCTTGGGGAGTTAACGAGCGAGCTAGATCCTCAGGACCACATAGTGGAGTTTGTTTCAGGGGGTCCTAAGACTTACGCATACAGAACGGCTGCGGGTAAGACCTGTATGAAAGTTAAGGGTTTCACTCTGAACCATTGTAACAACAAGCTCATTAACATCAAGTCTCTGACGACCCTGGTACAAAGTTTTGTAACCAAGAAAGATGCGCCTCCTCGCGAGATTATTACAGCCGGAAATCAGATCTATCGCAATAAAAAGGGGTACACGTTGGAAAATAGATCACTAAACAAACGGTTCAGGGTGGTGTACAATAAAAGAGTGTTGAAGACTGATTATACCACTCTGCCTTATGGATATTAGCGGTGGTTTTGATAACAGACTTCAACACCCTTTCTCCTGTATTATAGCCGGTCCCTCCAATTCGGGTAAGAGCTATCTTATAAAGAACATCATAGAAGATGTGGACGCAACCGTGTCCCAAGCTCTTGACAACATAGTGTGGTGTTACTCTTGCTGGCAACCTCTCTACGATGATTTGGCTTCGAAAAAAAATAATCTGAAATTTGTGCAAGGTCTCCCCGCCTTGTTGTGTGACGATGACTTGTTCCCGCCTGGACAAACTAATCTAGTGATCCTTGATGACCTGATGGAGCAGGCCGGTGACAACAGTGAAGTGGAAATTGCTTTCACAAAGTACACTCATCATAGGAATTTAAATATTATTTATTTAGTTCAAAATCTATTTTTTCAAGGTAAAAAAAAGCCGCACTATTAATTTAAATGCCAATTATATAATTATTTTTAAAAACCCCAGAGATAAACTACAGGTCACCGTCTTGGCTCGTCAAATGTACCCTAACCAGACCAAGTTCTTTTTGGAGGCATTTGAGGATGCCACCAAAAAACCCTACGGGTACTTGATTGCGGACTTAAAAGCACAAACCCCAGAAGACTTTCGCCTCAGAACAGGTTTGTGTCCGCCCGATTGGCCGACAGTGTATGTGCTAAAGAAAAGGAAATAAATAAGAATGTCTGTTCGGATTAAAAGAAATCTGCCACTTTTGCAAATGTTATTTGAGGGGAGCCCGCGCCATAGGAAAGCTGTGCTGGCTGGGGCCCCCTCGGATTTGATCGAGACCCTGTGTGAAATAGCTTTTAACATCTTACGCGGTAATATACCCCTAACCCCTTCTCAACATTCTAAACTCAAAAAACAAAAAGCGGTTATCAAGATCATCGCTAATAAGAAGTATTCTATTAAAAGAAAAATAAAGAAGATTAATCAAACCGGAGGTTTTATAGGACCGCTGTTGAGCATAACCGTGTCTTTCCTAACCAGTCTTCTAGCTTCCAGAGTGGGTTAATAATGGAATATGCTCAGAAAATGTTTTTGATCCCTCAGGAGCAGCTTGAGAAACTGAGAAAAAATGTTGTCGGGTCAGAGCCCATTAGACAAACGGCCGAAAACAACCTGGACTCTGAAATGAAAGCTATACTGGCCAGGGCCGATTTAAATCAGTATTCCAAAGCCCAGATGTATAGCAACACGTTACAGCGCTACCTCCGTCTGGTTAGACAGGGTGAAAAAGATCAAAACACTTAACTTTAACCATGGCCTCTCAAGAAAATGGTTCTGGGGCTGATGCGGGGGGTACGGTTGATAAAGATGTTGCGGTGGCCGAACCTGTTGAGAGTTCAGAGGGAGATGTTGTAATGGATGTTTTGAGAAACATGCCGGCCAGAAGCAAAAGACATGCAGAATATATCCTGCACAAAATGGTTCAGAAACCGCGGGTAACGGCTTGGAATGAACAGGGTGAATTTGTTTTTAAAGGACAACTGATCAAAGGTTCACACATGTTTGATTTGTTGAAGAGTGTCACTAGCACTAATAAGGTACCCGATAGTCGCCGACCTGTAGGCTGGAATGCTTTCCTACAGGCGATGGCCTGTCTGAACATGCCCCAATCAACAGTTCCTAACCAGGAAACGCGACAAAAAATCCGTCTGTGTAAAGAGGTGGAGACTGATCTGACTCCGATATCTCATTACTCTAACCGTGCTGAGCAACCATCCTCAGGATCTATCCATCGTAGGGAAGCTTATTAATCTCATGTTTTTATTTGTCTCCCCTGTAAATAAGGACCCGACAAACAATTTTTTTTTTTTTTTTTTTTTTTTTCAAATGTTGTACATTTATGTATAACATAACCCCTGCTTTGTATAAGAATTGTGTTGAATAAAAACAAAACTAATGATTCAAAGGCTGTTTTCATTATTTTTTCACTTTAACACGCATGACATCTTTTAAAATCCTCACAAGAACACCCCATCTGTATACATGGCTGGCTAGGGTCGTAAGTCATTGTGTTATAAGGGGGGGTCCACAGTGTCCTGACAAACTCTGCCACTTTTTTATCATTTTGGCCTAAATCCTCACTGTACAAGGCCATAATATCGGGGTATGACCTTCCTTTAGATCTATGATATAAGAAAAACACACAGTGTTGACCACAAGTGAAGGTCTGAAGACTTTGTACTTGACGACCGCTGTAAATGGTTTCTTGACAGTTGTTGAGCAGAAAGTTATTGATCTTCCGAGGGAAAGGTCTGAAATCCGGGGGGTTTCCATAGGAATCAAAAAATTCACCACGGCGTCCTCCCATAGATAAATAGCCAGCCAATGTTCTCCGGGCATATTTTTAGGGTGTGTGTTGATTATGTACATTGCAGGTAAATTCTTGATCTTAAATTTAGGCAGCTGGTCGCAGGCGTAGACTCCTTGAAACAGTTTCCGTGAGCCGGCCAGGGCATTCATGATGTGGTTGAGCTCTCTGGTGTTCATTTTAATAATAATCATACCGAACGTTTCTCCTCTGATTCACCTCAATAATGTTGTCAAACACAGCATACACGACCATATTTACAGTGCGTGGTAGAGGCTGCTTGAAACGCATATCCAAACGCATATTGCCCGTCTTCATCAGTGAAAAATGTTGTCCACACTCTTTGTCAGGGGTCAGGTTGAAACCGTACAGGGTGTAACCGCTGCAGTATTCCCGGCGATCGATCAGCAGAGGTTGATCCTTGAGATGGCGACCCGTAGCCAGTACTAGACTGTAATATTCACGAACCGCGTTGCCGTTTTCAAAGTCAGGTTGAAAAGGTCTGGATGGAACCTGCACACCATCGACGTACAACGCTATAAATTCCGCGTTATAATGTTTAAAGTTAAAGGGGTTCTTGTTGTAAACCCCGGTAAATGCATCATTATCCACGAGACCTATAATAACCTGTTTTGGGAGCTGTCCTAGAAACAGATTTTCCTGGTTCATCACCCGTGTCCCTGCGGGGATACTGTGGACTTTCATATAGACTCTTTCGATCGGGTACTTGGCGTTTGCCGTCATTAACGCCTGCGCATGTCCTAGTTTAACCGCCGGGGAGACGGACACTTTTTTCACAAACAGCGAGGCCGATAATATGGTCAGTTTATATTTTTCAGTATCAGGGGTCATCAGACAAAAAGCACTTTTACTATGGATCATTTTAATTTTAATGTCTACCCCGTTGAGCATGAGTTTTTCTTGGAAAAATATGTCTGCATGGATATGTCCCATTAGCTCAAAGGTCCTCCCTTCTGTTGAAAAGGCCGTTCTTTTTTGCAAACCCTTATTGAGTCCCTCTGGATCCTTGTCGTCCATAGCTTCCGGGGTGTCTTTGAAGAAAAGGCCGGGGCTGAACTGTTTGCTTAGGGTCTCCTCACTATAATAGGATACACTCCATCATGGCCCTATAGGAGTAAGTATTGCTGCTTTGACTAATGAGCCGATCTCCCAGGGTCACATCCACCTGTGAAAACATGGTGGCCACCGGGTAATTGATGACCCCAGCATTGGCCGTCTTCTCGATTGCATCGCCATCCTCATCAGTCACTTTACAGTTCATTAAAATAAATGTGTTATTCAAATCAATATAATCCTCGCCATTGCCAGCTATAAAAAACTCCAGAGGGGCCGTGTCTGAAATTGCGGAAAGAGGGGGAATCTCTACATATATGCTCTTATCTATACTCGTTTGAGTGTATGGAACTGTAAACAGATCCAGTTCTGATTTGACGCATTCTTCCGATAGACTGTGGACAAAAGACATGTTTAAAAGATGTATCCTGAGGCTCTATTTGTCTTTCTTTGAGACTTTCTTTTTGCAGGTTTTTTCTTGTGCTGCTTCCTTCGCCGAGTGTTTCCACGATATGTTGGAGAATGAGAGATTCTTCGTTTTTTGTTAGCCACGGATCTTCGTCGCCCTGGTGGACACATGCTGTTTCTTCTTTTACCCCCCCTCCTCGCCATTACCATGAGACCCGAACCCTCCTGATGCTCATGGCTAGCTGCCCGGTTCATAACATTGGTGAACACGTCACTAACAATATTTTTAGCCGCTGATTTCAAGTGGGGACTGGCTATAGCAAAGCCTCTCTTAAGCAGGGGTACGGCCATTCTAAAGAGACCACGAAAGAGTCCTCCTAGACCGGCGCCATACATTGTGGGGGCTCCTACAAAACCGGGCAAGCCGTTCCCGGCTTGCATCTTGTAATAATCCACATAGGCGCTAGGATCTACATAACCCCTCGAGGTAGCCATTTTAATAATGTACACACTGTTTCAGGGGTTGAAAATGTAGTTTCTTTACCGAAGCGGAAGGGTACGTTGATATTCTGATCCGATTTTACTTCGATCGTGATGTTGTCAAAGTGGGTCTTTGAGACTGGTACGTAGTGTGGCTTGTCATAATTAATTGTGACCATGTCATTGCTTTTACCTTTAATAAGTACATTTCTCAAAAGGGGGACATAACTATCCCTGACCCTCTGGTGGGTTATGATATCCGTATACACATAAAGAGTGTAAAAGCCGCCCCTGATGTCAGCCGGGAAGGGGGCCACCACTTCTGAGAACCTGCTCTCTGTGTCAGAATAGAACCCTAATATACGCCCCAGTTGGCCGCTGGTTTGAATGCTAATACCAGGTTTTGACACCTTGTACACTCTGTTTTTAATAGGGTTGTAATATAGCTTGATGTTGGGGGTGCCTTCTGAGAACTGTTTATGCATCTCATCTAATATTTTATCCACATTGTCATAATAACCTCCTTGTATCGTGAATGTCCATTGACTCTTTTTAACATCATCAAAAATGGCGAAGGTGGCATCCTTATCTTGTAAAACAGCCCAAGTGTAAGGATACTGTATTTCCGCCAACCCCACTTCCCACGACCCCCTTAGATCTATAGATTTTCCAAATTGTACCGTGTAACTGGATATTTCATTTTTAGGGTATATATCGAGAGAGGCGTTACTGGGTAGAGTCACGTAGAAGCCTCCTGATTCCATCTTGAGTATTGAAAGTAATGCCCCCAACACACCCGCGGGCATGTTGTTATAAGGATTGAATATCACAAACCTGTTGTTCCGGGACCCAACTATTGAACTTTTCAGGCCATCCAAGCCATTTCACCAACACATATTTTTTCCGGTTCTGGGTTTTTTCAGCTAATATCTTTTCAACTCTGTATACACTGTCTTTACCCACAATAATTTTTTGTAACTCGACTTCGTAAAACGTTCCTTCTATATCCTCCCCGTCATAGTCTTTTAACCGGTACACGGGGGGGTCTCTAGCCAACTGTTCGGTAACTGTAAAATATTCGTCAGAAAATGTTTGTTCATAACCTTTGGCAAAAGTACTCCTTAGCATTGAAACGCGAACCACATCACCGATGTTGAACTTATAAGTAGTTTTTCCCTTCTTAATAAATGGTCCGTATAATTTTTTATAGACCTTAAAAGAATTACTTTGATCAACATCTATAGGCTTCATTTTAATACTGGTGTGATACCCTTGGTTGTAAGCATCGATAAAATCCTGAACTTTATCAAAATACTTGAACCGCTGTAAAATATCTCCACATTTTGGTCTTTATGGTGCGGTTAAACCTCTCCACCACCGATGCCTTAAGCTCATTACCGGTGGTGAAATGATGTATTTTGTGTCTCTTCAGTAGATTCTGAAATTCTCTGTTGAGAAACTCTTTTCCTTTATCAGTCTGCAGTTTTTTAGGACATCGACCCTGGGACAATATATCCTCAAAGGCCCTTGTCACCGCCCGGCCTGTTTTATTATGTAGAATGTGAGCCCAGGCATATTTTGATAACACATCGATACACATCAACATAAATTTGTGACCATTGTTATGTTTTGATAAATTTGACATATCGACTAGATCCATTTGCCATTGTGAGTCTATGTCAGTTGCATATACGTTAAAGTTAATCCTGAGAGGTTTATGTAAGGTATAGGCATCTTGTTCCCGTAACCATTCTGAAACAACCACATCATTAACCTTCACTCCGGCCTCAGCGAGTCCTCTTTGAAAACCCTTCTTACCCGCCAAACCCCCAATCTTGGATGGGTTGTAGTATAGTTCATGCATTTGGGGAGCTTGCCGAGTCATTCTGTCAAATAACCACACAGACCCACACTATGCGCAAAGTTTTTATACAAGGTTTTTTATTCAACTTCAGGAGAGCAGATACCCCTTTTTAGACATTTGAGAAAAGTATAACATACACAACAATTTTTTCTACGGTCCAGACAAAAAGAAATCAGATGATTGGTTACTTGATCTATATCAACAAATACCTGTTTCTTTATCTTGTAGGCACACACCTCAGTTACATATGTAAATAAAACAACATTATGACCTATTTTAAAAGTAAACAGAGGGGTATTAAACATGCTCAGTAAAAGGTCATACAGATGTTGATGAAATGGCCTAATATCATTCTTGGCCCCCTTGAGCGCTTCATCCCAGTGTTCGTACCCCCCGGTCTTTGTTACAGCAACCATTAACTTTTCCAGGTTTGAAAGTTGATCCTCATCGATGGTTAAATCTGTAGAGAAAAGGCTCGCGTTGGCTACTTTTCTGTCAAGCACATGGTGTAATAGCGCTCTCAGGTTAGCTGCAGAGTGTTGATGACAGAACCAGTTGCAGAAGCAGTCCAGAACATTCCCCATGTTCAAAGTCCCTTAGTTCAGGTCAGAGTCTGAATCAGTGGCGTAGATGTCGAATTCTTCGTCGTTGCCCCCAGCTTTAACTTCTTTACGGAAGAAATAAGCTTTTAGCTTGCCAGCGGTTTTTCTACTCGGCTCATCCAGGTCATTGAGCAGCTGCCCAAGTTTCTCTATTATAAACGGCTCCTTTTTCAGCTCCAGCAAAATCTCATCTAAGATTTTCTGGACTTGTCCCGCAGTGACATGTATGTGGGAATAAGACAGCGCCTTGATTAGTGCCGGTTTCAGCCACGGTTTGTTCAGTCTTCTGTAAAACACGTTGAAATAGAACAGGAAATAGTAACGGTCTGGTTCAAACAAACAACTGTGTCTCAACTGACTGGGGTGATTCACTTCACACCCCCGACAGATTCAGAGAGCACTCTGAATATACACCAGGGTGCTTTTAACCACTCTGCTTACTTGGTCACATACCCCGGGCATAAATCCTGCATCTTCATCACGCCCCCAGGACAGTCCGATGCTCATTGGGTCGCCTGGTGGTTTGTGGGGTGTTTCTACATCCATTGGACTGACCCCCTCCTGAGACGCACAGACGGTAGACAGTTCGGCAAAATCGAGGCCCTCCATGAGCTCCAGAGGCTGGGGATCCCCGAGACTCATTTGGACATCCATCGCACCGCATGTTGTTTCGTCCTGAGGGACCGGGGTCTGAGGTCTTGGAGGGTAACCGCAGTCAGAGGGTTCCGGAGTGTATACAAAATCTGGGGAATAGAACCAGGGGTGATCCCGGGTTTGAAGAGGCCTGTAGAGCCTGTCGACGTCCGCAGCTTTCGGGTAAGACATTCTCTTTAATTTTAAACCATGAATGAATTGTTGCGCCTTTTATCCTATCTCTTCACTACGTCACGACACACCGCCCTCTTAGAAGAGAGTAGCCCCTGAGCCGTCAGACCCCCCTCCAAAACCCCACACGTCGTCTGTTTTATCATCGTCGTCGTCATTCAAGGGGGATATATAATCCATAATCCAGCATATTCTCCTTCTAACCGAATCCAGTTGCGAACATTTGGTCAAGATGTCAAAACCATCATTTATACAGTTTATGACCTCTTTCAAGAACGGCCAGTCCACGGCGTCAAACATAATTTCAGTAACCTGTTTTTCTGGATCCTCCACACCCCCTTCAATAGGGTTTGTAATCAGGGTACTGCTAAACAAAACCTTACGATCTCTAGTTAGAGATAAACTCTTCACCACTCACCGTAGTTCTGCAAGCTTTCCCATTCACACCTTTCAAAACCCTGAGTCGGAGACTCCGTTTCGCATTCTCTTGGACCCTCTTGCAAGCCTTCTAGAGTCTTATCCACAAGCCCCAGGTCTCTCCAGGCCATCACCTTCAACCAGTCCTCATAAGAGTATTCAATCACCGTCTCAAAAGGTTCCAACGTACCCTCCTTCCCCTACCAAAGCAAAAAGCTCCACTCCAACATAGCTGGGATCCCTTTTAAAGCGGTAACCCCGTCGAGCCCCCCAGAACAACACCCAGGAGCGTTCAATCTTCAAATTGGTGAGTACAGGAACCCTTGCCTGGGATTGTTTCTTGCGGGGTTTCATGTTGATGTCGCTGGACATGTTGAAGAAGCGGGATGTTTCAGATGCTGAGAATTAAAGAGGTATTGCCTAAAAGCAGCGCGGGTTCTTAAATAGAGAGGAGAGTTTCGGGGCGTTGCCTTCAGAGGGGTGGGGGTATTTATGGGTGGCCTTGTTGTTCAGGGTTTTATGGGTGTACACTTTCTGACGGATATGACGTAGGAATAATTAAGGAAATAACCTAAAATCACGCCCCCCAATTATGACGTAGGAATATTAATAAGCTTAGGGCATACGTCATAACAAAATAGGCCGCGCCCAAAAAACCCTACTATCTACTGATATGTTTTTCTTGTTACAAGAAAATTCTTTTGGTAAGAATCTCAAGAAATCTCCTTTGGTAAAATTCTCACGCCAAGAGAAATCAAGACGTTTTTTCTTGTGCTGTTGGAATAACTAAGCATTTTTTCTTGTTACAACAAAATTCTTCTTCTGGCAAGAATCTCAAGAAATCACTTGGTAGTGTACCTACTCAGTGTACTTAGAGATCTTGTGTTACTAATGGGGACATCAAACTCTCCATTATGAAAATGATTAGCGAATTACAGCAAATTTTAATTTCCTTAAGCACCTGGTTATCTATGTATTCCTTATCTAGGAAACCTTCATAGTGTCACATCTACGCCCCACACTTCCTCAGTCTGCTACCAGAAATCAACTTCCCCCGGGTTCTAATTGCTTCAACCTTCTTCAGCTTCATGTCCAATTATTCAATTAACATTCCACAACACCATGTGCACTTGTGTGTGCTGTCCTCTTCCCCATTTTTTCTGCATCTCCACCACTCAACCCCTTAGTGTTTCCCATTCAATGCTCAGTCTTGTTTACTTCACTGTAGCATTTCCAATCTCTCTAGCCATGTTTTCATTAGAGTTTCCCCATTACTAACCCTAGCTTCCGTCTTATCGACCATCGCCTCTTGGATTGCCCACTCAGTGTTGTTCGCCCAATAATCGACCCTTTGCCTGCCTCATCGACCACGACTTAAGGATTCCCTTGGACATTGTTTGCTGGCTTCAACCCCTGCCCGTTTCTGGGTTATGTGTACGTCTGCACTTGGGTTCATCTTCACTGGCAGTGCCCATCACACACAGAGTGATTACTGACTTCCTCTGATTCCTTTCTCTATATACATATTGCTCTTTCATTTTCCAACATTTTATTTGTATTTGTTTATATTTAAAACCTATTCTAATAGCTTTTTCACTTTTCTCCTTTAAATTATTTAATAAAATATGGTTTTCATAGAGTCTTAGAGTACACCATGACTACATGTCCAGGTCTAAAGTTAGAAACAGGAAAACCACAAATGAACAGCAAAGCATCCATTGTCTTTGGTATATAGAAAAAACACAAATGAACGGGGAGAAAAGAAGAAGTCAGCAAGTCAGCAAAACCTTATCTTGCTGACCGGTATTTTTAATGCTAAGACCAATCATTTCAGTTAATATTAATTATTAATTTGACCGTCTATTTAATTAAAGAAATGGATTCAACAGAAAGAAAAAAAAATGTCCATACACAAAAATGTACTTTCTACTTTATTTCAAAGTCCTTGGTGAGTTTGTTTCACAACATATTTTATATGATACTGTTCATTCTTATTCCATAAATAATTGAATTTACAAAAGTTGGAATGGTCAAGAATTTCAATTCTTATCAAAAATATTACTGTACAGATGTAATACGCATTCTTTACCGTTTTAATTCAAAACCAGGGGTGAATTTTATGCACAAACCATTTCCTAAGCCTGACATTGATATTTCCTATTCTGATTCCATAAATAATGGGATTTATGAGAGGTGGAATAATCATGAGGTAAGCTGAGAGGAAATTACGAACCTCACTGGGCACATAGCTCATGTCAAATCTGGCTTGAACTGTTTCAAAAAAATCTGAAATGAAAAAGTTGATTAGTGTAACTAAGTGTGGAGTGCAGGTGTTCAGTGCCTTAGCTTGCGATGCTTTGGAAGATCTCAGACAGAGTCTGAGAATTCGTAAATATGAATATAGTATCAGAATTACAGGGAGAACTGCATTAAAAACAAGGGTAATTAGACCATAAATATTATTAATGGATGTGTCTATGCAGGACAGTTTGAGGATTGAATAGTTGGCACAAGCAATCTTATCTATGATTCTTCCACACAACGGTAGCTGCAGAGTTAATATGAAAAGTATACCAAATGGACATATAGAGTATAACCATGACAAAATTATAATCTTAATTACTTTTCCTGGAGTCATGATCATATTATACTGCAAAGGATAACAGATTGACAGATACCTGTCATATCCCATCAATGCTAAACTTGAAAATTCACAGTAGACAAATATGTGCAGACAAAAAAGCTGTACCAGACAACTGATTCGAGAAATTGCATGATGGTCTGACAAGATGTTAGTTAAAAGGCAGGGGTAGATTGCAGTGCTGCCAAATATTGAATTAACAGAAAGGATACACAGGAAGAAATACATGGGCTCATGGAGGCTCCTCTCTACACAGATCACAACTATGAGAATTAAGTTTGCAGAAATAGTAAAGATGTACAGCAGCAACAAAATGATAAAATAAATGTATTTAGTGTTCCCAATTTCAGAGTATGCAGACAGTATGAAGGTAGTGTCGGATGAGTTCATCATGCTGTGCCCTGCTGGAGAAGATCTGTTCAGAGGACATGGAATTTAGCATAAAAATATTGTTAGCCGTTGTACTAATGACTGACTAGTAGAAAAAGAAGAGTTATTGCTCTTTTATGATATGGTACACTTGCATTGATTTTACATGTCAAACAGCTGGAAGAATCTATGTATAATTTACACATTAGGTATAATTTGATTAAATTGACAATCTGTTTGTGCAAGTATTGAGTAATTACTTATGTATTCACAGATATGTAGTTTATATTTACTTATATACACAATTGAAATTATAGGTAATTATATTTTCAGATATGTAAAACTTTAGCTAAATACGTTGTTACACACTACTTACATGTGTAGCTACACTGTAGATACAAAGGTAATTAATCAGAACTTAAACCTAAAAATTACATCCAGCACTGGATTTTTCATTTGCATTATTATGAACAGACGCAGTAGTAGCTTTTGTGAAACTAAAATGCCTCACTTCTTAATGCCAGCAGATTTGGAAAACATAAATAGGACAAAATCAGGTACAAATAAAGACAGTGTAAAGGGCAATGAAGCAATGGGACAATGAGGCTGCACAAACCTATCAGCTTGGGAGCACACTTATATCTGATTTAAAATTAAATATTTATATTAAATTCCACATACATTAATATAAACTAGGTGGATTACGTTCTGTCTTACCCTGATAAATAAAGTAGCTGTGCAGTTGAACCTGCCCTTCTCTTTGCTCACACCACCAACACGATCACAGCTTCTCTGGACTGGACTGACAGAATATTGCTTTCACACAAACACACATACATGGACTGGTATCTAATGGTATGTAAGTAATATGATGCTTTCCTTCTAAAAGGAAAGGGGGGGAGGGAAACAAAGTCCTCGATAAACTTATGCTCAAAGTGGAATGTAGTGGCTCAGTCTTACAGTTTTTATCTTGTGAAGAAGCTCCACAGAGAATCAAGCTGAGAATCCTTGATCATTAATAAGGCACTAATGAGAAGGGATGTTGAGGGAGTCCAGCCCACGTGACCTGTGTCCCATATGTATTTTGTAGTGTCCCAGAACTGTTTGAAGAAAAACATTATTTATCCAGCACAGTTAAGTAAATTGTAGAACTTGGCAATCACAAAGATGGAAAATAATTAAATCGAACAAACATTTTGGAGAAAATTAGCATTGTTAAAGTGTATTGATTATTTATATTTATTGTATTATTTTGCACAAAACATTAAGAAAATAATTTGAATTAAGATGTGTGAAATTATGAGAAACTTGGATTTAATAATGTTACTGTACAGATCTCTGTAAACCTGATAAGTATTCTTCACAGCTTATGTCAAAGTCAAGAGTTTCTTAACCCTGGTACTAATGTTTTTCATTTTGATTTCATAAATAGTGGGATTTATAAGAAGTGGAATGATCAAAAAGTAAACTGAGGAAATAACAAACTTCACTGGGCATGTCTCATGTCAAATCTGTTCTGAACTACTTCGACAAAAGCTGAAATTAAAAAGTTTATTGGTGTAACTAAGTGTGGAGTGCAGGTGTTCAGTACCTTAGCTTGTGATTCTGTAGACAATTGTAACTGTCACGGTTGCCTCGTGGGAGGACCGTAAAGCTGTAGGAGATAGGACCCAAGTGCAGAGCTAGTGCAATGAGCTGACAGAAACCAAGGAGAATCCAAAGGCGAGGTCGAGGTCACTGGCTAAGGTCGAAATCCAGGAGGTCAAGAGAAGCAGATACAGGACAGTGAGAGAGAGAGATACAGACAAAGACAGGACTGAGCAAAAGAGGGAGGACAGGGAGTGAGAGAGAGAGACAGGGTTACAGGACAAAGATAGAGAGATAGACAGCAGGCACTAGGGAGAACAAGGAGCCAAGCTTGGTGATCTAGGGAGAGCTGACAACACTTCGCCCAGAGTGAGGGCTATATAAAGGAGAGCAGAAACTAGGAAGACAAGAGCATGACCAATGAGAACAAAGGACAGGAACAGAAGTGCACAAGGGTGTGTAGGAATGTTAATTGACAGAGAGAAAAAAGCAAAGCAGTGAAGGGAGCAGGAAAAGGTGAGGGAAAGGTGGCCTCTAGTGGGGAAAGAGGGTCAGGGCTAGGGAACTGTGACAGTACCCCCCCCTCCACGCTCGGCACAGCCGAACGGGACCGGACACGGCGGGGACAGCCACGGGACCGAGGAGCAGGAACAAAGGTAGTGGTGATACTGAAGACAATAAGGAGGGAAAGGTCAAGATTTCAAGAGGGTGGCCACAAGGCAAGGTCGGGAGGCCTAGGAGGTGGCCACAAGTCAGGGTCAAGAGGTCTGGAGAATGGCCACGGGATAGGATTGGCGTCTGGAGGTCTTGGAGGCGGCCATAGGAAAGGAACAGGTGCAGGTGGTCTGGGAGGCGACCTCAGGACAGGAACGGGTTCCGGAGGTCTGAGAGGTAGCCACAGGTCAAGGACAGGGTCTGGAGGTCTGAAAGACAACCACAGGACAGAGGCAGGATCCGAAGGGTCAGGAGGCAGCTTCCGGACAGATGCAGGGTCCGGAGAACTGGAAGGCAACCTCCAGACAGAGGTAGGGTCCAGGTCGGGCGGAGGAGGTGTTGGAGGCTCGGTGGACAGAGTCGAGGATGCCTCAGGAGCTGGGGACTGGGAAGGCGAATCCGTGGAAGCCTTAGAAGACTCCGAGAGCGGCGCCTTGGGAGGCGAAGATGACGGAGCTTTCGGAAGCGTAGCCGTCGGAGGTGGAGTCAGTGAAACTGTGGAAGGTGGTGCCACAAAGGCCTCGGGAGGTGGCGCCGTGGAAGCCGCAGGAGGCTGAGCTGTTGAAGCCTCAGAAGTTTCGGGAGGCAGCGCTTTGTTAGTCTTGGGAGGCGGCGCCTTAGTACTCTCAGGAAGCAGTGCTTTGGTAGTCTCGGGAGGCGGTGCCTTGGTACTCTCAGGAAGCGGTGCTTTGGTAGTCTTGGGAGGAGCTGGAGCCATGGAAGCCTCAGGAGGCGGAGCCTTGGAAGCCTCAACCACAGGAGGCGGAGCCTCGGAGGCTGCAGCGGGCGTGGAAGGCGTGAGGCTGGCGCAGGTACTGTTTCGTAGACCATGAGAGGTCTAAGTTCTGCTTGGACGGCGGCGGCCTGGACCGGAACTGCGGCATCGGACTGGATGGCGGCGGCCGGGACCGGAACTGCGGCATCGGACTGGACGGCGGCGGCGGCGGCGACCGAGCACTCGGGCTGGGCGGCGGCGGCAGCAGTCGGGATCGGGATCGGGACTGGAGCAGGTACCTTTTTCTTTTAACTTTTCTTTTCTTCGGGACCTCTGGTTGGGTGGCCGGGAAAGGCTACTGCACGGGAACACGCTCAAGCACCAGATTCAATTTGGCAATAAGCCAAAGTAGTGAAGGTGGTCAGCTTCGCTGGGTCCATTTAGAGGCGAAGTGTTCTGTCACAGTTGCCTTGTGGGAGGACCGTAAAGCTGTAGGAGATAGGACCCAAGTGCAGAGCTAGTGCAATGAGCCGACAGAAACCAAGGAGAATCCAAAGGCGAGGTCGAGGTCACTGGCTAAGGTCAAAATCCGGGGGAGGGAGGGAGGGAGGGAGGGAGGGGGAGAGAGGGAGCCAGGCTTGGTGATGCGGGGAGAGCTGACAACACTTCGCCCAGAGTGAGGGCAGTGAGGGGTATATAAAGGAGAGCAGAAACTAGGAAGACAAGAGCATGACCAATGAGAACAAAGGACAGGAACAGAAGTGCACAAGGGTGTAGGAATGTTAATTGACAGATAGAAATAAGGAAAGCAGTTAAGGGAGCAGGAAAAGGCGAGGGAAAATTGGTGGCCTCTAGTGGGGAAAGAGGGTCAGGGCTAGGGAACTGTGACAGTAACGGGGGGTGCTCCCGGGGGGTAGAGGGAGACCCCCACTAAGACTACCCCAATGTTACTGAATCTCCCGACCACGACACCCCATTTGTATTAATGTGAGGATGGAGGCCTCACTAACACCCAATCTTTATGAGCCCACAATCCATGCAGGTTCATTAAATCCCAGCAGTGCACCCAAAAACACAACGGGTTAAGATAAATTAATGTATTACTTTGACACAATATGGAGTACATCACTAAATAGACCCTGAAGTCAATTAGAACGGCAACGGAGCAACGGCATCCTGAGGTGGTGTGGGGTGCCCAGCTCTACCCCACCTGTTTTCCGAGCCCTCGTGTGGGTGGTCAGGGGAACAGTTCTTTCTTCTTTCGCTAAGAATCTAGGAGTCACCCTTGATCCTGTGCTCTCGTACACGTAGCACATCACCATGCTGACACACATCCGCCTATTCTTCCTGAGCAACATACACTTGTATGAGGATTTTTTTCTTGGTGCTTGGTTTTCAAACAATCTGCAAAACAGTTTAACTGAAACTCATAGGCTAATTATTATTACCTCAATACGCGGTCAAGTCACAATTTTAATTTATTTGTGACAGAATTAATGTAAAACTAATATAATTTGATTATATTTCTAAAACAAGTAATATTAAGCTTCTACAAAGTTACAGAACATAATGGATAATACCCTATTCTCCTCTCCTCCTCGCACAGAACAGATGTGGTCAATCTGGTCAGCAGCCGGCTGTCTGTGTCTCTTTCTCTCTTCTTCCTTCTGTTCTTCTTCTCCTTGTCCTTCTCCTTTGTTGAGTTTCCAAGTTTATAGTGTTCCTCTCAACCAATCATAGTGGAACATGATGAGCTCATGCTTTGCCATGGCCCCCTCTTCTGTGCCCATGCCTAAGGTCAAAAGGTCAACACAACAATGTACTGGAATCTAGTCTGATTTGATTATTTCAGACTATGTATGGATGTGAAAGGTTAAACTGCAGGCTGTTAGGACACACATCCTCTCATGGAGAAATTCCTCCATTGTAGAGACATACCTTCCTCATAGACTACTCGACTCGTCCAGTCCCTGGTCCTCTCCTTACTGGACTACTGCAACTCCCTCCTGGCTGGCCTATCTACAACTACTACCCGCCCGCTCCAGCTCATCCAGAACTCTGCTGCTCATCTGGTGTTCTCTCTGCCCCGATGCACACTTCTTCGCTACTTCACTGTTCCTCTCCCTCCGCTGGCTCCTGATCTCGGCTCACATCCAGTTCAAGACATTGACTCTCACCTACTGTTGTCCCGACCAGACTGCACCCTCATCTCTCCATGCATCCCCTCCAGACCGCTCCGGTCTTCCTGTGCCAGAAGATTAACTTTGCCCCCTCTTCACTCCCCTTCCTCCAGAACCTGCTCCTTTTCATCCCTGGCCCCTAAGTTGTGGAACGACCTTCCCAATTAAGTCAGACAGCTGAGTCCCTGACCACCTCCAGAGATTACTCAAGACACATCTGTTCAGACTGTACTTGTAATGTATTAGTTTATTCCCGAGTGGTTCAGCTCTTCTTTAATTTTGCACTTTATATAATGTTTTTATCATACTGCTTGCTTTTACACTGATCAGGCATGACATTATGACCACCAGCCTAATATTGTGTAGGTCCCGCTTCTGCCACCAAAACAGCCCTGACCCATCAAGGTATGGACTCTACTAGACCTCTGAAGGTGCGCTGTGGTATCTGGCACCAAGATGTTAGCAGCAGATCCTTTAAGTCCTGTAAGTTGCGAGGTGGGGCCTCCATGGATTGGACTTGTTTGTCCAGCACATCCCACAGATGCTCGATTGGATTGAGATCTGGGGAATTTGGAGGCCAAGTCACCACCTTGAACTCATGATTCTTCAGACCAGGCCACCTTCTTCCATTGCTCCATGGTCCAGTTCTGATGCTCACATGGCCATTGTAGGCACTTTCGGCAGTGGACAGGGGTCAGCATTGGCACCCTGACTGGTCTGCGGCTACGAAGCCCCATACACAACAAACTGCGATGCACTGTGTGTTCTGACACCTTTCTATCAGAACCAGCATTAACTTTTTCAGCAATTTGAGCTACAATAGCTCGTCTGTTGGATCGGACCACACTGGCCAGATTTTGCTCCCCATGTGCATCAATGAGCCTTGACCGCCCATGACCCTGTCGCCGCTTCACCGCTTTTCCTTCCTTGGACCACTTTTGATAGGTACTGACCACTGCAGACTGGGAACACCCCACAAGAGCTGCAGTTTTGGAGATGCTCTGACCCAGTCGTCTAGCCATCACAATATGGCCCTTGTCAAAGTTGCTCAGTTCCTTACGCTTTCCCATTTTTCCTGCTTCTAACACATCAACTTTGAGGACAAAATGTTCACTTGCTGCCTAATATATCCCACCCACTGACAGGTGCCATGTAACGAGATTATCAGTGTTATTCACTTCACCTGTCAGTGGTCATACTGTTATGGCTGATCAGTGTATATTGCTAGTGTCACAGACGGGGTGTGACGGGTAATTTAGCACTTAATTGATTTATTACAATTTATTTCACTTATTTATTTAGATGTGTGCACTTATTATTTTTTAAATCACTGTTGTCTTTTCGCCTTATGAAGTGTTTTTTTTTTTTACTTCCTTATATTGTTGTTTACTTTTCCTTTGGTATTATTGGTTTATTGAAGCAAGAGAGAAGCAACTGACTGAGCACACAGAAAGGATACCTGGGGAGCAGCAAGCTCCTGACTGACATCCAAAGCAGAAGGCACAGGGCTGGAGGGAAGTAGACAGGCTGAGGCGACGAAAGATAGGGAGAACGGCAAGAACTCCCCGAAGAAGGATTACAATGAAATTGCCATAGGAAACCCTTGGGACTGAACACTGATGAAGGAGAAGGAGACTTAACATCTGAGACAACAGAGAAGCCTACGGAGCGTTAAGTATTCTGTTATTGTTTCTTGAAGAAGGAAATAGTTAAAAGAAAAGAAGCATACACAGCATTTATATCAAATCCTCTTTATTGAGACTTTTTGGACATTTATCCCCTCTCGCTGTGTTTACCTGGACAGAGAAGGGTCTCTGTGCTGGGTTGTGGAAACTGTCGCTGGCTTGCCCTCATCATAGTGCCTGTGGTGTGGATCTGTACCTTTAAATATAAAAAGAAGAAAGATAGTGATCAATTAGATTTGGGCTTGTGCAATCTGAGACTTGACATTAATACTTATTTCTTACCTGCAGTTTGGTTGGGGTCCCAGTTGACTGACAGGGTCCCAGCTACAGCTGAAAGAAACATGTTCAACATGTTTATTCTGCGCTATTGCACTTTCCTCTGAATTAATTAATAGATTGTACATTTATGTTTGTTGGTATTTTTTTATTTTGGAACAAGGAAATTGGGTTTTATTCATTCTTAATTAGTCGCGATGCTCCGCCAAGCATATGAGGCTGGAGCCCAGACGGCCCGCCTCCGCAATATGGACTCCCTGTTGGCCCTCTACATTGCCCAGCTGGTGGAGGCCCCAAATATGAGGCCCTCAGGGGCCCCACAGCCTACTGGGGAGTTGGCTGTGGCAATAGACCTCCTAGTGATGGTCATGCGCCATGGGGCACGTGCGAACGGCCGTTCCCTGGCAGCTATTGTGGCGGCATGCCATCAACTCTGGCTATCCCAGGCGAGGTGACTCCCGGACATGGACAGGACCCAGCTGAATGCATACCCCCATCTCCAGGAGAAAGAGCAGTTGCTACAGCTCGCCCGAGTGTACCCCCAAGCAGCACCTCTGGACCAGGCCCGCAGACAACCTGCAGGGCCTAGAAGGCCAGCCCTCAGGCAGCAGCAGCCCCGCCCTTCTGCTGACCTGCGTCAGTGACTCACCGCCAAGCAGGTGCCTACCCAGGCCCACCGCAGTAGAGCCAGGCCAAACACCAAGAGCCGTGGTAAGGAAGGCAGTGGGTCTCCGCCCCCCCCTACCTCTGGTGCCGCAGCCCTGCAGCGTTCCAGCAGCCTCTGTCCCACCCATATACCCCCCAGCAACTCTCCAATTTGGCACCAGGGTGCTCCAAATTATAACAGTTGGCTACTCCATACAGTTCCAGACCCGTCAATCCCACTTTAGAGGCGTGGTGTGGACGCGAGTGATGGACCGGTTGCAGTGTGTGGTGATTCGCTTCAAAATCGCTGCTCTCCTGGAGAAATGCGCCATCCGCTAAGTACCCCCACCGGGAAAGCACAAGGGGTTCTATTCCCCATACTTCCTTGTGCCCAAGAAAGATGGCGTGTTCCACCCCATCTTGGATCTGAGGTACCTGAATTGCCACCTCAAGGTGTTGCGTTTCAAGTTGCTCACCCTGCATGCCATGTCTCAGGCTATCAAGCCTGGAGACTGTGCCTACTTTCACATCCCCATTGCGCAGACGCACAGGAAGTTTCTCTGCTTTGCCTTCGAAGGCAGAGTGTTCGAGTTCGCTGTTCTCCCATTCGGCCTGTCTCTAGCCCCTCGCACAAGTGCATGGATGCAGTACTGGCCCCCTTGTGTTGCCAGGGCGTCCGCATCCTCAATTATCTAGACGACTGGCTGGTCTGTTCGAACTCCAGGGAGCAGGTTCAGAGTCACACAAGCCTGATCCTTGACCGCCTCTCCAAGTTGGGCCTTTGGGTCAACAGAGAGAATAGCTGTCTTGTGCCAACTCAGCAGGTACAGTTCCTCAGACTCGATTCCATCGCCATGCTGTCCACACTGGTGCCAGAGAGAGTTGCCTCCATACGCACATGTCTCTCTCTCTTCTAGTTGAGAGCACGCGTCAGGATGTCCCTTTGCCAGAGGCTGCTGGGCTTTCTAGCGGCTGTGTCTCAAACCCTCCCCCTCGGCCTCCTTCATCTAAGGCCTCTGCAGTGGTGGTTCGGGTCCCATGGGATGCATCCTTGCTGCGACAGAGCATGTCGAGTAATGATGACTCTAGCGTGCTGGAAGGCGCTCCGTTGGTGGCCTGGTGTACCCTTGAGGCCAATATGCCACCGAGTGGTGTTGACAACAGACGCCTCCAAGTAAGGTTGGGGAGCTGTCTGCAATGGACAGGGAGTCCGGGGCAGTTGGACGGTGCCCATCAGGACACTCCATATCAACGCCCTGGAATTATGAGCTGTGCTCCTTGGTCTCCGTCACGTCATGCTGGCCCTTTGGGGCAGTCCTGTATTAGTGCGGACAGACAACGACTTCCTCTCTCAGGGAGGCCCCCCGGTGTTGGAATGGTGCCTCCACACACTGGTGATTCAGCAGCTTTGGAGCCGCTACGACAGGGCAGAGGTGGATTTCTTTTCTTTGGTGGAGTCCACACATTGTCCACTATGGTTCTCCGTTCGGGATCAGTCAGGGACCCTGGGGATCGACGTGGCCGCGCTGTCTCCTCTACGCATTCTCACCATTCCCTCTTCTCCCAGTGGTTCTGGAGAAGATCAGGCAGGAACGAATGACAGTCCTGCTGGTAGCGCCTCGCTGGCCCCGCAGACTGTGGTTTGCGGACCTGGTCTCCCTCTTGGTCGGAGAGCCTTGGCAGCTTCCCCTGCAGGCAGTCTTGCTATCTCAGGTGCAGGGCACACTGTGGCATCCCAACCCGGGCCTGCTCCAGCTCTGGGCCTGGCCCCTCAGTGTGATCGCCTGATGGCTTGGGGTCTGTCAGACGCAGTAGTGGCTACTATTCAGTCGGCAAGAGCTCCCTCTACGAGGTCGCAGTACTCCTACCACTGGCGGACGTTTCAAACTTGGTGTCAAGAGAAGTCTCATGACCCAGTTAATTGCCATATAGGTGTCATTCTGCAATTCCTGCAGGAGCTTGTAGCATAAGGTACACTTATAAATTTCAATTAAAGAAGTGAATTTATAGTATCACCTCATCACGAATCCTGGAATCTTGTAGAACTCAATTTCTGTAATAATTGGACGCAGACACCAATTCCAAAGATATAAATTGTCAAATTTATTCAAAAACAAAGACTAAATGTAGCACTACACTAATTATACAAAAGGGAAAAACTAATTAAAAATTCAACTCTAGATCAACAAATCAAAGACAAATCACTTCCGTGACCAAATCAAAGACCATGGGATCGCATATGATATCACACAAATCGTTAAACAAAAAAGGTTATAAACACATTAACTACAATACCGGTTAGTAAGACGAAGGTGAGTCTCTCATTAGTATTGTTAGTCGGACATTAAATAACTACGCAGGTTAGTATTTATGTCAGGTAACTTCTCGTTATATGTATATCAGTCTCATTTACTTTCATTACTTGTTACCACAATTTCCTTTAACTGATTATTATTCAATGATTAAGGATAGGCAGGGCCACCTATAATCTGGTGTCTATTAACTTGTGTCAATTTCAGACTAAACAGTTAAACAGGAATGAGAAGATATTTCTCGGCGTTGACAGATTTTATTTCTAAAATTATCAACAAAACAGTTTAATGCAACACACATTTAAATTTAAGAAAACTAAATGATATTACACATTCTATAGTTATGAATCACAGATTAACATTTCTAATTGATTTCTCAAATGTCATGAATCACAAACTCCAAACTGTTAAACTTATCTGAACTTCGTCGCAGAGAAGCCTCTCTGTCTTCGGGCTCAGATAACAGCACACGGCACGAGGTCTGTGTGGTTTGGAACAAAGGCAGTCCGGTTTGGTTTTGTCCAAGAACTTCCACTCAGTCGATGCACCTGGAAGTTGGGGTTTCGTGAATGTAGAGTCTTTTCCTAACAGATTTTCCACTGGTTTGAAGGCTCCAAGATTGTGCACAAAATCTTCTTGGCAAGGAGGGTCTCTCACCGTACTTATTTGAAGACAAAGTCTTTGAGGAAAGCAGGGCCCTGTTTGGTTCCAAGGGTCAAGTTTCTTAAGACTCAAATAGCTATTTAAATGACTGACACTTTCGTATACAGTCGACTTAGTCAATTGTCCAGCTGTAAAAACTCCACTAATCAGGTGGGCACAAGCGGGCAGCGCAGTCTGTAAAGTTCTTTATTTAATAAAGTCCTTTAAAAGAATTCTTCGTACGGCTCAATCTCCTTCTCCCAGTTTAACTCTTCTGTTGCCGGCAAAGACTTGGTTGGTTTCTGGTTCCGGTTCTGGCAACAGAGCTACAGGTTGAGCTGTGGCAGCGAGTTTCTGGTTCAGGTGAGAAAGAGAGAAAGAGAGGCCGTGCGCTGTCCTTTATACGCCTGTCAGATCAATAGGTGATTGGTTCTTGAGTTTTTGAGATTGGATTTCGGTTTCAGCCCCCAGTGTCCTATTGGAGGGGGGCTTGATTTATGACTGATGTCAATCCATGCTATCTTTTGGAAATGCCGGTTGGCCCGGGTTTGTAGCTCTGTGTCGGTATTTCGGCTCTCGTCCATTTCAAAGAGTTTTTATTACCTACAGGCCCCCTTCTCCAGACATCTCACAGCAGGATTCCAAACTATTTGGCCTATTCTCGGTGCCATCCTACCAAAACTGTCACTTTGATGTAAACCAGTTCCACACTTTAAGGAAATCTGATAACTTTGGGGGGGAGAGGTCTTCCTTAGATCAGTGCTTCAGCTCAGAGCTAAAATGCTCTTATCAAAATACACCCATCATAATGCTACAAGCTGTTGGACCAGGGCAAGTCCCCATCCACGCTCAAGATTTATTTGGCCACTATCTCCTCATGTCATGTCAGGATTGATAGCGAGCCTCCGGGCTCATATTTTTTGGTGGCGCAGTTTTTTTAAAAGGTGCGCGCAGGCTGAGGCCTACCCGCGCTCCTTCTCTGCCCACGTGGCGCCTGGACGCACTTTCCAAGGCCCCGTTTGAGCCCTTGCAGTCAGTTGACCTAAGATTAGCGTCACTGAAGACTACTTCAGGCTCTTCTGTCAGAGTGGTTCTGCCAGTGCAGGGAAGCTGTGATCGTGGTGGTGGTGTGAGCAAAGAGGAGGGACCTCTGTGAATTTGATTACTTTCTACATTTAATTTTTTATAAGTAATGGTTACTCATTCCTCCTTTCTGTTTCCCGGTTACTTATTTTTATGTTTCCCTGTTGGTTACATTTTCCTGTTTCCCTGTTTTTTTATTAAATATGTAATTGTTACTTATTTCTTTTTTCCTGTTTCCAAATTGTAGGACAATACTTCTCATTACTTATTCTTTATACGTTGATCAAAAGTAATAGACAACATGTAGCAGGAGGGCTTAAGGATCTGCTATAGCTTTGTGCAAGGAAGTATTGTAATAAATAAAGGTAGGCTATGGCAAAGATTTGCTTTTTTATGGGCTGACAATTACTGGATTTTTCAATAAATTATTGATGATTACTTATTCTTTATTTTAATTTCCTGATTGAAGGACACTTATCTTTGCTTACCGTTATATATGAATTAAAACGTAACATACAGCACATCTCATCACATATTGTTTACTTCAGGCAACCCCTACAGGGGGGATATAAGTCACTGGAAGACTTAGTGATTGAAGTAATGGAGGTATTTTGGCCTTAAACCACTTGGCGAAGGGAATGATAGCCAACAAAAAAAGCACATGTACATAAGTATTCACAGCCTTTGCCATGACACTCAAAATTTAACTCAGGTGCATCATGTTTCCACTGATCATCCTTGAGATGTTTCTACAACTTGATTGGAGTCCACCTGTGGTAAATTCAGTTGATTAGACATGATTTGGAAAGGCACACACCTGTCTATATAAGGTCCCACAGTTAACAGTGCATGTCAGAGCACAAACCAAGCCATGTCCAAGGAATTGTCTGTAGACCTGGCCAAACTGCTCTCTACACAAATCATAACTGTATTAGCAGCTATTGTTAGCATGCACACTAGAAGCAAAATTATGAAATATAAGTATTGTAAATCCCCAGTTTCTTTGTATCCTGTCAATAAGAAGGACATCGTGTGTGAGGTGTTTTCCATGGGATTCTGGGATCAGGTAGATTCAGAAGATTCAGTTGCTAAAGTTACACTCTAATAATGTGACATCTAATTTTATGAGTTTTGTTCTGTCTTTGGAGACACAAGCAGCAATTTAGATTACATTTATTAAGTTTGTTTTTAATAATAGTTGTGTGATCTATTAATGGATTTTTTAACCTAAAAGCCACATTAATCACCTGATGCATGTTTGAAATTGTACAGGTTATATGTGTAACTACCTAATTTCTTATAAATACATATATGTTTTACAAGTATATTACATATATTTGATCAAGAAGGTTGCCGACCGGAACAGGAAGGTTGCCTGAGAGAGAGAGCGATCGAGCGAAGACAGCGGGGGTGCGGACGTGTCCGGGAGAACTGCGCCTCTGAAGTGAAGCAAGAACAACATCAACAGAGACACACACAGGAGTGCCGTGGATCTACCTCCAAGAAGTGAAGCAAAAACAACAGCGACACATAAAAGGGGAGTACTGCTAATATCTTTTTCTAATGCCATTTATTGTTTGTCGTGCAGCATGTTTACCATGGTTAGATCCGCCGACCATAATGATACATTTTACATGCACAAAATGCGTAGTTAATAAGGAGTTGGCAGAACGAGTATGCGTGTTGGAGGAGCATGTAGATACTCTTAGAAAAATAAGAGGCCACAAATTGTCTTGACTCGGTCTGTAGAAACACGAATTCGTCCTCTGTAGCTAGCAATAGGCCCACACCGGGAATAATAATAGGAATAATAGGAGTTGTTCCTAATGAAACTATGGAAATAATTTCAAATGATGGTTCATTTGTAAAGAATGAATTGAGAAAAAGATTAATAACTACCATCATTTATCTAACAACTATTAACTATGTTGTTGAAAGGGCTGCTGTAATAATTATTAAAACAGTCTTAGATATTTAAGTTAGATAAAAAGGAAAGAGATAAGCACATTGTTTTGAAAGTTTGACAGCTCCACACAAGAGTATTTACACTAGGAAGTAAAGTTGATTCAGTAACACAGGAGATATGATGCTGCTGATGACAGCTGAGTGCTGTACTGAAATAATCTGTGATAAATTGGGATCAAGATTATTATTTTGAATTGTCCCTTTACTGGAAACCTTATAGATTGTTTGAATGTCAACTACTGTCCATGTGATAGAGATGCCTTTTATAAGGAGGATCTCTGATGTTGTGTGAACCACACATTGTGTCTTCAGATGACCGATTTATTCCACAAGGCAGATATGCACATTATGAATCGTGTCCTGAAGGAACCGATGTCTGACCCGTAGTGGCAGAGGTGCATATGGAGAAGACGCTGTTGTTCTCGTTGAGACACAGTAGGCCGAGGGCGCAGCTTTAAAGACAGCCTCACGGCATCTTGAACAGACCAATGTTGAGGTCCACTACGACTGAAATTAAAGGTTTTTCCAGATTATAGGAATCTGCAATACATTGTGAAACAGCTCAAATGATATCTGCAGTAACATATATTCTTGTATTGATAGTTAATTTATAATGTACTTTTGGTGGAGATGTCAAATTATTCAAATGAATAGAATAAGAGTCATGAAGTAAGAATAAGTCCATTGCCCTTCTCTTGAGATTTGTAGAATGTACAATCAAAATGCAACAGAAATATATGTGGATAACTGAATTTGTAGAAATAACATTTTGCTGACTTTTGTATTCCCTTAGAAGCAAAAACAATGTATGTATTATGTAACTGGGGACTGACGTTTATGACCTGGGGCAGGATGAAATATAATTTGAGATACACAGTAAAGCTCCAGGAAATTGTAGGTGGCCACTGCAATTTCCATAAGAGAGCTCAATATTCAATAAGGTGTAGTTATGACATGACATAATTGTTTGCCTGACCAGGCAAAGAAAAAGACATTCCTATCCCCTGATTATTTGACTACCTCGCCGTACATACATACACACCTCGTAGGTGGCAGGTTGTGATGGATGGAAGCTGAAAACGCAGCACTATACCACCTGCCCCTGAGGAGAAAGAAATTATTGTAACTGACAAACTCGATTCTTTTGGCTTCTTTTGGCTTCGCTCTATTGCCATATAATGTTTTATATTAATACTAGCATTAGAAGTAGTTTGTATACAGACTGAGCAGATTAGATTTAGCAGGACAAGTAAAGGGTCAACAAGGTTGATTTGTTAGAAACTCCTGTCAGTAATGAAAGATTACACAGTGCCGAAATAGCCTACAGCTGTCTGCTGAAAATTTGTTTATGACTTAATCGTTTCTCAAGATAGGCAGAAATTGTTTCTGATAAAGAACGATTGACACTAGGTAAATGATGGTCATGGGATCGCATCTTCCTAGTGCACATCAAAGACGGACATCTGCTTTGGATCCATCACATCTTCACGGGAGGACAGATCGTAAAACGGACCCGGACCTGTATCTTCTGATTGGATGAACGGCCATAAGATGTTACGTCATTTTCCTATAAAGCTGCACTCATGTTTGTAAACGTTAAGTCTCACTGAAGGAATTATTCCTGACGTGGGGCTTCCGAGCCGGCTTGATTAAAGTTCTATTTGCTTTATCTCCACGACTTCTCCACTTATTTCCGAGACGGTTCTACAATCATGCACTGACAAAACTGAGTAATGATAACTTTAATTTCTCCCCTAAGGAGATGGCACGAAACTTGAGTGTCATCTGTGATCATAATCTATCCTTTGAATCACACATTCAGAATGTGTCGAGATCTTCCTTCCTCCAGCTTAGAAACATTGCTAGACTAAGACAATTCCTCTCCTTACAGGACACTGAGAAACTGATACATGCATTTGTTACATCTAGATTGGATTACTGCAATGCCATTCTGTCAGGTAGCACAAACAGAGCTATTTCTGCACTTCAGTCCAAAATGCTGCTGCAAGAATTCTAACTAAAACAAAAAAACATGAACACATCACTCCAGTATTAGCTTCTCTTCACTGGCTGCCCATGCGCTACATGATAGACTTTAAAGTGCTCTTATTTAAAGCACTTAAGTGACTGGCA
This sequence comes from Amia ocellicauda, assembly GCF_036373705.1. NCBI lineage: Eukaryota > Metazoa > Chordata > Actinopteri > Amiiformes > Amiidae > Amia > Amia ocellicauda. The sequence goes on from NC_089852.1 coordinate 32,569,678, forward strand.
CCTCCCTACTTAAAAGATCTCCTTATTGAATACACTCCAGGTCAGCCATTGAGATCTCAGGAAGCCGGTTACTTAGTGCTCCCTAAAATACAAAAGAAAACTGCAGGTGGTCGAGCATTCAGTTATAGGGCCCCGAAACTGTGGAATGATCTTCCAACCAATGTAAGAAATGCCCCCTCTGTCTTAGCCTTTAAATCATGGCTGAAGACTCATCTGTTTACTCTCTGTTTTTCTAGCCCATAGTGCCGCCGGTGTGCAATGGACATGCAATGCACAACTGTCTTTGGAAATGTCCTGCATTGCATGACCAGTATCTGAGCACAACTATTCCTTGTCTTCCAGCAACAGCCCCTTCTGAGAGTCCAATGAGGCACCTCATTCCCCACCATGGAAGTCTAACGTGGCACAACTCTCCTCCGGGGCACCCCACCACAGAGGGCCAACGGGGCATCCACACCCAAGGTCTGATGAGCCATAGCCACCTAAAGGCTGTTGATGGGTGTTGATGGTCCAACCCGCCCACCCCCGATGGCCGGCGAAAGGCCTCCTCCAGAGGGAAGACCACAGCCAGCAGCACCGGTCAATGAACTTTCTGATCTCCTTGCTGCTGTAATAACTATACTGCCTGGAGGGGAGGCAACCATTAGGCCTAGGCCCTAAGCCGTGGACCCCCAGAGATTAATTTTCTCCTACATACCATCCATAGGAGTTTTTTGTTTTTCTCTCCTCCGTGCCTAATTGGTTTATTTATTTAAATGTTCACTTATTTTAGATAATGTAAACTGTTTACAGGTCTATATTTATTTTACTTTATTGAATTTAGGTATTTTATTTTGCTATACATTTGTTGTATGTTTACCACTCTGTAAAGCGCTCTGTGGCTACCCTACGAAGGGCGCTATACAAATAAAAATTGATTGATTGATTGATTGAACATTGTTTCCTACAGTGAAGTTGATCATTGTTACTAAACAAGTAGTTAGACTTGATTCAAAATCATGAAAGGCATCGACCACATCAAACCAGAGGAGCTTTTCCAGATCAGCAGGGACACACAGACCCGGGGACACAAATGGAAATCGGGCTTCAGGGCATTCAAGACAGAAAACAGGAGACACTTCTTCACACAGAGAGTTGTCACAACCTGGAATAAACTACCCAGCGATGTGGCTGAAGCTGACAATTTGGGAACATTTAAAAATATACTGGATAGTAGCCTTGGATTACTTAGTTATCAATGGACACCAAACAAACATGATGGGTCGAATGCCCTCCTCTCATTTGTAAACTTTCTTATGTTCTTATGACTACATTAAACCTCTTTCTAGTAACTGTAAGCAGGACTTTAGACTCATGGGCAATTTCATAAAATTAGGATATGAAAATCAGGTTATTTTTTTAAATCTCGAGTGGTATCCTAACCATCGTGTGTGTGTGTGTGTATACAATTGTATAATCAATGTCATGAATTGAATGTTCTAGCAGGTAGTCCACCAGCCTCCTCAGTTGCTTCAGTTTAACCTCACTGAAATAGGAAGAGCTTGACATGAGAGAATAAAGAACAAGCAGCATAAGCATGCCCTGTAAGGGATGACATTGAGGTTCCTACATGGCTAAACTTGAATGACAGGATGCCTATGTAGGAGCACCTGAGTGAAACCTCTGAATATGAACAGTGTGCTGTCCTCGGTATATGTCCTATATATAGCAGTCAGTCAGATAAATGCATTCCAAACATCAAGACTCTGAACACAGTTGACCTCTTGTCCACAGGTTTATTGAAGTTGCAAGGAAAGCGTGAAACTAAAACATACAAAAAGCATAATCAACACTATGCTTGCTTTTTGACCTGCTTGCTTTTTTGACCATAAATCTAACCAAATCCCTTAGGTTTCCTTACTGCTACAGGCTTCATGTGTGCATTGTATATCCAACTCCAAATGTAATACATATAGCACCGTATTTTAACATGCAATCAACAATCTATTCATTTATGTACTTGTAATTAGTCTTATATGAACTTCCAATGACCTAAGAACAGTGTAGACATTGGCAATAGAATCTCGAGTTTCTAGCATCAAACTTTCTAGCATGCAACTTTATTCAAAAAATAATTATCTACAATTGTATATAACAATACAACAAAACAATACATACCCAAGATGCTACCAAAGGAATAAGATGTATGCAGGATTAGCTGGATTAATTGAGATAAAACAAGACAACTGTCTGTGTCATGCTTAGTTACTTCCTGATCACTATTCACATGATGTAACTTCCTGTTACTGACAGACTGTAATTCTTAAAGTGACCACAATGAAATACAGAAACTCGAAATACAAAAACTAATAATGACTTTAGAAAACAGAAACAAGACTTTTACCATATGAACATAGTTGTAACAGAACAAACAGATTGGAATGAGATATTCATATAGAGCCAGTAACAACACCATGAGCTAAACTCTTGATAGATTCTCACACACATAACTGCCATGCATGGAAACATACAGACCCCATAAAACCAACAATTCAAGGAGAGTAGAGTCATGTGATGGTACCTGCTCCTCTGTACAGTGAGATGCTCCTGTCCGATGAATAGATGAAGGCAGTTCTGTGCTCTCCAGCAAGCTGATGTAAGATATAGTATGAATCAGGACCCAGGAGGATATCTTTACAACAGTGTCTGAATGGTGATAAATAAACATCTCTAGTATCATGTAACACTATGTAAAACTAATTTCCTCTTGCTAGGGGGAAATCCAGATATCCAGATATCCAGATATCCAGATATTATCCAATTAATTACAGGGCTATGTTCACTTCTAATGAGCATTATCTGGTACAGCACTCAAATTAATGAGATTATGTTTTATCTTGTTTTATTTACTTGATATTTTTATTCTTACAGCAATATACATGAGAAACATGCTTTACAATCTTTCTATTCACATATAAAATGGGATACATTTGTCAATTTTGTTATAATCAAATCCAAATGAATGTCCATGGAATATATGTAGCATGACTAGGAGTAGAGAGAGAAAATGTATCTGAGATTAAGCAGAGAAAAAAAACATAAAAAAACATTATTTACTTAAAGTCTGGACTTTGCACAATACAGGAGCATGTGCTTCACCCAATGTGAAATAGCATATCTGACAGCTGAGATGCATTGTACCACATTTAAAGTTCTTTGATATTTATATTTTGATTTCACATTCCATTTATATTATGTTCATGATTTTTTTTATAATTTATTCAGTAACAGATACATTATATTAATAGTGCTACAGTAAACTTCACAATGTGTGGTTGTGTGTGTAAATGTGTATATATACAGACGGGTGACAAATTAAAAGAAAAACCTGAATAAATGAGTGGAGGAACATAACGAATCCAGATGCCTCCAAAGAGGTGTACTGCATGATAAAATTAGGCAATTAACATCCTATCATGTTCTGTGGCATGTGTAAAAATGATGCAAAAGCCCAGCTGACCTCAATTTTGGATCAAGATGGCAAGAGGAAAGGATCTAAGTGACTTTGAAAGAGGGGTCATTATTGGGGCATGAATGGCAGGAGCTTCAGTCACAAAGACTACTCAACTGGCTAGTGTTCTCCACAAGTGGGTGAGTGCATGTGTGGCGACACCAAGAGAACGGCACAGACCTGACTGCTTGACCCCTACAGTGAGGGGGGCCTGGCATAGTTTGGGTCCACTTGTCCACTTAGAGGGAAGGGTCACTGCAAATCTTTACAAAGTGATCACCTTTATCCTATGGTGAAACATTTCTATCCTGATGGGAGTGGTCTCTTCCAGGATGACAATGCCCCCATCCACAGGGCACTGAATGGTTTGATGAGTATGAAAATGATGTGATTCATATGCTATGGCCTTCGCAAAAACCAGATCTCAACCCAATTGAACACCTATGGGAGATTTTGGACCAATGTGTTAGACAGCGCTCTCCTCCACCATCATCAAAACACCAAATGAGGGAATATATTTTGGAAGAATGGTGTTCCATCCCTCCAGTAGAGTTCCAGAGACTCGTAGAATATGTGCCAAGGCACATTGAAGCTGTTCTGGTGGCTCGTGGTGGCCCAACACCTTACTGAGACACTTTATGTTGGTTTTTAATGTAATTTGTCACCCGTCTGTACACACACACACACACACACATATATATATATATATATATACTGCTCACACAAATTAAGGGAACACTTAACATTGATTTCTGAACTTAGAGTGTTCGCTTATTTTTTTTGAGCAGTATATATATATATATGTTTTGGATTCCATGTATTTATGATACTACTGTTAGAGTGTAAGTCCACAGTTCTGCAATTTGAAGTGACATAGAATGCTCTTGGAATTGAAGCACTTTGAGGACTATTCTAGCACCGGCAATATCAGTTTAGGACAGAGCAGTTTTTTTGTCTTTTCTTTGAGCTTTTGACTTCTTAATCCATAGATTATTGGATTTAGTAAAGGAGGTAAGATGAGAAAGTACACAGAAAGAAGAACCCGGATCACTAGAGGAACGTATTCCATGTCAAATCTACTCTGAAACAGTTCAAACAAAGTAGAAACAAAGAAATTGATGACAGTCACTAAATGGGGAACACAGGTGTTCAGAGCTTTAGATCGTGATGCAGCGGACAATTTTAAGCAGACTCTGAGTATATGTACATATGAATACAGAATCAGGAGAGCCAGGGGGAAAATATATACGGTATTTAAAATTGAACCCATAATATTGTTAATGGTGACGTCAATACAAGCAAGTTTGACTACTGAATAGTTGGCACAGTATACCTTTTCAATGGTTCGTTTGCACAGTGGCAGTCGACTAGTTACGACTATCATTACTGTAAATATAACAAGAGGAACCAGCCAAGTTAGGGCTATGAGTTTATATACTCTTGATGAAGACATAATGGTGCTGTAGTGAAATGGGTGACAAATTGAAACATATCTGTCATACCCCATCACAGCTAAAGCCATATACTCACACATGCAATATGTGTGCAAACAATATATTTGTATTAGACAAGCTGTGTGAGAAATCTCATGACTTTCAGATAAAATATTGACTAAAAGAGCAGGGCACAGAGCAGTACTCCCATACAAACCGTTAACCTGTAAACTGCATAAAAACATGTACATGGGCTCATGAAGACTGCTCTCCACACAAATCACACAAATAATAACTGTGTTAGCAGCTACTGTTAGCATGTACACTAGAAGTATGATTATAAAATATAAGTATTGCAAATCCCCAGTTTCTTTGTATCCTGTCAAGAAGAGTGACGTCATGTTTGAGGTGTTTTCCATGGCATTCTGGTATCAGGTAGACCTAGTGAAGGAAAGAAGATTCAGTTGTTCAGGTTACATTCATATACATATCGTCTCCTGTCTTGCATGTGCCCAGGCAGTTCTGTGCACATCAAGCCATTGCTGGTAGATATATACTTTACACCGAGACCCAGTAGAATACCTTCACCACTGTGATTTAAAGTTGTTAAATTGTTTTAATTATCGCTGAAGCTGGGTAATTAATCAATTGGGACATCCAAACCTCTTTAACTCTCATACACTAATAACTTGAAAATAAAAATAGTACATAGCATCATTAACAGAAAGCAGGGGGGAAGTGTGGAAGTAGTTAAATGTTATAAAATATTGTTTTTCCAGATTGTTCCAGATCTCAAAGGCAGGAGGACTTCTGCACTTTGTATTATGCTTATATTTTGTAAGTCGCCCTGGATAAGAGCATCTGCCAAGAAATAATAATAATAATAATAATAATAATAATAATAATAATGATCCTCCAAATTTCCTCCTGTTTTTATTTTATTTACCATCACAATGCATTTAGATTAGCGTGTCAGCATTTTGACCACACAGTTCAATGTATTCCACTACAGTTTGCTGACACATGCATTGTTTTTTCTGATGACAATTTAGAGAAGTACTTCCGCCAATGGCAGAGCATGCAATTACTACATCCAGTTTGTGACTCTTTAGTCACTGTGCTGTCATAACAACTAAACACATCACGGGGTGCAGGAAGCAAATCATGCAACACCACATAACACGGGAGGAGTTGTCACCTATTAACACAGCTAATGCAGGACAACAGCAGGCTCTACCATGACATACAAACCATAAACATGGGAGCATTGGCCGCTTGCTACAATGCAATAATGAACAAACTATATACAGGGCGGCCTCATAAGGCAACGTACCTTTAGGCCGCTTGACAGACCCTGGGAACACATTGACATGACTGTCAGCAAGTAAAACAATCCAATTTCTATTGGCACAAAATTATTTGAAACACAACTAAAACTAACAGTAAATACATCCAACAAGTCATTATTTTTTGCAGGGGAATGCAAAATATTTTCGGAGGGAATGCAAAATAATTAGCTATTCTTATTCCTCCACATTAGAGGTTCTGTGGTGGCTCTGAATTTTGTCAAGATACACAGTTAAAAAATATTTTAAAGAAAATCGATTATGTAACTTGGCCTTTCCATTAGAACACATTTTACATGCAATAAAACTAGTCTGAATGCAACTGAATTCAAAGTGTATTAAACTCAAAATATCAGTACACTCAAGTTTGACCTGTGAAATATTGTCACAATCAACCTTTCTATGACTCTGCCACACAGCTGCCATCTGACTGCTAATATAAAAACTGTACGGAATGCACATGCTGGAGAAATCCACATCAGAGCAATAAGCTTATAAACTTGTATAGGTACGGTGGCTCCTTGAGGACATGAAAAATAAAAAGCCCCTCTGGTTATCTTGTGATCACGACATAACGAGTTGTTTTGTCATGATCACGAGATAAATTACCTCGCGTTAACTCGTGATCACGACATAACGGGGCGTTATGTTGTGATCACGAGTTATCTCTCACTAGGTGAGAAGAAGTGTTGTGTTTTTAATGAGACATTGCTGAGATTAACATGGCAGAGGCAGTGCTGGATCAACTAATTCGATTTTATTTCCAACAAGGCTTAACGCAGATAGAAATCGTTTTATGTCTTTCAATAATTGAAGGGCTGCACATCAGTGTGCGATACCTTAGACGTCAACTTCACAGACTTGGACTTCACAGACACAAACATCAAAGTGATCCTGAAGCTGTGGTGAACTTCATTACAACACAAGGTTAATGTATACTTACTGGACTGAAAGGTGCATAAATACTTTTAATTTGTTAAATTATATTGACGTTTATTTAATGTATAGAAGGGTCATATTATTTCCTAAATATAATAACCTATTTGTACGTTAAGCGCACGGTGTAGTGTAGTGCACATCCACACATTGATGGATGCTTTCTTTCAGTATATCAGTACTACTGAGAAGGATGTCTTGCAGGAAGCTATAGCAGATTTTGAAAGTGCAGATTATGATGAGCTACTCAGTGTACTTAGCAGCCATGAATGCACAGTTTTGCCAACAAAGGAAAACCTGGAAAGGCTGGTGCAGGAAATTGCACACATAGAATTAGTGCAGCAGCCAACATTTATTATTCAGTCGGCAGCCCATTCTGAAACCCATTGCAGAAGACATTCTGACACAAGGTCTGAATAAAATACTGGAAAATCTTCAATCAAAGGCAAGAAATGTGACAAAAAGCTTCCAGTTTCCTTTGCATATGTCACAGTCTGAGACAACTGTCTCAAATCATCTGCAAAGGTATGTCAGCGAGAAGGATGAAAAGGAGCTTGCTTTGTTTCTGAGGTACTGCACTGGATCTGACCTATTTCTTTCCAAGACTATCAGGGTCGTCTTCACTGAAATTAGTGCATTTACTCGAAGACCAGTTACTCATACATGTTCCTGCACTTTAGAGTTGGCAAGGAGCTCTGAAAACTATGCCAATTTCAAATCTGAATTCAACTCTGTGCTAAATAGCAGTGTTTGGGTTATGGACATTGTGTGAGTTCTTCTGTGAACAATTTTAAAGGGGAACTTTGATTATATGGTTTTCAATATTTTTTATTTTTGTAATATGTTCAGTGGGATTGCAAAACAATTTAAAGGACAACAGTTTTTTGTTTATGCTACAACATTTTAAATAGTGTGGTGTAATATATATATAACATTTTATTTACATCTGGACCATTTTTTTACTCAGTTTACAGTGTTCAAATTGCTTTAAATGGACTCATCAGAAGAATTTGAGAACTACACTTCTCATCACCCACATAATAAATACATGAAAAGGAGGATGAAGGGAAATGTTCTTCTGAAGGGTAATCTTGAAAACATGTTTTATTTTGATTGTGGTTGTTAACAGAGAATACTAATAACTGTTTTACATGAACAGTCCCTTATTTTAATTGGTAAAAGAGACTTGACGTTTTATTTATTTTTGACAAAATAATGCATATAGTATCTTTTAGAAGCTTACTTTAGTTCTTAGGGTTGGGCTAACATATTACTGTTGATAGTGGTAAGCATTGGTTGAATGTGATACATCAGTCCTATGGACCATTACAGGATTCATAATATATACAGGATTACTAGTTTTGTAGACATTATGCTATTTTATGTATTTTCCCTTATTTCCATTATTCTTACACTACTATTTGTTTTTGTATAGCCTTTTTTCCATTCCAATAATGACTGAAAAGAGTAAAGAAGCAAGCCAAATGTATATAGTTTCTTAGAATAAGTGGCAGTGTGTGTTAAATGCACAGTATTTAAGTCACAACATGTTAAAATGCAATGTTTGAAAAATGTTGTTTAATAATATTCTAAAAAATGTTTCTTTCAGAATGGTATGTGCCTTATTGATTACTGTATAGTATTCATGTCACTAGGCATTTTTACATGTAAGTTTGAGTCATGCTAAATATCATGCTTTATGTGTTAAAGTGTGACTCCAACTTATATGTAAAAGGCTACACTGTCTGCAGTCATACTATGTTTAACAATGGGGTGCAAATTAAGTACTTTTCTGTTTATATTGTTTATACATTCACACTGAAAATTCAGACCAGATTGCATTTTCCATGTATTCACGGCACCTTTTAATTTATAAAAACTTTAAATTATCTTTGATTAAACAATAATAATAATACAAAAATTAAGTTAAGCATTGCCTTTTTATTTAGTTCTGGGTTGTGAGCAGAAAGTGAGCAGAAATATAAACACACAAAAAGGAAACATTACGAGTCAGACTGTTTGCTCTTCATGAGCTTTTAAATAATCTAATGTCACCAAAGTTACATGTTATACTAGTTAGAAGGTAAGTGTTTTTTATTAACTTTAATATTGTTTATAAAACTATATTTAGCAATGGCATGTTTCTATGTACAGATTAATTCAGTCAAAATCACTATGGTAAAACAGGTGGATGCCAATACTTACGTAACCTTTTTGGATATCTATGGAGTGAAAGTATTAGTGAAGTGAAGTATTAACACCCCACTGTAATGTAGATTGGTCAACTGTAATCTTTCACAAGGATTAATCAGTGTTCATACATTTCAAAAACATATTCATCATTACATAAAAGTAACAATGGGGCTTTTACATGCAAGTTGTAGTCATGATAAATATTGTGTTCTAAGTGTTAAATTGGTATTGGTTACATTAGCTGCATTACATGGATGAGTCCTTACTAGTATTGACCTGATGGGCTTGCTTTCCATCATCAGGACTGTGTTTCCATCTATGCTTTAAAGTTGTGATGCAAATTCCTAGAATAACAGCTATATAGATCAATCTATATTTGTGGAGTCACACTATTGCTAGAGGTCACAATGATGTAAAGCAAGCCCATCAGGTAAAAACTGGTAAGGACTTGTCAATGTAACTGAGCCATTGATGCTATGAGATTTAACTCCGCTATACAATCTTAAATTTAACAATTAAAGCACAACATTTAACATGACTCCAACTTGCATTTTAAAAGACACATGTTTATTTTGTGACTATGTTAATGTAACTTAAAAGTATACTTAATTGAGTCCTTAGTTTAACTAGTAGTTTCTTAAAATAAGACCTTTCTAAATGTGGGGAATAAAAAAGCTCTGATTAGTTGGAATTAAAATGAGCCTATAGGGGAACTCCAGGACCAGGGCTGCACCATGCTAGGTACTACAGAATGTCCCTTAACATAGGTCTCAGATTTTGGTAGAGAACTACTGCTTCTGTGGCAGTTTCAGGAGGCTGTAAATAGTGTTCATCCATGAGCAGGACACACAGCTCAAACAGATCTTTCTTACAAGGAACTTCTGATTTCCAAATACAGACATTAGCTTGTAAACAAACATCTATACGCTCAGGGTCAACCATCACACAGGTAGTCCGTTGTATCATAAAGTTCAGGCAGATTGTACATCAGGAACGGCTTGCCATGCACAACGTTTTCATTACGAGTTGATCGGATGTAATGCCTGTTCCACAGGGTCACAAAAGTGTCAAGTTCATCGTAAAAAAAAAAAAAAAATATATATATATATATATATATATATATATATATATATATATATATACACTCACCTAAAGGATTATTAGGAACACCATACTAATACTGTGTTTGACCCCCTTTCGCCTTCAGAACTGCCTTAATTCTACGTGGCATTGATTCAACAAGGTACTGAAAGCATTCTTTAGAAATGTTGGCCCATATTGATAGGATAGCATCTTGCAGTTGATGGAGATTTGTGGGATGCACATCCAGGGCACGAAGCTCCCGTTCCACCACATCCCAAAGATGCTCTATTGGGTTGAGATCTGGTGACAGTGGGGGCCAGTTTAGTACAGTGAACTCATTGTCATGTTCAAGAAACCAATTTGAAATGATTCGACCTTTGTGACATGGTGCATTATCCTGCTGGAAGTAGCCATCAGAGGATGGGTACATGGTGGTCATAAAGGGATGGACATGGTCAGAAACAATGCTCAGGTAGGCCGTGGCATTTAAACGATGCCCAATTGGCACTAAGGGGCCTAAAGTGTGCCAAGAAAACATCCCCCACACCATTACACCACCACCACCAGCCTGCACAGTGGTAACAAGGCATGATGGATCCATGTTCTCATTCTGTTTACGCCAAATTCTGACTCTACCATCTGAATGTCTCAACAGAAATCGAGACTCATCAGACCAGGCAACATTTTTCCAGTCTTCAACTGTCCAATTTTGGTGAGCTTGTGCAAATTGTAGCCTCTTTTTCCTATTTGTAGTGGAGACGAGTGGTACACGGTGGGGTCTTCTGCTGTTGTAGCCCATCCGCCTCAAGGTTGTACGTGTTGTGGCTTCACAAATGCTTTGCTGCATACCTCGGTTGTAACGAGTGGTTATTTCAGTCAAAGTTGCTCTTCTATCAGCTTGAATCAGTCGGCCCATTCTCCTCTGACCTCTAGCATCAACAAGGCATTTTCGCCCACAGGACTGCCGCATACTGGATGTTTTTCCCTTTTCACACCATTCTTTGTAAACCCTAGAAATGGTTGTGCGTGAAATTCCCAGTAACTGAGCAGATTGTGAAATACTCAGACCGGCCCGTCTGGCACCAACAACCATGCCACGCTCAAAATTGCTTAAATCACCTTTCTTTCCCATTCAGACATTCAGTTTGGAGTTCAGGAGATTGTCTTGACCAGGACCACACCCCTAAATGCATTGAAGCAACTGCCATGTGATTGGTTGGTTAGATAATTGCATTAATGAGAAATTGAACAGGTGTTCCTAATAATCCTTTAGGTGAGTGTATATATATATTCCTGATGTTAAATGGTATCAGATTAGAACGAACAAGTATAAGATGATTAATAAGGATTTTACACAGCTTCACTTAATTAAAACTGCATTTCAATAACTTGGTTCAGGGAACGTGAACTCCTAGCAAATGTATGACAATACAAGGAAAATTAGCTCACTGATATCCAGTCAGAGTGGATCATTAATCAAATTCAGCCAAACTAAATGCATCAATTAAATAATAAATTCATAATAATCATAAAATAATAGGGCATCCAAATATGCACTGAATTTAATAACAACACTTATGTAAAATAAATAAATACATCAATTAGCTTTGTCAGAAGCACACTAGACATTTTCAAAAGACACAAATAAACTAACTTTCTGAGTAAGTAAGCTAATGAATATAGCACTGCAGTTTGGTGCTGGACAAATTCATGTTGGACACACAGCAGCAGTAATGTACATCATAGCATTATGTTTGATTCTGTGATGACCTACATACATACAAACAACTATGGGTATTGGGTAATATTTATTACTACTATGTCCACAATATTGTGCTTGTCAGGACAATGGCATAGAGGTGTGCACTGCTATATTACCAAGGAGGTATGCATTCAGGATGTGTCAGACTCGAATGCACGATGTACGCATTGTGAGCTCCCCATGTATGTGTGTGTGTGTGTGTGTGTGTGTGTGTGATTGGTGCAGAAAGTTGTGCAAGGTACAAGAAATGCTATATTCCAATGTCCAATGTAGCGCAAACATTTGCACCATGTTTGAATATCTATTTTTAGCCAAGTTGCGTTTTTCTTGCGCGGCACACATTTTGCATGGAAATTGCACAAAGTTTGAATATCGGGCCCATACTCAATTTGAAGTTTGTTTTCTAGGTGTTTTTTTTTTTTTTTTGCACAAAAGTTTCTGAAAATATTAGTATTTAAAGATGTGTGAAATTAATGCAAGAGTTGGCTATAATAATGTTACTGTACAGATCTGTGTAAAGTAGTATGCTTCACAGCTTATGAGTTGTTTTTTTGCAAGAAACATTTCTTCACCCTGGTACTAATGTTTTTCGTTCTGATTCCATAAATAACTGGATTTATGAGAGGTGGAATGATCAAAAAGTAAACTGAAAGGAAAATACGAACCTCATGGGGCATATGGCTCATGTCAAATCTGTTTTGAACTATTTCAAAAAAAGCTGAAATGAAAAAGTTTATCAGAATAACTAAGTGTGGAGTGCAGGTGTTCAGTGCCTTAGCTTGCGATTCCTTGGAAGATCTCAAGCAGATTTTGAGGATTATTGAATAGGAATACATAATGAGAATTACAGGGAGAACTGTACTTGAAACAAGATTAATTAGACCATAGATATTATTAATGGATGTGTCTATACAGGAAAGTTTGGTGATTGAATAGCTGGCACAATAAACCTTTTCTATGATTTTTCCACACAAAGGAAGCTGCAGAGTTAATATGAAATGTATACCAAATGTACATATAGGGTATAACCATGACAATATTATCAGCATAATTACTTTTGCAGTAGTCATGATCATATTGTATTGCAAAGGATAACAGATTGACAGATACCTGTCATATCCCATCAATGCTAAACTTGAAAATTCACATTGGCCATATATGTACAAAAAAAAAACCTGTACCAGACAACTGATTCCAGAAATTTCATGACGGTCTGACAGGATGTTAGTTAACAGGCAGGGGCAGAGTGCAGTGCTGCCAAATATTGCATTAACAGAAAGGCTACACAGGAAGAAATACATGGGCTCATGGAGGCTCCTCTCTACATAGATCACAACTATGAGAATTAAGTTTGCAGAAATAGTAAAGATGTACAGCAGTAGTAAAATGGTAAAATAAAAATATTTAATGTCTCCAATTTCAGAGTATGCTGCCAGTATGAAGGTAGTGCCAGATGAGTTCATCATGTTGTAACCTCTGAACAGGGTCTAGTTAGAAGGAAGAAAATAAATATATATTTTTTATATATTGTATTCTCAAGATATTATTAATGCAGGGAGATCTAGATTGATATAGATATGCAAGAAATATTTGAGTTTCTTAACAATTTGCTAAGATTCACATTCATTATTCATTTTAAGTTTTAAAAAGTTTTTACTTTTGTTTACTTTTTACTTTCTCTGCTGGAGTTTCTTATATTGGCAAGGGTGCATATATCAGTCTTTGTAAATTTTTTAAAAAGAAAAATGGTATATTATTATAAATAATATAGTGTTGCACAATTTGTGAAAATCTGAACAAATAATTACTAAAGAGAATTAACAGTTTTGTCCCTATGTAGTGTGTGTGGTTAGAGTCCCTCCTCACCCCCCTCCACTTGGATTTGAACTGCAGTCTCTCAAACACACCTGTGAGCGGCTGCTCCCCACAGTCTCACCACTGGACCTATGAACTAAGACCTAATGAAGACCCAGCTAGAGGGGTTGAGAATACCGCAGATAAAAGTAAACTCACACCTTGGCATATTAACACCAACACTTTATGGCTTAATCAAATTGAAAAAAACAAAATTATAAAAATTTAATTTAACTGACACTGGCACTGGCCAGCTATGTAAATGTTTATATGTATATAATAAATGTACACAGTAAATGCTGAATAACCGTTGATTCAATGTAAATATGAACTGAAGAATAAACATCTAGATTCTCATTAAAATCCAAATTGTAAAATCATAATCCAAACCTGGAAATGGTGAATCTGTTGAATTTATGCTACAAACCAGCTATTTGCAGTTCAGAAGCAAACTGAAAAAGAAATACATATATACACAGTAAATGCATTTTTAAGAAATAGGATTTTTAAGGCAGAAGCTTATATATATATATATATATATATATATATATATATATATATATATATATATACACATATACACTGAAATTGTCTAAACATAAAGTAAGCACTCAAACTATTTACACACTGTACAGTTATCAATAATTTATATATATATATATATATATATATATATATATATATATATATATATATATATATACACACATATATAAAAAAAAGCAATATGTTGTCAGACAAATACACAAAAATGACAGCAGATAGTACAGGTTAAATTAATGAGATCAAGCATTACTACCATTTCTCTTCTGAAACGCATGATGTCCACACAGACGTTACACCCTGTTAGTATTTGAAGAGATTCAAGCTTTATACATGGTCTTTGTTTATCGGTAGAACCTTGAGACCGTGTTGACTTAAAACTCCCATGGATCGACTACCACTGGAGATTTAGCAAGGATCATTAAAAAAGGTGAACAAACTTAACTCAACACCCATGCAGTGAATTACATCACTGGAGATACTGGCTGAACATGTAACTAAGGCAACCGTTCCTCCTGTTCTGAGACATCAGTAAGGGAAAGCCTCAGGGTTATGCATAAAATGTTCTGTGTGTTTCCATGACATTAGAAGCTATTATTGTTTCATTATCTATTTTTCCCCGGCAAGGTAGCTGTTACTAAAAATGACTCAATTTTAAATATTTAAAATATATGGGATATATTTTAACCATATTTTATTCTGGAGACAATATATTTATTTTATAGGTTGAAAATAGTTAGTAGAAATTAACCTCACCAAATAATTTCCGCTATCTACAAAGTTATCAAACATCCTTTTTAAACAAGATAGTCTTTCTTCCATCTTTGAGATGCAATGCATTATATGAGTAACCGGGGGCGCTTTTCTATATTCTATTTAATTGAAAACCTCATTTCATATTCAAAGCTTTCTTAAAAAAAACAAAAATTGCATTTTTGAACACGATGCACCTGGATTGTATTAGAGACACTCTTCCTTAACATAAAGGTTATTATTCAACCAGTCATGTTTTCACCTGGCCTGACAAGAACACTTTGTCCCCGAAGTGCTCTCTCTAATAGCTGGCCTCATGAATATTCATGATTATTCCAAATTCTATACATTTGCAATTCATTAGTTGTAGTAGGGGTGTGTCAGGCCAGCACTGTGACTGTTCCTCTATTCTGCACCAGAGGTCGCTGACACAACAGATCCTTCTCAATCTTGTCTTTCCCCTCATTATTGAGTTATTGCCCAGCGGTTATCTATCAATTATCTCACACCTATCTCCACTTACCTCTACCCTAGCTTTAGTATTTATACACCTCTGTTAGTTCTCTTTCAAGTCGGAAGCACTGCCCAAGGGGGAGGGGTTTCTGCGCACTTCCGCAGGAACCTGATCGAAATGTCACTCTATCAAAGCTGCCATTGGCCCCTGTGCTCGTCACTCAGAACAGGTCCCTTCCCACTTCCTGTTCTATATAACGTGACGTCAGCGCAGGTTCGTCCTCTTTTGCCTTTTTACCTTGACCTGAGAACGTGAGCTCTCCGTGTCTTGTCTTGTGCATTAGACTCTGATTGTTTATTAATTATTATTGCCGTTATTATTGTCGTTGTCTATTTGTGTTATTAGTTATTATTATTGATAGCTAATCCGACTCTGTTCTGTCTGTGCTCCTGGGCTCTGGTGCACTTCGGTTTCAGTTTTGGCTACAAATAGCACACTTAATAGTAGTTGTGTTTATATAGTGTCTTATATATTCTGACTGCTTGCTGTGTTGGTTTTTTGTCCACAGGGATTTTTCCTCCACAGCAGGAGCGCTAGCAGTGGCAGTAAAATCCGAGGCCCGAAGCCAGCGAAGACTCGGAAGAGGGGGAGGGAGCCCGGGGGCCCCCCGTCACTCACTGGAGTGGGAGATCTCTGGACGCGGCGACGACTGCGGCGGCGTCCGGTGAAACCCTATCTCGGAGATAGCGGTGGCGGCGGATCAGATGGTCACGGTGATGCGCCAGGGGGCAAGGGCGACAGGGCGATCCTTGGCAGCCATTGTGGTGGCGCGCCGCCAGCTTTGGCTGTCCCAGGCACGGTGGGTCCCTGAGGTGGACAGGACTCACCTCATGGATGCCCCTATCTCGCCGGGCTTTACTTTTGGCCCCTCTGTGGAGGAGATACTATCACGCACTCTTCAGGAGAGGGAGGAGTCCCTGCAGCTGGCCTGAGTGTACCCAGTGGCACCTCAGGCTCAGCAACGCAGGCTGTCTGCATACACAACCTATCGTTATCTTTCAAGTCGGAAGCACTGGCCATGGGAGGGGTTACTGTATAACAAAACCATCGCAAGGGAGGAGGCAGCGAGCTGATAAGGGAGCTTGCCCAGAGGTGCACCGCTGGGGGCCTTGGCAACACAACTCCAGACAGTAACCTCAGGGGCCCCATAGGGCCGCATCTAAGCTGCCCAGGAGCGAGGACCATAGTCACGCTCTTACCAGGATCTGTCTGCAATCAGCATATACAAAGCGGGGCTACAGAGGTTTACTCTCATTCCCTCCGCTTACAATAGCAAGGCCGGCTGCTCTGCTAATGCAGCTAGGAGCTAGGCCGTATCTACTTGCACAATATCTGGCGCAGGCAATCAAGCAACTTGTGCGAACTCCGCGCACAACATGGCAGTGGACCCCTGATCCAATAGGAACGGGGCTACAGACCCACTGAAAGGTACAACATAATACACAGCCGGCTAGTCAACAGAATAGCCAGGCTGAACAACAATATACATTATATCGCATGACAGCAAGATTTTCATGCTGCTGACAGGCAGTACAGGAGCATCCTACTCAACTGAATAGTACAGAGTGGAAGCGCTTCCCTGTACTGACAACTTAGTTTTCGTACAAAGGACCTATATACACCATGGAGCGCAGTAACGAACATGCGCCACCCATGGAACATAGGAGCAGTTGACACCTGTTAGTTAGATCGGCTAACGCAGGGCAACATGAGCTCTACTGTGTTGACAAATTAACTATATACACAGCATGAAGACTCTGTATTGGAATGATTAAGAAAGTGTTTTATATTAACTATATCATATTTTATATTGATGTTAGCATTAGAAATGGCTTGTATACAGACTGAGCAAATTAGCTTTATCTAGCCTAGCAAAACCAACAAAGTGGTTGTTAAAGATACATCCTATTGAAATTATTCTCTATGCTTCTTCTGTTTTTGTATAATAAGAGAAATGGGTTTCTCCGAATGTATCGCCCATGGGTTTTCCTGAAAGTATCCACCCTTGGGTTTGTCTGTATGTGGATTTCCTGTTTCTCCTCTCAAAGCTAAAGATGTTACCACGTTGTTAAGAAAACCACAAGATCGTACCGTTTGTATGCTGTAACAGGACCAGACATCTGCCTCTATGATGACCTCCTCCCTTGGGAAGGGCAGCCTACAAACTTTCCAGAGCTTGCATCTTTTGAAGCTTTTGATTCGATGAATGGCCACAAGATTCTACGTCATTTTCCTATAAAGCTTCACTCATGTTTGTAAACATTAAGTTCTCACTGAAGGAATTTCCTGACGTTGTGCTTCCAAGCCGGCTTGATGAAAGTTCTATTTGCTTTATCTCGACGACTTTTCCAGTTATTTCAGAGATGGGTTCTACACAGCGGAACACGAGAGCCTGCTCACGTGCTTACCGCTGAGGGCAGCAGCAGTGGACTCTTGCTCTATGGCACACAATCAGAGCGGGTGACAGACCTGCTGTCCAAGGAACTATGCACACAGCGAGGCAGCGAAACTCGAGCGCCAACCGCTGGGAACAGTGGCAGTGAGCTCCATTCTACACCTTTCCAGAACGGAGCCACAGTCCTGCTGTTTAACACATATTATGCATACAGAGTGGGGTACAGGCCAGAGGCATGCACCAGCATTTCACAATGCATAAAAAATGAGCTATATACAGGGCGGCCTTGTATGGCAACATACCTGGAGGCCGCATGACAGACCCTGGGAACACATCGACAGGGCTGTCAGCAAGTCCAGGAGCAACTTGTGTGGGTGCTCGACTGGAAGGCATAGTCCGGTGGAAGGGAAGACACATTTCAACAGCTCCATCAGGATGCACTTACAGGGGCAGACTGGGAGAGGAAAGGCAGGAGCCAGAGCCCATAGGCTACTGGGGCTTGACTGCAGCCAACTCCGGGTTCCCAATGGAAGGGACCGTTCCCGTCACATCCAACCTGTAGAACCAGGCAACTGTAAGTGGCAAAGCCCAAGCTGCAGCCGCACAAATGTCTGCCAAGGGGGCACCTTGAAAAAGGGCTCACGAGTCAAGTGGGCCACCAGGTGATCAGGCACCAGGGTCCAAGTGGACCAAGCTCTCACTGACTGAATAGTGGCTACTACTGTGTCTGATAGGCCCCAGGAAATCAATCGCTCCCGCTAAGGGCGAGGCCCAGAGCTGAAGAAGCCCTGGATTGGGGTGCCAAAGCGTGCCCTGCACCTGGGACAAGAAGTCCGCTCTCACTGGGAGCTGCCAAGGTTCTCCACGGAGAAGAGCAATCAGGTCTGCAAACCAGAATCTGTGAGGCCACTTTGGGGCTATCAGCAGAATTGTCGCTCGATCTCTCCTGACCTTCTCCAGAACCACCGGGAGAAGGGGGAATGGTGGGAACGCATTAAGGAGACAGCGCAGCCAATCCCTAGGGGGCAGTGTGTGGACTCTGCCGAGGCAATAAGATCCATGTCCGCCCTGCCGAACCGGCTCCACAGTTGCTGTAATCACAAACGGGTGGAGGTGCCATTCTGAAATTGGGGGGCCTCCCCAAGAGAGGATGTCCACTGCCGTGTTGGACAGGCCTGGGAGGTGAACTGCTTTGATGGAACGTAACCATGGCTGTGCCCACAGAAGCAGATGGTGTGCTAGACAGTACAGTCTGTGCGACCAGAGACCTCCTTGCCTGTTGATATAGGCAACCACAGCTGTGTTGTCCATCCGAACCAGCGTGTTTGTCCTGTAGGACTGGCAGGAAATGAGACAGTCCAAGGAGTACAGCTTGTAACTCCAGGATGTTGATATGGATGGCCCGTGCGGGCTCCATCCACCTGTCTCAGACTCCATGTCCTTCACAGACTGCTCCCCAACCTTGCTTGAAGGCATCTGTCGTTATGACTGCTCTGTAGTTGACTGGCCCTAGGGGTACAATGAAGGTCAAATTGTGAGGGCTCCACCACCAATGGAGCACCTTCCAGCATGCCGTAGTGCATCTTGAAAGACCTGAACCACCACTGCAGCGGCCTCAATTGGAGGAAGCCAAGGGGAAGGGTCTGTGATGCAGCCGCTAGGAGTCGGAAGAGGGAGAGAGACGTGCGTATGGAGGCAACTCTCTCTGGCACCAGTGTGGCAAGCATGGCAACGGAATCAAGGCGCAATCCGAGGAACTGTGCCTGCTGAGTTGGCGTCAGGCGGCTCTTCTGTCGATTGACCAGGAGGCCCAATTAGTAGAGGCGGCCTAAAATCAGGTTCGTGTGGTTTTGAACCTGCTCCCTCGAGTGAGAACAAACCAACCAGTCGTATAGATAATTGAGGACACGGACCCCCTGGCAACGCAAGAGGGCCAACATGACGTCCTTGCGCTTGGAAAAAAATTGTGGGGCTAGCGACAGGCCGAAGGGGAGAACAGCAAACTCGAATGCTTGGCTCTCCAAGGCTAAGTGGAGAAACTCCCTGTGGGCCTGCACAATGGAGATGTTAAAATACGCATCTTTCAGATCGACCATGGTGAAGCAGTTGCCAGTCTAGATGGCCTGGGAGATGGTGCACAGGTTGAGGATCTTGAAGTGCAACACCTTGAGGTGGCGGTCCTGGCGCCTCAGATCCAAGATGGGGCAGAAACCACCATCTTTTTTAGACACAAGGAAGTATGGGGAATAGAATCCCTCGTGCTGCCCCAGAAGGGGCACTTTGCGGATTGCTCGCTTCTTCGGGAGAGCGGCGATTTCGATGCGAAGTGCCGCACACTGCAACGGATCCCCTCACTCTCGTCCACACCACGCCTCGGAAGGGGGGTGGACGTGTTTGAAACTGTAGGGAGTAGCCAACTGATATAATTTGGAGCACCCAAGAGTCTTGGGTGTAGTGTTGCCAATTTGAGAGTTGCTGGGGGGTGTAAGGGTGGGTCAGAGGCTGCTGGAACGCCTCAGGGATGGGGATCGAGTGGTGGGGGAGGTGGAGTGCTGCGTAGGCCTGTAGGGTTAATCACACCATGTGTGCCGGGGTTTCCGGGGACACTGTGTGACGCGGAGTCCAGGGGCCGAGGGTAGTAGATCACCAGCCGTTGCGGGGTCTAAAACTTCAATGCAATGCAGGTGTGTAGTGTCCTAATTAGTTACAGGTGAAGTATTTAACAGCCCCCTGGACCTCTGCACCAGCAGCCTTCAGTGTCCCCCTTTTGAAGGGCCACATCTCCAAAGGGCAGGGACTCAAGCTGCGGGACTCCAGCGAGGAGAAGACTGCGAGGAGATGCAGCACAGCAACAGTAAGAAGCCATGACGATATCTCCGATTCCCATCCTGCTCTCTCCGTCTTCTCAGTGTGCACCTGCACGCCATTGCTTCCCTAATCCCTCTAACCTCATCTCTCTGCCTCTCCCCTTCTCCTCCCTCCCCTATACTCCACTCTCTGGGGACCTGTGGAACTGCCACTCAGCTTCCAACAAGGCCAACTTCATCTCCGCCTTCGCCTCCCACTGAGACATGGATCTCCCAGGACAACTCAATTCACTTACTAATATCCAGTTAAAGTGGATTATTATTGGAATTCATCCAAACTTAATGTGAGAAATTAATAATAATAATAATAATAATATTAAGGCATCCACATTTGCACTGAATGTAACGCTTAAGTGAAAAAAATAATTTATAAATTATATTTGTCAGAAAGACAAAGCACTGTATTTTCAAAAGCTTTCTAATTGTTTGTTCTACTCTGATACCGTTTAACTCCAGGAAATTATATATTAAAAAATAAAAAATAAATAATAATAATAATAATAATAATAATAATAATAATAATAATAATGTACACATCAGAAAATAACAAGTACTGACCAGGAATCAAACCCAGATCACCAGAGTTATGTTTTTATTATTTATTTATTTAAAAGTGCAGTAATATAAAATCAAAACAATGCACAATTTAAGCATTACATGTTCAGCCTTAGCGTGATAACCAAAATGAAATCGCACATATAGAGATATGTCACCACAGAATACTGTTTTCATACATACACAGTTAACATAACAAAAAAAGGTATCCACAGATGTATCCCCCCATCCCCCACCTAAACATACGCCTATGTGTGGATACCTTTTCAAATCTGTTGAGAGAATATTTAAAAGACCCCCACAATAATGTGTGTCCGGCTCCATAGACATAGTGGATGCGGCCCCCCAATTTTGAAACCAAACCTACGCCACTGTATCCACATAATGTGACGCTTTCCTTCTACATTCTTGATGTCAGCAGGCAAGTCTTCTTTATAATTGTGTGCTTTTATTTTGTGCCACAGAGAATTGAAGAAACCAGTATAATGATTAATTTTAACTTAAATTATTTGTCTTAACATTAGCATTAAAAATAATACTGGCATGTTAACGGTCAGCAAGATAAAGTTTTGCAAACTTCCTCTCTTGGTGTCTGCTTATAGTGTTCCTGATTTTAACTTGAGTGAGAGGTGGAATGATCAAAAAGGAAGTTACATAGAAACATACATGGGCTCATGTAGGCTCCTCTCGACACACACCAGGGTGACAATGGTCAAACTGGCAGAAACCATGACCTGATACAACAGAAGCATAATGCAGACATACAAACAGGGCTTAACTTCTCATTCAGTAGGAGAGCCCTATCCCACCCCCAGTACACATGATAGAAATCACGCACATGCACACGCACAAACCCACACACACCCCGCCGCATTGAACAAAGTATAGGAAGGACTGAAACTCAGTGTTCAGAGAGCAGTGATCTCCAGCCTGCACTCAGTATATATGTAAACACACACACACACTTGATCATTGTATTTATTCAAGATTTACATTATCTTTTTCTTTAAATAATGTGTCTGATATTGTCTGTAACTCTGGAAATGTATTGTGTAGTAGTAGATTATATTGTTATATATTATATATGTATTTCTCTTTCCATTTCTTTTAATTTCATCTATGTTCAGAGTATCTGGGCCCATATGTTTTACACCGCATCTTGGTGAGAAGACCACTTCTAAAACAGTCGAGATCTCTAGACATTTCTCATTATTATTTTCTCATAAGTATTTTCTATTTTCTTTCTTTCTTTCTTTTTATGTATTTATTTATTTATTATCCCTAAGGAACCTGATTTATTTTTCATTCTTTATGTTGTTATTTCTTATTGTTTTAACATTATTTTAACAAGATGTTCCTAAGACAATCTGTTTGGGGAAAATGACTTGTGCCTCTTAAACTACCCACAGCCCCCACCACTTCTACAGAGTACTATCTCTCAACATATTCTGCTATAAAGGGGCCCAGTCACATCGCCTCAAATGTAAACAGAGCCTGTTCTGAAATTGTAAACAGACCCCTGTCTTCAGTGCCCTGTCAACCCCGCCCCCAAATATACTAATTATTCACCGACCTGAGGTTACAAAAGGCGTAGACATCTCCTCGTCACCCCCACTAGCTCAAAAAGCTACAGACTGACATAACTCTTGTCCATTTGAAAGCGGTAACCCCTTTGGCCCTGTTGAAGAGACAGCCTCGCAGCTCTCGCTTGGGTAAAAAATATCTATGTTACTAAATAATCAGGAGGGCTTAAATAGAACTCCTTTGGAGCTTCACTCGCATATGGAAGAATATCTATGTTACTAAATCATTGGGAGGGCTTAAATAGAGCTCTTTTGGAGCTTCACTCGCATAGGGAAAAATATCTATGTTACTAAATAATCTGGAGGGTATAAATAGATCTCTTTTGGCGCTTCACACATATAGAGAAAAGGGCTATTTTACTAAAGAATCAGGCTGGCTTAAATACAACTCTTTTGGAGGACCCCCCATCACATTCCTTTGGTGTCCTGTCAACTCCGCCTACCAATATGCTAATTATTTAGTGACGCGGTACACGTCCCCTAGGAAGGGGCCCTCGAAGTTCAACTCAAGTTCAAGGTCAAATCCCCCACAGCCCCCCTTGTGAAAAAGTGCCCTATATTACTACTGTGGTTATTATTATTATTATTATTATTATTATTATTATTATTATTATTATTATTTGTATTTCTTGGCAGACGCCCTTATCCAGGGCGACTTACAACATAAGTGTAAAACAAAGTGCAAAAATACAGTTGAGTAAAGGCATCAATCATTATAAATTCAATTAAACTAAACATAGCAATTCAAATGGAGTGGGCGGGTGGTAGTTGCAGGCGAGAGAGGACCAGGGACTGGACGAGCAGCTGAGTCGAGTAGTCGGTGAGGAAGGGACGGATCCGGCGTATGTTGCTCAGGAAGTATCTGCAGGTGCTGGTCAGCGTGGTGATGTGCTGGGTGTAGGAGAGCGCAGGATTGAGGGTGACTCCTAGATTTTTAGCGGAAGAAGAAGGAGAGAGTGTGGTGGATTCCAAGGGGATCGAGATGGGGAGATCAGCAGAAGGTGAGGAAGAGTAGGGGGAAAACAGGAGATCTGATTTGGAGAGGTGGAGCTTGAGGTGGTGAGAGTGCATCCAGGTGGAAATGGCAGACAAGCAGGAAGAGATGTGAGAGGGGATGAGAGGGTCGGAAGAGGGAAAAGACAGGAAGATCTGGGCATCATCAGCGTAGAAGTGGTAGGAGAAATCATGGGATGCGATGAGGGTGATGAGGTGTAGAGAGAGAACAGGAGCGGGCCCAGGACGGAGCCTTGGGGAACGCCTGTGAGGAGAGGTTGGGGGGTGGATGAGGAGCCTCGCCATGTCACTTGGTAGGACCGGTCACTGAGGTAGGAGGAGAACCAAGTGAGAGCAGTCCCAGAGATTCCAAGGTCAGCGAGGCAGGAGAGGAGGATGGAGTGATAAACGGTGTCAAATGCTGCGGAGAAAGTTAACCCTCAGAGGACTAGCGGGCTGAAAAGTGCCCCCTTTTTAGCCTTAAAATGTTTTTTATTGGACAAATCTGCATAGCAACAAATTGTTTTAAGCAATGGCATAGATGTTTATTGTGAGAATGAGCCATTCAATAAGCTTTTAAAACAAACAGAGGTTTTGTATTCGTTAAATAAAAATAGCCATCTCTTAGAAAACACGGGAAAAGCAGCGCACTGAAAATGCTCAGTACATGAGAGCGCTTTTAAAGGAATCAAATGGGGGATGTTTTGAACATTTTACTGCATCTGAGACTGGGAAAATGAAATACAATAAACTTTTTAGTATTGTAAACTTTTAATTTGACACATTGATTAGTATTGTACACAGTTATAACAGTGATTTGGAAGAGGGGGAGTCAGAAGTTCACGAGAATAGATGTGAGGGGTGAAGATGCAGATTAAGACGTTTCTTGTTTAGAAACTAGATGGTCAACATGAATGTGAGAATCTCCTTTTCAACATAAATAACAGATAAGGCTAATTGACACAGAAGAAAGCTGGTAAGATTAATATATACACAGTAATAATAGTCCGAGATGTATTTCAACACAGCAACCCCGATCGGCCGATTTCTCCACAAAGAGGAGAAAGATCACATCTGCCCTGAGCCAAACACACACATTTACAATCAATGCAAAGTAAAGCTATGTACATTTATTATTATTAGTCGTAGTAGTAGTATTGTTATTATTAAATATTACTGGTAGCAATAACAACAACAACAATAATCTGTACATTCTGAAGATATTTTTATATTTATTCAACACACAGCACAAGCCGACCGTCCGATTAGTTTCATTTTTGTTGTTTTGCTGTGTATTTCTGACTAGTTTCTAGACCGGTGCACTCCTTGCAAAACGTATTATATCTCTTGAACAAGTATTTGTAAACATCTGTGTTTTCTTGTATTTTGTATTTGTGATCTGGAAAAAGCTACCTTTAACAACAGCATTTATTTGTTTGTCAAATTTGAGAAAAGATGACACCAAGATTTTTAGTATGAATATGTACATTTGGAGACAGAGGCCCTAAGTTATTAGCTATATGTTCAGTGGAGTCATAGGGAACAAATACTATAACTTCAGTCTTACTCTCTGTTATTTAGCTGAAGAAAGTATTTATTACCATTGAAATTTTAATGTCTTCAGGGAATGATCATCATGGGGTTTCAACAGAAGGTACAACTGTGTATCATCAGTGTAACAGTGGTAAGAAATATTATGTTCCTGAAAAATAGGGGGAGCATATATAAAGAAAAGAAAATAGGGCCCAAGATAGAACCTTGAGGTACCCCACAGGTGATGGATGCCAAGGAAGAAGAGAAGTTCCCAAACTTAAGAGAACATTTTCTGCCTTTTATGTAGGAAGTAAACCACTTTAGGGCAGTGCCCTGAATGCCAACTCCTAGTTTGAGATGGTCCAGAAGGATGGCATGATCGATCATATCAAAAGCAGCACTATGGTCTAGCAGAATTAAAATAGCACAATTCCCAGAGTCACCAGACAGCAATAAGTCATTGGAGACCTTAAGGAGGGGTGACTCCATGCTATGGTGTGCTCTGAAACCTGACTGAAATTTCTACAGAAAGTTATTTTTAATTAGGAAGGAAGAAAATTCAGATAAAAATAAACTTTCTCCAGAACTTTTGATAGAAATTGCAATTTTGCTAATTCCTCACCCATACTTGAGGTTACCCAAGAGCACATAATGAGACCAACTTCTACCGGTTTGTACCAGATGCATCTCTCTGCAGACACACAATACAAATTTAGCACAGAATGTACGTTCTAGTAAAACCACAAGAAGATGGGGAAGTGGGCACACAACCCCCCTTTGCCTATCTAGACATGCGTTAGATACGTGTGGAATATAAATAACGAAATGGCTACAGATGTCTCCATATTTGGGCATAAAAACATAGAAAACATTGTGTTTAAGCTTAATCAGGAAGATAGTGAGGATATCATAAGATAGGGAGTTGTCTCCCCCTTATTGGTTCAAACTCACCCTGTCCAGGATATTGCAGTATGTATATAACATCATGTAAGCTCTGTGATTTTAGGGAAGTTGAGACAAAGACCTGCGTGTCTTGAGTGTTACTTTCCTCCGAGCCGCTTGAATAAAGATTGTAGCGTTAAGGGGGGGGGGGTGTATTTTGATAGAGCATTCTAGCTCTGAGCTGAAGCTCTGATCTAAAGAAGACCTCTCCCCCAATGTTATCAGATTTCCTGAGCTCATCGGCACATGAACTGTTCTATATCAAAGTGTCAGTCTTGGGAGGATGGCACTGAGAATGGGCCACACGGCTTGGAATCCCTGCTGTGAAAATGTCTGGGGAATATGGCATGGAGGTCATAAAACTCTTTGAAGTGGACGAGAGCCGAAATCCCGAAACAGAGCTATGAACCCAGGCCAACCAGCATTTCCAAAAGATGGCATGGATTGACATCAGTCATAAATCAAGCCTCCTCCAATAGGACACTGGGGGCTGAAACCGAAATCCAATCTCACAAACTCAAGAACCAATAGTCTATTGATCTGACAGGCGTATAAAGGGTAGCGCACGGCATCTATCTCTCTCTCTCTCTCTCTCTCTCTCTCTCTCTCTCTCTCTCTCTCTCTCACCTGAACCAGTAACTCACTGCCACAGCAAAACCTGTAGCTCTGTCGCCAGAAACAAAACCGGAAACCAACTAAGTTTCTTTGCCGGCAACAGAAGAGTTAAACTGGGAGAAGGAGATTGAGCCGTACAAAGAATTCTTTTAAAGGACTTTATTAAGTAAAGTGCTTTAGAAACTGCGCATGCCCACCTGTACCCATCTGATCAGTTGAGTTTTACAACTGGACAATTGGCTAAGTCGACTGCAATACAAAAGTGTTCAGTCATTTAAATAGCTATTGAGTCTTAAGAAACTTGACCCTTGGAAACGAACAGGAAGACTTTGTCTTCAAGTAACTACGGTGGAAAACCCTGCTTGCAAAGAAGATTTTGTGCACAACCTTGGAGCCTTCAAACCAGTGGAAAATCTGTTTGGAAAAAACTCTACTGCCTGCCTATCCTTAGTCATTGAACAGTAATCAATTAAGGAGAATTGTGGTAAAAAGAAATGATAGGATCTTTCTCGGCACCCAAACATAAATGAGACTAATATATACTGTATATAACTAGAAGTTATTTGACTTAAATACTAACCTGCATTAGTTATTTAATGTCCGACTAATAATACTAATGAGAGACTAACTTTCTTGTTTAAACCGGTATTGTAGTCAGTGTTTTTTTAATTTTGTGTAACGTTTTGTGTGTCATCATATGCGATTCCATGTTCTTTGATTTGGTCACGGAAGTGATTTGTCTTTGATTTGTTGGTCTTGAGTGAATTTTAATTAGTTTTCCCCTTTTTGTATTACTAGTGTAGTGCTACATGTTATCTTTGTTTTTAATAAACTTGAGAATTTATATCTTTGGAATTGGTGTCTGAGTCCAATTATTGCAGAAATTGAGTTCTACAAGATTCTAGGATTCTTGATAAGGTTATACTTAAATTAACTTCTTTAACTGAAATGTATAAGTGTACCTTACGCTACAAGACTCTGTTTGATTCAATCTACTCTACAGTCTGATTTCTGTTACAAGTAATGAAAAGGGGATTCTTCACCATTCTTCAATGTCAAATAAATATTTTGCAGCTTGTTGCTTTAACAGAATGTGGATATTTAGCCAAACAGTCTCTCATAATTTGATATACATGAGTGCGCAAAGCACTGGGCTAGACAGTTCCACCTTAAACAGTTGCACCTCAAAGCTTAGATACTTTTCAACAAACAGAAGTCGGCCCTTGAAGTGATTCTTGAAAATTGTAGCTAATCCCCCATCCCAACTGTCAATCCTGGGGGATCTAAAAAATCACAGTTGCTGGGAGAGAGTTCAGAAAGAGGGCTTAACTTACCAACATTAAGCCAAGTCTCAGTCACAAATAAGGAATGCATGATTTGTGGTGAAACAAGATCAGGAGGGGTTTTTGATGGCATTGTGTAGTCTAGCAATTGGAGGTTACAAAAATGTACTCACCGGAACACACCAAGGAGTTGACCCAGGAAAACAGGTAAGAGTCAAGCATATCTCAATTCCAAAGAGCACTGAAAGACTAAACAATTTTGCCAGGGACTGTTGCCAGGAAACACAAAGTTCATAGGCTTAGGAGTTACAGAAGGGGTGCGCAGATGTCTTTTAATCCTCACCAAGTCTTCTTACTTACCCATCTAAAGGCTTGAATGTCATGAACAGAATTCAATATACATAGGGCTAGATATTCGTAGGGTTTGCACACCATGCAAAAAAACCTTGGCACCGTGCACTTTGTGCCGTTCACCCTTTAATTCTAGGCAAGGTGCAAATTGGGGGCAGTGGCTTACGTGATCATTTTCATACTCATCAAACCATTCAGTGGCCCCTCGTGCCCTGTGGATGGGGGCATTGTCATCCTGGAAGAGACCACTCCCATCAGGATAGAAATGTTTTACCATAGGATAAAGGTGATCACTCAGAATAACTTTGTAATGATTTGCAGTGATCCTTCCCTCTAAGGGGACAAGTGGACCCAAACCATGCCAGATAAATGCCCCCCACAGCATAACAGCCTCTGGACCCCCTCACTGTAGGGGTCAAGCAGTCAGGCCTGTACTGTTCTCTTGGAGTCATCACACATGCAATTGCCCACTTGTCGAGAATATGGTGAAGCATGACTCATCTGACCATATCACTTTTTTTCACATCTCTGTAGATCAGTGACTATGTTTTTTGCACTGAACTATCACATGTGCATTTGTCTTTGTAATTAGGGGTTTATGCACTGCAACCATACTATAATATTCCTATAATATTATATCAACTGAAAATCACCTAATTATGTATTAGGTTGATATGGTTTGGAGTTAGAAAACTGTGCTTGGAAATAATAAATAATCAGAATACTGACTTGCCTAATTATTATACTGTGAATATATATATATATATATATATATATATATACACACATTTCATCTTATTTCATATTATTTCCTAATATATAAATGTACTTGTGACTAATTCCAGCAATTGAGTCATTTAGTCACTGAACTGAACTAATCAGGACAGTTGGTTGAGGCGGCTATAGCTAGCTTTCATCCTTAACTTCTGATCTCCATTGGCACAGTGGTTAAGGAACAGCACTGCAAGCTTGGCATTGTGGGTTTGATTGCCTAAGTGTGAATATATATATAGTGGGGGGAAAAAGTATTTGATCTTGACAAAGCATCAGCAATCCACATTTGTTTTCCTGGAACATGCTTCAAGTCATATTGGTATTTCTGTAGTCTAAGTAGAAATCTCTGTATCCTGGGTGGGGCTTTACTCAGTGGTTTCTTCACTATAGCCTCCAGTGGCTTGTGATCTGATTCTATGTCTATTTTTCTCCCATAAACATAATGATGGAATCTTTCACAGCCAAACATGACAGCTAACATCTCTTTTTTAATTTGTGCATACCTTTGCTCTGTGTTAGTGAGCACTCTGGAGGCATAAGCAACTGGTGCATTATCTTGTAGCAAGGTTGC
The DNA here is from genome assembly GCF_036373705.1 of Amia ocellicauda. NCBI lineage: Eukaryota > Metazoa > Chordata > Actinopteri > Amiiformes > Amiidae > Amia > Amia ocellicauda. The sequence goes on from NC_089852.1 coordinate 32,600,047, forward strand.
TCCTAAACCAGTTTGAGAGCATCCACTGTAATCTTCAGTGGTTTGTTTGGGTCAAAATACTTTAAAACTGGAGCTTTTGTTAAACATGCTCTCAATTCCTTAACAGCCTTTTCATGCACCTTGTCCAGTGCCATTCCACGTCATTTTGGAGCAGTTGTCTTAGTGGTGCAGTTATTGGAGACATGTGTGCCAGATATTTTGCAAGAAAGTTGGCCATGCCTAAAAATCTTTGCAATTCTGTCTTGTTTGTGAGCTCTGGCATGTCCACAATCGCCTTTACTGTTGCGTCATCGGGTTTAATTCCGTCTGCTGTGAGTGTATTACCTAGGTACTTCAGTTGCTGCAGCGCAATGTGGCACTTTTTCTTGTTGAATTTTAAGCCCACGTCTCTTGCTCGCATGAATACTCTTCGCAGTCTCTCATCATGCTCCTCTCTAGTGGTTCCCCAGATTAGCAAATCGCCAATGTATGTAGTTACACCATCAATCCCTTCTATTATTTCGGCCACTTTCTTGTGGAACACTTCGGGTGCACTAGAAATTCCAAACAGCAATCTTTGAAAGTGGAATCTCCTGAACGTTGTGTTGAAAGTTGTGTACTTAGAACTCTGATGGTCCAGCTATATTTGCCAGAATCCACTGGACGCATCCAAAACGCTAAAGAATTTAGCTCCGAGGTTTTGTCAAGTGCATTACTCGCTGTACTAAACTGAGCTCTTCGCACGTTTTTAATCCTAACACAGACTGTGAGTTTACATCAACTATTATGAATTCTAAAGCTTTCACAGTACCTCACAGTGAGCTCCCATATCGAGTTTCATCATGATCAGTTCACCGTTTATTTCCAGCTGTACTTTCCAGTCTTTTACAGAGTTTTCTGCATTCTCCAGAACTCCAATGAACAGCTCGCTTTCACTGTCGGTTTCACCATCGTAATGTCTCTTTTGCACATCCTTGCAAAATGTTTTTTCTTTTTACAGTTTAACCCTTTTGTGGTAATGGGGTCAAATTGACCCATTTCCAATTTTTGCTAAAAGAAAAATGATACAAGGATACAATTTTTCAACCTGAAACTCCATAGCTTATTTTCTGTGAAGAACATGTAAAAGAAAAAAAAAAAAAAATGAGTGCACATGCTACAATGCCCCCACATATTCATGTCCTTCATACGATGTTCAGGTCAATCTGACCCGCATACACACAGACAGACACACAGAAACATGCACACACGCACACACACGCACAGATAGAGAGAGAGACATACACACACATACCTTCTAAACATTTAACATTTTCTCGCACTGTACCCCTCTCACCTGCACATCAGGGGGGGACAAAACAGATAAATAACTCTACAGAGTATAGCTCACTCAACTACAATCCTCCACCAGCAATATGAGCAAAAGATTCACTGCTCAGAGGGCCTTCGAGCTAATATTGGAAGAGAGTGAGACAAATAGTGACGTGGAAGAGGAGGATGTTTCAGAATGAGGATAATGTAGAAATAAATTCTGAGTACGAAAGTGAATTTGAAGATGAGCTTAACTCAGAGCATGCACCCCACAGCCAGCCGTAGGAAAAGCCCCACAGCCAGCTGTAGGAAGAGCCCCACAGCACACTATGTCCAAGAATGGCCAGATTGAATGGTCTTCATCCCCAGTGAGAGAGCCCCCCGCTCAGCTGTTAACATAATAAGGATGGTACCAGGGCCCACATGAATGGCAGTGACTCATGTTATTATTATTATTATTATTATTATTATTATTATTATTATTATATTTTATTTATTTATTGGCAGACGCCCTTATCCAGGGCGACTTACAACATAAGTGCAAACAAAGTGCAAAAATACAATTAAGTACAAGGCATCAATCATTACAAATTCAATTTAACTAAAACATAGCAATTCAAAATAATACATTTTACAAATTCCAATTTACAATTTACACAAGTATAGTAAGTGAGGTCCTACATCCTGGACGGTGAAAGCTAAGTGCTGTCAAGATGTAGGGTCACAGTCAAGGGCTACAGGAAAGGGAGCAAGGAGGAAAACAATCAAGAACGCAAGAAGCATAATAAAACTGTGAAGTGCTATCTAGCAGGGATAAAAGGACTAATATTACAAGTACTGTCGGAAAAGATGCGTCTTGAGTAAGCGCCGGAATGAGGTCAAGGACTCTGCTGTGCAGACCACTGCGCTCCTCCAGTACCAGACGACTAACTCTACCTCCTCTCCACTCTCCTACCTCATCCCTGGCCCCTAAATGGTGGAACAACCTGCCCACTGAAGTCAAAACAGCAGAGTCCTTGACCTCATTCCGGCTGTTACGCTCCACACTCCGATGGTAGAGTGGAGGGGAACATAACCGCCCATACACACACACTCTGGGGTAGGAAGGACAAATGTAATGGCGAGGGTACTAATAAATGTACCAGAAGACAGAACAGGTCTCCCAAAAGAGGGATTTCTTTTTCTTTTGAATAAGCAAGGAACTACTTATTAACCAAGGTAATGAAAATTAATACAAAGGTTACATATATGGAACATAGGACAGGGTTACACAATATAACAATAGGCAGGGTTTACAAATAATAATAGACAGATAAGGTAAACAAAGGGGTGGTGGTTAACTGACAAAGGGTAGGAGAAGGGCCTTGTGAATGGTCTGTCAAATCAACAAAGGAACAAACAGGCCCTGACTTCGATACACCTCTATCCCTACCTATAACAATACTAAGCCCTCAATCTAACATACCTGCTACAGAAAAATGGGGACATCCACTCGCTCCTAACCTAGTGTATATAACAAACAACAGCTACATGATGTAGAGTATAACCATGGGTTTCTTATCTAGCCCTTCACCATACTGACAGGAATCGAATGGGAAACAGAAAAAAGCCAGGCAAGACAAAACAAGAACACCACCATAACAGTCTCTTCACACACTGAACATACACAGGCATATGTGGGTGATGGGTCCTTCTGTGATTGGCCGGTGACAAAGCATGGGGGAACCAATGAGGTCCGGTAACATGCCCCCTCTTCAGCAGCAAATAGCACCTAAAAGAGATCCACAGACAAAAGCAAAGACAAACGGCACCACACAGATTGACAAGAGAGCAGGAACGTAACACCGGCACTTACTCAAGACGCATCTTTTTCGACAGTACATGTAATATTAGTCCTTTTATCCCTGCTAGATAGCACTTTTTATTATGCTTCTTGCGTTCTTGATTGTTTTCCTCCTTGCTCCCTTTCCCGTAACCCTTGACTGTGACCCTACATCTTGACAGCACTTATCTTTCCAGGATGTAGGACCTCACTTACTGTACTTGTGTAAATTGTAAATTGGAATTTGTAAAATGTATTTTGAATTGCTATGTTTTAGTTAAATTGAATTTGTAATGATTGATGCCTTGTACTTAACTGTATTCTTGCACTTATGTTGTTAGTCGCCCTGGATAAGGGCCTCTGCCAAGAAATAAATAATAATAATAATAATAATAATAATAATAATAATAATAATAATAATAATAATGTATGGAGAGACAAGTGTCTGAAGGTAGCTTGGTGCAGTGTGGTCGAGACAACGTTAGGTGAGGGTCATTGTCTTGAACTGAATGCGTGCCGGTATGCCAAGGGGATCGAGATGAGGAGGAAAAGTGGGGGAAAAACAGGAGATCCGATTTGGAGAGGTTGAGCTTGAGGTGGTGCGAGTGCATCCAGGCAGAAATAGAAGACAAGCAAGAAGAGATGTGAGAGGGTCAGAAGCGGGAAAAGACAGGAAGATCTGGGCATCATCAGCGTAGAAGTGGTAGGAGAAACCATGGGATGCGATGAGGGGGCCCAGGGAACGAGTGTAGAGAGAGAACAGGAGCGGGCCCAGGACGGAGCCTTGGGGAACGCCTGTGAGGAGAGGTTGGGGGGTGGATGAGGTGCCTCGCCATGTCACTTGGTAGGATCGGTCACTGAGGTAGGAGGAGAACCAGGTGAGAGCAGTCCCAGAGATTTCAAGGTCAGTGAGGCAGGAGAGGAGGATGGAGTGATCAACGGTGTCAAATGCTGCAGAGAGGTCAAGGAGGATGAAGACTGAGGAGAGGGAGACCGCCCGAGCACAGCTGAGGGTGTCAGTGACAGCCAGGAGAGCCATCTCAGTGGAGTGAGCTCTGAGGAGAGGTGGCATCAAGGGTTGGTTTCTTGAGCAGTGGGATGACAGCAGCTTGTTTAAATACAGAAGGGAGGAGGGAGGAGATGAAGGGGAGAAGATCAGGAGTGGTCGCTTGGAGGAGGCGAGAAGGGAGAGGGTCCAGGGCACATGTTGTAGATTTGTGATGTAGGAGGAGAGCAGAAACTTCAGCATCTGAGAGAGACAAGAATGAAGAAAAGGAAGCATGATTGGTGGGAGGTTTGGGTGTGATGGGAGATGAGGGTGGAGTATTGAACAGCCTGCAGATGTCTGCAATCTTGGAGGAGAAGGAGACGAAATCATCAGCAGTGAGAGATGAGGGAGGAGGGGGGGGGGCAAGGAGGGAGGAGAAGGTGGAGAAGAGTTTGCGGAGGTTGTTGACAGTGGATTCGTAGAAAAATTGGAAGTAAGACTTCTTGGCTGAGGTGAGAGAGGAGGAGAATGTGAACAGTAGAGAGCGGTAGACTTCGAGGGCAGCTGGGAGTTTGGTCCTTATCCACTTCTGTTTGGCGGCACACAGACTAGTTCGGGTTGCGCGGAGAACAGCAGAGATCCAAGGCTGAGGAGGGGAGGGACGGGCAGGACGAGACATGAGAGGACAGAGAGAGTCAAGGGAGGAGGTGAGGGAGGAGAACAAAGAGAAGGTAGCACAGTTGACAGATAGATGGGAAAAACAGTCAATGGAAGGTAAGAGAGTGAGGGCAGTGGAGGCAAGGGTGGAGGGGGAGACAGAGCAGAGATTACAGTGGAAGGTGACAGAGGGAGTGGGTGGAGTGGGGAGGGAGGGGAGGGAAAGGGAGAAGGAAATTAAGTGGTGGTCCAAGATGTCCATGGGTGTCACGGAGAGTGTTGAAGGGGAGCAGCCTCTAGAGAAGATGAGATCTAGCTGGCGGCCAGCCCTGTGAGTTGGGGGAGACGGGGAGAGAGAAGTTAAAAGAGTGAATGAGAGGAAGAAATCTGGCACAGTGGGAAGGGTTGGAGAGATGGATGTTGAAGTCTCCCAGGGAGGATGGTAGGTGAGGACAGCGAGGGGAGGGAGGAGAGAAGAAAATCGAGTTCATCCAGGAAGGAGGTGAGCGGACCAAGTGGACGGTAGAGAACTAGAAGGAAGAGGTGAGAGGGAGAGGTGATTTCCACTGCATGGAATTCAAAGCTGTGGGTCGTGATAGAGGAGAGAGAGGGGTGACAGAGAAGAGGAGAGAAGGGGAGAGCAGGAGCCCTGTCCCTCCTCCCCACCCAGTAAGATGAGAGGAGTGGGACAGGACAAACAGAGAGGATAATGCAGCAGGGGTGGTAGAGTTGTCTGGGGAGATCCATGTCTCGGTGAGAGGAAGGAAATCCAGGGAGTGGTGGGAGGCGAAGGCGGAGATGAAGTCGGCCTTGTTGGAAGCTGAGTGGCAGTTCCACAGGCCCCCAGAGAGTGGAGAAGAGGGGAGGGAGGAGGAGGGGAGAGGCAGAGAGATGAGGTTTGAGGGATTAGGGAAACGATGGCGTGCAGGTGCATGCCAAAAAGACGGAGAGAGCAGGACAGGAATTGTTGTTGTTGTTGTTGCTGTGTGGCATCTCCTCGCAGTCTTCTCCTCGCTGGAGTCCCCGCAGCTAGAGTCCCTGTCCTTTGTAAGTGTGGCGCTTCGGAAGGGGGGCACTGAAGGCTGCTGGCGCTGACTGCTGGCGCAGAGGTGTGGGGGGCAGTTAAATATGACACCTGTAACTAATTAGGACAGTGCACACCTGTGTTGCGTTGGATGACACAAGGCTGGTCAGGATGGCCCTCCCTCCCACGCAGCACTGCTAATAGCACAATTAATGGCCGCTTAATATCTGAATACAGACAAAGACAGTTCCAGACACATGCAGTTACAGTGAACAATTATAGTAATGTTAAACAAATGCTAAATAATCACAGCCTACACAGTGTAACGCTTCTGATTGCAGACAGGGCGTGTCGAGTGCGCTAAGTAACTTGCTAAATTCACTAACAAACAGTCGCTGCTCTTACTACAAAACAGGTGCAAGATATACAATTCGTAGCTAAACAACAAACCATATACACAATCAATGTAACTTAACTGAACTAGGAAATGCAGGAGAAAAAGTGATACTTAGCTGCGGCGACTTGAGCAACTTCTCAGCTGGCTTGCCCGAGTGTCCAGATATCCAGTATGTTCATAATATCAAGTCATCCTTTGAGCTGCTGATTCCTGACTGAATTCAGAAAATCACTGTGGATATGACCAACCTTGAGGGGAGACGCGTTTTCAGGTAGCAGCAGAAAGAGATGGACAATACACATTTACATGCCTACTTTGGGATCCTCATCCTTGCAGGTGTCTATAGATCAAGAGGGGAGTTGACTGAAAGTCTGTGGGATGCTGAGACAGGGAGAGCGATTTTTAGAGCCACAATGTCTCTGGAGAGCTTCCATATATTCTCGAGAGACATCAGGTTTGATGACCGGGAATCAAGACCTGCTAGATGGCGGAGGGACAATTTGGCAGCAATCCGCACTGTGTGGGACAAGTGGGTGGACCGACTTCCACTTCTTTACAATCCTGGGCCCAATGTAATTGTGGAAGGACGGTGGGGTTTAGAGGCCGTTGACCCTTCAGGCAGTATATGCCTTCCAAACCAGCAAGGTACGGAATCAAAATCTGGACTGCCTGTGATGCTGTTTCATCTTATGCATGGAACATGCAAATTTATACAGGGGAGCCAGATGGAGGAGCCCCTGAGAGAAACCAGGGGACACGGGTGGTGCTGGTTATGTCGCAGGGCCTCAGTGGCCACAACATCACATGCAATATTTTTTTCACATCGTACAGCCTGGGACAGGAACCTCTCAAAAGAAAGCTGACAATGGTTGGGACAATCAGAAAAGGGAACTGAACCTTTTCACCCTGGAACAGAGGAGACTATGTGGGGACTTGATCCAAGTCTTCAAAATCATGAAAGGCATCGACCACATCAAACCAGAGGAGCTTTTCCAGATCAGCAGGGACACACGCACCCGGGGACACAAATGGATATTGGGCTTCAAGGCATTCAAAACGGAAAACAGGAGACACTTCTTTACACAGAGAGTAGTCACAATCTGGGGTAAACTACCCAGCGATGTGGTTGAAGCTGAAAGTTTGGGAACATTTAACAATAGTCTGGATAGGATCCTTGGATCACTTAGATATTAATGAACACCAAACGAGCACGATGGGTCGAATGGCCTCCTCTCGTTTGTAAACTTTCTTATGTTCTTATGTTCTTAAAAAACAAGACAGAGCTCTCACCTCAGCTTCTAACTGTAAAGGACAGGCCAGTCCATTCCTCCGACTTTGTGTTTACAGCCAACACTGCCCTGTTCTCCTACATACCCCAAAAGGGCAGAAATGTGATGCTCATGAGCACTCTACATAGGGATGGAAGGATCAGTGGCCGGGAGGACCGTAAGCCAGAGGTCATACTTGATTATAACGCCACCAAAGGAGGGGTAGACAACTTGAACAAGCTGCTGTCCTGCTCCAGCTACCAAAGAAGAAATTTACGTTGGCCACTCGTGATCTTCTTCAATATCCTGGATGTCTCAGCCTACAATGCGATTGCAATCTGGATTGCAATTAACCCATACTGGAACCAAAGGAAGCTCCAAAGAAGACGTCTTTTTCTAGAGGAGCTAGCAAGGCACTGGTGACACCGCACATACAGAGGAGACAACATGTGCCTAGGTCTCCAGCTTCTCTAGCCATAGTGAGGAGGATGGTGGAGGCTCCTGCTGTCCTACCTGCACAACCCACACAACAACAACCTCCAGTGCCTGAAGTAAGTATCCTGTTGTTGTTGTTGTTTGTGTGTGTGTGTGTGTGTATTAGGAGAAGTGGTGGGAAAAAAAATCCTGAACTAATAGTCTTTTCATTATTCTAGATTGCAGCCGGTGGCAACAAGAGGAAGCGCTGCGAGGTGTGTGGACCCTCAAAGGATTCAAAGACACAGACCACATGCAGCAACTGCAAAAAGTACATCTGTAGTACACATACTCTCAAATTCTATGCATCATGTGTTGTGTAGACAGGCATGCCCATGCGCACATACAATGTTATCCAATGTAATTTCAGAATTATTTGAGATATGTATTTTTTATGTACTGTATTTCCTTGACAGTAACTAAAACAGTGTATATTTTGTTCATCTTTTGTGTTTCTATTTGTTGTTCATCACCTGTATTTGTTTTACGGCTTTGATTATAATAAGATTAAGGTGATAATCAATTGAGAATATCAGTTCAAAATCATCAATGAAAACATTATTTAATTTCTATTTTTCCTAGATAAGCATGATTTATGACACCCAAGTCTTTATTATAATGGATTTTTTACATAAATTATAACTTCATCACAAAAAACGAATGACACTTCCATTGTTAAATGTGATCTAGCAGAGATTAATTGCAAACATTAATCATAAACGTTATCTATATTTTTTGGAATTGACAATATATTTTGTATGTAAAATTTTATTTCTGTATTGCTTTTAAAACCTCAATAATGTCCCGGGTCAATTTGACCCGAACAGTACCAAAGGGTCCAAAAAGTGAACACCACACAAGGGTTAAGCACTCTTTTCGCATGGCTAGACAGCTATTTTTCTCATGTTCTTTGCACCACCTCCCGCATTTCGTCTGTTTCCTTTGTCTGTGACTGTCCCGGTAAGGCCTTTCCACATTTTGTGCTATTGCTCTTTTGTTGTCTTTGTACCATTTTATTTCCTCTAGTTCAGGGCCTTGATTCTTTGCTTCAGTATTTGTTAGAGTCTTGATTCTTATTTTCGTAACCTCAGCAGCTTTGCAAGTGTCCACTGCCTTCTGCAAAGTAAGGTTAGGGTCTCTCAACAATCTGGATCGCTTATACCGCATTCAATTTGATCTCTAATTTGAACTCACATGTTTTACTTTTATTTTTCAATTCAGTCACATATTGGCCTATTGTCTCAGCTTGCCTCTGTACGCATGTAAAGAAGACGTTCCTTTCGTATGTGATATTCTTTCGGGGTGTGCAGTATTCCTCGAACTTCTGCATTACTATATCCAATCTGTCCTTGTCTCCGTCATTAACAAACGTAAAGGTGTTGAATATTTCTAATGCATCACCCACCACATGAAGGAACAAGGAGGTCTTCTGTTTCTGCATCTTATCTTCCGACTATGGCTGCTAAGTTAATTTCAAACCTTTGTTTGAATCTTCGCCATTGTTCAACCAGGTTTTCCTCCAAGCTGAGTATCAATGGCGGACTTAGCTTTTCCATTTTCGTTTTTTCCTTTTTCTTTGGAGGCGTATCCTTTTCAGTTATTTTTTTTTAGACTTTAACTTCTGACACCATGTTATCCTTTATGACTTTCAATGATGAGTCAGGTTTAAACTTTAAGAACTTTTATTAATTAAGTGTACTCACTAGCTTAAGGCATCTAGACCTCAGACATACCATCTTACTTCTCTAGCCCCTCCTACATCCTGTTTTACCTTATTAGCACTTAGCTGCTAACGTCATATCCTGACAACCCTCATTTTATATCATTAAGTTGATTCAACGTGGTTTGTTGCAATTACTCCTTGTCTCTTTAGGAAGGATAAGACAAAGCATGTTCTCCATCCTCCAATACATGCATTGACACCTTTAATCCTGTAACTCAAAAACTCTGTGGTGATATGTACTATGATTTTCAGGAACGAATTGAAACGTTAAAAAACACCTATGGTTTGAACGTGGTGGTGATTTGGGAACACGAGTGGACAGCCCTGAAGCAGCATGATGAGGGGGTGCGGGACTTCATGGAAACCTTTGACTTTCCAGAACGTCTCGAACCCCGGGAGGCATTATTTGGGGGTTGGTTCAACGCCATCTGTTTACATTATGAGGTAAAGTTGGGGGAGAGAGTAGATTACTATGACTTCACTAGCTTGTACCCATTTGTCAACAAGACTAAAATTTATCCCTTGGGACATCCAAACATTATTTATCGTGACTTTCTCGACATCAGTCATTACTTTGGCTTGATCAAATTGACCGTATACCCGCCCTGAGGTCTATTCTTGCCCGTGTTGCCTTACAGGTGGTCGAGAAAATTGATGTTCCCTCTGTGTAGAACGTGTGTGGAAACTGAAAATCAGACGCCCTCTTGTCCACACAGCGATGAAGAGAGGGCGCTGACAGGGGTCTGGTGTAGCGTTGAGCTTGACAAGGCGGTGGAAAAAGGTTACAGAGTCGGTAAGGTGTATGAGGTTAGGAATTTACTGAAAAATCTGATACTCTTTTTGCTGATTACATTATGACCCACCTAAAAGGGAAGCAGGAGGCCTCCGGCTACCACTCTTGGTGTGCTGACGACGCGGACAAAGAGTGTTACGTTCAGCAATATTATGAAAAGGAAAGGATTTGGCTGGATCCGTGTAACATAACGGTAAACCCGGCTAAAAGACAGATGTCCAAACTGATATTGAACAGCCTGTGGGGTAAGTTTGGTGAGAGAAATAACCATCTAAATACCACCTTGATTAAAAACCCCAAACAGTTTATAGAATTCATGTTTTCCAAAGAACACGATGTAGCCCACTTTCAATTCATAAATGACCGAGTGGCCCAGGTGCAATGGCGGACCCCGAAAGATTTCCCCACCCGCCAGGGTAACGTTAATGTGTTTATTGCGATTTTTAAGACGGCTTACGCCCGGCTTGAACTGTACAACTTAATGGACCAACTACAGGAGCGCATGCTCTATCACGATACTGACTCTGTGATCTTTGTTACCAGGCCAGGGGATTGGGTCCCGCCCCTCGGGGACTACCTTGGGGAGTTAACGAGCAAGCTAGATCCTCAGGACCACATAGTGAAGTTTGTTTCAGGGGGGCCAAAGACTTACGCGTAAAGAACAGCTGCATAAGACATGTATGAAAGTTAAGGGGATCACTCTGAACCATTGTAACAACAAAATCATTAACATTAAGTCTCTGATGACCCTGGTCCAAAGTTTTGTAACCGAAAAAGAGGCGCCTCCTCGTGAGATTATTACTTCCGGAAACCGAATCTATCGGAATAAAAAGGGTTACATGTTGGAAAAAAGATCACTAATCCTTTTTCATGTATTATAGCCGGTCCCTCCAACTCGGGTAAGAGCTATCTTATAAAGAACGTCATAGAAAATGCAGAAGTGACCATGTCCCAAAATCTCGACAACATAGTGTGGTACTACTCTTGCTGGCAGCCGCTCTACGATGCTTTGGCGGCGAAAAAAAAAAATCTGAAATTTGTACAGGGTGTCACCGACTCGCTGTGCGACGATGAGTTGTTCCCCCCAAGATAAACTAATCTAGTGGTCCTTGACGACCTGATGGAACTGGCCAGTGATAATAGCTAGGTGGAAAAAGCCTTCACAAAGTACAATATAAATAAGCATGTCTGTTCGGATTAAAATAAATCTACCACTTTTGCAGATGTTATTTGGGGGGAACCTGCGCCAGAGGAAAGCTGTGCTGGCCGCGGCCCCTTCGGATTTGATAGAGGCCCTGTGTGAAATAGCTTTAAACATCTTGCGTGGAAACATCCCCCTAACCCCTTTTCAACATTCTAAACTCAAAAAAACAAGATCATCGCTAATAAGAAGTATTCTATTAAAAGAAAAAGAAAGAAGATTAATCAAACTGGGGGGTTTATTGGACCACTCTTGAGCATAGCTGTGCCTTTCCTTACCAGTCTTCTGGCTTCGAGATCGGTTTAATAATGGAACATGCTCGGAAAATGTTTTTGGTCCCTCAGGAACAGCTTGAAAAACTGAGAAAAAATGTTGCCGGCCCAGAAACCCTCCAACAAACTGTCAAAAATAACTTGGACTCTGAAATGAAAGCTATATTAGCCAGGGTTGATTTAAATCAGCATTCCAAAGCCCAATTGTATAGTGCCACGTTACAAAGATATCTCCGTCTGGTTCGGCAGGGGGAAAAAGATTACAACACTTTAACTTTAAACATGGCCTCTCAAGAAAACGGGGTTGCGGATGAGGGGGCTGTGGCTGATAAGGGTTTTGATGCTCAGGCCGCGGTGATTGCGGATACCGAGCCTGTTGAGGGTATTTTCTCATCGCCAGAGGTCGATGTTGTAACCGATGTTTTGAGAAACATGCCTTCCAGAAGCAAAAGAAATGCTGAATATATCCTGCACAAAATGGTTCAGAAACCGCGGGTAATGGCTTGGAATGAACAGGGTGAATTTGTTTTTAAAGGACAATTGATCAAAGGATCACATATGTATGATTTGTTGAAGAGTGTCACTAGCACTAATAAGATCCCTGCTAACCGCAGACCTGTAGGCTGGAATTTTTTCCAACATACGATGGCCTGTCTGAACATCCCCCAATCAACAGTGCCTAACCAGGAGACACATCAAAATATACACATGTGTAAAGAGGGGGAGGCTGAATGGGAAGCTAAAACCCCAACTGCTCATTACTTACCCAGTGTTAAGCGAAGGATCTCAGGATCTAGCACACGTTGGTTTGCTTATTAATAGCCTGTTATTATTGTTTGTAAAACAGTGAATGAAGACCGACAACCTATTGTAATTATTTATTGTATCTTTTATTTTTCAAATGTTGTACAAATGTGTTCGTTATAACATGCCCCTGTGTCTTGTATAATAAGTGTGTTAAATAAATGATTTGCTTCAAAGACTGATTCCTGTTTTTCTCCTTAACATGAGTGACATCTTTTAAAATCAGCCAGTCTGTATACAAGGGTTGTTAACACCAGACGTAACAGGTATATAAGGGGCAGTATACATTGTCCTGACAAACTCTGTCACTTTTTCATCATTCTGTTCTAAATCATTGCTGTACAGAGTCATAATGTATTGATATGTTCGGCCTTTAGCTCTATGATATAAGAAAAACGCACAATGTTGGCCACAAGTGGTGGTCTGCAGACTCTGTACTTGACGCCTGTTGTAAAGGGTTTCTTGACAGTTGTTGAGCAAAAAGTTATGGATCCTCTGGGGCAAAGGTCTGAAATCTGGGGGGTGACCATAGGAATCAAAAAATTCACCACGTTGATCCTGCCTTAGATAAATAGCCAACCAGTGTTCTCCAGGCATATTTTTAGGGTGAGTATTGATTATGTACATTGCGGGTAAATTCTTGATCTTAAATTTAGTCACAAGCATAGACCCCTTGAAACAGTTTGCGGGTACATGCTGTAGCCGTCATGAGGTTGTTGAGCTCTATGGTACTCATTTTAATAATAATCATACAGAACGTTTCTTCTCTGATTCACCTCAATAATGTTGTCAAACACAGCGTACACGATCATATTTACAGTGCGGGGTAGAGGATGCTTAAAACGCATCTCCAGACACATGTTACCCGTTTTAATCCAGTGAAAAATGTTGTCCACACTCTTCGTCGGGGGTCAGGTTGAATCCATACAGTGTGTAGCCGCTGCAGTATTCCCGGCAATTGATCATTAGAGGTTGATCCTTGAGATGGCGACCCATAGCCAATACTAGACTGTAATATTCCCGGACAGCATTGCTGTTTTCAAAGTCCGGTTGAAAAGGTTTGGACGGCAGCTGCACTCAGTCAATGTACAATGCTATAAATTCTGCGTTATAATGTTTAAAGTTAAAGGGGATCTTGTTGTAAACCCCGGTAAAGGCATCATTATTCACTAAACCTATAATAACCTGTTTTGGGAGCTGCCCTAGAAAAATATTTTCTTGGTTCATCACACGAGTCCCCGCGGGGATACTGTGGACTTTCATATAGACTCTTTCTATCGGATACTTGGCGTTTGCCATTTCTGAAATTGCGGAAAGAGGCGGACTCTCTACATAGATGCTTTTATCTATACTCGTTTGGGTGTACGGTACTGTTAACAAATCCAATTCTGATTTAACGCATTCTTCCGATAGGCTATGGACCAAAGACATTTCTTTCTTTGAGACTTTCTTTTTGCAGGTTTTCTCTTCTGTAAAAAACACCCCTGATATCGGCCGGGAATTGAGCCACCACATCTGAGAATGAGTTCTCCGTGTCGGTATAGAAGCCTAATATACGCCCTAGGGCCCCACTGGTTTGAATACTATGGCCAGGTTTTGATACAATGTACACTCAGTTTTTAATAGGATTGTAATATAACTTGAGGGAGGGGTTCCCGTCTGAGAACTGCTTATTCATCTCATCTAATATTTTATCCACGCTGTCGTAATAACCTCCTTGTATCGTGAATGACCATTGACTCTTTTTAACATAATCAAAAACTGAGAAGTTGGCATCCTTATCTTGTAAAATAGACCAAGTGTAAGGATACTGTATTTCCGCCAAACCCACTTCCCACAAGCCCCTTAGATCTATAGATTTTCCAAATTGCACTGTGTAACTGGAAATTTCATTTTTAGGATATATATCGAGAGAGGAGTTACTGGGTAGAGTCATGTAGAAGCTGCCTGATTCCATCTTGAGAAACTAAAGTAATTCCCCCCACCATACCCGCAGGCATCTTGTTATAAGGCTTGAATATCGCAAACCTGTTGCTCCGGGACCCAACTGTTGAACTTTTCAGGCCAGCCTCTCCATTTCACTAACACATATTTTTTCCCGTTTTGGGTTTTTTCCGCTATAATCTTTTCAACTCTGAATACTCTATCTTTACCCACAATAATTTTTTGTAACTCGGCAGCGTAAAACGTCCCTTCTATTTCCTCCCCGACATGGTTTTTTATTCCATTTCAGGTGAACAAACACCTCTTTTTAGACAATTGAGAAAAGTATAACTTACACAACAATTTTTTCTACTGTCCAAACAAAAATAAATCAGATGATTGGTTACTTGTTCTATATCGACAACGACATGTTTTTTTTTTTATCTTGTAGGCACACACATCGGTTACATACACAAATAAAACAACAATATGGGCTATTTTAAAAGTAAACAAAGGTTTGTTAAACATGATCAGTAAAAGTTCATACAGATGATGATGAAAAGGACTAACATCCTTCTGAGCGCCCTCGACCATCTCACTCCAGTTTTTGTACCCCCAAGTATCTGTTACAGTGGCCATTAACTTTTCCAGGTTTGAAAGTTGGTCATCATCTATGGTTAAATCTATAGAGAAAAGGCTCGCATTGGCTACTTTTTTGTCAAGCACATGGTGTAATAGAGCTCTCAGGCTATCCACTGAGTGTTGATGGCAGAGCCAGTTGCAGAAGCAGTCCAGAACATTTCCCATCTTCCAGGTCCCTCAGTTCGGGTCAGAGTCTGAATCGGTGGCGTAGAGATCAAATTCTTTGCAGGTTTCAGTTTTAACTTCTTTACGGAATAAATACTCTTTTAGCTTCCCAGCGGTTTTTCTACTCGGCTCATCCAGGTCATTGATCAGCTGATTAATTTTCTCTTTAATATACGGCTCATTTTTCAACTCCAGCAAAATCTCATCTATGATTTTCTGGACTTGCCCGGGGGTGGCCCACAGATGGGAGTAAGATAGTGCCTTGATTAGCGCTGGCTTCAGCCACGGTTTGTTCAGTCTTCTGTAAAACACATCGAAATAGAATCGGAAATAATAGGCATCTGGTTCAAACAGACAGCTGTGCCTCAACTGGCTGGGGTGATTCACTTCACAACCCTGACAGACTGATTTCTGGGTTCGGGCGATGAGAGCCTGCAGAATATACACCAGGGCGCTTTTAACAACTCTGCTTACATTGAGCTACACGCCGGGCATAAAGCCATTGTCTTCATCACGCCCCTGGGGCGGTTTGCTGCTCATTGGGTCGCTCGGCGGGCTGTAGGTTGTTTCTACAGCCGCTGGAACGCCCCCTTCCTGAGACGAGTCCGCGATAGACAGTGCAGCAAATGCAGAACCGTTCAGGATCTCCTGAGCCTGTGCATCCCAGAGACTAGCTTTGACGTCCATCGCAAAGCATCCTGTTTCGTCTTGCGGAATCGGGGGTTGAGGTCCAGGAGGGTGGCTGCAGTCAGAGGTTTCAGGCATGTATACAAAATCGAGTGAATAGAACCAAGGTAGATCCCGGGATTGGAGAGGGGTGTAGAGCCTGTTGACATCCATAGCTTTCAGGTAAGACATTCTCTTTAAACCTTGATCGAAGGGTGATGTGCTTTTTATACTGTCTCTTCACTACGTCACGATAGCCCGCCTCTTAGAAGAGAGTGTCCCCTGCGGCTCCGGACCCACCACCAAACACACAGAGCATTCATTTTAAACTCAGACTTCACGTTATGCGTTTCGTGAGAGAGAGAGAGGGAGAGCGAGAGAGAGCTAAAATAAATTAAAAAAAACTTTCCCCCTAAGCATTTTACTTAGAGCACTAGAGTAATTTAATGAGTTCTAAAGATTAAGAATGTAAGACAATAATGTGGTATATCATAACATTTGTAAGCCAGGATAAGGGACTGTTAAGAAATTGAACAATATCTTAAGTTTAAATCTTATGAACTTTTAAGACAGTTAGAAGGCATTTAACTAAAAAAAAATGAATTCACTACAAGATAGATATATATATAGAGAGAGATAACTATTACTGAAACAATGGAGATATTCTAACTTAATAGGGGGGGTCACAACCCACAGGACCTGGAACATTCACACTCTGAACATTCACACTCTCCAGCAAGAACAAAGGCCTGCAGAACTAATCAGCGTGGGTGGAGGGAGGGGGGCTAGGGGTGAGAGAAGGACCATAGGAGAATGGGGGTCATCGAGGTCATCGGGATCATCGTGGGGGGTTAGGGCACTATGGGTGTACTATGTACACTTCCGTCTGGATATGACGTAGGTATAAAAAACATATGACGTAACATGCCATAAAATATCTGGCAATGCCTATGGAGCCCCCCACATGAGGCATGTTTTCCATTATATAGATAGGCAGAAAAGTGCCACCGGTTACTCCCATAATGCATTGCATTTCAAAGATGGAAGAAGGGGGGGGTTGACTATCTTGTTTAAACAGGATCTTTGATAACTATGTAGATAGCGGGAATTATATGGTGAGGTTAATTTCTACTAAATATTTTCAACCTATACAATAAATATATTTTCTCTAGAATAAAATATGGTTAATATTTAAATATTGAAAATTGAGTCATTTTTAGTAACAGCTACCTTGCTGGGGAAAAATAGATAATGAAACAATAACAGCTTCTGCTGTCATGGAAACACAGAGCATTTTATGCATAACCCTGAGGCTTTCCCTTACTGATGTTTCGGAACAGGAGGAACGGTTCCCTTAATTACATGTTCAGCTAGATGTAATACACTGCATGGGTGTTGAGTTAAGTTTGTTCAGCATTTTTAATGATCCTTGTTAAATCTCCAGTGGGAGTTTTAAGTCAACAAGGTCTCAAGGTTCTACCGATAAACAAAGACCATGTATAAAGCTTGAATCTCTTCAAATACTCACAAGTTGTAACGTCTGTGTGGACATCATGCGTTTCAGAAGAGAAATGGTAGTAATTCTTGATCTCATTTATTTTACCTGTACTATTCTGCTGTCATTTTTGTGTGTTTGTCTGACAACATATTGCTTTTTTAAAAATATATATACTATTAATAACTTTACAGTGTGTAAATAGTTTGAATGCTTACTATATGTTGAGACAATTTCAGTGTCTGTATATGTGTATGTATGCATGTATATAT
This sequence comes from Amia ocellicauda, assembly GCF_036373705.1. Taxonomy (NCBI): domain Eukaryota; kingdom Metazoa; phylum Chordata; class Actinopteri; order Amiiformes; family Amiidae; genus Amia; species Amia ocellicauda. The sequence continues at coordinate 32,617,923 of NC_089852.1, forward strand.
ATATATATATATATATATATAAAAGCTTCTGCCTTACCAAATTTAGGTTTAAAAATCATATTCCTTGAAAATGGATTTACTGTGTATATATGTATTTCTTTTTCAGTTTGCTTCTGAACTGTAAATAGCTGGTTTGTAGCATAAATTTAACAGATTCACCATTTCCAGGTTTGGATTATGATTTTACAATATGGATTTTGATGAGACTCTAGATGTTTATTCATTAGTTCATATTTACATTTAATCAACGGTTATTCAGCATTTACTGTGTACATTTTATATACATATACAAATTTACATAGCTGGCCAGTGCACTGCATCAGTTTAATTAAGTTTTTATGATTTTGTTTTTATCAATTTAATTAAGTCAGAGAGTGTTGGTGTTAATATGCCAAGGTGTGAGTTGACTACTTTTATCTGGGGTATTCTCAACCCCTCTAGCTGGGTCTTTCGTTATGTCTTAGATCATAGGTCTGGTGGTGAGACTGGGGAGCAGCCACTCACAGGTGTGTTTGATAGACTGCAGTTCAAATCCAAGCGGTGGGGGGTGAGGAGGGACTCTAACTGCACACACTACATAGAGACAAAACTGTTCTCTTTAGTAATTATCTGTTCAGATTTTTTTTTAAATGAAGTATAATATAGTGCAACACTATATTATTTATAATAATATACCATCTTTATTTAAAAAAAAATAGAAATACTGATATATGCACCCTTGCCAATATAAGAAACTACAGCAGAGAACAAGTAAATACACAAAGCCTTTAATTTTAAAACTCATAATGAATAATGAGTGTGAATCTTAGCAAATTGTTAAGAAACTCAAATATTTCTTGTGTATCTATATCAATCTAGATCTTCCAGCATTAATAATATCTTGAGCATAAAATATATAAGAAACATCTATTTATTTCCTTCCTTCTAACTAGACCCTGTTCAGAGGTCACAGCATGATGAACTCATCTGACACTACCTTCATACTGGCAGCATACTCTGAAATTGGAGACATTAAATATTTGTATTTTACCATTTTACTACTGCTGTACATCTTTACTATTTCTGCAAATGTAATTCTCATAGTTGTAATCTATGTAGAGAGGAGCCTCCATGAGCCCATGTATTTCTTCCTGTGTAGCCTTTCTGTTAATGCAATATTTGGCAGCACTGCACTCTGCCCCTGCCTGTTAACTAACATCCTGTCAGACCGTCATGACATTTCTGGAATCAGTTGTCTGGTACAGGTTTTTTTCTTGAACATATATGGTCAATGTGAATTTTCAAGTTTAGCATTGATGGGATATGACAGGTATCTGTCAATCTGTTATCCTTTGCAATACAATATGATCATGACTCCTGCAAAAGTAATTATGCTTATAATATTGTCATGGTTATACCCTATATGTACATTTGGTATACATTTCATATTAACTCTGCAGCTTCCTTTGTGTGGAAGAATCATAGAAAAGGTTTATTGTGCCAACTATTCAATCACCAAACTTTCCTGTATAGACACATCCATTAATAATATGTATGGTCTAATTAATCTTGTTTCAAGTACAGTTCTCCCTGTAATTCTCATTATGTATTCCTATTCAATAATCCTCAAAATCTGCTTGAGATCTTCCAAGGAATCGCAAGCTAAGGCACTGAACACCTGCACTCCACACTTAGTTATTCTGATAAACTTTTTCATTTCAGCTTTTTTTGAAATTTTTCAAAACAGATTTGACATGAGCCATGTGCCCCATGAGGTTCGTATTTTCCTTTCAGTTTACTTTTTGATCATTCCACCTCTCATAAATCCAATTATTTATGGAATCAGAACGAAAAATATTAGTACCAGGGTGAAGAAATGTTTCTTGCAAAAAAACAACTCATAAGCTGTGAAGCATACTACTTTACACAAATGTGTACAGTAACATTATTATATCCAACTCTTGCATTAATTTCACACATCTTTAAATATTTTCAGAATCTTTTGTGCAAAAAAAAAAAAAAAAAGTCACCTAGAAAACAAACTTCAAATTGAAAATGGGCTTGATATTCAAACTTTGTGCAACTTCCATGAAAAATGTGTGCCGTGCAAGAAAAATGTGACTTGGCCAAAAATAGATAGATATTAAAATATGGTGCAAATGTTTGCGCTGCATTGGACATTGGAATATAAAGTTTTTTGTGCCTCGCAAACCTGCCTGCACCACTCCACAGTGCCCTGTTATTCCCACTGTTAGAGCCAGCGCTGCCACAAATAACACACAAAAATTGTTATATTCAGCCTAATTTGGGCTTTAACGTAATTCAAATTCTATTGCACTATGCACATGTTTAATGACCTCTAAAGAAAACATTTGCATCTCATGTTTCCAATTAGAGAATCATTACCATAGGCTAACTGAGTCACAGCATTAAAGGAACAGGACTCTGCAGGTGGATGGATGAAGGCAGTGTGCTGGACAGAGGCGGGTGCCATGTTTCTGCACTCGTTTGTGACATTTAAAATATTATATTATTTGTAAATTCATATATATATATATATATATATATATATATATATATATATATATATATATATATATATATATATATATATATGAGAGAACAGCTTTAGCAATTACGTGTGCGCTTCCCATCAAACACACACACATACATGGGGGGAGCTCACAATGCGTACATCGTGCAGTCGAGTCTGACACATCCTGAATGCATACCTCCTTGGTAATATAGTAGTGCACACCTCTATGTCATTGTCCTGACAGTGCATACAATGAGGTAGTATCACAGTACAAACACAATATTGTGGACGTAGTAGTAATACATATTACCCAATACCCATAGTTGTTTGTATGTATGTAGGTCATCACAGAATCAAACATAATGCTATGATGTACATTACTGCTGCTGTGTGTCCAACATGAATGTGTCCAGCACCAAACTGCAGTGCTGTATTCATTAGCTTACTTACTCAGAAAGTTAATTTGTATCTTTGAAAATATCTAGTGTGCTTCTGACAAAGTTAATTGATGTATTTACTTATTTATTTGTGTTGTTATTAAATTCAGTGTATATTTGGATGCCCTATTATTATTATTATTATTGAATTTATACATTTAGTTGAATTTGATTAATGATCCACTCTGACTGGATATTAATGAGCTATTTTCCTTGTATTGTCGTACATTTACTAGGAGTTCACGTTCCCTGAAATGTGTTATTGAAATGCAGTTCTAATTAAGAGAAGCTGTGTAAAATCCTTATTAATTGCCTTATACTTGTTGGTTCTATTCTGATATCGTTTTAACATCAGGAATATGCATATAATAATAATTAACTATATATATATATATATATATATATATATATACACACACTTAGGGAATCAAACCCACAATGCCAAACTCTGCCAATGGAGATCAGAAGTTAAGCGTAAACTAGCTATAGCCATCACAACCAACTGTCCTGATTAGTTGTATATGACTCAATTGCTGGAATTAGTCACAAATATATGTATAAATTAGGAAATAATATGAAATAAGATCAAATGTGTATATATATATATATATATATATATATATATATATATATATATACACAGTGGGGGAAAAAAGTATTTGATCCCCTGCTGATTTTGTACGTTTGCCCACTGACAAAGAAATGATCAGTCTATAATTTTAATGGTAGGTGTATTTTAACAGTGAGAGACAGAATAACAACAAAAAAATCCAGAAAAACGCATTTCAAAAAAGTTATAAATTGATTTGCATGTTAATGAGGGAAATAAGTATTTGACCCCTTCGACTTAGTACTTGGTGGCAAAACCCTTGTTGGCAATCACAGAGGTCAGACGTTTCTTGTAGTTGGCCACCAGGTTTGCACACATCTCAGGAGGGATTTTGTCCCACTCCTCTTTGCAGATCCTCTCCAAGTCATTAAGGTTTCGAGGCTGACGTTTGGCAACTCGAACCTTCAGCTCCCTCCACAGATTTTCTATGGGATTAAGGTCTGGAGACTGGCTAGGCCACTCCAGGACCTTAATGTGCTTCTTCTTGAGCCACTCCTTTGCTGCCTTGGCTGTGTGTTTTGGGTCATTGTCATGCTGGAATACCCATCCACGACCCATTTTCAATTCCCTGGCTGAGGGAAGGAGGTTCTCACCCAGGATTTGATGGTACGTGGCCCCGTCCATTGTCCCTTTGATGCGGTGCAGTTGTCCTGTCCCCTTAGCAGAAAAACACCCCCAAAGCATAATGTTTCCACCTCCATGTTTGACGGTGGGGATGATGTTCTTGGGGTCATTCCTCCTCCTCCAAACATGGCGAGTTGAGTTGATGCCAAAGAGCTTGATTTTGGTCTCATCTGACCACAACACTTTCACCCAGTTCTCCTCTGAATCATTCAGATGTTGGCAAACTTCAGACGGGCCTGTACATGTGCTTTCTTGAGCAGGGGGACCATGTGGGCGCTGCAGGATTTCAGTCCTTCACGGCATAGTGTGTTACCAATTGTTTTCTTGGTGACTATGGTCCCAGCTGCCTTGAGATCATTAACAAGATCCTCCCGTGTAGTTCTGGGCTGATTCCTCACCGTTCTCATGATCATTGAAACTCCACGAGGTGAGATCTTGCATGGAGCCCCAGACCGAGGGAGACTGACAGTTATTTTGTGTTTCTTCCATTTGCGAATAATCGCACCAACTGTTGTCACCTTCTCACCAAGCTGCTTGGCGATGGTCTTGTAGCCCATTCCAGCCTTGTGTAGGTCTACAATCTTGTCCCTGACAGCCTTGTCCCCCACTGAATAAAAAAACATAAGCTAAAGAGTCAAGAATGGGCCAAGACATACCTTAAGACTGATTTTTCAAAAGTTTTATTCACAGATGAGATGAGAGTGACTCTTGATGGACCAGACGGGTGGGCCCGTGTCTGGATCAGTAATGGACAAACGGCACCAGTTTGAATCAGGCGCCAGCAAGGTGGGGGTGGGGTAATGGTGTGGGCTGCTATCATTAACAATGAGCTAGCTGGACCTTTTTGGGTTGCAGATGGGCTGAAAATAAACTCGCAAAAATACTGCCAGTTTCTAGAAGTCACGATCATCAAACAGTGGAATAAAAAGAAGTCAGTAGCATTTAAAAGGACCATGATATTTATGCAGGACAATGCTCCATTGCATGTGTCCAAGTACTCCATTGCTTGGCTAGCTAGAAAAGGCTTCAAAAATGACCTAATAATGACTTGCTCACCTGAGTTGAATAATCTCAAGCGTGAGATTTACAGGGAAGGAAAACAATACAGATCTTTGAACAACACCTTTAGCTAAAATTGATCATGAACAAATCAAGAAACTGCCAAATTCTATGGATGGGAGGCTCATTGAAGCCATTGAAAAGAAGGGTGGCTTTATTGGCAAATGAACTGCATGGAATGAATATGAATGGCCCAAAACTATTATTTGTTAATTTTTTTGTTATTTTATACTTATTATTTGTTAAACATACTTGTAAATGTATTATGTTTTTACGTAAGTGGATAAATAATAATTTGTCATTTAGTTGCCTAATAATTATGCACACTAAGATTTGAGGAAATTCTTGTATTTGCCCCTGAGAAAGACAAATCTCTCTTTTTATTTCTTAAACATTCAGTTTTGATGCAAAATAAAGTTTTGTCTTCACTGATGGCATTGTATCTGTCCAACTGTTGAAATTATCTTTAAAAATAATAATTGCCTAATAATTCTGCACACAGTATATATATATATATATATATATATATATATATAGTACTGTGCAAAAGTTTTAGGCAGGTGTGGAAAAAATGCTGCAAAGTAAGAATGCTTTCAATAATAGATATGTCAATAGGTTAGTGATAGGGAGAAATTTTACTCCCTCAATAAACAGGCGGACAAGGAATACTCAGGACTCGATTTAGCTGAAATAATACCAAAATAGTTTATTCAGCTACAACGATGCCCAGATCTTCCTGTCTTTTCCCTCTTCCGACCCTCTCATCCCCTCTCGAATCTCTTCCTGCTTGTCTGCTATCTCTGCCTGAATGCACTCGCACCACCTCAAGCTCAACCTCTCCAAATCGGATCTCCTGTTTTTCCCCCACTCTTCCTCACCTTCTGCTGACCTCCCCATCTCGATGCCCTTAGAATCCACCACACTCTCTCCTTCTTCTGCTAAAAATCTAGGAGCCACCCTCGATCCTGCGCTCTCCTACACCCAGCACATCACCACGCTGACACGCACCTGCAGATTCTTCCAGAGCAACATACGCCGGATCCGTCCCTTCCTCACCGACTACTCGACTCAGCTGCTTGTCCAGTCACTGGTCCTCTCCCGCCTAGACTACTGCAACTCCCTCCTGGCCAGCCTGCCTGCAACTACTACCCGCCCGCTCCAGCTCATCCAGAACTCTGCGGCTCATCTGGTATTCTCTCTGCCTCGTTTTGCACACGCTACTTCACTCCTCCGCTCCCTCCACTGGCTCCCGATACCGGCATGCATTCAGTTCAAGACATTGACCCTCACCTACCTCTGTCTTGACCACACTGCACCAAGTTACCTTCAGACACTCGTCTCTCCATACATTCCTTCCAGACCGCTGCGGTCTTCCACTGCCAGAAGACTAACTCTACCTCTCCACCCTTCCTCCAGAGCCTGCTTCTTCTCATCCCTGGCCCCTAAATGGTGGAACAACCTGCCCACCAAAGTCAAAACAGCAGAGTCTTTGACCTCCTTCCGGCGCTTACTCAAGACGCATCTTTTCCAACAGTACTTGTAATATTAGTCCTTTATCCCTGCTAGATAGCCCTTCACAGTTTTATTATGCTTCTTGTGTTTTTGATTGTTTCCTCCTTGCTCCATTTCCTGTAGCCCTTGACTGTGACCCTACATCTTGACAGCACTTAGCTTTTATTGTCCAGGATGTAGGACCTCAATTAATGTACTTGCCTGTTTAAATTGTAAATTGGAATTTGTAAAATGTATTTTGAATTGCTATGTTTTAGTTTAATTGAATTTGTAATGATTGATGCCTTTTACTTAACGATAGGTTGCGTATGCAACCCTGGTTATCTGAAAAAGGAAGCACTGCCCAAGGGGAGGGGTTTCTGCGCACTTCCGCTGGAAACCGATCGAAACGTCACTCTATCAAAGCTGCCATTGGCCCCTGCACTCATCACTCAGAACAGGTCCCTTCCCACTTCCTGTTCTATAAAACGTGACGTCAGCGCAGGTTCGTCCTCTTTTGCCAGGAGCTTGGACTCCCGTGCGACCTTGCAACCCTTGGGCAGTGCTTCCTTTTTCAGATAACCGGGGTTGCATACGCAACCTATCGTTATCTTTCAAGTCGGAAGCACTGCCCAAGGGGGAGGGGTTACTGTATAACAAAACCGTCGCAAGGGAGGAGGCAGCGAGCTGATAAGGGAGCCTGCCCCACTGTGCACCGCTAGGGGATCTCGGCAACACAACTCCAGACAATAACCTCAGGGGCCCCGTAGGGCCGCACCTGAGCCGCCCAGGAGCAAGGACAGTAGTCATGCTCTACCAGAAACTGTCTGCAATCACCATATACAAAGCGGGGCTACAGAGGTTAACTCTTACGCCCTCCGCTTACAAGAGCAAGGCCGGCTGCTCTACTAGTGCAGCTAGGAGCGAGGCTGTAATCTACTTGCACAATGTCTGGCGCGGGCAATCAAGCACTTGTGCGTCCTCCGCGTAATATCATGGCAGTGGACTCCTAATTCAATAGGAGCGGGGCCACAGACCCAATGAGAAAAATACAATATAATACATAGCTGGCTAGTCAATAGAGCAGCCGAGCTAAACAATACACATTACATATATATCGCGTGACAGCAAGACCTTCATGCTGTCAGCACACAGCGCAAGAGCATCCAACTCAACTAAACAGTACAGAGTGGAAGAGCTCCATTGTGCTGACAATTTAGATTTCGTACAATGAACTATATACATCACGGGGCGCAGGAACAAAGTCATACGCCGCCCATGGAACACAGGAGCAGTTGACGCCTGCTGGTTAGACCGGCTAACTCAAGGGAACATTAGCTCTACTGTGTTAACAAAGGAACTATATACACAGCGAGGCAGTGAACTCAAGTGCCAACAGCTGGGAATAGCGGCAGTAAACTCCATTCTACAATTTTAGAATGAAGCCACAGTCCTGCTGTTTAACACATAATACATATATACACATATATACATCATGGGGTGCAGGAGCTGGCTCATGCGCCACACGTGGAACACAGGAGCAGTTGACACCTGTAGCGCAGCTAACGCAGGACAACTACAGCTCTACCGTGCGAATAATGAACTATGAACTATACAGCGGGGCACTGGAGAACTCAAGTGCCCTCTGCTGGAGGACAACAGCAGCGGTCCCCTGCTCTATGGCATAATACAGTCAGAGCGGGCAACAGACCTGCTGACCAATACACAGAGCAGGGTACAGGCCAAACGCATGCACCACCGCAACACAATTACAATGAATTAACTATATACAGGGTGGCCTCTTAAGGCAACATGCCTGTAGGCCGCACGACAAGCCCCAGGACACATCAACAGGGCTGTCTGTACATCCAGGAGTAGCTCGCGTGGGTGCTCGACTGGAAGGCATAGTCCAGTGGAAGGGAAAGACACGGTTCACTAGCTCCCTCAGGATGCACTTACAGGGGCAGACTGGGAGAAGGCAGGAGCCAGAGCCTGCAAGCTACTGGGGCTCAACTACAGCCAAAACCGGATTCCCAATGGAAGGGACCGGTCCCGTCACATCCAACCTATAGAACCGGGCAAATGTAAGTGGCGAGGCCCAACCTGCAGCCGCACAAATTTCTGCCAAGGGGGCACCTTGAAAAAGGGCCCACGATGTGGCAACGCCTCGAGTCGAGTGGGCCACCAGGTGATCAGGCACCGGGGTCCCGGTAGACTCGTAGGCCATGGTAATGGTGTCCACAATCCAATGCGAGAGGCGCTGCTTTGAAAGCGCCTGGCCCTATGTCCGCGCTCCATAAGACACAAACAGTTGGTGTAGTGAGACGCCGGCGGAGATCGGCAGGTGGGCGGGGCTGTGTGGCGACACCAAGAGAACAATACAGGCCTGACTGCTTGACCCCTACAGTGAGGGGGTCCAGAGGCTCTGTTATGCTATGTTTTCATTATTACTACCAGTAATATTTAATAATAACAATACTACTACTACTACTAATAATAATAATAAATGTACATAGCTTTACTTTGCATTGATTGTAGATGCGTGTGTTTGGCTCAGGGCAGCTCCTCTTTGCGGAGAAATCGGCCGATCGGGGTTGCTGTGTATCTTGTACTATTATTAATGTGTATTTATTAATTTTACCAGCTTTCTTTTGTGTCAATTTGCCTTATCTATGGGATGTTATTCATGTTTTAAAGGAGATTCTCACATTCATGTTGACCATCTAGTTTATAAACTAGAAACGTCTGAATCTTCACCCCTCGCATCTATTCTCGTGATAAACTGATTTCCCCTCTTCCAAATCGCTGTTATAACTGTGTACAATACTAATCAATGTGTCAAATTAAAAGTTTACAATACTAAAAAGTTTATTGTATTTCATTTTCCCAGTCTCAGACGCAGTAAAATGTTCAAAACATCCCCTATTTGACTCTTTTAAAAGCTCTCTCATGTACTGAGCATTTTCAGTGCACTGCCATCTTTTCCCATGTTTTCTAAGAGACGGGTATTTTTTTTGTAACCAATACAAAACCTCTGTTTGTTTTAAAAGCTTTTTGAATGGCTCATTCTCACAATAAACATCTATGCTATTGGTTAAAACAATTTGTTGCTATGCAGATTTGTCCAATAAAAAACATTTTAAGGCTAAAAAGGGGGGTGATTTTCGACCCACTAGTCCTCTGAGGGTTAACACAGGAGCAGTCACCTCCTGCTTGACTAGCACAGCTGGGAGCAGGGTGATGACAAGCTCTACTGCATGAAAAGAAGGAGCCAATATACAAGGTGGGGCAGCAAGAGACAGGTTCTTGTGTCCTCGCCCACCACAGGAGCAGTCAACTGCTCAAATAGTACAGCTAGGAGAGGAGTGACAGCAAGCTCTACTGTGACAGCAAGGTTAAATTATGAAGCAGGGCAATACAGGACTCAGTGAACTGTATACAATGGGGTAACACACATGCACACCCATGACAACATATGCAGCGGGCTACACAGGGCCAGCCTGGGTGGCCTCCGCTTAAACTATACTGACTATAAGGCAAGCCCTGTGTAGTCGTTTAAATGAGCACCGTGCAGTAGAGGCAAGCGAGCGAGGAAGAGGAGGGGGCGTGGAGGCGTCGCTCCAATGGTCTCCTTCTTCAATCTGCTGCCTGCACGGGAGGGCACACAGCAAGAACGGCAGGCGCAGCTGGAGCAGCAGGTGCATCATGCGTGGCTACTTCCGAGGCTGCTGGCCTGGAGGAGGAGACAGGGGGGCTGAGGGAGAGGTGGAACTCTGATCCACTGAGCCCCTACTGTTGCTAACGTGGAGGGTCTTAGGATACGGCGGTGATGGCAGCGGCGTTCTGCACATGACTGGGACCCAAGGCATGCCGTTGCAAGGTCTGGGTCCAAATTTTAACTGCACCTGTGGTCGGCAAACATACAGGGTAGATGATCTCTCCACTCCGGGGGGGGCAAGGTTCAATGGCCGCAAGCAGCAAAATGGCAGGGGCGAGCGGAGGAGGAGCAGAGTCTCTCCATGCTCTGATGTGAGTGCCACACAGCACATTGGCAGGAGCGTGCAGCAGTGGCGCCGATCAGTGCAGGCACTGGAGGCACACAGCAACTGGGACGCCCTCCTGACAAGGTGGAGCACTTAGTGGGATTGGCTGCTGTAAGCGTGTCTCCACCTGGCAGCGCTACACTGGCCAACAACGGGGGCAACTGCCAGAGGTGTATAAAGTACTCAAAATTGTTACTCAAGTGGAAGTACAAGTACTGAGGGAAAATTTTACTCAATTAAAAGTAAAAGTATCTGGCCAGATTCGTACTTGAGTAAAAGTAAAAAAGTACCACATTAAAATTGTACTTGAGTATTAAAGAAGTAAAAGTAACAGCAAGAATGAAAACTAGAGATTCTTGTTTAAGCTTTTAATCTTAACATGAAGTGAATGAACCACATACAAGGTTTTATCCTGCTTTAGAACTGTTTGTATTTAGTTATCAAACTATTAGACTACCATCTAATGCCAGTATGCAACATGCTACTCAAAGTTGTAAAACCTCACATTTAACTTAAGCAGAAGCTGATTTTCAAAATTGTGAGTGTGAAGCCTAGCTCTTTTGGGGCTGAAAAGCAATCCATCAGTGCTGAAAAGCCTCTCACAGGCAGCCGATGCAGGAAGAGGTGTATTAGTCTTGATAGAGAGCCTGCAAATAGCAGGGAACATGAGCAGAGACTCCCTGGTGTCTGAAACACAGGCCAGATATCCATCCAACTCTTTGCTGGCTTCATGTGTTGTCGGTTTCAAAGAAGCGAAAAAATCTTCATCTTCAGATTAACTGTTGGCCAATTCCTTATTGTGGTCCAAAGGCTCGAGATGCAGTCTGATGTAGTCCATGCCTACAAGCAGAGTGAGCAGACACAGAGAAAGGTTTGGTTGAGGGGCTTCTGGGAACAAATTTTATGGGTTTTGTCATTAACTACATTTACGTGCAGTTAACTACATCTAAATGTCTAAAATCATGTAAATCCCTTATTTTAGCATAAATTCTAACAGCATTTCCAAGCCACATATGATATGAGACTTTTCTTTCAAGAAACACTGAGGGATAACTAGAACCTGCTGCATGAATACTATATATCAATATTCATATTGAGATTACAGCCAAAGATTGGCTCATAATATTCCTAAAAAGTGCAAAAAAAGAAATATTGGTATGGCTCAAATGTTGCCCAGTATTCGTCCAGTGTATGTTGCTTGCATTAATTTACCTCGTTTTATGATGGTTTCATCCTTTGTCCAAGAGGTCCGCAATTTAGGGAGAAGGATGGCAGCTGCGATGATCTCAGGATCTTCAAACATATGCTTGAATTGTGTTTGGATTCCTTGTTGTAGGGCATCCACAAGGTGGCCACAGTACCTGAGAGAATGGTGGATTCGCTGAAGTTTCAAGCTTAACTGATGGAAACTAGGCAGAAGCCACCCCAGCTGTGTATTCGTTTCCGCTTGCAAGATGTCGAGTACTTTTGCAACTGGACGCATTGTGTTGGCCCACTCTGTCAAGAACAGCATTTCTGCTGGATTAAACCTACAGGAGAAATCGTCATAATCAAAGAGTATACAACAACAACAACCTAAATTTGTTTACATCAATAGAGGGGAAAAACACTTACATTGGAACCTCAAGAGAGGTGCATATATTCCTAGGTGCACCTTCTCCTGCCTCTTTGCAAATTTGAAGAATTCTGTCAACAGCCATGACAGTTGAATTCCACCGCGTTTGGTTTGGCCTTAAAAGCTGAAACCTGCTTTCTGCTTCAACAACTTCAGCTGCTAGAGCCGATCTGCTTTTATTCCATAAAGCTTGACACTTGCCAAAGACGGATCTGTAGAGTTTCTTGTAGTGTTCATTTGAGAGAGCTTTTTGGGCATCAACACTTGAGACTAGGTTTAGTATGTGGCAGGCACACTTTTGATGTTTTAGTAGCTGGAATTCGAAGCCATCGTCATGGTCCAGGACTCGAGAGGCGTCTTGGAATTCCACACCATCACTTCCCTCACCACAGCCTTCAGAATCAGTGTCATCACTTTCACACCTTCTTGCCTCAGTCTCAAAATCATTGTTTTCCACACCAAAAACTCTGAAAGCCATCAGGAAGTTGGAACCACTGTCTGTGGTTGTGCAAACAACCTTGTCATGTATTTCATACTCTGAGTGGATATCATTCATAGCGCTGGCCAGTACCTCAAAAGTATGAGAGCCCTTTAATCTTTTGCAGGCAAGTGCAGTGGAATGTCTTTCATGACTTTCAGGGTTGATCCAGTGAGCAGTTACACCAATGAATGACTTTCTATGTGCAGTCCAACAATCCACTGTGGTTGCAATCCATTCAACTTCACTCATGGCAGCAGTCATTTTCTGTTTCATGATCAGAGCAGCTTCAGCTATCGTGGAGCGTAAAGTAGGCCTTGTAATAACAGAACTGCCAGGCTGCAGTGTACTAATCATCTCTTTAAATGATGGCAGATCATCAGTGCTGAAAGGATGAAGTCCTTGAATGATGTACCTTAATATAGCTTTGTTCACATTGACTGGAGACACATGTTTGACTGGGAAAACTGAGTCAACTTTCAGTTGCTTGCTGCTGGAAGCATGGGTGGAGGTCCCAATCTTTCTCTTCTGTGATGTCAATTTAGAGTAGTTTTTGAGGTAATTTGGGTGCATTCTCTGTAAAAACAACAAATAAATATTTAAAAAGAAGTCTTTTTATATTGTATGCAATATAAATGTAACAATTACACTTATGCACTCTCTGATTACAGCATTAATAAAACTGCCATTTGCAGCCAATTGCACACTTTATAATGTTAAATACTTGTTGATTTTAGAAATACAGTAGCATTTAGTGACTATCAAACATGAATTTTTGGATTGTAAACACAGGACTGTAAGGCTGAAGTGACAGGGTGAATTTATTTCATTACATTAGTTTTGACAATACAACATGATTTTTAGTAATCAGGTCTTGTAGCAGAAACACATTTTCTCACTTGGTCGATCAGTTCACGGATATCTTTTCTTGAGTTGTGCATGAATTCAAACACAATGAGAGCGCGGAACGATAATGATGATTCAAAGCAATACTGCTATAGGCGCCAAATTTCCCGTGGAGCTACTAAAGTTACCATAGCAAATAATTTACAGACAATTACAAATGCATTCCTAATATTTTATTACGTGAGCCTTATATTGTCAATTGCATGCATTGGTGAAAATAGGCCTACTACACATATAAAAGGCGCGCTGCAATCAAGGTCAAAACATGCAAAAAAAAAAAAAAAAACCTATCAGTAAAACAAAACACTTAAAGTACTTACCTCAATATGCTTCCTTAGGTTTGATGGCGAACTTTTGAAGGCTGATATTTCCTTATTAAGCGGGAAACAAAGGACACATTTCATCTTGTATGAATCCTTATTAATACCACTAAAAGAAAAGAATTCGCTTAGGTACGGCCACGGGTGCTCTTGATCCTGTGGCTGATTTTGGACTGTGCTCGCAGCTGAATCATGTTCTTCCTACATTTTCTTCCTCTAATGAACTGTTATAATTTCTCTAATTTCCAGGTCAAGCTGTGCATTGTGGTAATAGATGCGACATGATGTCACTTCCAAAGGACCAATGAACATGTCTGACCAATTTCATGGAATGTGAAAACGAATCTCATTGGCAGAATAAATAACATTTAAATTAAACTGGGCATTAGCGCAATTCAATTGGTTTGGTAATAGCAAGGGAAAATAGAATGAAGTGATCTCCAAAAAATAAGTACTTTTTGACTGTAAATTAAATTGTAAGGAGTAAAAAGTACTTTAAAAAAAATGTAATTAAGTAAAAGTAAAAGTATTGATTTTCAACCTATTATATATATATATATATATATATATATATATATATATATATATATATATATATATATATATATAAATAAGGTTGAAAATTGTATTAACTTATTTCAGTAACTAATGATTCTGTAAATATCTTTTAAAAGCCAATAGTACCAGTTTTGTACTGATTAACCAGTGAGTCCACTCTAATACATTTAGAGAATTTAAATAATTGTCTGTTCTGTTCCCTCAAAGATGCCAGATCTGATTTTGTGGTGGTTAAAAAAAAAGTGCCGATAGCCTTGGTTAGCCAAATTGCCCAGCTATCTCTGTAGGACTTCTTCTGGATTTTCTCCTAAAAGAAAATGACACATTAATGCATCACTGACACAGCAGTCAGCCCAATTCAATTTTAGCATGCATCATATTTCTAAATTGTTATTATATTTCACACACATACAGCTCTGGAAACAAATAAGAGACCACTGAAAAATGATCAGTTTCTCTGGTTTTACTACTTATAGGTATGTGTTTGGGTAAAATGAACATTTTTGTTTTATTCTATAAACTACTGACAACATTTCTCCCAAATTCCAAATAAAAATATTGTCATTTAGAGCATTTATTTGCAGAAAATGACAACTGGTCAAAATAACAAAAACGATGCAGTGTTGTCAGACCTCAAATAATGCAAAGGAAATAAGTTTATATTAATTTCAAACAACACAATACTAATGTTTTAACTTAGGAAGAGTTCAGAAATCAATATTTGGTGGAATAACTCTGATTTTCAATCACAGCTTTCATACGTCTTGGTATGCTCCCCACCAGTCTTTCACATTGATATTTGGTGACTTTATGCCACTCCTGGTGCAAAAATTCAAGCTGCTTGGCTTTGTTTGATGGCTTATGACCATCCATCTTCCTCTTGATCACATTACAGAGGTTTTCAATTGGGTTCATGTCTGGAGATTGGGATGGCCATGACAGGGTCTTGATCTGGTGGTCCTCCATCCATACCTTGATGGATAGGTATGGAGAATTGTAATGCTGGAAAAATCAATCCTCAGTTTGGTTGGGGGACATTGTCAGAGCAGACGGAAGCAAGTTTTCTTCCACGACAACCTTGTACGTGGCTTGATTCATGCATCCTACACAAAGACAAATCTGCCCGATTCCAGCCTTGCTGAAGCACCCCCCAGATCATCACCGATCCTCCACCAAATTTCACAGTGGGTGTGAGACACTGTGGCTTGTAGGCCTCTCCAGGTCTCCGTCTAACCATCAGACGACCAGGTGTTGGGCAAAGCTGAAAATTGGACTCATCAGAGAAGATGACCTTTATGGTCTTTTGCAAATCTCAGCCTGGCTCTTCTTTGCTTCTCATTGATGACGGGCTTTTTTCTATCTCTGCACAACTTCGGTCCTGCCCCTAGGAGCCTGTTTCGAACTGTCCTCGCCGTGCACTTCACCCCAGCTGCCGTTTGCCATTCTTTTTGTAGTTCACTTGATGTCATCCTACAGTTGTTGAGTGACATTTGAATGAGCTGGCAGTCATCCCAGTCAGTGGAGAGTCGTTTTCCCCCTCTGCCGGTCTGTAGCTTTGTTGTCCCCAATGTCTGCTCCTTGACCTTGTTCTTATGAACTGCCATCTTTGACATTTTAAGGATGGAAGCAACCCGACGCTCACTGTATCCCTCTGCCAATAAAGCCAGAATTGAACCCTTCTTTTCCTCACTCAAAACTTTCGTTTTCAACTCTTTTGGCATGGTCAATAGTTATTTTTTGATTCCAATTACTTTTGAAGTACTACTAACACTGTTTTTGCCATCCAGCTGGTCCTATTGCAAGAGGATAGTGATGACCACAGCAGTGTTTTTTTTTTACTTTTCCTCGTTAAATACGATTTGGTTCAGGTGATCACGTAATCAGTACCTCATTCAGTAGAATGAGGTGTGCCTGTGTTGGAATTAAACAGACACTTGTGTAGCGTAAGGTACACTTATAAATTTCAGTTAAATAAGTGAATTTAAGTATCACCTTTTCAAGAATCCTAGAATCTTGTAGAACTCAATTTCTGCAATAATTGGATGCAGACACCAATTCCAAAGATATAAATTCTCAAATTTATTAAAAACAAAGATAAAATGTAGCACTACACTAATTATACAAAAAGGGAAAAACGAATTAAAATTCACTCAAGATCAACAAATGAAAGACAAATCGGGCCACCTATAATCTAGTGTCTATTAACGTGTGTCAATTAACTAAACAGTTAAACAGGAATGAGAAGATATTTCTCGGCGTTTCTAAAATTGTCAAACAAAACAGTTTAATGTAGCACTCATTTATATTTAAGAAAATACTAAATGATATTACACATTCTAAAGTTTATGACTCACAGAATAACATTTCTAATCGATTTCTCAAATGTCATGAATAATAAACTCCAAACTGTTAAACTTATCTGAACTTCGTCGCAGAGAGGCCTCTCTGCCTTTGGGATCAGATAAAAGCACACGGCACGAGGTTCCACGGGGTGGGACGAGGTTCGTGTGGGTTGGAACAAAGGCAGTCGGATTCGGCTTTGTCCAATAACTTCCCGAGTCGATGCTCCTGGAAGTTGGGGTTTCGCGAAAGTAGAGTCTTTTCCAAACAGATTTTCCACTGGTTTGAATGCTCCAAAGGTGTGCACAGGATGTCTTCTTTGCAGGGTTTTCCACCATAGTTACTTGAAGACAAAGTCTCTGAGGAAAGCAGGGCCCTGTTCGTTTCCGAGGGTCAAGTTTCTTAAGACTCAATAGCTATTTAAATGACTGAACACTTCTGTATTACAGTCGACGTCAATTGTCCAGCTGTATGAACTCCACTGATCAGGTGGGCACAGGCGGGCAGGCGCAGGTTCTAAAGTTCTTTACTTAATAAAGTTCTTTAAAAGAATTCATCGTACGGCTCAATCTCCTTCTCCCAGTTTAACGCTTCTGTTGCCGGCAAAGACTTTCCGGTTCTGGTTCTGGTAACAGAGCTACAAGTTGAGTTCAGGTGAGAGAGAGAGAGAGAAAAAGTGCTGTGCGCTACTTTTTATGCCCTTTTAGATCATAGGCGATTGGTTCTTCAGTGCGCGAGGTCAGACTCCGGTTTCAGCACCCAGTCTCCTATTGGAGGAGGCTCGATTTATGCTTGATATCAATCCATGCCATCTTTTGGAAATGCCGGTTGGACTTGGGTTCGTAGCTCTGTTTCAGGATTTCTGCTCTCACGCGCTTCAAAGGGTTTTATTACCTCCAGGCCATATTCCCCAGACATTTTCACAGCAGGGATTCCAAGCCATTTGGCCCATTCTAGGGGAGCCGACTTCCTAAACTGTCATTTTGACATAGAACAGTTTATGGGCTGATGAGCTCAGGAATTCTGGTAACTTTGGGGGAGAAGTCTTCTTTAGATCAGAGCTCCAGTTCAGGGCTAGAATGCTCTTATCACAATACACCCCCCCCCCCCCCCCCACCCTTAATGCTACATACCCCTTTTCTTGAATGGGACTGAGGTTGACAAGGACGTTATCCCCTTCAAGACAAAATAAGACGTTAAGCATTAATTTCAAAGTTATGTAACAGAATTCAAATGTGAACTTCACCATTCATGACCTTGAGAAATCAGAGAACAACAAACTAATAGTTAATTATCTAAGCAGAATGTATTTCAATCACTTTGGAAATCCTATACTAACACATATACAGGTTACATATTATAACACAGGTACATTTAATTAAAAAAAAAAAAAACTGGGAATTCAAAGGTTATTCAGGCACCTGACCTTCACTATCACTATCACTGATGCCTATAGTGGGCATGGACCTAGGTTCGAATTGTTGGCTTACATGGTAAGCCGGTGCTCCTTTGAAATACCCGCAGATGTTTGGCTAGCATCACACATATCACACTTCCTGTTATGATCCAGCCACTCAGGAGCAACGTTATGAATACCATATCCCCGACCCCCCAGCCATGAGACAGCCTGTGCTTTCTCTCACATAGATGCTAATGACAAGGTGAAAAATATTTAGGTCTGTCCTAATATTTATTTTTCATGTATTTATTTTTTACCAGAAAGTAAAAAGCAGGTCAGTAACCTAGTAATTCTCATCGCTGGTCCTGGAGGACCCCTTACCTTGCTGGTTTGTGTTCTAACTGAGTTCACATTTATTTAATTGAACACTTTAATTGGAGTAATAATTTACATACATTTGACTTTTTAAATTAGTATCTTATAAAATGTTCCAATTCAAATTTCTAATACCATATTATGCTTAACTTGAAAAACAGATTTTTACAATTATTTAAAGTCTCGGATTAGTCAAATTATTGGTTAAAAACAGTAATTGAGAGCTCAGTTGTAACAAGAAACAGAATGGTTAGGGGGTCCTCTAGGACCAGGGTTGAGAACCACTGGCCTAGCTAAATGCAGCTTATGTAGCTATCCCAGTTTTCTTGGCTGTGTTTTTTGGGTGTGATTTTGTTCTTGTTGTTAATTTTCCTTTTAATGCAAAATTGTATTAAATAAAGTATGACTTTCTACAATAGTCTCACGTTATTTCAATTATAGTAATGTGTATAGTAAGTGGGGTATTAATAGCATTGTTTAATTTAGGAACTTGAAGTCAGACTTGAAACATTGATATGATTGATATATTAATGTTATATAGAATCTGACATCAGATTGTGGTCTTGTAATTGTTGTATATGAAAGCTAATGTCGCTGTTATGACGTCAGAATCTGACCTCATTCCAACTTTCACATACAACCATTATATGACCAAAATCTGACGTCGGTTTCAGACGTCTATACAACGTTACACATCTGACGTCAGATTTTTGTCATATAATGGTTGTATGTGAAAGTCGCACGATGCTCTGGACAGGTTCATGCGCATAATTCAAATCACGAGCGAGAATTCAGAGGAGACGGTTTTTATTTTATTGTATTTTATATTTGGAAAAATAACTAACAAAGATGGTGGACCAACGATCAGCAATTAGGAGTGTGTCCACTGAATCTCTACACAACTGGATCACTCAAACTGACGTCAGTATTTCTCTGCCAAGTTTTTTTTAGTGTGATTGCAGACCTTATTGGGGGTAAGTAACTTCCAATGCATGCTTGAATTAGCTTTTGAAAACAGAAAACACTAACAGATAATTAGATAATTAGAGGTCATTAACCTATTCATTTCGGTATTTCATGAAAGTATTTTTAATATAATATTGTTTTATTGTTGTTGTGAGTTAACAAATTGTATGTACAAATTGTTTATTTGAATGCTGTTTCATAAAATTATATTAGAAGTAACACATTCAGTTCAAACTCTGGACTCTATAACGGCATGTAAACATATTGGTATTAGTCCTATTACAGATTAAAAACTCAATGATATAGATATAATATTTTGTGTAATGTGTCTCGTATAAAATAAGGCTTAAGTTTAATTAACTTTGCCATCTGCTCACACAAACTGCTTGAGAGGACTTAGGTAATTTCAATAAAGATATCTGTCAGTCCAAAGTGAAATCGTCTGGTAGTGTCACATTGTGCCATCTTGTTTCACAGATGTGTTTAAAAGTCAACAATGACATAATTGCATCATCATGCATGCCACTTATTTAACATTAATAGTATTAATGCTGGAGTAACAGGTTTGTTCTTTGCTCTAGAGAAGAAGACAAGCAAGGCTCTTCAGATTCTGCCAAATCTCTTTTCTGCTTGAAAGAGACTGTGATGCTGCTCCAGTTTGTACATTATCTAACATGTATTTTGATGGATCAATAAATGAAATCTTCAATTTAATACAACATCCTATTGATGTTTTTTGTGTTTGTTTTGCATCCTTAGTTTTGTTCCTTTGATTTTAGTCTTTGTACGTAGTTAACAAAGTCTTTTTAAAATAAAGTTTTAAGAAAGCACTGTTTTTCAGGGAAAAAAAAGTAATTTGAATAATCTCTGAACACAATAAATAATGTCTTGTTGCAAGAAATCTCTCTCTTGATAGAAGAAACCAGTCTCTTGTTTCACGAAATCAGGTAACTCGTTTCATTGGAATAATTTCTGGACACAAGAAATAATTTCTTGTTGCAAGTAAATTCTGACTGGAATTGATATAACCATGGGATGAGAATACATTTCTTGAGCAAGAACAAAATACCAAGAAACAATTTCTTGGCTCACGGATCTTCAGGGAAGAATTGTTTTCTTCAGAGAAGAAAAAAAAATATTGTAGTAAGAAATTACTTTTGGCAGTGTAAGAAATAAACTATTGATCAGTTCAAGCTGGCTTTGGGAACAGTTCTTCTGAACCTGTACCGGTTTAGATTGGACTTCAATAGGAGGAAGCTGACACAATACTGTTGAAAAATAACAATTTTATCTTGCAAGAAAAATTGGAGAAAGGCCTGAAGAAATCTCAGAAAAAGACAATACATTGAAAAGGGAATTGCTGTGTATGCAAACAAATAATTATGGGAATAGATTACAAGGAAACATGAATAGTCATACAACTCCAACCTCTTTTAAATCTCAGCGCAACTTAAGGATACAGAGTCTGGTGGGACTATGGGCATTTCATTAACTATCCTTTCCATAGTTTAATAGATTAACTATTGGATTCAAAGAATTGTGCTGTTTGGCTCTATGACTGAAATGTTAAATGATATGTAATGTTTCACTGTAATTGTAAGTGGGTACACACTGAATAATATTACGATGGTGTATTGTATTATTGTTTTTTGGAATAGTGTAAAAAAACTAGTTCCATAATTGTATGTGGTAACAAAGCCAATGCCTTGTAATGAATGAATAGCACATATTTGCTCTAGTCAAAAAGATTTATAGCATATGTTTATTGGCGATAGAATTGGCCTTAGAACAGTGTCAATTTGGTTCTAACTTTTGGGAAAATATAGATGATAATGTTTATACAGTACAAAGATTTGTACAGATGGTTTAGTTTTGTAGAATAAGAATGGAATTATGTAATACATTATTAAAGATTAAGGTTTATTCAAAGAAAAGAAAAAAAAAATATATATATATATATATATATATATATATATGACAATGAATGTCCATTAACAGGTAAAATACAAAAAGACAATGGTCTCAGATATTTAAGTTAGATAAAAAGGAAAGCGACATTAGCACATGGTTTTGAAAGTTTGACAGCTCCACACAAAACAGAGTATTTACACTAGGAAGTAAAGTTAATTTAGTAAATAGAGGAGATATGATGCTGCTGATGACAACTGAGTGCTATACTGAAATTATTTGTGATAAACTAGAACCAAGATTATTATTGTTTTCAATTGTCCCTAGATTGGAAACCTTATAGATTGTGTGAATGTCAACAACTGTACATGTGATAGAGATGCCTTTTATAAGGAGGATCTCTGATGTTGTGCGAACCACACATCTTGTCTTCAGATGACCGATTCATTCCACATTGCAGATATGCACATTATGAATCGTGTCCTGAAGGAACCGATGTTTGACACGTAGAGGCAAAGGTGCATATGGAGAAGAAGCTGGTGTTCTCGTTGAGACACAGTAGGCCCGAGGGCGCGGCATTAAAGACAGCCACACGGCATCTTGAACAGACTGATGTTGAGGTCCACAACGCGGAAGTGATGGTTGACTTAATGGAGAAATAAGTTAAAATTCTATAATTAAAGGTTTTTCAGATTATAGGAATCTACAATACATTGTGAAACAGCTCAAATGGTGTCCGCAGTAGCATCAATTCTTGTATTGATAGTTTAATTACTGAACAAGAAAGTAACAACTAAAGACTTTTGTATTCTGTAAAATGCAACAAAATGTGTGTATTATGTAGGTAGTAACTGGGGATTGACCTATTATGACCTGGGGCAGAATAAAACATAATTTGAGATGCACTGTAAAGCTCCAGGAAATTGTAGATGGCCACTGCAATTTCCATAAGAGAGCTCAGTATTTGGAAAGGTGTAGTTATGACATCATTGTTTGCCTGACCAAGCAAAGAAAAGGACATTCTTATCCCCTGATTATTTTAATACCTCGCTGTACATACATACACACCTCATAGGTAGCAGTCTGGGATGGATGGGAGCTGAAAACGCATCACCATACCATATGAGGCGCCGTTAGGGACATTATCACTGAAAAACACTTGTGCTCTCTACACTGAAATTGCTTGCACTGTGTAAAGTGAAATGACTTCCGTGTACAGTGAAATTACTTCTGTGTACTGTGAAATAACTTCCGTGTACAGTGAAATTGCTTGTGCTCTCTACACTGAACACACTTGCGCTCTCTACACTGAAATCAAGTACAAAATATAAGTACTCCCGCGCAGCACTATAGTATATGTGAAAGTGGTTCGTAACTAACCTGTGTAATACAGATTAAGCGCAAAGCGCTGGTTTGTCATGCATTTGCTTTCTATACATATGTGTGGCTATGTACTATAGCCTATGTATATACAATTCATATAGTTGTATAAATGTGTTGTTAGGCTATAGATTAAAACTGGCTAAAGCACAAGCCAGAATCCAAGCTTGTGTCATAAATATACAATTCACTATGATTATGGCGCGGTCGAGTCTGGATGTTGGCGGAGGTGGTGTGGCATTTATAAACTGGATAGGATCCTTGGATCACTTAGCTATTAATGGACACCAAACTAGCACGATGGGGCGAATGGCCTCCTCTCGATTGGACACTTTCTTACGTTCTATTTGATTACATAAAAATATGTTGGCACATTTCTGTGGACTCATGCTTAACTTCGTGTTAACTTTTGTATTATTAATCTTTACTATTGATTACAGATAAGGGATAAAAAACGAATTTAAGGAACATATTATTATTAAGCCTTAAGTTATATAAAGTTATATACAGTATTTTGTCATTTAAACAGATTTCCTACTCAAACAGATATTAGTCGGCTTTTGAAAGTTAGCAATTGCGACAATTGGCTTCTATTGTGCTAAGCTAATAAAATTAAAAATGTAAATTACCTCAAACTAGACACACAGACCTAAAATGGTATCCATGTGTTGGCAGGAAGGTAGGAAATACCGAAGTATCCCTTTCTAGCTTGGATTCTTGGCATGTGCTTTAGCCAGTTTTAATCTATAGCCTAACAACACATTTATACAACTATATGAATTGTATATACATAGGCTACAGTACACAGCCACACATATGTATAGAAAGCAATTGCATGACAAACAGTGCTTTGCGTTTAATCTGTATTACAGAGGTTAGTTACGAACCACTTTCACTTCATATACTATAATGCTGCGCGGGAGTACTTATATTTTGACATCACCTATCTGGTCTCGATTTCAGTGTAGAGAGCGCAAGTGTGTTCAGTGTAGAGAGCGCAAGCAATTTCAGTGTACACCGAAGTCATTTCACTGTACATGGAAGTCATTTCACTGTACACGGAAGTCATTTCACTGTACACAGTGCAAGCAATTTCAGTGTAGAGAGCGCAAGTGTTTTTCAGTGATAATGTCCCTAATGGCGCCTCATAATACCACCTGCCCCTCAGGAGGAAGAAATTATTGTAACTGACAAACACGATTCTTTTGGCTTCTTTCCGCTTCACTCTATTGCCAACAGGTGGTACTGAAGAGTCGGTATAATGTTTTATATAAACTGTATAATGTTTTATATTAATAATATTATGCAGACTGAGCAAATTAGATTTATCGAGCTAGCTACAGCCACTAAGGCAGTTGTTCAGGGCATACCCTCTAGACATTCCTCTCTTATAAGAGGATTGCCCAAACAGATAAATAGCCCACAGTTGACAGTTTGCTTAGTATCTGTTCGTAGATGTGTTGTTTTTCCAGACAGGCAGTAGCTGTCTTTGATAATGATTGATTGACAGTTTCTAATGATGACCGTGGGATTGGACCTCTTGCAGTACATCAAAAGAAGCCATCTGGTTTCCGCATCCCACTCCTCCCCCCAGGAAGACAACCACAAACATTACTCAGGCCAGAAACCTGACCTCAAAGCAACACTTCTTGGAAGCACGTGACTGGACCCTGCCCACAGAACCACATGTCATGCTATCTATACATTTTGTTGTTCAGAGAGACTCCTCTCAGATGGAGAGCTTCCATGTCTGGGACTTCCAGGCTGGGCATGTTAAATAAATACATTATCCTCTGTGCTTCAAAGACTTCAGTTCTTTACTGGGTTCTTCACATATGCACTGATCTGTGCTTATTATTTTAATTAAATCAAATGATGTTCAAATTCTGTACTTCGATTTCTCTGCTGCTCTCTAGAACCTGCACTAAATCCAATGGGTGGTGTACCACACTGGGGTGGGAGTTTATGGAAAATTGCAAAACACACTGGAGTTTACATTAATTCCACCTTTGGGTCTTTCTCCCAAAGCATGGTCCACTAGTGTTACATGAGAGTATAACATTTAATAAGTCATTATAAAATATATGTTTGTGTTTTTTAATGATTAAATGCCTTATCTAAAGACATGTATGAAAAAAGGTGCTTGTGTTACAGGTTTCAGATCGGTGTCTGACCGAGTCCTGCAACTTGATTGTAATAAACAGAGGAAACACAGTTTTTCAATGTTCTTCGTCTGGCATCCAGTTTATTGTGCACATACACACCGTTTCACATTACTGTTGTTTCAAAACAAGCATTTGCAACAGTCTGTATGTTTAATTTTAATCTGAATAATAAAGCAACAAAATTACTATCACCACAATTTCACAGTAATTTACAATAATTTGACCATCTCAGTTTTAGTTAATAAACATAAATCAACTGTTTTTTCACACAAAAAGAAAAACCACTACACATTGAGATAGATGTCTGCCATTTTGCGGTTTTTTACACTAATGAACGTGTATGAATAAAAACCTACAGTTCTAAACAGCACCTTAGCAGACAAACTCCAAAATCAAGAAATAGTCATATTTCAAAAATATAAACACATATCTTCTGTTTATAGTTACTATTTTTTTTTTACTTTTCTTTAAGTATTTTCCATAAAACACATTGTTTGGAAATATTCTCTTTTCTGACCATGTTTCTCTATAGAACACTCGTGCATATTTAAACCAATTCGGTACATTCGATTTGTACAGTCAAACTTCAAATAATAAACATAACATCTTAGTCTTCAACGGTTTATAATTACATAAATCGAGGTTTTAAAGAAAAAAATAAGGTTTTACCTACCTTGATTGTAACAAAAAGAGGAAACACAGTTTTTCAATGTTCTTCTTTCTGGCATCCAGTTTATTGTGATAGAAAGAAGGACTTTCCTCTGTATTCCTAGCTGCTGTGCCCCCTACTGAACACTCCAAAGAACAACAATGAAAGATCATTGCATTTATAAAAAACAATATGGCAGAGCAGCAGAAAAAAATTATAATAATAATTCAGGGGTGGCTTGTTTACGTGAAACTTTATAATGCATGCTATTTCTAAGCTGCTACACTTGCTGCGGCCATGTTTGGGTATGCGTTTCATTCTCTGGCACACCCCTTATTACATTTTGCTACATGTTTGGGTGATTTATCCTGTCCTTCTGATGTTTAGCTGCTGTAGACCTGCACAACAAGATGTCACAGTGAAACAGTGAACAGTGAATATGATAACTAAATACGGTGCTTGAGATCTGTGGTCACATTTGTGTAGCACAGATTTCTGTAGATCTGAGCTGCTCCATGGTTGGGATCTGTGGAATTGTGCAGATCTGTGCAGAACTGCAGAAATCTGCGCAACACAAATATGACCTGCAACAGACATAAAATAAGCAGAAAAACCAAAACATTTTCATTGTAATTAGATTGTATTCAATATGACGAGACTCAAGGCCACTGAAAACCACCTTAATTTACCACAAAGTCAATCATTCTGCTGTCTGTGTCATAACCTGAATCACAAGTGAGGCACCATGAACAAATCACTCTTTACACAGTTACCCTTCTAAATGTAACCTGCCAGCAGTAGGTTATTTATAAATGCAGAATACATGCTCTTATTGGATGCCGAGTGTAAGAAAATACAGGTACCAATCAAACATGCTCGCAGAAACAAATTATTTTAAATGACTGCATAACACTGCACCCTGTGCAAACAAACTGAGCCTGTAATTGTGTGGTTATAAACATCTGATATTAAATCACAACTCTGTAGTTTCTACTCAATATTACTACTCAAAGGGCAACAACATTGTGTGGTATACAGAGACCTAGGGCCCAATATAGGGCGGGAGCTGTTGCCGGATGGTCCCAGGTAGCCCTCAGTTCTTCAAGGAGTTCAGGCAACAGCGGGAGGGCCCGTGTGGGCCGCTGTTCGCTCTGACCCCTTTCGAATTTGGAGTGCAGTGGGGCAGGGTCACAGGGCCAGGGGAGCTGGAAAGACTCCACAGCCCTCTGCATGACTGCCCAGAACTCCCTGTCCTGGCCCGCGGGAGCAGGATGGGTGTCCATGTTCAACGGAGGAGGAGGGGTGGGAGCGACTAACTCTTTCTCCATGAGCTCCGCCTCAAGCTCCGAATCCTCGTGTGGACCCAGAGACAGGCAGTCCTCCTCCCAGGTGGCCCGTCCACTGTCCTCGTCCTGAGATGGGGCAGACACACTCCCCTCAGTCTCCACTGGCGCGGTGTGAACCTGCAGTGGAGTGTCATGTTGTGGGGGGGGCGGCACCTGTTGCGCTGCCTGCGCTGCCTGCATGGCCAGGAGAGCGCAGATCTGGTCCATCCTGCTATTTAAAGCAAGGATGGCCTCATCGCGCCCCCTGTCCACAGAGCCTGACCTCTGTCGCTGACGGCGTGGCAGGGAGGAGCCGAGGGACGACGCCGAAGAGGGGGAGGGAGCCCGGGAGCGTCACTCCACCACTCTTCCTTGTCGTGCGCGTGCGGCCATAGCGGCACGCACCACAGGCACTGCAGACAGGGGGGGCCGCGGCTGCCGCGGCGGGTACAGCTGCCGTGGCAGGTGCGGTATCGGCAGCCGGCGCAGCAGCGGAAGCAGGAGGAAACGCAAGTGCGGGGGGTGCGGCTGTCTCCATCACTGCAACCCTGAAGGAGGAGACAGAGAGGCTCAGGGGAGGCGGAGATCCAGCACTCCCGAGGCCCCCTGTCACTCGTCGGAGTGGGTGGAACGGCGGACCTCCGGACACGCCATAGCGGACCCGGAAGTCGCAGGCAAGTTGCGCCCACTGTCAGTGCATAAGACTTCCCCACTCCAGGTGGACAAGGTGCGCTGGCCGCAAGCAGCACAGTGGTGGGGGCGAGAGGAGCTCATTGCCGAGCGCACACGCACGTGCACAGGGAAACGTGCAGCAGAGGCGCCGACCAGTGTTTGCACCGGGGGCACACAACAACTGGAACGCCTCTGCAACAAGTGGAGCGCCTAGTGGGCTCGCCACTGTAAGTGCGTATCCACCCGGCAACGTTTATATACACGGGGGCGCTGCGACACCAACCACACGCAACCTTGCTGTTGCCGGACTGAACACTGTGTATACCAAGCACCAGGTGCTGGACACAAGAGCCGCGTAGGCCTGTAGGCTTACCTTAATTGTATCAGAGTATTTTTACTGAAGTTGCATGCAACTTTTAAGGCTTCCATGTTGTATCAGTAAGTTTCAGATTTGAGCAGGCATTTGTAGTTTAAATGCATGTGTTATTAAATGTGTAATTTTCAATTCTAATCCAATGTAGTATACATTTGAGGTTTTCAATCGTTTGTCACTTGAAGTATGTATTCTAAGTCAGTGGACTTTAATTTCAGTTTCCTCATTGCTTGCTTCAATGATGTAAAGTACCACTGTATTTTTCACTTAATTCTAGCATATATGTGAAGTTTTGATTGTGTCATTCAAGATGCAGACTGCAATTCCGAAGTTTGGCCTCATGATGGAGGTAGAGGTCTACATAAGGAATGTCATGATGTGGCTGACATGTGAAGCTGTCATTTTGGTTGGTGTACAGCAGCCAGGTTTTGTGTCCTATCAACTTGGCTTTATCAACTTTGACAGATCTTTGTACTAGTCTAATCACTAACAATTTAAGTACATTTGGCTATAGTTCTGAAGATATTTACTGTCATAAGTGACATAATGTAACACAATTTGGTGAGTTTTTGAATTTTGCTGATTTTTTGGCCCCGTTGGACAGCCTGGGCCGGGAGATCATGTTTTTTGTTTTCGTTTTTTTTGTGTCAGTCTATCGGTCCATCCCATTGCTCCAGATGGCCAGTCCACTACTGCCCTGTACTGGATGAAGTAGTTACTGAAAAATAATGGATAGATGGATGGTTTTAAGATCCTGCTTAACCTTTTAATTGCTATGGAAAAAAGGTTTGCGTTATTTAATGAATATGAGTGCTGTAACAGATAATGTTCATTACAGTACAAATACTGTTTACGAGACCGGGATATCCCATGTGATTCATTATCCAGCAGCAGACAAACAGTGTTCCATAGTTTAATTAAATAGATCTGGTTCCTAACAACATATTACCATGGTGAAATAATTCTCATGTGTTTGGATTTACACTATATCTTACAACAGCATTTGGGATGGCACAGAACTGGTCTGCTGTATGAACAGGAACATCGCACTTTATATAGGAGGAGGTACTATCAAAAGACATTACTCTTTTCTTGAGACCATAATAGAAGGAGTCAATTTTCATTTTCTGAAAATCTACAAAGACTTGAGAACTATACATACAATAATACTTAGGCACAATGCCTTAGTTATTTTAATAAATTCATTGCAAATGCTTTTTAAATTAAAGTTCTGGCTTAGTCACCTGACTCTAGCCTAGAGTGAACATAGAGCTCTTTGGTGTCCAGGACACTTTGGGACGGGATGAGATTTAAAAGTACCTTTAAATGCAAAGACATGTACATTGAAATCAGGTATTATTTACACCGCTGCTAATTTGATCACTGTTGCACTGCACTTAAACAGTGTTGTTAGCAGTCTCTGTTTCTCTCCTGTTCATTCATATTCAATTGCATGTAAATGCTAGCATGCAAGTTCTCTGCCAATCGATTTATTAACGTTGATCAACAGCTCTTCACTCAATGGTAAGAATACTGAAGAATGTTGTTGGAGTTACTGGTTTGCTACGCATTGTAATACGCACCAATATAAATCTCATTATACCAATATAGGTATAATGTATAATTGTCATGCTAATCTATTTAACTTTAAAGGCAACCCTCAAAGCACTTCCTGTCTGAAAGTGTCCTGGTGGCAGTGGAGTTATAGGGTCACCATACTCTCACCTCACTGACATGAACTTGACATGAGGGTGAAAAGGAAGGCTAAGTAGCATTAACATGCTCTGTAAGGGATGACACTGCTACTGATACATGACTAAGGTTGTGTGATGGACAGTCTACAGTTTACACAGTTGTGCTAAAAAAGGAGAAGGTCTGCAGCAAAATGACAACAAATCACATTTCAAAAGTGTTGTATTAACCTGTATTCTCTGATCATTTTAAATTACTATGTGTAACTTAACTATTATTTTTCTTTGAAAACCATTATAATCTGTCTCTTCTAATCAATTCAAAGACAATGTTTTTACACCAATGCACTGACAGTATTCTATCTTTTTGCAAGAAATGTGTTTGAACTAACATCATATATATGTACCCTGAGCAGTACCCTCACCCTGGGTAAGAAAAATTAGGAAGTGTCTCTGTCTTTGCTGGAGTCCTCAAAGACACAACAAATCCAACCCAAACCAGAATGCAATGGAAAACACCTCACACATGATGTCACTCTTATTGACAGGATACAAAGAAACTGGGGATTTGCAATATTTATATTTTATAATAATACTTCTAATGTACATGCTAACAGTAGCTGCTAACACAGTTATTATTTGTGTGATTTGTGTGGAGAGCAGTCTTCATGAGCCCATATACATGTTTTTATGCAGTTTACAGGTTAACGGTTTGTATGGGAGTACTGCACTGTGCCCTGCACTTTTAGTCAATATTTTATCTGACATTCATGACATTTCTCACACAGCTTGTGTAATACAAATATATTGTTTGCACACATATGGTATATGTGAGTATTTGACATTAGCTGTGATGGGGCAAGATAGATATGTTTCAATTTGTCACCCATTTCACTACAGCACCATCATGTCTCCATCAAGAGTGTATAAACTTATAGCCATGACTTGGCTGCTTCCCTTTGCTGCAACTACAGTAACAGTAATTTCAACTAGTCAACTGCCATTGTGCAAAAAAATAATTGAAAAGGTCTATTGTGACAACTATTCAGTAGTCAAACTTGCTACATTCTAGCTTCATTTTTCAATGTTGTTTTTATTATTCCCCTACTTCTCCTCATTTTCTATTCATACGTACAGATCCTCAGAATCTGTTTAAAATAATCTGCAGCATCACGATCTAAAGCTCTGAACACCTGCGAGGCTGTATTTTATGGATATTTGTTGGAATTTGATTAACATTAAATTGACAATTGTTTTAATTTTGAATAGAAATATGGTAAATCATGTTTCTCATGTATATTGCTGTTAGAATAAAAATCCTAAATAAAACGAGATAAAAACAATCAAACAACAATAACAAACATGTTTTCTTTATCTCATTATTTTGGGTTCATTATTATTATTATTATGATTGTTCATTAGAAGTTAAAATAGCCCTGTAATTAATTGGATAATACCTGGATATCCCGGATGATTCATCATCCAGCGTTAGCAAGAGGAAATTAGTTTTACATAGTGTTATATGCTACTAGAAGTGTTTATTTATCACCATTCAGTCACTGTGGTAAATATATTCTCCTGGGTCCTGATTAACACTATATCTTACATCAGCTTGTTGGAGAGCAAAGAACTGCCTTCATCTATTCATCGGACAGGAGCATCTCACTGTACAGAGGAGCAGGTACCATCATATGACTTGACTCTCCTTGAATTGTTGGTTTTAAGGGGCCTGTGTGTGTGAATTTATCTGTATATGTTTAGGTCATGGTGCCATTGCTGGCTCTATATGAAAATGTCATTCCAATCTGTTCACATTTAGAGGTTTCACTCAGGTGAAATACACTAGGCATCCAATCATTCAAGTTTAGCCGTGTAGGAACCTCAATGTCATCCCTTACAGGGCATGCTTATGCTGCTTGTTCTTTATTCTCTCATGTCAAGCTCTTCTATTTCAGTGAGGTTAAACTGAAGCTACTGAGGAGGCTGGTGAACTAAATTCTGGAGCATTCAATTCATGACATCGATATTATAATTGTATACACACACACACACACACACAAACACACACATATCAGTTAGGATGCCATACTGCTGTTAGCAGTTAATAAAAGGAGTTTTGATATATTCTAACTACCTGTTTACCTTCGATGATCAACCTCATTGCAGAAAGCATTCTTCATCAAATATATGTAATATACTTGTAATATGTATGTATTCTTGGTACAATATTGTTTGTTATTATGATTGTTTCCCCATTACTCCTGTTTGTCTATTCATATGCACATATCCTCAGAATTTGCCTAAAATCATCCCCTGCATCATAATCTAAAGCTCTGAACACCTGCATCCCCCATTTATTGACTGTCTTAAATTTTTTTGTGACTTGTTTTTTGAGACCTTTCAGAGCAGATTCAACGTTGAGCACATCTCTCTATTAATTCGGGTTCCGCTTTCTATGCAATTCCTGATCTTACTTCCTGTACTAAACCCAATTATATATGGATTCATGAGCAAAAAGCTTAAGGAAAAGGTTGAAAGTCCTATATTCAAAACGGACATTTCCATGCAGACAGTAGTCTTTCCCATACGGAAATGAAATATATTGCATGTAATTAAAAATATATTGGTCAACTGTAAAATATAATGCATAATATATTTTGGTCCCAAATACATTTGCATTACCTGTATATTTATAACTGTATAACTGTAAGCACTTTAAGTCTATGGATAAGCACAAAGTTGAGGCAATAATCCATATGCTTAAGAACTGTTACTCTTAAGAATTCATCTGTATGAATATAAATATATGCATACAGATACAGTATATATGTGTCTGTTTGTTTTACTTTCTTTACTGGTATACAGTTTTATTGAGACAGTGCTGAGAAATGTTCCAAATTGCTTACAAGCACTTTCTAAAATGTTGTAAATACATATTACTGTCAATGTTTACTCACACATGATGAAGTTATCAATATTTTCAAAGGTTTTTTATTAGTAGTTTATTAATATAGTGATACAATATGGGTAATAAAATATATTTAGATATGCATTTGATATATATAAAAAGCCCCCTAATTAAGACTTGGACCCCCCCGAAAGTGTCAAAAATACAATTTTGGGGGGTTCGAAATATAAATATAACGTAAAATGCTGTCTGGTTCTCCGACGACCCCCCCCCGGTCCCCCACCCCACAGTTTCTCACGAACCCCCCCGCTATCACGTTTTGCTGACCACCCCCCGGTTGTCATGGTATTTGTGGCACTCTGCTGGAAAGTGCTATGTGCGGCTAATGCAATACTTCCTCCTTTTGTATGCGGCAGGGGTCTGGAGCGCTCTCCGCCTACTTCTGACGGCTAGTGCGCTCTCTCTTAGCGCTTTTCCACCGACAAGGAGCCGGTGCCTAATCTGGAACCGTTCCACGCTTCTCCACCGCAAAAAAAACTGGCACGGAGGCGCTTTTTTGGGCACCAAAAACCTGCTGGTCTGGAACCAAGAAACCCGTGACGTCAGTAGCCGGGGGCGGGGTAAAGTCGTCTCCACGAAAAGTGATTTGCTGACGCGAGCAGTGAGGAGAGTTTTGATTGAAAATGAGCGAAATCAGCAGCAAACTGCGGTCTGTCGAGGAGAGACACTTTAGTAACAATATGGTCTCACCAGGTCTACTCACTAGTTAGGAGTTGTCAAATGGCAGCAATGACAGATGACTGAGCTCACCTTCCATATATCCAAGGCGACTTTCAAAACAGAAGAGCGTTGTTGCGGTCTCTGGCAACAGGGACAATGCAACAGTGATTTGGGACCATCATCCCAGACTTTATCAATAAACAGAATTTCCCATCAAACAATTAACATCACCTGAGATCGTCTGACAGTTTATTGATTTGCCCCCAAAACAAGCTGCATTCATAATAAATAGGCTAGCCTATAGTCATTGTTTTTTACAATGTATCTGTGCTGTGTGTAGATGCTGAATGAGTTTAATTTTGATGGTTAAATAGGGACAGTAGTAAAGCTTGCAAATTAAGGACGCAGTCCGCCATGGTGCTGATTATTATTGCCGTGTGTTTCTCAACTTCTGTTTCGTGCTTGGGAATGGCCACATCCACAGTCTGTCTCTTGGTCCGTCTGCCGGCTGGTTCTCTCTCTCTCTCTCTCTCTCTCTCTCTCTCTCTCTCTCTCTGCCGGCTGGGGTACCGGGGTACAGAAGACAGGGGTCTGCGGCTCCCGGGTACACGGCCCTTCCCACCCATCCATGGGCCCCCGAGTGAGCGGTCAGGGAAACGAGCTCGTGGGGATGCCCATCTTCCCCGCGCTCCTGCTCACCAGCTCTTCCGCTCGCTCGACCCTGGGGCGGAAGGCCGGTTACTCACCCCCTCTTCCACTGCCTCTCTTCCCTGCCCTCACTTCAAACATTCCCCTGGTCCCTCTCCTGCCCAGAGAGAGCCACCGCCTTCTCCCCTCCTTCTATCGTGGCTCATGCTCTGTCTCTCACTGCCCCTTCTCCGATCTGGGTTCCCCTTTGCAACTGTGGGACCCGGTTTTTATCACCCAAAATGGTTCGTGGCGCAGCTGGAAATAATCAGTCATAAGTGCTACAGTCGCTCCAAGGGCTGACAGGACAAGCTCGTTGTGAAAAAAACACCATGTAATAAAAGAAATCAACAATAAAGCAATTAGTGAAAACTAATATTTGAATAAGGTATTTAAACAAAAATACACAAAGTGCAAAAAAACATACATTTAGAATAAAACAATTAATAAAAATAAAGAATCAAAAACAGTGTAATAACGAGCCATCACTATATGTAACATATTCTTTGTATAAATATATATTTTACAAAATCTATTAACAATGTTTTTGGTATGGGTTGATCTGTATGCCCTGCGTAACAATGGTTCTTTCACTTATAAGTGTTCGACTATCAAGACAAACAATTAATCAGATGTAATTAAATAAATTTAACCAATTATTACATGAAGGAGAAAAAGCAACAACAACACTGCAAGCATCACTAGAGGTCAGGTTTGGAGTCTATCAGGAATGCACACTCCAGATTTAGAGTGAAATATACTTGAGTAAGATTGTGTTCATTACTTAACACAGGGCTGGATTAAACTGAGCTTTAGGTTGACAATCCCTTAGAGGGAAACTTCCTAAAATTATGGTTGCGAATGCAACCCCAGTTATCTGAAAAAGGAAGCACTGCCCCAGGGGGAGTTTTTCTGCGCACTTCCATAGGAACCAGATCCAAAACGTCACTCTATCAAAGCTACTGGCCCCTGCGCCCATCACTCAGAACAGGTCCCTTCCCACTTCCTGTTCTATAAAATGTGACGTGAGCGCAGGTTTGTCCGTTTTTGCTGGGAGCTAGGACTCCTGCGCGACCTTGCAACCCTTGGGCAGTGCTTCCTTTTTCAGATAACCGCATTCGCAACCTATCGTTATCTTTCAAGTCGGAAGCACTGTCCTAGAGGGAGGGGTTACTGTATAACAAAACTGTCGAAAGGGAGGAGGCAGCGAGCTGTTTAATAAAGCTCTGCACAGGCCTCAAATCTAGGCCCTAGCCCGGCCCTGGCCCGAGACGCTCAGGCCCCAGCCCGGCCCTTGTCCGACAGCTTATCACAATTATCGGCCCAAGTCCGACTGGAGCCCGTGTTTTTTTTTTTTTTTTTTTTTCATTACACAGCCTATACTACTGTTGCAGCCATTAAAATAGTTCAGTTTTGTTTTTAATGGCAAAGTAGTTATATTTATTTTTGTTTCTTTATTAAGTTAATTTATAAAAATGTTCGGAGCATTTTTTGTTTGTTAAAGTTTTTGTTTTTTAAAGTGACGACCAAGCGGCCAGCGGCCGACAGTGAGTTGATCACGTTTGATCAATTTAGCCTCTCAAATCAACACTTGACTTGCCTACAATAAAATCGATAGATTTAAAACACTTCAAGCATATCACACAATGTTAGTTTAAATGTTTATTATCACCACCACAGTAAAAAGGCATTTTTGACAAGCTGACCAGGCTGCTCTGCTGCTCGCAATGGCGTGAGGAAAAACGAACTAACGGGCTGTACAATCTAAACACATAAAATAAAACACACAGGTTATCTTACCTCAAAAATGAAGTCGTCACCACAGAACATGGCCATTCTTATTTCCAATAGTTTCCAACAGTTAGACTAATGAAAATAAAGTCCAATCAAACTTAAAACAAGACAGCCTCCTAGTCTTAACATGGCTACAGCCAGAAGAACAGTGTTTTACAGAGCATCGTGGAGAAAAAGCACAGCGTCCACACTGGAGGTTTCAGTCCAGTCCTGCTTTCTTCTGTCCTCTTCCAGCTGCGCTGAAGACACGCTGCTGCTGCTGCTGCCACTGGCGGGGACACTAACACCGTGCGAGCCAGTCTGCGCAGGTGCAGTAGCATGCTCTCGTGTTGTACTTGGGAAACCTGTATGTGTGTGTGTGCGTGAGCAGACTGTGTCATGTGTGTCAGTGTGATAGGTTATAAAACGTCTTTCTATGTTTGTTTTACCATCATCAACTTCTCATAGTTTCTTTTAATTAATTAATGTCTAAAATATAAAAAGGAGGAGGAGCCTAAAACAGGCCAGATGCCCGGCCCACGTGTGAACTATGAAGTGAAAATTGGCCCGAAGCCTGGCCCGAGGGGTGTAAATAAGTCGGGGCCCATCGGGCTCAGGCTGAAATGCAGAGCTCTACTGTTTAACCATATATATATATATATATATATATATACAGAGTGGGGTACAGGCCAGACGCATGCACCACTGCAACACAATGCACAATGACTGAACTATATACAGGGCGGCCTCGTAAGGCAAAGTACCTGAAGGCCACATGACAGACCTTGGGAACACATTGACAGGGCTGTCAGCAAGTCCAGGAGCAGCTCGTGTGGGTGCTCGACTGGAAGGCATAGTCTGGTGGAAGGGAAGACACGGTTCAAATAGCTCCATCAGGATACACTTAACAAGGGCAGACTGGGAGAGGTAATCAGGAGCCAGAGCCCATAGGCTAATAGGGCTCGACTGCAGCCAACACCGGGTTTCCAATAGAAGGGACCGGTCCCGTCACTTCCAACCTGTAGAACTGGGCAAATGTAAGCGGCGAGGCCCAAGCTGCAGCCACACAAATGTCTGCTAAGGGGGCTTCTTGAAAAAGGGCCCACAATGTGTTAACACCTTGAGTCGAGTGGTCCACCAGGTGTTCAGGCACCGGGGTCCCAGTAGACTCGTAGGCCATGGTAAATGTGTCCACAATCCAATGCGAGAGGTGCTGCTTTGAAAGCGCCTGGCCCTGTGTCCGCGCTCCATAAGACACAAGCAATTGGTCTGAGCGCCAAATGTCCTTAGTGCATTCCAAATAGCACCTGAGGGCCTGCACAGGGCAGAGCAGGTGAAGCCGACTCTCTTGCTCCAAAGCGAAGGGAGGAGGATGAAAAGCTATCAACTCAATAGGCCTGTTGACATGAAATGGAGACAGTACTTTCAGGAGGAACGCAGGGTTTAGGCTGTAGCGTCACCCTGGAGCCATCTGCCACAAAACGGACACGCGATGGGTGTACGGACAGGGCGTGTAACTCGCTCACGCGTTTTGCAGAGGTGATCACCAGCAATGACACAGTCTTAAGTGACACTAGCTTCAGCTCAGTTGAGTTCAGTGGCTCAAATGGGGCTTGGAAAAGTGCGTCCAGCACTACATCAAGGCGCCATGCAGGCAGTGAAGGGGTGTGAGGAGGCCGCAGCCGTCGAGCTCCCTTTAGAAACTGCTCAGCCAAGAAATGAGACCCAGGGGGCTCGCCATCAATCCGGACATGATATGCGGAGATGGCCGCCAGATACACTTTGAGCGTGGACGGGAATAGTGGCTACTACCGTGTCTGACAGACCCCAGGCAATCAATCGCTTCCACTAAGGGCCAGGCCCAGAGCTGGAGGAAGCCCGGATTGGGGTGACAAAACATGCCATGCACCTGGGATAAGAAGTCCGCTCTGACTGGGAGCTGCCAAGGCTCTCCGTGGAGGAGAGCGATCAGGTCTACAAACCAGAATCTGCGAGGCCACTGTGGGGCTATCAGCAGAACTGTCACTCGTTCTCTCCTGACCTTCTCCAGGACCACCCGGGAGAGACACGTGTATATTTAGGCAACTCTCTGGCGCCAGCATGGCGAGCATGGCAACGGAATCAAGTCTCAGTCCGAGGAACTATGCCTGCTGAGTTGGCAATTTGGAGAGACGGCCTAAAAATAGGTTTATGTGGTTCTGAACCTGCTCCCTCAAGTGAGAACAAACCAGCCAGTCATCCGGATAATTGAGGATGCGCACCCCCTGGCAATGCAAGGGGGCTAACACGACGTTCATGCACTTGGAAAAAGTGCGTGGGGCTAGCGACAGGCCGAAGGGGAGAACAGCAAACTCGAATGCTCAGCCCTCAAAGGCGAAAAAGAGAAACTTCCTGTGCGCCTGGGCAGTGGGGATGTGAAAGTAAACATCTTTCAGATCCACCGTGGTGAACCAGTCGCCCGGCTTGATGGCCTGGGACATCTGGGTGTGCAGGTTGAGCATTTTGAAGTGCAGCACCTTGAGGTAGCGGTTCAGGCGCCTGCCAGTGAGACGCTGGCTGAGATCGGCAGGTGGGCGGGGCTGTGGCCTGGGCTGTGAACAGGGAAACGTGCTGCGGGGGTCAGTGTTTGCACCAGGGGCACACAACAACTGAAACTCTGCCGTGACAAGTGGAGCGCCTAGCGGGCTCGCCACTGTAAGTGTGTCTCCACCTGGCAACATTATGTACACGGGGGCACTGCAGCACCAACCAAACGTAACCGTAGGATTAACCACATCAAGGCAAAGGGTGGTCACACCAAATATGGATTTGATGTAGATTTGTCTTCTGTTCTCTCATTTTGAATTTAGTTAATTGATAAATATATTAACTATTAACATGTCTATTTTTGAAATCATTCTTACTTTATAGCATTTTTTCACACCTCCCTACATATTTTGGACAGTACTGTATAATCTATTAAAATGTATATTTTTGAAAGCATTCTTACTTTACAGGATTTTTTCACACCTGCCTAAAACATTTGTACAGTACTGTACATATATATTCCTATGTATGTACAGACAGGTGACAAATCAAAGGAAAAACCTGAATTAATGAGTGGAGAAACATAACGAATGCAGATGCCTCCAAAGAGGTGTACTGCATGATACAATTAAGCAATTAACATCCTATCATGCGCTGTGGCATGTATAAAAATGCTGAGCAGGACCAGTTGACCTCAATTTTGAATCAAGATGGCAAGAGGAAAGGATCTAAGTGACTTTGAAAGAAGGGTCATTATTGGGGCACAAATGGCAGAAGCTTCAGTCACAAAGACTGCTCAACTGGCTAGTGTTTCAATAGGAACAGTGACTAAAGTTACATCTGCATTTAGATCTATGGGAAAGACATCAGTAAATAGGGTTGGAAATTTTGGTCGAAAGCACACATTCAATGACCATCACGGTCCATCACGGACCATTACTGCCATATGTAAGGAAAAACAGAAGAGCAACTCTTTCCCAGGTGACTGAGAATATCAATGCAGGACGTGATCAGACTGTGTCAGCAAGAACTTACACAGAGAGGAATATTATAGTAGGGTTGCAGTGCATAAACACCTAATTACAAAGACAAATGTATATTTGATAGTTCAGTGCAAAAAACATAGGCACTGTGGAAAAAAGTGATATGATCAGGTGAGTCATCCTTCACCACATTCTCAACAAGTGGGCGAGTGCATGTGTGGTGTACACCAAGAGAACGGTACAGGCCTGACTGCTTGACCCCTACAGTGAAGGGGTCCGGAGGCTCTGTTATGCTGTGGGGGGCATTTATCTGGCAGGGTTTGGGTCCACTTGTCCCCTTACAGGGAAGGGTAACTGCAAATCATTACAAATTTATTCTGAGTGATCACCTCACCCCCCGCGGCAGCCGTGCCTCTCCTGCCTGCAGTGCCCGCAGTGCGCGCCACTACCCGTGCGCCCCCATGCAAGCACATGAATGACTCTTCTGAGTCCTCGTTAGCCCCCTTCCTGCCACGTTATCGGCGATGGAGAACCGGCTACGGAGGCAGAGATGAGGCCATCCTTGCCCTGAATAGCAGGATGGACCACATCTGTGCCCCTTCTGTCTGCACAGGCAGCGCAAACAGCAGCCCAGACCCTGACCCCCCCCACATCTGGAGTCTCCACTGCCAGCCCATGTATCACGGGACTCTGACTCAGTCCTTGCAGTGAGCCAGGGTCTACCCGGTTAAACCCTCGGCCCAGCAGCGAGCCAGGGTCTGCCCGGTTAAACCCTCGTCCCAGCCTCGCAGGCAGCCATCAGGAGCTCAACGTCTCTCGATCTTGGCTCCCAGGCAGCAATCCCGCCCCCCTGCTGATCTTCGAACCGGCAGGCAGGCGCCCCGCACAGCGGTCCGGCATGACATGTATCAGGAGGATGGCTGGCTGACCTCCACCGCCTCCCCCTCCTGTGCCTTGACCCTGTGATATTCCAGCGGTCTCTGGCCCACCCATACACCTCACAGCAACTCCAAACTATAACAGCATAGTTGCAGGCCTGTCCACCCCCCTTGTGAGGCGTGGTGTGGCCGTGAGTGAGGGACCCGTGGTAGTGTGTGGCACTTCACGTCAAGATCGCCGCTCTCCTGGAGAAGCGAACAATTTGCGAAGTGCCCCCACTGGGGCAGCACGGGGATTCGTATCCCCACACTTCCTAGTTCCCACGGAAAGTGACGGTTTCCACCCCATCTTGGATTGGAGACACCTGAACTACCATCTCAGGGTGTTGCGCTTCAGCATGCTCAACCTGCGAACCATGTCGTAGGCATGTCAGGCACGGCGACTGGTTCATTTCAGTGGATCTGAAAGTTCCTTACTTTCACATCCCTATTGCACAGGTGCACGGGAAGTTCCTCAGTTTCGCCTAAGAGGGCCGAGCATTCAAGTTTGCTGTTCCCCCCTTTGGCCTTTTTCCAAGTGCATGGATGCTGTGTTCGGCCCCTTGCGTTGCCAGGGGCTCCACATCTCTATAAATGCGTGTCTCTCCCTCTTTTGACTGAGAGCTCGTGTCAGGGTGTCCCCTTGCCAGAGGCTGCTGGGCCTCCCAGCGGTAGCATCATAGACCCTCCCCCTCGGCCTCCTCCGATTGAGGATGCTGCAGCGGTGGTTCGAGTCTTTACAGATGCATCCTTGCTGCGATTATGCATGCCGAGTCACAGTCACTCCGGCGTGCTGGAAGGCGCTTCGTTGGTGGCAGAGCCCTCACAATTTGACCCTCAATGTGTCCCTGGGGCCAGTCTACCACCAAGCAGTCATGACGACAGACTCTTCCAAGCTGGGTTGGGGAGCAGTCTGCGACGTACATGGAGTCTGAGGCAGATGGACGGAGCCAGCACGGGCCCTCCATATCAACGTCCTTGAGTCACAAGCAGTATTCCTTGGACTGTCTCATTTCCTGCCAGTCCTGCGGGACAGACATGTGCTGGTTCAGACGGACAACACAGCTGTGGTTGCCTATATCAACAGGCAAGGAGGTCTCCGGTCACGCAGACTGTACTGTCTAGCATGCCGTCTGCTTCTGTGGCCGTAGCCATGGTTCCGCTCCATCTCCGCTCCGGATTGTGGACATTGGATTGTGGACACTATTACCATGGTCTACACGCCCACTGGGACCCCGGTGCCTGAACACCTTGGTGCTTCCTTTTTCATATAACCGGGGTTGCATTCGCAACCTATAATTTTTAAACACTTCTACATTGATGTGGATGCTACCATGATTATAGATAATTGGAAATAATTATGAGCGTGAAAGTTACATAAAGCATACACTTACTGCAATATACATTATAA
The DNA here is from genome assembly GCF_036373705.1 of Amia ocellicauda. NCBI lineage: Eukaryota > Metazoa > Chordata > Actinopteri > Amiiformes > Amiidae > Amia > Amia ocellicauda. The sequence continues at coordinate 32,659,747 of NC_089852.1, forward strand.
AAGCATACACAAACAGAACAAATCTGTATAAACCGAACAGCACATTCATTCATTAAAACAATATACTAATCTAGCAGCATTATTTTATAATTAGGATAAATAAATTTAGTCACAAGATGGATGTAGTCATTGCATGTTCTGCCATTGGCAGAAGTACTTCTCTAAATTGTCAACAGAAAAAACAATGCATGTCTCTGCAAACTGTAGTGGAATACATTGAACTGTGTGGTCAAAATGCTGACACTTATGTCACGCTGATCTAAATGCACTGTGATGGTAAATAAAATAAAAACAGGAGGAAATTTGGAAGATCATATGCAGAAGTCCTCCTGCCTTTGAGGTATATAATCTGGAAACACAGTATTTTATAACATTTTATGAAGGCTGATCTTCTTCACACTGCTTCCACACTTTCCCTTTGCTTTCTGTTAATGTTTGAAGAGTCGAAGAAATCCTGAGAGAGATGCACCTCCAATCAAAACGTTTTTTTTATTACAAACAGCTGCAAGGAGACAAGAGACACTCTCAAGAACAGTCTTAGAGAAGTTACAAACTACAGGCACTTTTATGCAGACCAGACAGGAGAGAAAGATAACAGGCCCACATTTCTGTCCCGTGATGAGTGGAAGTTCGGTTTCTGCTTGACAACTGCTCAGGAAGACCCATATATAGTCAAACGGTGAACAATTAAGGCATACATAATGTTTAATATAAGGGTGGGTTGTAAGATGTATCAAGCCCAAATTGCTGGTGAAAACTGGTTCTTATCAGACTCTGTTCTTCTCTGTATCAGGGTTGACCTATAGGACAGTACCATAGCACAGTGAGACAGTGAGACAGTGACCTTGTTCACACAGACACACAGGGAAAGAAATACAGTTCTTCAATGATGTTATTTACTATTTGTATTTTCAAGATATTAGAGTATGAGAGTTAAAGAGATTTCGATGTCCCAAATGATTAATTACCCAGCTTTAGCGATAATTAAAACAACTTAACAACACAAATCACAGTGGTGAAGGTATTCTACGGTCTCGATGTACAGTATATATCTTCCAGCAATGACTTGATGTGCACAGAACTGCCTTTGTCAAACAATTGGACAGGAGCACTTCATATAACAGGCACACTAAATTTAGATTACTTCATATTATTTGTGACCTGTGGCTGTGTGGAGACTTTTTTATTTAAATATTTGTAAGCGTGTTTAGCTTTCTGATGAGATTTCTGGCACAGTGTGTCTAATACAAATAAATTGTTTGCACACATATTGCATGTGTGAGTATATGACTTTAGCTGTGATGGGGTATGACAGATATATTTCAATTTGTCACCCATTTCACTACAGCACCATTATGTCTCCATCAAGAGTATATAAACTCATAGCCCTAACTTGGATGGTTCCTCTTGCTATATTTACAGTAATGATAGTCGTAACTAGTCGACTACCACTGTGCAAATGAACCATTGAAAAAGTATACTGTGCCAACTATTCAGTAGTCAAACTTGCTTGTATTGACGTCACTATTAACAATATAATTGGTTCAATTTTAAATACCGTATATATTTTCCCCCTGGCTCTCCTGATTCTGTATTCATATATACATATACTCAGAGTCTGCTTAAAATTGTCCACTGCATCGCGATCTAAAGCTCTGAACACCTGCGTTCCCCATTTCATGACTGTCATCAGTTTCTTTGTTTCTACTTTGTTTGAACTGTTTCAGAGTAGATTTGACATGGAGTACATTCCTCTAGTGATCCGGGTTCTTCTTTCTGTGTACTTTCTCATCTTACCTCCTTTACTAAATCTGATAATCTATTGATTAAGAAGTCAAAAGCTCAAAGAAAAGACAAAAAAACTGTTCTGTCCTAAATAGAAGTTGCCGGTGCTAGAATAGTCCCCAACAAAGCGTTTCTATTCCAACAGCATTCTATGTCAACTCAAATGGCAGAACTGTGGACTTACATTCCAACAGTAATATCGAAAATACATGGAATCCAAAATATATATATATATATATTTATTTATATATATATATGTGTGTGTGTCTACAGACGGGTGACAAATTAAATTAAAAACCAACATAAAGTGTCTCAGTAAGGTGATGGGCCACCACGAGCCAACAGAACAGCTTCAATGCTCTTGGCACAAATTCTACGAGTCTCTGGAACTCTACTGGAAGGATGGAACACCATTCTTCCAAAAGATATTCCCTCATTTGGTGTTTTGATGATGGTGGTGGTCCAAAATCTCCCATAGGTGTTCAATTGGGTTGAGATCTGGTTTCTGCGAAGGCCATAGAATATGAATTACATCATTTTCATACTCATCAAACCATTCAGTGACCCCTCGTGCCCTGTGGATGGGGCATTGTCATCCTGGAAGAGACCACTCCCATCAGGATAGAAATGTTTCACCATAGGATAAAGGTGATCACTTTGTAATGATTTACAGTTACCCTTCCGTCTAAGTGGACAAGTGAACCCAAACCATGCCGGACCCCCTCACTGTAGAGGTCAAGCAGTCTGGTCTGTACCATTCTCTTGGTGTCCCCATACATGCACTCGCCCACTTGTCAAGAATACTAGCCAGTTGAGCATCTTTGTGACTGAAGCTCCTGTCATTCATGCCCCTTTAATGACCCCTCTTTCAAAGTCACTTAGATCCTTTCCTCTTGCCATCTTGATCCAAACTCAAGGTCAACTGCGCCTGCTCAGCATTTTAACACATGCCACAGAGCAGGATAGGATGTTAGTTGCTTAATTTTATCGTACAATACACTTCTTTAGAGGCGTCTGCATTCGTTATGTTCCTCCACTCATTTATTCAGGTTTTTATTTTAATTTGTCACCCGTCTGCATATATACACATTTACACACACAACCATACATTTGCTTATGTGAAGTTTATTGTAAATAGCACTATTTATATAATGTATCTGTTACTGAATAATAAATAAGAGATCATAAACATACTATGAATTGAATGTGAAATCAAAATATACATGTCAAAGAACTTTAAATGTGGTACAATGAATCTCAGCTTTCAGATATGCTATTTCACATTGGATGAAACACATGCTCCTGTACTGTGCAAAGTCCAGACTTTTTGTAAATCATGTATTTATGTTTTTTATGTTTTTTTCTCTGCTTAATCTCAGATACATTTTCACTCTCTACTACTAGTTCTGCTGCATATATTCCATGGACATTCATTTGGATATGATTATAAAAAAGAATGCACAAATGTATCCCCTTATATGTGAACAGAAAGATTGTAAAGCATGTTTCTCATGTATATTGCTGTAAGAATAAAAATATCAAGTAAATAAAACAAGATAAAACAACAACAACAACTGTTTGCTTTATCTCATTAATTTGAGTGTTGTACCAGATAATGTTCATTAGAAGTGAACATAGCCCTGTAATTAATTGGATAATATCTGGATATCTCTGGTGATTAATTTCCCAGCCTTAGCAACAAAAAAATCATTTTACATAGTGTTTCATGCCATAGAGGTGTTTATTTCTTACCATTCAGACACTGTGGTAAACATATCCTCCTGGGTCCTGATTCACATTATATCTTACATCAGCTTGTTGGAGAGCACAGAACTGCCTTTGTCTATTCATCGGACAGGAGCATCTCAATGTACAGAGGAGCAGGTACCATCACATGACTGTACTCTCCTTGAATTGTGGGTTTTATGGGGATTGTATGTTTCCTTGCATGTCAGTTATGTGTGTGATAATCTATCTGTATATCAAGAGTTTAGTTCATGGTGTTGTTGCTGGCTCTATATGAATATTTCATTCAAATCTGTTCATATTCAGAGGTTTCAGTCAGGTGCTCATACACTAGGCATCTAGTCATTCAAGTTTATCCATGTAGGAACCTCAATGTCATCCCTTACAGGGCATGCTTATGCTGCTTGTTCTTTATACTCTCATGTCAAGCTCTTCCTATTTCAGTGAGGTTAAACTGAAGCAACTGAGGAGGCTGGTGGACTAACTGCTAGAACAGTCAATTCATGGCATTGATTATACAATTGTACACACACACACACACAAATGCACACACACACACACACACACACACACACACACACACACATGATGGTTAGGATACCATTTGAGATTTAAAAACTAAAAAACTGATTTTCATATCCTAATTTTATTAATTTGCCTGTGAATCTAAAGTGCTGCTTACAGTTACTAGAAAGAAGTTTAATGTAGTCTAACTACCTGTTTAGTAACAATGATCAACGTCATTGCAGGAAACAATATTTATCAAATATATCTAATATACTTGTAATATATATGTAACTTTAGGCAGTCAGCAGAAGACATTAGGTAGTGACACATATGACCTGTAAGACTTCAAACATGCATGTGATTAATTTGGCTTTTAGGTTAAAAAGTCAATGAATATATCAAACAACTATTAATAAAAATAAATAAATAAACGTAATCTAAATTACTTGTGTCTCCAAAGACAGAACAAAACTCATAAAATTAGATGTCACATTGTTAAAGTGTAACTTCTTCTTTTCTTCACTAGGTCTACCTGATACCAGAATGCCATGGAAAACACCTCACACACAACCTCCTTCTTATTGACAGGATACAAAGAAACTGGGGATTTGCAATATTTATATTTCATAATCTTGCTTCTAGTGTACATGCTAACAATAGCTGCTAACACAGTTATTATTTGTGTGATTTGTGTGGAGAGCAGTCTGCATGAGCCCATGTACATGTTTTTATGCAGTTTACAAGTTAACGGTTTGTATGGGAGTACTGCTCTGTGCCCTGCTCTTTTAGTCAATATTTTATCTGAAAGTCATGAGATTTCTCACACAGCATGTCTATTACAAATATATTGTTTGCACACGTATGGCATGTGTGAATGTTTGAGTTTAGCTGTGATGGGGTATGACAGATATGTTTCAATTTGTCACCCATTGCACTACAGCACCATTATGTGTCCTTCACGAGTGTATACCCTTATAGCTTTGACTTGGCTGTTTCCCTTTTCAGTTTTTACTGTAATGATAATTGTAACTAGTCGACTGCCACTGTGCAAAAGGATAATTGAAAAGGTCTATTGTGACAACTATTCAGTGGTCAGACTCTCCTGTAGTGATATTACTGTTAACAACGTTCTTGGTACAATATCTGTTGCTGTAATGCTTGTTCCCCCGTTACTCCTGGTTGTCTATTCATACGCACAGATCCTCAGAATCTGCCTAAAGTCATCCCCTGCATCACGATCTAAAGCTCTGAACACCTGCGTTCCCCACTTAATCACAGTCATCAATTTTTTTGTGACTACTATGTTTGAGCTCTTACAGAGCAGATTCAACATGCAACACGTTCCTCTATTAATTCGGATTCTGCTTTCTGTGCAATTCCTCATCTTACCTCCTTTACTAAACCCAATTATCTATGGATTTAGAAGTAATAAGCTAAAGCAAAAAGTTGAGAAAGTCCTATGTTCAAAACTGACATTTCCTAGCAGACAGTAGTCTTGGATCTGTGGTCCCAACACACAGACAAAGAGACACTGGAGTGGCTTAAAAATAAGAAAGTGAATGTCTTAGAGTGGCCCAATAATTCTGGTTGAGAATCTGCGGCAAGATTAGAAGATTGCTGTCTACCAACGATCCACATCCAACTTGGCAGAGCTTGATGGTACCATCCATATGTGCATACCTGGTAGAGGCCAGTGTTAATTCTGGCAACTGTTTTAGATTTAGTTTTAGTTTTACTCTTTTGACTAAAATGCTTATCAGTTTTAGTCACATTTTAGACATTTCATGGTCACACTTTATAATAAGGTGCTGTGATTCCTCCTGAATTTATATATTAATACCACAGGATAAACACATGAATATGTTGTGCACTTCATTTGAGTTCTTATGTTAATCACACGTATAAAAGAGTTAGGGTTAGGTTTTAGGATTAGGGTAAGTGTGGGTTCATGTGCTCAACATCAGAACTCAGATGATGATCATGAGGCATTGATGTTTACATACTGTGGTATTCATATGTTACTTAATGAGGAATCACAGCACAACTTCAAATTCAGCCCAATAAAACAGTAAACCACATAAACCACATTCAATGTTTAGCGAAACACATGATTGGGTACAATCAGGTCACATTCTGTTATGCAGATTTCTGTGGTTCTGCACAGAGGTGCAGAAATCCACCGATCCCATTGGTGGAGCAGAACTGTGATAAGCTGCGCTACAAGGTATGTATAATTATGAGTGGACCATGAAACAGCTCCCTGACCGGCCGCCTCGCAAAATACTGTAATTTATGTCCATTTGTCTTGTCACATTTTAGTCAACTAAAATTAGAAGGCATTTATTTGTAGTTATTGTTTTTTTCACGGTATTTGGTCTCATTATCGTCATAGTTATCGACACTGAAAATAGTTTGTTGACAAATATTTTTCTTCGTTGATGAAATTAACACTGGTAGAGACTAATCCCAAAAAACAAACTTTTTTTTTTTTTTGCTGTAATTGCAAAATGTGGTTCTACCAAGTATTGTAATAATGGGGTGAATAGTTATCTAAAAAAGATATTGCAGTTTTTTTTGTTTTTTTTTCATTAACTTTCATTAACTAAAAAGCCAAGGGTGTTGAATACTTCCTATAGCCACAGTAAGATGTGTACCACTCTGTAAGATATTATTTGTTAGAATGTATTTTTCTATGGGAAATTCTGTGCTATTTGGTTTGGTAGAGGGAACAGATTTCTTTCCTTTTATCTAGTTCCCTAAATTTTAAGGAGGTCCCTGGTAGCCAGGCTTATCTATGTGTCCAGAAGCCATTGTACCTGTCCTCTGATTGGCTCCTAGCCAAATTCCAAAGACCCCCACTTCTACGTTACATTAGCATCAAGCACCCAACTCATGGTGGTGGCAAAATGTGAATGGTTGAAAGGAAACCTTATTAAACTTGGAAAAAAAAGAGAACAGTTTTTTCGGGAGTTCGGAAGATCAAAGAGAAGACAACGACAAGAGAAGAGCAGGAGGAAGAGACAGAGGGAGACACACCACTGCCTGCCTAACCAGACTGACCTAAGTTGCCCTGCGAGGAGAAGAGGAGAAATCGGGTATTATCTGTTTCTTTCTGTAATCCAGCAGAAGCTTAATATTACTTATTCTCAGTAATATAATTGAATGATATTAGTTTGCTATTTTTGTCACAAATAAATGATTATTGCACATCTGTGACTTGACTGCATCTTCCCTCTAAAAAGAATCTTAAAAGAGAAACCAATTGACCTATGAGTTTTCAGTTCAACTATTTATTTAGATTGACTGAAAAACCAAGCATTACAAATTCTCTTACAACTGTTTCAAATCGATTCTGTCATATTACTATTTCTATATAGCATTAACGTTTTTCTCATGGTTTGGGGATTTGTTGAGTCATAACATCGTAGACAGCAGAACTTTATGGTGAGGTTCATTTATAAATATTTTCAACCCATAAAATAAATATGTAGTCTGCAGAATTATATGATTAAAATATATCCCATATATTGTAAATATTTTTAAAGGAGTACATTTTAATAAGAGCTATTTATGAAAATTGGCTGAGATTATTGTTAATGACACAATAACAGCCTCTGCTGTCATGGAAACACTCAGAACATTTTATGAATAACCCTGAGGCTTTCCCTTCCTGCCTTTCCATTTGTCTCAGCAGGAGGAACGGTTCCCTTAATTACATGTTCCGCCAGTATCTGCAGAGATGTAATACAATGCACGGGTGTTGAGTATCTTAATTTTAAGTTTTAAATCAACACGGTCTCTAGGTTATGCTTATAAACAAAAACGTGTTAAAACCTTGAATCTCATCAAATACTCGCAGGGTGTAATGTCTGTGTGGACATCATGCGTTTAAGAAGATAAATGGTACCAATGCTTGATCTCATTCACTTTTAAACTTGTAAACCTTTGAGACTAACTGACTGGACCTTCCCAAAGTTGCTAGCATGTTAAGAAATATTTAATTTTCTGTACTTTGAAGCCTCCTTCACTTCTTTAAAAGGTTCTTCAACAACGTAATGTAATTCTACAAATCTACAAGTCCGGACATGAAGCTTTTCAAGTAAACATATAAGTAAACATAAAAGGCAGCACTGTGGATTAGCGGTTAGGGCTCTGGAAGGTTGTGGGTTCAAATCCCAGGTGCTGTTGTACTCTTGAGCAAGGTACTTCACTTAGATTGCTCCAGTAAAATGCCCAGCTGTATAAATGGGTACAAATCCCTGGATAAGAGCGTCTGCTAAATGACAAATAATGTAATGTGATATAAGGAAGTTAAAAAAACAACAACTGTGAATTAAAAAATAATAAGTGCACACATCTAAATAAATAAGTGAAAGTCTGGTCGGGACAACAGTAGGTGAGAGTCACTTGAATTGAATGCGAGCCGAGATCAGGAGCCAGTGGAGGGAGTGGAGCAGTGAAGTAGCATGTGTGCATCGGGGCAGAGAGAACACCAGACGAGCAGCAGAGTTCTGGATGAGCTGGAGCGGGCGGTAGTACTTGTAGATAGGCCAGCCAGGAAGGAGTTGCAGTAGTCCAGGTGGGAGAGGACCAGGGACTAGACGAGCAGCTGAGTCGAGTAGTCTATAAGGACTGTCTTTCACTGTTAAAATACACCTACCATTAAAATTATAGACTGATAATTTCTTTGTCAGTGGGCAAACATTCAAAATCAGCAGGGGATCAAATACTTTTTTCCCTCACTGTACATACCTCCAGTAACTGAGTTTGAGACTCGGGCATTTCACTACAATGCAATGTTAAATATGTTTTATTGAAATTGAAAATAATATATTTTGTGAAATATATTTTGTAAAAATTACGAATACATTTGGTGAAATATATTAATGTAAATATATTCTTAAATGCATTTTAGATATAATTTAGGAAAATATATTTTGAAATCCACATATTTGTATAATATATTGCAATATATTTCCTTTCCATATGGGGGGGTCTCCCTCTACCCCCCCCGGAGCCCCCCATCACAATTTTCTACAAAATCACAAGCTAAGGTACTGAACACTTAGATACACAGATACACCACACTTAGTTACACCGATAAACATTTTAATTTCAGCTTCTTTCGAAGTAGTTCAGAACAGATTTGACATGAGACATGCCCAGTGAAGTTTGTATTTTACTCAGTTTACTTTTTGATCATTCCACCTCTTATAAATCCCACTATTTATGAAAAAAAAACAACAACATTAGTACCAGGGTTAAGAAATGTTTGTTGCAGAACAACAAACTCTTGACTTTGACATAAGCTGTGAAGAATACTTATCAAGTTTACAGAGATTTGTACTGTAACATTATTAAATCCATCTCACCCATCTTAAATAATTTTCTTAATGTTTTGTGCTAAATAATAAAATAAATACAAATAAATAATCAATACACTTTAAGAACGCTAATTGTCTCCAAAATGTTTGTTCTAATGAATTATATTCCATCTTTGTGATTGCCAAGTTCTACAATTTACTTAACTGTGCTGGATAAATAATATTTTTCTTCAAACAGTTCTGGGACACTATAAAATACATATGGGACACAGGTCACGTGGGCTGGACTCCCTCAACATCCCTTCTCATTAGTGCCTTATTAATGATCAAGGATTCTCAGCTTGATTCTCTATGGAGCTTCTTCACAAGATGAAAACTGTAAGACAGAGCCACTACATTCCACTTTGAGTATAAGTTTATCGAGGACATTAGGATTTCCCTCCCCTCAGCTCTGCACAACTGAAACGATGGCCTGCTGACATCAAGATTTTAGAAGCAAAGCTTCATATTACTTAGATACCAGTTTAAGTCCATGTATGTGTGAAAGTAGTATTCTACCATGAGACTCTCCTCTCATAGTGCTTCTGCCAGTCCAGAGAAGCTGTGATCTTGCTGGTGGTGTGAGCAAAGAGGAGGGCAGGTTCAACTCTTCAGATACTTCAATTTTTACGGTAAGGCAGAACTTAATCCACCCTGAGTTTAGTTTAGTATGTGAAATGTTAACTAATTTAAATATTTAACTTGAAATCACATCTAATAGTGTTACCAAGATAACAGGATAGTTCTGCCGCATTGTCCCATTGCTTGATTGCCATTTACAGCTGTCTTCATATGGACCTGATGTCTTTCACCAAACCTGCTGGCATTAAGAAGTGAGGAATTTTAGTTTCAGAAAAGTTGCAACTAGTTGTTTATAATAATGCAGATGAAAAATCCAGGGCTTGAAGTTTTATGTGTAAGTACTGATTAATCACCTTTTTACCTACAGTGTACTGACACATGTATATAGTGTGTAACTACTAACTTAGGTAAAGTTTCACACATCTGCAAATATAATTACAAGTAATTTCAATTGCATATATAAATGAACATAACATAAATGTCTGCACTGTGAATACATAAGTAATTACTCAATGCTTATACAGACAAATTGTCAATTGAATCATATGTTAAGTTGGATACTTCCAACGGTTTAAAATTAACCTGCAAATAAATACAATTTTAAATTTGTGTTGATTTTGTCCAGGCAAAGATATGTAAAATCAATGCAAATACACTGTAATATATAAGAACAATAACTCTTATTTTCTTCTAGTCAGTCATTAACACAATGGCTAATTAATTTGTTCTTGTAAAATTCCCTTTCCTTTGAACAGATCTTCTCCAGCAGGGCACAGCATGATGAACTCATCTGACACTACCTTCATACTGTCTGCATACTATGAAATTGGGGACACTAAATACTTTTATTTTACCATTTTGTTGCTGTTGTACATCTTTACTGTTTCAGCAAACTTAATTCTCATAGTTGTGATCTATGTAGAGAGAAGCCTCCATGAGCCCATGTATTTCTTCCTGTGTAGCCTTTCTGTTAATGCCATATATGGCAGTACTGCACTCTGCCCCCACCTTCTAACTAACATCCTATCAGACCATCATGACATTTCTCAAATCAGTTGTCTGGTACAGATTTTTTGTTTGTATACATATGCGCAATGTGAATTTTCAAGTTTAGCATTGATGGGATATGACAGGTATCTGTCAATCTGTTATCCTTTGCAGTATAATATGATCATGACTCCAGTGAAAGTAATTAAGCTCTTAATATTGTCATGGTTATACCCTATATGTATATTTGGTATACTTTTCATATTAACTCTGCAGCTTCCATTGTGTGGAAGAATCATAGAGAAGGTTTATTGTGTCAACTATTCAATTGTCAAACTGTCCTGTATAGATACTACCATTAATAATATTTATGGTCTAATTACTCTTCTTTTGACTGCAGTTCTCCCTGTAATTCTGATTCTATATTCATATTTACGAATTCTCAGACTCTGTCTGAGATCTTCCAAAGAATCGCAAGCTAAGGCATTGAACACCTGCACTCCACACTTAGTTACACTGATAAACTTTTTCATTTCATCTTTTTTTGAAATAGTTCAAGCCAGATTTGACATGAGCTACATGCCCAGCGGGGTTCGTATTTTCCTCTCAGTTTACTTTTTAATCATTCCACCTGTCATTAATCCCATTATTTATGGAGTCAGAATACGAAACATCAATGTCAGGCTTAGGAAATGGTTTGTGCATCAAACACACCCATGACTTTGAAATAAACTGTAAAGAATCCTTATTACATATTTACCGATCTGTACAGTAAGCTGTTTTATTAAAATTGATGTATTTGATAATTCCAACTGTCTTTCATCCAATTATTTATGGAATAACAACGAAAAGTAACAGAGTTTTGAAAATATGTAAAACAAACTCACCCTTTTTCTGTATGGAATACTATTTCTGTTGAATCCCTTCCTTGAAATTCACTCAAATAGATAGTTAAGTTCCAACACTGTCCTGTGCTTGGAAAGATGTGTTTTTCTGTTAACTGTTCTGGGCCACTGAAAATTCTATACCCAGGGCAGGCTCAGGTTTCTCACTGAAAGTAAGTTTTGTTTCAAGGTTTATAACAGGGTGGGTGGGCAGGAGGATTTGGTGGGCCGCAGAACACTTTATGTTAAGCAGGCAAGACTTAGGCTTGAACAAATTGGGAAATATGGTTTCAGGACTTACTTTGTTGTGCTGGGAAAGAATATTTTTCTTCAAACAGTTCTGGGACACTGTAAGATACATATAGGATGCAGGACTCCCTCGACAACCGTGCTAATTATTGCCTTATTAATGCTCAAGGATTCTCAGCTCAGTTCTCCATGGAGCTTCTTCACAAAATAAAAACTGTAAGACCAAGACACTACATTTTACTTTGAGCATAAGTTTATCGAGGACTTTAGCATTTTTCCCTCCTCAGCTCTGCACAACTGAAAGGATAGCCTGCTGACATCAAAATTTTAGAAGCAAAGCTTCATATTACTTAGATACCAGTTGAAGTCCATGTATGTGTGTATGTGTGAAAGCAGTATTCTATCATGATGCTCTTCTGTCAGAGTAGGGCTGTAAGGCTGAATGGATTACATGTAATCCACCCCCAATTTATTTTAATGTGTGCACAATTCATTTTAATGTATGCACATTTTAAACTAATTTGAAATCAGATATAACAGTGCTACCAGGCTGATATGATAGTCCAGCCCTGTTGTCCCATTGCATGATTGCACTTTAAATCAATATTTATGTGTACCTGAGTTTGTCCTTTTATTTTTTTTCTAAATCTGCTGGCATTAAGAGAGGCATTTTAGTTTCAGATAAGGTATGACTGCTTCCGTTTAAAACAATGCAGTTGAAAAATGCAGGTCTTGATGTATTTTTTAAGTGTAAGTACTGATTTAATATGTTGTATTTACACTGTATTTACAATTTAGTTACACATGTATGTAGTGTATAACTATATATTTAGTTAATGTATTATACATCTGCAAATATAATGACATAGCATTTCAATTGCATATATAACTGAAAATAAAATAAATATCTGCACTGTGAATACATAAGTCATTACTCAATACTTACACAGACAGATTGTCCATTTAATCAAATTATACAATTGCAAATATGCAATTGTACCATATTATAAAAGAGCAATAATCATTATTTTTCTACAAGTCAGTCATTAGTACAATGGCTAATGATGTGTTCCCGTTACATTCCATTCCTCAGATCTTCTCCAGCAGGGCACAGCATGATTAACTCATCCGACAATACCTTCATACTAGCTGCATACTCTGAATTTGGGGACATTAAATACTTGTATTTCACCATTTTGTTGCTGTTGTACATCCTTTGTGTTAATGCAATATTTGGTTGCACTGCACTCTACCCCTGCCTTTTAACTAACATCTTGTTGGACCGTCATGCAATTTCTCTAATCATTTGTCTGGTACAGGTTTTGTGTCTGCATATATTTTTCTACTGTGAATTTTCAATTTTAGCATTGATGGGATATGACAGGTATCTGTTAATCTGTTATCCTTTACAGTATAATATGATCATGACTCCAGGAAAAGTAATTAAGATTATGATTTTGTCATGGTTATACTCTATATGTCCATTTGATATACTTTTCTTATTAACTCTGCAGTTTCCATTGTGTGGAAGAAGCATAGATAAGATTGCTATTCAATTGTAAAACTGTCCTGCATAGACACATCTATTAATAATATTTACAGTCTAATACCTTTTGTTCTCCCTGTAATTCTGATTCTATATTCATATTTACGAATTCTCAAAGAATTACAAGCGAAGGCGTTGAACACCTGCACTCCACACTTAGCTGCTCTGATAAACTTTTTCATTTCAGCTTTATTTTAAACAGTTCAAGCCAGATTTGACGAGTTATGTGCCCAGTGATGTTTGTAATTTCCTCCTCAGTTTACTTCATGATTATTACATCTCTCATAAACTGTGCAACACAAATGTGACCTGCAACAAATATAAAATAAGCAGAAAAAACTAAGCATTTTCATTGTAATTAGATTGTATACAATATGACAAGACTCAAGGCCACTGAAATCCACCTTAAATTATCACAAAGTCTATCATTCTGCTGTCTGTGTCATAACCTGAATCATAACTGAGGCACCATGAACAAATCACTATTTACACAGTTACCCTTCTAAATGTAACAACTGTAATTTTTCCACCAGCAGTAGGTTATTTATAAATGCAGAATACATGCTCTTATTGGATAAAAGAAGAAATCATGGAATCGTTTTGTATAACAAAATGTAACCCCTTAAGCCTACAAACCCCGCTGGTACACTTACAGTGAGGGAAAAAAGTATTTGATCCCCTGCTGATTTTGTACGTTTGCCCACTGACAAAGAAATGATCAGTCTATAATTTTAATGGTAGGTGTATTTTAACAGTGAGAGACAGAATAACAACAAAAAAATCCAGAAAAACGCATTTCAAAAAAGTTATACATTGATTTGGATGTTAATGACTGAAATAAGTATTTGATCCCCTATCAATCAGCAAGATTTCTGGCTCCCAGGTGTCTTTTATACAGGTAACGAGCTGAGATTAGGAGCACTCTCTTAAAGGGAGTGCTCCTAATCTCAGCTCATTACCTGTATAAAAGACACCTGTCCACAGAAGCAATCAATCAATCAGATTCCAAACTCTCCACCATGGCCAAGACCAAAGAGCTGTCCAAGGATGTCAGGGACAAGATTGTAGACCTACACAAGACTGGAATGGGCTACAAGACCATTGCCAAGCAGCTTGGTGAGAAGGTGACAACAGTTGGTGCGATTATTCGCAAATGGAAGAAATACAAAATAACTGTCAGTCTCCCTCGGTCTGGGGCTCCATGCAAAATCTCACCTCATGGAGTTTCAATGATCATGAGAACGGTGAGGAATCAGCCCAGAACTACATGGGAGGATCTTGTTAATGATCTCAAGGCAGCTGGGACCATAGTCACCAAGAAAACAATTGGTAACACACTACGCCGTGAAGGACTGAAATCCTGCAGCGCCCGCAAGGTCCCCCTGCTCAAGAAAGCACATGTACAGGCCCGTCTGAAGTTTGCCAATGAACATCTGAAAGATTCAGAGGAGAACTGGGTGAAAGTGTTGTGGTCAGACGGCATCAACTCAACTCGCCGTGTTTGGAGGAAGAGGAATGTTGCCTATGACCCCAAGAACACCATCCCCACCGTCAAACATGGAGGTGGAAACATTATGCTTTGGGGGTGTTTTTCTGCTAAGGGGACAGGACAACTGCACCGCATCAAAGGGACAATGGACGGGGCCATGTACCGTCAAATCTTGGGTGAGAACCTCCTTCCCTCAGCCAGGGCATTGAAAATGGGTCGTGGATGGGTATTCCAGCATGACAATGACCCAAAATACACAGCCAAGGCAACAAAGGAGTGGCTCAAGAAGAAGGAAATTAAGGTCCTGGAGTGGCCTAGCCAGTCTCCAGGCCTTAATACCATAGAAAATCTGTGGAGAGAGCTGAAGGTTCAAGTTGCCAAACGTCAGCCTCGAAACCATAATGACTTGGAGAGGATCTGCAACGAGAAGTGGGACAAAATCCCTCCTGAGATGTTTGCAAGCCTGGTGGCCAACTACAAGAAACGTCTGACCTCTGTGATTGCCAACAAGGGGTTTGCCAAGTCGAAGGGGTCAAATACTTATTTCCCTCATTAACATGCAAATCAATTTATAACTTTTTGGAAATGCGTTTTTCTGGATTTTTTTGTTGTTATTCTGTCTCTCATTGTTAAAATACACCTACCATTAAAATTATAGACTGATCATTTCTTTTTCAGTGGGCAAACGTACAAAATCAGCAGGGGATCAAATACTTTTTTCCCCTCACTGTATGTACCTGTTGGATTTAATGTTAATTAATATAAATTTAGAGTTTTATACGATCATTTGTCTTTCATTATCATTAAAGAGCTATCGGTCAAATCAACCGGTTTTGGCGCTTGTAGGTAATTTGAAAAGTCGGCACTGCTAGTGTTAAACACCATGTTATGAACAAATTCTGTAAAGTCAAACTAAAGGAAACCAAAGGCAGGAATCCACATGAACAGCACCAAGCAGAGACTGGTGCAGCCCTGGCAGCCTGTCAAAACAGAAAATATGTAATATGTAAAATCTAGGCAGGAGAATGGAAACAGAATAGTGACATATTATAGAAATGTTTGGTTATTGGTGCCTAGCATAAACTGCCTGAAATAAAATTTAAAATTAGACCTTGGATTTAAGATGAGTGAAGTAGGAACAAGGTTAGAATTTTAAGGATACTATAGGAGTATAAAATTACAAGCATTGAATAAGTGAGCTAAATTAATATTGAATAATTTAAAGAAAACAAATACTATTAGAATAGTTTTTACAAACCAGAAATAAATAAAAAAATGTTGAAAATTGAATTAGAGCAAATATAAAAATCTGAGGAAAATAGAAAACCAGGTGCTCCAGGAAATTAAAACATTTTTGGTAATTTAGGAGCTATATTAATAACACAAGATCCCTAAGTACACTGAGTAGGTAAGAAATTAACTATTGATCAGTTCAATCTAGCATCAGGAACAGTTCTTCTGAATTTGTACCGGTGTAGATTGGACTGAAATAGGAGGAAGCTGAAACAATACATTACATTACAATAACGATGTCAGGACTGGAACAGTGGGAGACTGGAGTACTTAGGATCCAGTAGCAGTGTCAGGTAAGCCAAGACAGATTACATGCCACAGGTTGACAATCAGTCCAGTCAAACCCTAAGAGAGATCAGAATAAATGAGGAGGAGGTACTAAAGGGACTAGCAGAATTAAAAACCAACAAATCACCTGGGCCAGATGGGATATTTCCAATAGTACTTAAAGAAATTAGGGAAATTATTTATAGGCCGCTAACTCAAATATTCCAAATGACACTTAGAACAGGGGATGTGCCAACTGACTGGAAGACAGCAAATGTCATACCAATCCACAAGAAAGGGGACAAAACTGAGCCAGGAAATTACAGACCAATCAGTCTCACCTGCATCACTTGTAAAATGTTGGAAAAAATGATTAGACAGAAAATAGAGGAGCATCTTAATGAAAACCATATTCATGGAGATAGTCAACATGGATTTAGACGAGGCAGATCATATTTTACTAATCTATTAGAATTTTTAGAACATGCAACTGCAGCTGTAGATCAGGTGTAAGCATATGATATGATATACTTAGATTTCCAAAAAGTTTTTGATAAGGTTCCATACTAAAGACTGATCCTCAAATTGGAAGCTGTAGGCATTCAGGGTAATGTAAGTAGATGGATTATGAACTGGTTGATGTCTAGGAAACAGAGGGTGTCGATTAGAGGAGTTGCTTCTAACTGGATTGAGGTTGTTAGTGGAGTTCCACAGGGATCAGTACTAGGGCCCTTGCTTTTTCTAATCTATATTAATGATCTGGACTCTGGGATAGTTAGCAAACTTGTCAAATTTGCATATGATACTAAACTAGGTGGCTCAGCAGATACAATCTTGGCAGCACAGGCTATTCAGAGGGACTTAGATAATATTCAGTTGTGGGCTGACACCTGGCAAATGAAATTCAATGTGGACAAGTGCAAGGTAATACATGCAGGTAACAAAAATGTCCACTATAATTACACTATGGGAGGTACAGATCTAGATGAAATAATGCATGAGAAAGTGAGGAGTCCACATAGACTCCTAGGTCTTTCTCCATCCAAGCAATGTGGGGAAGCAATAAAAAAGGCAAACAGAATGCTAGGGTATATTGTCAATAGTGTAGAATTTAAAACAAGGGAAGTAATGTTAAGACTGTACAATGCGCTAGTTAGACCTCATCTGGAGTACTGTGTGCAGTTCTGGGCACCACACTTCAAGAAGGATATTGCTGCTCTAGAGGCAGTTCAGAGGAGAGCAACCAGACTCATTCCAGGTCTGAAGGGAAAGTCCTACTCGGAGAGACTGAGGGAACTGACCCTTTTCACCCTGGAACAGAGGAGACTACGTGGGGACTTGATCCAAGTCTTCAAAATCATGAAAGGCATCGACCACATCAAACCAGAGGAGCTTTTCCAGAGACACACACACCTGGGCACACAAATGGAAATTGGGCTTCAAGGCATTCAAAACAGAAAACAGGAGACACTTCTTTACACAGAGAGTTGTCACAATCTGGAATAAACTACCCAGCGATGTGGTAGAAGCTGAAAGTGTGGGAACATTTAAAAATAGACTGGATAGAATCCTTGGATCACTTAGATATTAATTGACACCAAACGAGCACGATGGGTCGAATGGCCCCCTCTCGTTTGTAAACTTTCTTATGTTCTCTTATGTTCTTCAAATATTTGCAGATATCTTTAAATGATTTAGAGATATCTCTAAATATTTGAAGATATCTTTAAATTAATTACAGATATCTCTAAATGATAATTTGGCTTGCCATAGTCATTGTAACCAATAGCTCTTTAACAGCTGTAATATGAAAATCAAAGGCAAACCAACGTATAAAACTCAGAAGTTTTATTCATGAACATCAAATCCAACATTTACATAGCACAAATGTAGTATTTCATTGAAATATGATCATAAAACATTAATATTATTGTTATAAATAATAACACTTTTTTCTAAACGCGCACACTGCAATAAAAACATGAATAACTATATAGCCTACAATAAGAAGAAAGCTCACAAACAGCATACAATAAGTGAATGAAACGAGTGTAAACGTAATTGGAATAATGCTCAAAAGCAATATGTTATAGTTAAAACTATATAGTTATAGCTATAGTTATATCTATTGCATTTATCAAAACATAATTGTACACTAAAGTAAACATTTTCAACATCGTGTAAACTTTGTTTTCAACATACAGTGCTTTTATTCACTGTAGTTGTATTTCAATAAACTATTTACTATATATTTAGCCTGCATACCTGACAGCTCATACAGTCCACACAGGACACGTTTCTGCACTTTCCCTGCACGAGCTCATACCTCACACTGCATTTTGACAGCCCTCTCCAGGTAACACTTTTACTCCATGAATATATAGCATTGCAATAAATGCTCCTCCGCTGATAATGTCCGTGAATCATTATTTTGCGTGCAAAGTGCCTGCGCTATTGCACTCTGTATTATGTGCAGTAGCAATCGTGTATAGTAGAGTAAAAGCACTCGGTGCCATTTGGACCTGGCGTTTCACTCGCAAATGTTTTCACAACACTGGCACAAACCCACAAATCATCAATGTCATTCCCAATATCACTGATGCCCCTGAATCAGTCATGTTCATATACACAGCATGTCCAAAACGTGCTCTCTTCAATCTCCATTTTGAATCCATGTTTATTTGTGGGTAATCACTGTATCCAATCAATCTGAATACAGCTATAAGAAAACACCTGTAATGCTGTACAATGCACGTGTTTTTCAAGCACATGAAAGACTGTAGACAGGTAGAGATCGCCACGTGAGCGCCAGACTGACTGTATTGTAAAGGGAAGGCAGGATTATGCATTATATTTGATTTATTATGTATTTAAATGACCAGTCAAAATAACCCAATTTTGGCTATTCTAGGTGTGTTTATAACTTATTTATTTTTGCATTTATGCAGCTAAAACGTTGTAGGCATGTTTAATACATTTATTTAGGAAAAGTCAAGAATGGGTATGCGCCGTGTGTTTAGGAACACAGAGTAATTCAAATTTGAATAACCAAATCGGTCAAATTGACTGGCTCGGCACTTCTATTGTTAAAGGGACCAATCTGCAGGCTTTCGAAAAGCCATCCATGGCTACGAGAATGGTAGTGAATCCAGAGGAGTTGGGTAGATCAGTGATGAAATCGAGTGTGATGTGTGACCAAGGTCTGTGAGGAATGTGGAGAGGCTCTAGAAGTCCAGCAGGAAGCTGGTGTGGAGAACTGGTCTGAGCACACACTGGACAGGCTGCAACGAACTGAGTGACATCCTGAATCAAGGTTGGCCACCAAAACTTACGTTGGATAACTGACAATGTTCAACGAACTCCAGGATGTCCAGAAGCTGGGGAAGAGGAGCCAATCCAGAACCTGGGGACGAATAGAAGAGGTTACTGTAGCAGGTTGGGGGGCCTGTCACAAGAAAGGGCTTGTATGTAGGCGGGGTCTGGTCTTGAAACACACAGTAGGGAGGCAGGCAGAGGGTACAAAACAGGCTCGCTGTTGTTTTATTTCTTCCCTCAATGACAGTGTCAATGTCAAAACAAGCAAAACTAAACTTAAAAAATCCCTAACTACAAACAAAACACTACTAACAATAATAACAGCAAATGCCCGGGTTGGCAGAGCCAAACACCCAGCAGACAGAAGTACAACAGGGGTAAGGCAGGTTCCTAATCAATGTCCGTAATAAAAGTTTGTTACCGGTGGGAGGTTGTCAGACAGTCCGGGGTTTATGAGGGAGAATGGTCCAGGTGCAGAAAAAGGGTCGCAAGTCAGTGAATCTGTCAACTGTGAACTTCACCCTTCTTTCTCCTGCTCTTCCACTCTCTAGCTCTCCTCTCTCTCCATTGTCTTCTTGCCCTCCTGTGCACCTTTCTACCCCAGCCAAGCATGCACACCCTGGTTAGTTTCCTTCTTCCTTTTATAGGGGAAGTGATGGGCGGGGCTGTGGCCATCAGGAGCCCTGCTGGCTTCTGGGGTTTGGAGTCCTGGAGGAGATGTTTTGTAGTCTCCTCCACTCCCCCATGTCCTGTCCTTCTCCGTATCTCGCCCATCTGGTTCTCGGGGTGGACTGCCATGAAGGTGGATCCCCTGTTGCTCCCTGGTCCCTCCAGGAACCAGGCTTGTCTAGCGGAGACCTCTCTGCTGCCACAGCATCACTTGGCTTCTCTACAGTTTCTGCTCCAGCCTGGAGACACAGCGGGTCCTGGGCACTCTGAGGTGTCTCCATCTCCTTTGCTGCAGCCAGGAACTCAGGTTGAGGACAGGAACTCTGGTTGTGCAGGAGACCTGATGGAGGAAGCACAGGAGTCTCACCATCTGGTTGCTGCCACTCCTCTGTCTTCCGGAATCCCGACTGAGTTAACTGCAGCGTCTGCGGCTGCTGTTCCTTTTGCAGCTGCTCCGGCTGCTCCCCAGATTCAGGGCCTAGTATAATCTTCCCCTCTGATTTAGTGCAGGGGAAAACAGGTGATACCTTCTCCTGGATTGTAGGCACCTCCTGTTCTGGTGTGGCCTCTGAGGAGACAGACGGTGACTCCCTGGTAGCTGCTCAGTGCTCAGGGGCAGACTCTCTTCTGCCAGACACGGTGGTGGATACTCTTCCACCAGGTATGGTGATGGGCACTCATCCTTGGAGTGGGACGAGGAAGGCAGTACCTCTTCCTCATCTTCAGGCTACTCGGGCTTCTCTCTCTGGGGCTCTGGACACTCGGGTTCCTCCCTCTCCGACACAGGAGACTCGGGCTCCTCCCTCTGGGGCTCTGGACACTCGGGCTCCTCCCTCCCAGACACAGGAGACTCAGGCTCCTCCCTCCGGGGCTCTGGACACTCGGGCTCCTCCCTCCGGGGCTCTGGACAGTCGGGCTCCTCCCTCCCAGACATGGGAGACTCAGGCTCCTCCCTCCAGGGCTCTGGACACTCGGGGTCCTCCCTCTCAGACACAGGAGACTCGGGCTCCTTCCTCCAGGGCTCGGGACACTTGGGCTCCTCCCTCTCGAACACTGGATACTCAGGTTTCTCACTCTGTGGCACCGGCGGCAGGAACACCTCGGCCCTTTGTGGCTCCAGCAGCAGACATGGCTAGAGGCTCTCTTGCTTTACCCACAGCAGGTGCTCTTCTTCCTCTCTCCCTGGCAGGTCTTCCTCAAGTACTGGCCATGGTGGAAGAAGCAGTTCCTCATCTTCTCCTGGTGTCTTTTGCCAAGGCACCAGTTCCTCCCATTGCAGTTCCTCTTCCTCCATGCAGGACGTCAGCGACGTCTCCTGCTCTGTCTCCAGCTCAGGGACAGACAGAGGCTTCTCCTCTTCCTCCTCAAGCTCCAGACAGTATTCTACTGGTAATGCTCTTCCCCCTTCCCAGTATTCCTCTCCGTCAGGCAAAACATGCCCAGGTTCTCCAACCTGAAAACACCACTCTTCCCCTGCAAGGCATACTGGACAGACCTTGCAATCAGTGGTTGGGGAAGACTGCAGTTGAAGAGGCACTTCCTCTTCTCCTTCAGGCTGGAAGTGGGGCACCGGCGAGAGCGTTGCCTCCTCTGGCTGCATGGCCTTGTCCTCCTGCTGTTGCTGGCTCCGTTTCTCCATGAAATCCAGCAACTCCTGCATAGCTGTCTTAATGTCAGACTGACCTCCTTGGATAACTTCCAGTTTGTCAGGAACAGACGGGTACAGAAACTCCAACAGTAAGGAGCAAGTGGTTATGTGCAGGTGTTTGAGGCCTTCTGTCTGCAGCCACAGTGGAGAGCTGGGATTAAACAACCAGTCAGCACCGATCTCCACTGTGTTTTCCAACACCGCCATCTTGTTTGCCTGCTTTTGTCGTTTGCCTTTTGTTTTTCTGCCCATTGTTCTTTTTCCCGAAAAACAACCTTGAGTGTGTCCCTTTTCTTGACCCAGACCGCACAGCCTATGCCCGGATTCGCCACCAATTGTAGCAGGTTGGGGGGCCTGTCACAAGAAAGGGCTATATATAGGCGGGGTCTGGTCTTGAAACACACAGTAGTGAGGCAGGCAGAGGGTTTTATTTCTTCCCTCAATGACAGTGTCAGTGTCAAAACAAGCAAAACAAAACCTAGCTCTGTTCGAGCACTAACTAAACTTAAACAATCCCTAACTACAAACAAAACACTACTAACAATAATAACAGTAAATGCCCGGGTCGGCAGAGCTGAACACCGGGCAGTGGTGGTGGGCAGGGCTATGGCCATCAGGAGCCCTGCTGGCTTCTGGGGTTTGGAGTCCTCGAGGAGATGTGTTGTAGTCTCCTCCACTGAAAGACCCGCCCTGACCCCAGCCTTGCCTCTCACACTGCTACAGTACATACAGACGTGAAACAGGACAATTAGAGGGTGAAGGATCATTCACTAGCGCTCTTTGTATTTGGTCCATAATATCCCGTCGGATGGGAGCCACTATACAAGAGGTAGGATAGGTTCAGTACTGACCGGGACTGCATGAGAGTCAAACTGCCGGGAAAGGGCGTCAGCTTTGGTATTCCAGGAACCTGGCCGATAGGTGAGAGTAAAATTGAACCGTGTAAAGAAAAGTGCCCATTGAGCCTGATGGGGCTTGTTGAGCCTTGTTTGGGGGACCGTTGATCACGGTACTGAAGTTCCATTGAAGTTGGCAATGCCGAGGAATTGCTGTAGTTCCTTTATTGTACGGGGTCGAGGCTACTCCGTCACTGCCTTGACTTTGTCTTGATCCATACAAACTCCTTCAGCACTAATGATGTAACCCAGGAAACGAACCCTGCTTTTGTGGACTTCGGACACAAATAGGTCATTGTCCCATAGACACTGAAGAACCTGTTGAACGTGCACAATGTGTTCCGAAAGATTAGCATAATAAATCAAAATATCGTCAATGTACACCAGGATGAAACGATTCAGGAATTTCCTCAAAACCTCATTGATAAACTGCTGGAGCATTAGTGAGTCCAAAGGGCATAACCAAATATTCATAGTGACCCGTGTGTGTAATGAAGGCGGTTGTCCATTCGTCACCTTCCCGTATTAGGATCAGATTATATGTGCTTCACAGGTCCAGTTTAGTGAAGACGCGAGCTCCTCTAATCTGTTCCAGGGCAGCTGGCACTAGGGGCAATGGATAGCGATTTTTTACTGTTACAGGCCACAATAGTCGATACAGGGTCGGAGTCCACCATCCTTCTTCTTCGCAATCCCATGACCAATGAGGAGGTAACTTAGAGGCTTGGGGTTTGTGAAAGACTGCATCCAGGTCCTGATACTCAGAGGGAACGTCCGGCGGATTTGACAGCAGTGGGCTCTTGACGTGATTGGCGTGACAAGGCAAGGACAGGCAGTGTGCGAAACAATGACGACTCCAAGAGAGGATATCGCAATGAGTCCAGGAAATAACTGGATTATGGAGTTTAAGCCATGGAAGCCCTAGAATGAGGTCAGCTTCATGTTAGTTGATGATGAAGAAGGGAATTTGTTCTGTGTGTAGAGAGCCAATACGCAGCGTCGCTGGTTCTGTCATCTGGATGATGTGGCCGGAACCGATGGGCTGGTTATTGATTGTGCAGACACAGAGAGGAGGTTCACAGGGTGAGAGAGGTAGGTTGCTTCACGGTCTTTTTGTTAATTAAATTGCCTTCTGATCCATAATCTATTAAGGCAGAGAGAGCATGGGTGTTAGAAACCAGTTAAATACTGAATTGGATCCGACACTGTGCAGAGGTATTAGGCGGACACTGTATATTAACTACGGGGCTGTCAGAGACCGGAACGCGTGGGATAGGTGTTTTGTGGTAATGACCAGCGTGGCCACAGTACAGGCACAAACGCATCTGCATCCATCTCTGACGCTCTTCGGTAGAAAGGCATGTGTGCCCAATTTGCATAGGCTCGGGTTCGGTTGTGACGGGGAGTGCTGGAGTACGTTTCTCTGGAAGACGGGAGGAGTCCATGGAATGGCGCTTTCATCTTCTTTTCAGTAAGTTGTCTAGTCTCATGGCTAATTGAATAAGTTGTTCAAGAGTAAGGTTTTCATCCGTACAGGCCAGTTCCGACTGTAGATCAGAATGTAAACCCCTATGGAACATAGTGATAAGGGCATTGTCGCTCCATCCACTGCCTGCTGCCAGAGTTCGAAAGTGGAGGGCATAATCTGCCGCAGACGAGGTGCCTTGTTGCAGTGAAAGGAGTTGTTCCCCTGCGCTCTGTCCTTCAGCAGGCTGATGGAATACATCTTTAAAGTGTTCGGTGATGGTTGTCAAAGGTTTAGTCACGTCTCCCTGTTGGTTCCAAATGGCTGAAGTACACTGCAATGCCTTCCCGGTGAGCAGGGTTATGATGAAGGCTATTTTGGCTTCGTTAGAGGGGAAAGATGAGGGAAGATGTGCGAAGTACAGGTTACACTGTAGTAGCAATCCCTCACAGCGATCAGGGGAGCCATCGTACTTCTCAGGGACTGCAAGATGAATGGGTCTCGCACTCGTAGCTGGGGTGACAGCAGCGAGTGCAGCAGCAACCAGGGGTGGATCTGTCGGCGGCATTGAGAGACGCTTGAGCAGCTAATCCAACATTGTCTCTATTTGCTGA
Source organism: Amia ocellicauda (assembly GCF_036373705.1). NCBI lineage: Eukaryota > Metazoa > Chordata > Actinopteri > Amiiformes > Amiidae > Amia > Amia ocellicauda. The sequence goes on from NC_089852.1 coordinate 32,685,052, forward strand.
AGCATTCTCTCATGTTCTCCGATCCTTGCTCCTTGAGAAGACAGAGCAGCTAGGACGTTGGGTTGACCCGCTGGATCCATTTTCCGGTGACGTCTTCTGTCAGGACTGGAACCGTGGGAGACTGGAGTACTTAGGATCCAGTAGCGGTCTCAGGTAAGCCAAGAGGGTTGAGACAAAGAATAGTCGGGGTCACAGAAGGTAAGTCAGTTGATCAGGCAAACGATAATAGGATGATCCGAAGGCGTGAAACCAAAAGAAGACCATAGGTCGATATGCAGGAAAACACGATACAAGAGATGATGCTCGGAATTGCTGCGGTAAGGCAAGACAAGAATTCGCGTTTAGTGCAGGGAACAAAGGAGAATACAAAAGGGGTGTAATAAGCATGGGAACTGGAAACAGGTGGAGATGATTAATGAGGACAAGTGGGAAGATAATTGAATAATGGAGTGATCAGAGTCCTGGAACAGGGTCTGGGGAAAATGTGGCTTGGATGACCTCTAGCGGTGACAACGGGAACAGTCAGAGCGTAGGTGTTACAAAAGACATATGGGCCACACAGGTGGAAACAGTCTTCGTGCCCATGCAGGCTCTTTGTTTAGGAAATGTTTGACTACACACATTTCTTGAAAATTCATTTTCCTGAAGTACCTGGGAATCATTATTGAAATCAATGAAAAGGCTTATTTTCCATATAATATTTTATTAAGTAAATATTTTAATTAACTAAAATAATGGAGAGACATATATATAAATATAAATAATACATATTGATAAATAACCTGAAAACATTTCTAAGAGTTTGATATGTGTGAAAGAAATGTGCTGCCACTTTCAGCATGAGAGTTTCTGATGGTGATTGAATGAAATATGAGGGAAAATAAGGAATTTACTTAAAGTATAACTTAATGTAAAATAAATAACTAATTGAATGAGACATAGTCATGGCAAGTTTAAATCATAAAACTGTATGGAAATAATCCTTTCACAAACAGAAATACCTTATCAATCAGATAGTGAAAGGGATCCACCCGCTAGGAAGGGGGGGTGGGGAGTAGGGGTTGTGAAATTGTGGCCTGACTTCCCACTGCACGCCTGTCAGACAGCACTCTCAGAGAAGAAAAAAAAAAGTTTTAACTAAATGCAAGTGTTCTACTACAAACAAAGCAAAAGTGTTAACCAACAGTAATGTCCAGAAATAAATAATAGTGGTTGCATTACAAATGCTAATATTGATGTTGATACAGACAATTAGAAAAATAACTACTATTATCTGTCTTCACAGGGGCAAGCAACAATGAATATCTCTCACATTTATCCCACAGGTCCCCTTCCCACATGCATATTCTCACATTGGCCTCCACTCCTAGTGGTGTGGCCCATATACTGTCCTCATGACTACTGATACCACTGTCTGTGTGGACGGACAGGAGGCAGGGGTATGGTGGAAACATACTATGCTTACCATACTCTGGTAAAAGTAATAAGAAATTAACTCTGCTGATTCCAACAGGAGGGTGGTGATGTAGATGGGCAGATGGACAGCATTAATGATTACATTTTGCCACAGGTGCTGAAATAACAATTTTATCTTTCAGAAAAAAAAATTAGAAAGGCCTGAAAAATCTCGGAAAAAGACAATACATCGAAAAGGGAATTGCTGTGTATGCAAACAAATAATTATGGAAATAGATTAAAAAGAGACATGAACAGTCATACAACTCCAACAAGATATTTCTTGATTGATTGAATGGAGTCCACCTGTGGTAAATTCAGTTGATTGGACATGATTTGGAAAGGCACACACCTGTCTATATGAGGTCCCACAGTTAACAGTGCATGTCAGAGCACAAACCAAGCCATTAAGTGCAAGGAAATGTCTGTAGACCTCCGAGACAGAATTGTATCGAGGCACAGATCTGGGGAAGGGTACAGAAAAAATTCTGCAGCATTGAAGGTCCCAATGAGCACAGTGGCCTACATCATCCGTAAATGGAAAAAGTTTGGAACCACTGTTCCTAGAGCTGGCCACCCGGCCAAACTGAGCAATCGGGGGAGAAAGGGCCTTAGTCAGGGAGGTGACCAAGAACCCAATGGTCACTCTGACAGAGCTCCAGTGTGTCTCTGTGGAGAGAGGAGAACCTTCCAGAAGAACAACTCAGCAATCAGGCCTGTATGGTAGAGTGGCCAGACGGAAGCCACTCCTCAGTAAAAGGCACATGACAGCCCGCCTGGAGTTTGCCAAAAGGCACCTGAAGGACTCTCAGACCATGAGAAACAAAATTCAAACTCTTTGGGCTGAATGGCAAGCGTCATGTCTGGAGGAAACCAGGCACCGCTCATCACCTGGCCAATACCATCCCTACAGTGAAGCATGGTGGTGGCAGAATCATGCTGTGGGGATGTTTTTCAGCGGCAGGAACTGGGAGACTAGTCAGGATCAAGGGAAAGATGAATGCAGCAATGTACAGAGACATCCTTGATGAAAACCTTCTCCAGAGCACTCTGGACCTCAGACTGGGGCGAAGGTTAATCTTCCAACAGGACAATGACCCTAAGCACACAGCCAAGATAACAAAGGAGTGGCTACAGGACAATTCCGTGAATGTCCTTGAGTGGCCCAGCCAGAGCCCAGACTTGAACCCGATGGAACATCTCTGGAGAGATCTGAAAATGGCTGTGCACTGACGCTCCCCATCCAACCTGATGGAGCTTGAGAGGTCCTGCAAAGAAGAATGGGAGAAACTGCCCAAAAATAGGTGTGCCAAGCTTGTAGCATCATACTCAAAAAGACTTGAGGCTGTAATTGGTGCCAAAGGTGCTTCAACAAAGTATTGAGCAAAGGCTGTGAAACTTATGTACATGTGCTTTTTTTGTTTTTTATTTTTAATACATTTGCAAAGATTTCAAACAAACTTCTTTCACGTTGTCATTATGGGGAAAATGTTGAGGAAAATAATGAATTAAATCCATTTTGGAATAAGGCTGTAACATAACAAAATGTGAAAAAAGTGAAGCGCTGTGAATACTTTCCGGATGCACTGTATACTTGCATTTGAAGAAGATGCTTGTGTTCTCGTTGAGACACAGTAGGCCGAGGGCGTGGCTTTAATGACAGCCACACGGCATCTTGAACAGACCGATGTTGAGGTCCACAACGCTGAAGTGATGGTTGACTCAATGGAGAAATAAGTAAAAATATATTATTATTATTATTATTTATTTGTATTTATTGGCACACGCCCTTATCCAGTGCGACAAAGTGCAAGAATACAGTTAAGTAAAAGGCATCAAACATTACAAATTCTAATTTACATTAAACAAAGCAGTTCAAGATATAATACATTTTACAACTTCCAATGTATACAGTTAAGTACAGTAAGTGCAGTCATACATCCTGGAAAGTAAAGCTAAGTGCTGTCAAGATTTAAGGTCACAGTCAAGGGTTTACGGGAAAGGGAGCAAGGAGGAAATCAATCAATAACGCAAGAAGCATGATAAAATGCTATGAAGTGCTATCTAACAGGGATTAAAAGGACTAATAGTACCGTCTGAAAAGATGTGTCTTGAGTAAGTGCTGGAAGGAGGTCAAGGACTCTGCTCTTTTGACTTTGGTGGGAAGGTCGTTCCACCATTTAGGGGCCAGGGATGAGAAGGAGCGGGCTCTGGAGGAAAGAGAGTGGAGAGGAGGCAGAGTTAGTCTTCTGGCACTGGAAGAGCACAGTGGTCTGGAGGGGATGTATGGAGAGATGAGGGACTGAAGGTAGCTTGGTGCAGTGTGGTTGAGACAGCAGGAAATAGTGGGGGAAAAACAGGAGATCCGATTTGGAGAGGTTGAGCTTGAGGTGGTGCGAGTGCATTCAGGTGGAGATAGCAGACAAAGAGGAAGAGATGCGAGAAGGGATGAGAGGGTCAGAAGAGGGAAAAGACAGGAAGATCTGGGCATCATCAGCATAGAAGTGGTAGAAGAAACCATGGGATGTGATGAGGGGGCCCAGGGATCGAGTGTAGAGAGAGAACAGGAGCGGGCCCAGGACGGAGCCTTGGGGAACGCCTGTGAGGAGAGGCTGGGGGGTGGATGAGGAACCTCGCCGTAGGTCCGGTCGCTGAGGTAGGAGGAGACCCAGGTGAGAGCAGTCCCAGAGATTCCAAGGTCAGCGAGGCAGGAGAGGAGGATGGAGTGATCGACAGTGTCAAATGCTGCGAAGAGATCAAGGAGGATGAGGGCTGAGGAGAGGGAGGCTGCTCGAGCACAGCTGAGGTAGTCAGTGACTGCCAGGAGAGCCGTCTCAGTGGAGTGAGCTGTGCGGAAGCCGGATTTCAGAGGATCAAGGAGTGAGTGTTGGGACAGAAAGTCAGAGAGCTGATGGTGGACCCCCCGCTCGAGAGTCTTTGAGAGGAAGGGGAGTAGATAGACAGGGCGGTAGTTCTGTGGACAGGTGCCGTCAAGGGTTGGTTTCTTGAGGAGTGGGATGACAGCAGCTTGTTTAAATACAGAGGGGAAACAGCCAGAGAGGAGTGAGGAGTTGAGGAGGGAGGAGATGAAGGGGAGAAGATCAGGAGCGGTCACTTGGAGGAGACGAGAAGGGAGAGGGTCCAGGACACACGTTGTAGGTTTGTGACATAGGAGGAGAGTGGAAATGTCAGAGTCCGAGAGAGGTGAGAATGAAGAAAAGTAAGGTCGGTTGGTGGGAGGTTTGGGTGTGATGGGAGAGGAGGGAGGACTGTTGAAGAGCTTGCAGATGTCTGCAATCGTGGAGGAGAAGGAGGCAAAATCATCAGCAGTGAGAGATGAGGGAGGAGGAGGGGGAGGGGGTTGTTGACAGTGGATTCAATGAGTGATTGGAAATAAGATTTCTTGGTTGAGGTGAGTGAGGAGGAGAATGTAGACAGTAGAGAGCAGTAGAGTTCGAGGGCAGCTGGGAGGTTGGTCCTTTTCCACTTCTGTTCGGTGGCACACAGACTAGTTTGGGTTGAGCGGAGAACAGCAACGATCCAAGGCTGAGGAGGGGAGGGACGGGCAGGACGAGACTTGAGAGGACAAGGGAGGAGGTGAGGGAGGAGAACAAAGAGGAGGTAGCACAGTTGACAGATAGTTGGGAAAAACAGTCATTGGAAGGTAAGAGAGTGAGGGCAGTGGAAGCAAGGCTGGAGGAGGAGACAGAGCGGAGATTACGGTGGAAGGTGACAGAGGGAGTGGGTGGAGTAGGGAGGGAGGGGAGGGAAAATGAGAAGGAGATGAAGTGGTGGTCTGAGATGTCCATGGGTGTCACGGAGAGTTTCAAAGGGCAGCAGCCTCTAGAGAAGATGAGGTCTAGCTGGCGGCCTGTCCTGTGAGTGGGGGTAGACAGGGAGAGAGAGAAGTTAAAAGAGTGAAGGAGAGGAAGAAATCCGGTACAGTGGGAGGGGTTGGAGAGGTGGATGTTGAAGTCTCCCAGGAGGATGGTAGGTGAGGACAGCAAGGGGACGGAGGAGAGAAGAAAGTCGAGTTCATCCAGGAAGGAGGTGAGTGGCCCGGGGGGACGGTAGAGAACTAGAAGGAAGAGGTGAGAGGGAGAGGTGATTTCCACTGCATGGAATTCAAAGCTGTGGGTCGTGATAGAGGAGAGAGAGAGGGGGACAGAGAAGAGGAGAGAAGGGGAGAGCAGGATCCCTGTTCCACCTCCCCACCCGGTAAGACGAGGGGAGTGGGACAGGACAAATAGAGAGGATAAGGCAGCAGGGGTGGTTGAGTTGTCCGGGGAGATCCATGTCTCGGTGAGAGTGAGGAATCCAGGGAGTGGTGGGAGGCGAAGGTGGAGATGAAGTCGGCCTTGTTGGAAGCTGAGTGGCAGTTCCACAGGCCCCCAGAGAGTGGAGTAGAGGGGAGGGAGGAGGAGGGGAGAGGCAGAGAGATGAGGTTAGAGGGATTAGGGAAGCAATGACGTGCAGGTGCATGCTGAGAAGACGGAGAGAGAAGGACGGGAATCGTAGGGATTGTCATGGCTTCTTGCTGTTGCTGTGCGGCGTCTCCTCGCTGGAGTCCAACAGCTGGAGTCCAACAGCTGGAGTCCCTGCCCTTTGGAGATGGGGCCCTTCAGAAGGGGGGCACTGAATGCTGCTGGCGCAGGGGTCCAGGGGGCTGTTAAGTACTTCACCTGTATCTAATTAGGATAGTGCACACCTGTGTTGCGTTGAATGACACAAGGCTGGTCAGGATGGCCCTCCCTCCCACGCAAGACTGCTAATAGCACAATTAATGGCCGCTTTATATCTGAATACAGACAAAGACCAAGCCAGACACACGCAGTTACACTGAACAATAGCTCGTAGTAATGCTAAATAAATGCTAAATAATAACAGCCTACAGTGTAATGCTTCTGATTTACAGAAAGGGCGTGTTGAGTGTGCTACGTAAGTTGTTAATTAACTAGCAATCAGTCGTTGCTCTTACTACAATACATGTGCAAGATATACAATTCTTAGCTAAACAAGTAACCACACAAACAATCAATGTTAACTAAACTAAGAAACACAATTAAATTAAATTAATTAAATTAAACTATAATTAAAGGTTTCCCAAATTGTAGGAATCTACAATACATTGTGAATCAGCTCAAATGGCTTCCACAGTAGCATCAATTCTTGTATTGATTGTTTAATTTATAATGTGATTTTGGTGGTGATTATTCAAATGAATAGAGCTCAATATATGTATTGATGTGCGATGTATGTGGTATCTGAACAGTTTTCTGATTGTTTCTTTTTTAAATATGCTGCCACAAGCTGTTAATTCAGATTAAATCCTCGGTAGTACTAAATTGGTCATGGGAATTAGACCAAAGCTTGGCAGAGGTGCACAAAGCTCAAAAACTGATGGAAGAGGTTGATAAATAATGAGATGTTGAAAGTGACTAATTAACAAAAGAGTGAGTTAGCACTAGTGAGATTACAAAAGGAGGAGCTAACAAAAGGAAATCATGAATTGACTGCAAGTTTTTTTTATTTTCTTCAAACCAGGATTACAAAGACTACAATACACAGCCATGGACAAAAGGAGAAAGGGTGTTTCCCCTTTCCCAAAAATGAAATCCCAGCTGGTTACCACACTCAGTATCATACTACAAGAAAGGCCAAGGAGGGTGCCGTGTGTACATCAATGTGATAAAGTGACTGCTATCCACATTCATTATTTTGGACTGACCTGGCTATTAACCCAATACTGTACAAGGAACCTAACCAAGAAACTATCCCGCTTGCTCTACTGACCACAAGAATGCCAATCCCTTTTTCACTCTAAGCTGACGGCCAACCAATGAACGCATTTCTGCAAGCAGCCTCAGGGGCTTCCCTGGCCAGCCGCTCACGCTCACTCAGACCCCAGATACCACCAGGCCCTTGCCTATATGACAGTGGTGGAGAATGCAGGCATGATGGGAGGAAACACCACCAATAGAAAAGAAGAAAAGGAAACATTTGGATTGGAACATAATATAATTGCTACCACTGTATTCCTTTATATTTGAATACAAGGATTGCAAATCATGTTTCTAATTGCTGTTACAATAAAATACTAAATAAAACAAGACAAAACAAATCAAACCAAAAAACTGAACATTATCTTATAAATTTGAGTTGTGTATCAGATATTGTTCATTAGAAGTGAAAATAGTCCTCTGATTAAAAGGAAAATATGTGCATATCTTTGGTGATTCATTACCCAGCCTTAGCAACAGGAAATTAGTTTTACATAGTGTTTCATGCTACTAGAGATATTTATTTCTAACCATTCAGTCACTGTGGTAAAGATATCCTCCTGGGTCCTGATTCACACTATATCTTACATCAGCTTGTTGGAGAGCACAGAACTGCCTTTGTCTATTCATCGGACAGGAGTATCTCACTGTACAGAGGAGCAGGTACCATCACATGAATCAACTCATGAATTATGGGTTTTATGGGGTCTGTATGTTTCCTTGCATGTCAGTTATGGGTGTGAGAATCTATCTGTATACCAAGAGTTAATCTCATGGTGTCATTGCTGGCTTTATATGAAAATTTCATTCCAATCTGTTCAAATTTAGAGGTTTCACTCAGGGGCTCATACACTAGGCATCCAGTCATTCAAGTTTAGCCATGTAGGAACCTCAATGTCATCCCTTACAGGGCATGCTTATGCTGCTTGTTCTTTATTCTCTCATGTCAAGCTCTTCCTATTTCAGTGAGGTTAAACTGAAGCAACTGAGGAGGCTGGTGTACGAAATATAAAAGCTGGTACATTCAATTCATGACATTGATTTACTAGCAATGATCAACCTTTTTGCATGGAGCATTCTTGATCAACTATATGTATTATACTTGTATTATGTATGTAACCTTTCCCAGAGCAGTCAGCAGAGGACATTTGGGAGTTACACGTATGCACTGTATGATTTCATACATGCATCATGTGATACATTTGGTTTTAGGTTAAAAAGTTGATGAAACAACTTTTAATAAAAATGAACTTAATTAAATTAATCTAAGATTCTACTTGTTCCTTTAAAAACAATAAGAAAACATATGAAATTAGAGGTCATATTGTTAAAGTGTAATTTTAGCAACTGAAACTGAACTTTTCTTCTGCCATGGAAAATACCTCACACACAATGTCGCTCTTATTGACAGGATACAAAGAAACTGGGGATTTGCAATACTTATATTTTATAATCATACTTCTAGTGTACATGTTAACAGTGGCTGCTAACATGGTTATAATTTGTGTGGAGAGCAGTCTGCATGATCCCATGTACATGTTTCTATGCAGTTTACAGATTAACAGTTTGTATGGGAGTACTGCTGTGTGCCCTGCTCTTTTAGTCAATATTTTATCTGACAGTCATGAGATTTCTCACAAAGCATGTTGAATACATATACATTGTTTGACTACCTATGTCCAATGTGAACTTTCAAGTTTAGCATTGATGGGTTATGGCAGGTATCTGTCAATCTATTACCTCTTACAATACAATATAATCATGACTCCAGGAAAAGTTATTAAGCTTATAATATTGTCATGGTTACTACCTATATATACATTTGGTATACTTTTCATATTTACTCTATAGCTTCCATTGTGTGGAAGAATCATATACAAAAATTATTGTAACAACTATTCAGTCATGAAAATGTCCTGCATATACACATAATTTCATAATATTTATGGTCTAACTAACTACAGTTCTCCGTGTTATTCTGATTATTTATTCCTATTCAAGAATCCTCAGAATTTGCTTGAGATCTTCCAAAGAATCACAAGCTCAAAAATAAAATAAATATAAATTATTTAAATAAAAATAAACAGTCAATACACTTTAAGAACGTTTATGTCCAGAATGTTTTTTTTTTTATTGCCAAGTTCTACAATTTCAATTTACTTAACTGTGCTGGGTAAATAATATCAATTTTGGGACACTATAAAATACATATGGGACCCAGGCCACATGGGCTGGACACCCTCAACATCCCTTCTCATTAGTGCCTTATTAATGCTCAAGGATTCTCAGCTCAGTTCTCCATGGAGCTTCTTCACAAAATAAAAGTGGTAAGAGCGAGACACTACATTCTACTTTAAGTTTGTCGTGGACTTTGGCATTTCCCCCCTCAGCTCTGCACAACTGAAACAATGACATGCTGACCTCAAGAATTTAGAAGATAAGTGTCATATTACTTAGATACCATTGTAAGTCCATGTGTCTATGTGTAAAAGCAGTGGTCTACTGTGAGACTCTTCTGTCAGAGTGGTTCATTCAGTCCAGAGAAGCTAAGTATTGGTGGTGTGAGCAAAGAGGAGGGCAGGCTCAACTGCACAGCTACTTCAATTATCAAGGTAAGGCTGAATGTAATCCATTCCCCAGTTTATTTTAATGTATGCAGAATTTAAAGTAATGTAAATATTTGGAAATATCTGGAAATCAGATATAATAGTGCTGCCAAGCTGATGGGATAGTGCTGCCCCATTGTCCCATTGCTTGATTGCCCTTTATAGCTGTCTTGATATGGACCTGATGTTTATTTTTATTATTATTATTTTTTTTATCCAAATCTACTGGTATTAAGTGTGGCATTTTAGTTTCAGAAAAGCTACTACCGCTTCTGTTCATAATAATGCAGATTAAAAATCCAGTGTTTCATGTAATTTGTATGTGTAAGTACTGATTAATATTAGCATCGCCATAGCCGCATTTTGAAAAGGTTTTGGTAATTCAAATATAAATATCTCTGCGTATATGAATTTCTCGCACATGTCTGTTCCTATGTGTTACTTAATATTTGAATTAAAAACCTAAACCCAATTTCAGCCGTAAACTCCTCAAAATTAATAAGTTATAGCTTCGTCAACCTCCAGACCCGCAATTTATGCGATAGGCTATATTGAATATAACATAGACTACGATCTGTTTTTAACAAAATCAGTCACTGTGAAAGAATTATAATCTTGTTGAGTGCTCAAACACGTGAATTTCTACACATCATATATTCATATATTATAATTATTTATTTTATTAGCAGATTTTTCCATCTGTTTGAAACAAACCCACAATTAAATAAGATGTCAAATTTGGATTTTAGGGGGTGGCTTTATGTTATTATTTTGTCCAAGATATGTTAAATCAATGTAAAGTTTTATAAATGAGGAATAACTCTTATTTTTCTTCTAGTCAGTCACCAGTACAATGGCTAATTATATTTTCCTGTTAAATTCTCATTCCTCTGAACAGATCTCACCAGGGCACAGCATGATGAACTCATCTGACACTACCTTCACACTGTCTGCATACTCTGAAATTGGGGATATTAAATATTTGTATTTTACCATGTTGCTTATGTTATACATTTTTACTATTTCAGCAAACTTAATTCTCATAGTTGTGATCTATGTAGAGAGGAGCCTCCATGAACCCATGTATTTTTTCCTGTGTAGCCTTTCTGTTAATGCAATATTTGGCAGCACTGCACTCTGCCCCCACCTTTTAACCAACATCATATTGGACCGTCATGAAATTTTGCGAATCAGTTGTCTTATACAGGTTTTTTGTTTGCACATATATAGCATGTGTGAATTTTCAAGTTTAGCATTAATGGGATATGACCGATATCTGTCAATCTGTTATCCTCTGCAGTACAATATGATCATGACTCCAGGAAAAATAATTAAGCTTATGATATTGTCATGGTTATATCCTATATGTACATTCAGCATAGTTTTCATAATGACTTTACAGCTCCCATTGTGTGGAAGAATCATAGAAAAGGTTTATTGTGTCAACTATTCAATCGTCAAACTTTCCTGTATAGATATTACCATTAATAATATTTATGGTCTAATTACTTTTGTTTTAAGTACAGTTCTCTCAGTTATTCTGATTCTTTATTCCTACTCAAGAATCCTCAAAATCTGCTTGAGATCTTCCAAAGAATCACAAGCTAAGGCACTGAACACCTGCACTCCACACTTAGTTACATTGATAAACTTTTTAATTTCAGATTTTTTCGAAGTAGTTCAAAACAGATTTGATATGAAGCTTGTGCCCAATGAGGTTCGTATTTTTCTCTCAGTTTACTATTTGATTATTCCACCTCTCATTAATCCAATTATTTATGGGATCAGAATAAAAAACATCAGTGTCAGAGTTTGGAAATTGTTTGCATTAGATCCAGGATCTAAAAGCATTACATCCTGGCTTAAGAAATGATTTTTGCACAATAACAAACTGATAAACTGTCATGTCCGTACTAATCAGCAGTAATATTATTATTTATGTGTAAGTGAATTTAGAAGTAGGAAAACAATCTAAAACCAAACTAGATATATGATAGATGAGGTTTATAATAAAATTATATATAAATGCTTTATAATCCATATTAGTGTTATTTCCCTGGTCTTACTGACTGCTACTTAACTACTGATACACAATTTCCTGTTGTGAAATACATATCCATTGTGCTTATGTTTACACTGTGTTAATGACCAATTATATGTTAATAAATGAGTCTATTTGGAATTATTAATCCCTAATATGTTACAAAAACACAGCTAAAAAATATTAAACAATTATCTGTAATGGATCAAATAGACCTACAGTGAGGGAAAAAAGTATTTGATCCCCTGCTGATTTTGTACGTTTGCCCACTGACAAAGAAATTATCAGTCATATTTGTATAATATATTGCAATATATTTCCTTTCCGTATGGGGAGGTCTCCCTCTACCCCCCCGGGAGCCCCCCGTAACAATTTTCAACAGAATCACAAGCTAAGGTACTGAACACTTGTGCTCCACACTTAGTTACACCGATAAACATTTTAATTTCAGCTTCTTTCGAAGTAGTTCAGAACAGATTTGACATGAGACGTGCCCAGTGAAGCTTGTATTTTCCTCAGTTTACTTTTTGATCATTCCACCTCTTATACAGTAAATCCCACTATTTATGAAAAAAAAAAAAAAAAACATTAGTACCAGGGTTAAGAAATGTTTGTTGCAGAACAACAAACTCTTGACTTGACATAAGCTGTGAAGAATACTTATCAGGTTTACAGAGATTTGTACTGTAACATTATTAAATCCATCTCACCCATCTTAAATAATTTTCTTAATGTTTTGTGCTAAATAATAAAATAAATACAAATAAATAATCAATACACTTTCAGAACGCTAATTGTCTCCAAAATGTTTGTTCTATTGAATTATATTCCATCTTTGTGATTGCCAAGTTCTACAATTTGCTTAACTGTGCTGGATCAATAATATTTTTCTTCAAACAGTTCTGGGACACTATAAAATACATATGGGACACAGGTCACATGGGCTGGACTCTCTCAACATCCCTTCTCATTAGTGCCTTATTAATGATCAAGGATTCTCAGCTTGATTCTCTACAGTGAGGGAAAAAAGTATTTGATCCCCTGCTGATTTTGTACGTTTGCCCACTGACAAAGAAATGATCAGTCTATAATTTTAATGGTAGGTGTATTTTAACAGTGAGAGACAGAATAACAACAAAAAAATCCAGAAAAACGCATTTCAAAAAAGTTATACATTGATTTGCATGTTAATGAGGTAAATAAGTATTTGATCCCCTATCAATCAGCAAGATTTCTGGCTCCCAGGTGTCTTTTATACAGGTAATGAGCTGAGATTAGGAGCACTCTCTTAAAGGGAGTGCTCCTAATCTCAGCTTGTTACCTGTATAAAAGACACCTGTCCACAGAACCAGTCAATCAATCAGATTCCAAACTCTCCACCATGGCCAAGACCAAAGAGCTGTCCAAGGATGTCAGGGACAAGATTGTAGACCTACACAAGGCTGGAATGGGCTACAAGACCATTGCCAAGCAGCTTGGTGAGAAGGTGATAACAGTTGGTGCGATTATTCACAAATGGAAGAAACATGAGGTTTGTATTTTCCTCTCAGTTTACTTTTTGATCATTACACCTCTCATTAATATCACTAAGTATGTAATCAGAATGAAAAGCATTTGTACCAAGGTTAAGAAATGTTTACAGAAAAACAAACTCATGACTTTGACATAAGCTGTGAAGAATCTTGACCCTATCCCACTCACCGCAGCCTACAAGGGCATGAAACCAAGAGGGGCCATGCACATAATCATTATAATGCTGGGATATTATACAGATAGTAAGGCAGAAGAGCCAATAGGGACACAACGCTCATGCAATAACAACATCGGGAGAAAAGGCTACATATGTAATGATCAACCAGAAATGCAAAGAATAAAAGGTGTAAGGGTCCACAGGGGTCTTGCGCACAAACAGTATGGAGTATTCTTTTATGTGACTATCCTTTTTAACTGCATAGCACACCCAATTTCAAAGCCACCAGTTTAATGTAAAATGTAACCTAACTTGATTTTTCAAACATATAATATATAGTACAATGTGGTTTTGTAAAAAAAAATTGGAAAAAATGTGTGTCTCATTGAAGAGTCGCAGAAATCCAGAGAGAGTAGCTGCATGGAAGAGGTTCAAGAGGTCTCAAGAAGTCTTAGAAAAGTTACAAACTACAGGCACTTCTATGCAGACCAGACAGGAGAGAAAGATAACAGGCCCACGTCTGTCCCGTGATGAGTAGAACTCAACTGCTCAGGAAGACCCATCTATGGCTAAACCAATGTAAATTTAAGGCATATGTAATGTTTAATATATGGGCGGTTTGTATGATATATTGAACCCAAATTCCTGGTGAAAAATGGTTCTTATCAAACCCTGTTCCTCAGGGTTGAACTATGGCACAGTACTGTAGCACAATAATACCGTGAGACAGTGACCTTGTTCACACACGCACACAGGGAAAGTAATGCAGTTATTCAGTCCCTCCTTTTGGTACAGCAAAAGAAATGAGCAAAAACCTACCATGTTATGTATCATCTCTATCCCTGTAGTCGTAGGGTGTATATCAATAAGGCTATGTGTATGTAGTTACCTGATATGTTCATCAAAGTGTAAGCAGGTGTTTGATGGTGATTAAAGGCCATAATATAATAATGGTTGATTAAGGGTTATAACAGGTTGTGGTTATATTGTTATTTCTTACAGTCAGGTACAACTGTATGTATTTCTGGGACACTATGACAGAGGAGACGCACCGATTTTCGGTGCAGAGAAAATAAGACATTGGAAATAACAACATAGACAGATAGCAGCCAGACACTACAAGAGACAAAGAGCAGCAGAAATATGAAAACAGTCCTCCAACAGAGTGGCGGGCTTTGACCTATGCAGACCCCAGCTGCACCTCATATTGTCCATGCTTTATTTCCATCCTGGTTTCAAGCAAGGAATCAGGACGAGTCTGTAATGTGTCATCAAGCAGTCTACGTGCCAGGGCAACCGGTGTAATGTTTTTTGCTAATAGCCCATGCCACGAAGGTGCGGTCACCAGCCTGTTCAGGATGCACCCGAGTCTCCAATGATCAGGGCGTCATTCACCGGAAGACACATCGTCCGTGTTGTGTAGGGCATGTCAGTGGGACAAGCCTGTATGTGGGCAATTAAGTGAAGAAGCACCATTAGTGTAGTAGGCACCTGTTTAGCGTTCTTGGCATCCTTTGGATAAAGATGGCAAAGGGTGTGTTGCCAAAGGGCCAGAGAGTGGAACATGAACAAACCACAAGTCCTGCCTAATCAGCACCCTGTGTACAAAAACAAACTCAGACAGTGAGATAGAGGAAGGGAAGAAATAGAGGAAAGGCAGATAATATTACTGCTTTAGCAGCATGAAAAAGACAGAACTTACACAGAGCATACTTGAACACCTACTAACATTTAAAACAACAATTCTGGGTACTTTCAGTAATGGTAACAAATCTAAATCCCCTCTAAAATATAGACATCAGTTACAGGAGGAGCAAGGTGCCTTTGCTAATCCTAACAATCTGTTTCACCCTGTCAGCAGGGAACCAGGAGCAGACAACTGCAGAATATATAATTAAATGTGTGCATGTAAACCATTAAGTGTTGTGTTCTTATGCTTGTCCTAAACAGAAACACATGACTATATTGATTATCGGTATCAATGCGAACGCAACTGCTATACTCCAGACAAATATAATTCACTCCTCATGATGCAATATCTTTGCAAACCAACCTTGCAGATGCTGGCGCTGTGAACAAGCAGGACACATCCAGTGCCCATGCTGCCTAAGAGCAGGCTGCAGATTGAGGTGGCAGGGCGCACCCTGTGAAGCTACAGGGCAGCCCCCCTGTGTGCTTGATCCCTCTGGACGGGACTGCGCTGCGTGCCAACCCTAGCCACCCTCCAAGCCGCCAGACCCCCATTCCCCTGGCGTTCCACGCTGGTCCTTCTCCCAAGCAGGTTGGGGACAGGCTGATTGGGCACTCCATCTCTACCCACGCCCTTCACTGCCCACAGCCAGATGCAGACAACCACACCACTGTCACCGCCCACTCAGTTTGGAAACGAAGCTGCGAGAGGCTGCAACCAGAGCAATGTCATCAGTTATGGGAGCTCCTGTTCAAGTTTCACTATAGTTTTGCCATCACACCGTCGGACTTCGGCAGAACGCACCTGGCCCAGCATCCCATTTATACAGGGGAGGCCCTGCCCATCAGTCAACACCCCCGCCACTTGTCGCTAGCTCATCAGGCAGCAGCCAACCAGGTGCTGGAGGAGATGAAGGCCGCTGGAGTGACTGAGCCCTCCAACAGCCCCTGGACCTCACTGTTGGTTTGGTGCGTAAGAAGGATGGCCAGTGGCAATTCTGTGTGGACTACCGATGCTTGAATTAGGTGACCCTGAAAGACTCGTATCTCCTCGCCCGCATCGATGAGTCCCTTGATCTGCTGGTGGGATTGAAGTGGTTCTCCTCACTGGATCTGTGGAGAGGCTACTGGCAGGTGGCTCTGACCCCCAGTTTTTTCCATGGGGCATGGCTTGTGGCAGTTTACAGCAATGCAATTCGGCCTCTGCAACGCCCCGGCGACGTTTGAGTGGCTGATGGAGAGGGTCCTCGCCGGAGTGTACCCCACGCACTGCCTGGTTTACCTGGATGACCTGCTGGTTCATGGGAGCAGCTTTGCTGAGGCCATCGCTGCACTGAAGAAGGTCCTGGAGAAGGTGCCAAGGCTGGGCTGAAGTTCCACGTGGAGAAGTTCCACCTGTTGCCAGAAGACAAGTGTCCTGACTTGGCCACTGGGTGAGTGGTGGATAAGATTGAGGCTGTCTGGGGCTGGCCCCAGCCCACCAACCTGTGACAGCTGAGAGTGTTTTTGGGACTCGCCTCCTTTTATTGTGGGTTTGTGCCCCACTTCTCCACTATTGCTGCCCCGCTTAACCACCTGACATGCAAGAATGTGTATCTCACCTGGTCCCAGGAGAAGCAGGAGGCTTTCAGTGCACTGAAGGAGGCCCTTTGCTGTGCACCTGTGCTCGCGGCCCCAGATCCAGAGCGGCCGTTCATCCTGGACACTGACGCCAGCGATGAGGGATCAGCACAGACTACAGAAGATGAGGCTGTCATTGCTTATTTCAGCAGGCCACTGGACTGGGCAGAGCGTAACTACTGTGTGACCAGGAAGGAGCTGCTGGCAGTTGTGGAGTTGGTGCGGCACTTCAAGTACTACCTGTGTGGCCTCCCCTGTACTGTCCTTACGATCATGCCGCTTTGCGGTGGCTGATGTCATTCCGGGAGCTGGAGGGACAGGGACAGCAGCTGCAGGCTTTCCAGTACACTACTGAGCACCAAAAAGGTGAGGAGCACAGAAATGCAGACGCCATGTCATGGAGGCCCTGCACGGATGATGGGTGCCGATACTGCACCTGTTGTGACCAGAGGGAGACCGAAATGCGGGAGCCAGGTGAGCCCTCCTGTCAAGCAGTTTTACTGGTGGACTTCCCCGACTGGCAGGTGCACCAGGAAGAGGACCCCAAGCTGAAGATGGTACTGCGCTAGGTGGAGGAGCAGTGGAGGCATCTGTGGGAGGAAGTGGCTGCACAAGCCCCTGCTGTGAATGCTTTGCGGGGGTGCTGATGCAGCGATTCCTAGAGGTAGCCACGGGAGAAGAGTGATGGCAGGTGGTGGTCCCCAAGCCACCGCGCGAGGGACTGTTGGTGCAGCACCATGACACGATTGGCACCGGACATTGCGTTGTCACAAAGACTGCAACGCCTCTGCAAGGGTTTCTACTAGGGGCAGTGCAGACGGGATGTGGAAGACTTCTGCCAACACTGTGATGCCTACAACGCCAGGAAGGGCTCCCTGGGGCAGTCACAAGCCCCCTGCAGCAGCAACTGGTTGGCACCCCGATGGAATGGGTTGCGGTGGATATCCTGGGTCCATTTCCTGGCTCTGCCAGAGGAAACAGCATTGTCTTGGTGGCAACAGGTAATTTCACCAGTGCCAGTGACGGTGTGCGAGGCCTTAGTGGACGGGTTTTTCAGCTGGTTTGAAGTCCCAGGGGAGTTGCATTCGGACCAGGGCTGGAACTTTGAGGCTGGAGTGTTTAAGGAGATGTGCGAATGCCTGGGGATTCTGAAGACCCATACCAGCCCCCTACAAAGCAACGGCCTCGTGGAGCAGTTCAATCAGACTGGCTGCTCAACTCTCCCTCACCATGGCTGTGGACCAGACTGACTGGGGTGTCCAGCTGCCCCTGGTGCTGCTGGCCTTCTGCACCACAGTGCAAGAGTCCACCAGCTGCACACCAGCCCTCCTCATGCTTGGCAGGGAGTTCCGCACCCCCCATGGAGATCACCTATGGGCGACCATCTGACACCCCAGCTGCCCCTGCTGGTCCAAAGTATGCTTGAAAGCTGCAGAAACGCCTGGAGGTGGCACACCGTTTCACCTAGGACAAGCTCCAAGCCACTGGGGTCCGGCACAAAAGGAACTATGATATCCGGTCCTGGGGGTGTCACTTTGCCCCTGAGAGTCTGTGCCAAAGTTTTAGGCATGTTAATAGATTATATTTATCAATTAACTAAATGCAAAGTGAGTGAACAGAAGACACATCTACATCAAATCCATATTTGGTGTGAACACCCTTTGCCTTCGAAACAGCATCAATTCTTCTTGGTACACTTGTACACAGTTTTTAAATGAACTCGGCAGGTAGGTTGGCCCAAACAACTTGAAGAACTAACCACAGTTCTTCTGTGGATTTAGGCAGCCTCAGTTGCTTCTCTCTCATCATGTAATCCCAGACAGACTCAATGATGTTGAGATCAGGGCACTGTGGGGGCCATACCATCACTTCCAGGACTCCTTGTTCTTCTTTATGCTGAAGATAGATCTTAATGACTTCCACTGTATGTTTGAGGTCGTTGTCATGCTGCAGAATAAATTTGTGGCCAATTAGATGCCTCCTTGATGGTATTGCATGATGGATACATATCTGCCTGTACTTCTCAGCATTGAGTAGACCATAAATTCTGACCAAATCACCAACTCCATTTGCAGAAATGCAGCCTCAAACTTGCAAGGAACCTCCACCATGCTTCACTGTTGCCTGCAGACACTCATTCGTGTACCACTCTCCAGGCCATCGGCAAACAAACTACCTTCTGCTACAGCCAAATATTTCAAATTTTGGGTCATCAGTATCTGCTGCCATTTTTCTGCACCACAGTTCCTGTGTTTTCATGCATAGTTGAGTCACTTGGCCTTGTTGCCATGTTGGAGTTATGGCCTTTTGGCTGCAAGTCTTCCATTAAGGCCACTTCTGACCAGACTTCTCTGGAGAGTAGATGGGTGTACCAGGGTCCCACTGTTTTCTGGCAATTGTGAGCTGATGGCACTGCTAGACATCTTCCGATTGTGAAGGGAAGTAAGCATGATGTGTCTTTCATCTGCTGCAATAAGTTTCCTTGGCCGACCACTGAGTCTACGGTCCTCACATTTCCCATTTCTTTGTGGCCCATGTGCTTCTTCAAAAGAGCTTGGACAGCACATCTGGAAACCCCTGTCTTGACATTTCTGCCTGGGAGAAACCTTGCTGACGCAGTATAACTACCTTGTGTCTTGTTGATATGCTCAGTCTTGCCATGGTGTATTGTAACATGGTCACTTCTAGTGTTCATTTTGTTGATTTATTGTGTTAGTCTTCACTTTATTTTTGCACTTTTATTCACTGATTTGGTTTTTATTTAATTTGTTACACTTTTGAATTGGGGATTGGGTTCACCTGGGGATAGTTGTGAACAGCAATTTGACTCTATTGAATGAGTTGAAAAGAACAGTATTGGTTGAAAAGAACTGGCTCCACCCCTAAACACACCTAGCAGGGTTTAAAAGGCAGACCCACTTCAGTTAGTGGAAGCTGCCTGTCTGAGACTGCATGTTTTATATTGAAGGTTGGTTTGGGGGGTTATACAGGGTTTTGTGTGGGTTTTATTTGACAAATAACTTGGGAGCTGCCTGTCTGAGACTACATTTTATATTGTTTTATATTGAAGATTCTTGGTTCCTGTCCTGTCCTGTCCTGGCTGTGTCACTGTGTTGCTGTGTTATACTATGAGCCTTCACGTGTGTGAGTCTTGCTGATCCCGCTTTGACCCATGCCCTACGGTGGAAAGAGCAAGCCATAAGAAGAGAAGATAATTGGTCTAAAACTCTGTCAGGACGGTGGACAGGCAGGCTGGAACCAAAGTGCAGCAGCTCTCTTATTTCTTTTAATTGCTTTTTTTTTTAACTGGTTTTATTTATTTTAGTTGTCTCCGCCTTTTGTATTTTTAGTTTATTAGGGAGATCTATGCTACTGCTTACCTCTAGTGCTCTCTAGCACCCCTGCCTATAGTGGCAGGTACTATACAGCACACCAGTATCTGTAGTCAGATTTGGTGTCATAATTGGGAAAACTAAATAGACTAAAAGCATAGTATAGCTGGGGTGCCTGTGATATAAAGTTACGTGGGATTGGGCAGAGGCTAGGCCACTCTTATAGTTGTTGGCCCTGAAGCACCCTGTAATAAGGCTTTTTTAATCCCAGAATTACTCCCAGTCAATTTTAGGATTTTACTGTTTTTATTTATTTTTATCCCCATTTTTGTTCCTTTGTAACACCCTAAATTTGAATAAATTCAGATTCTGTACCTGCTGTTTCCTCTTGAGCTATTCCAGTGCCAAACAAAAAGAACCTAATCTGAAGGTGGTGCCTTCGGTGGCATAGAACAGCTACAATTATAAACCTCTTTAACCACACGCCTTTCTACAGTATGACTTTTGACAGTAAACTGTCTTCAGCAACCTCACCTTGTTAGCTGAGATTGGCTCTTCCTCACCCAGTATTATTCCTCCTACACAGTTGTATCTGTTTCAGTTAATGACTGTGTTTCAACATATATATTGAATTATATATATGTATATGTATATATATATATATATATATATATATATATTACATACACACAGTGAGGGAAAAAAGTATTTGATCCCCTGCTGATTTTGTACGTTTGCCCACTGACAAAGAAATTATCAGTCTATAATTTTAATGGTAGGTGTATTTTAACAGTGAGAGACAGAATAACAACCAAAAAATCCAGAAAAACGCATTTCAAAAAAGTTATGAATTGATTTGCATGTTAATGAGGGAAATAAGTATTTGACCCCTTCGACTTAGTACTTGGTGGCAAAACCCTTGTTGGCAATCACAGAGGTCAGACGTTTCTTTTACTTGGCCACCAGGTTTGCACACATCTCAGGAGGGATTTTGTCCCACTCCTCTTTGCAGATCCTCTCCAAGTCATTAAGGTTTCGAGGCTGACGTTTGGCAACTCGAACCTTCAGCTCCCTCCACAGATTTTCTATGGGATTAAGGTCTGGAGACTGGCTAGGCCACTCCAGGACCTTAATGTGCTTCTTCTTGAGCCACTCCTTTGTTACCTTGGCTGTGTGTTTTGGGTCATTGTCATGCTGGAATACCCATCCACGACCCATTTTCAATGCCCTGGCTGAGGGAAGGAGGTTCTCACCCAAGATTTGACGGTACATGGCCCCGTCCATCGTCCCTTTGATGCGGTGCAGTTGTCCTGTCCCCTTAGCAGAAAAACACCCCCAAAGCATAATGTTTCCACCTCCATGTTTGACGGTGGGGATGGTGTTCTTGGGGTCATAGGCAGCATTCCTCCTCCTCCAAACACGGCGAGTTGAGTTGATGCCAAAGAGCTTGATTTTGGTCTCATCTGACCACAACACTTTCACCCAGTTCTCCTCTGAATCATTCAGATGTTCATTGGCAAACTTCAGACGGGCCTGTACATGTGCTTTCTTGAGCAGGGGGACCAATTGTTTTCTTGGTGACTATGGTCCCAGCTGCCTTGAGATAATTAACAAGATCCTCCCGTTTAGTTCTGGGCTGATTCCTCACCGTTCTCATGATTATTGAAACACCACGAGGTGAGATTTTGCATGGAGCCCCAGACCGAGGGAGACTGACAGTTATTTTGTGTTTCTTCCATTTGCGAATAATCACATAATCAGAGAACTGCTGTCACCTTCTCTGTCTGCTTGGCGATGGTCTTGTAGCCCATTCCAGCCTTGTGTAGGTCTACAATCTTGTCCCTGACATCCTTGGACAGCTCTTTGGTCTTGGCCATGGTGGAGAGTTTGGAATTTGATTGATTGATTGCTTCTGTGGACAGGTGTCTTTTATACAGGTAACGAGCTGAGATTAGGAGCACTCCCTTTAACAGAGTGCTCCTAATCTCAGCTCGTTACCTGTATAAAAGACACCTGGGAGCCAGAAATCTTGCTGATTGATAGGGGATCAAATACTTATTTCCCTCACTAACATGCAAATCAATGTATAACTTTTTTGAAATGCGTTTTTCTGGATTTTGTTGTTGTTATTCTGTCTCTCACTGTTAAAATACACCTACCATTAAAATTATAGACTGATCATTTATTTGTCAGTGGGCAAACGTACAAAATCAGCAGGGGATCAAATACTATTTTCCCTCACTGTAGAGATATGTACAGTAACATTATGAAATCCAAGTTTGTCATAATTTCATCCATCTTAAATCCAATTATTTTCTGAATGTTCTGTGCAAAATAATACAATAAACAATCAATATACTTTAATAACACTTCTTGTGTCTAGAATGTTTTTTTTCTATTGAATTATATTCCATCTTTGTGATTGCCAAGTTCTACAATTT
The DNA here is from genome assembly GCF_036373705.1 of Amia ocellicauda. Lineage (NCBI taxonomy): Eukaryota > Metazoa > Chordata > Actinopteri > Amiiformes > Amiidae > Amia > Amia ocellicauda. The sequence goes on from NC_089852.1 coordinate 32,707,706, forward strand.
ACTTAACTGTGCTTGGTAAATAATATTTTTCTTCAGATAGTTCTGGGACACTATAAAATACATATGAGACACAGGCCATGTGGGCTAGACTCCCTCAACATCCCTTCTCATTAGTGCCTTTTAATGATCAAGGATCCCCAGCCCAGTTCTCCATGGAGCTTCTTCACAAAATAAAAGTGGTAAGACCAAGACACTACATTCCACTTTATGCATAAGTTTATCAAGGACTTTGGCATTTTCTCGACTCAGCTCTGCACAACTGCCCAACTGAAAGGATGAAATGCTGACATCTAGACTTTAAAGGGAAAGCATCATATTACTTAGATACCATTGTCCATATCCAAGTCCATGTATGTTTGAAAGCAGTATTTTACCGTGAGGCTCTTCTGTCAGAGTGGTTCTGTCAGTCCAGAGAAGCTGTGATCGTATTGATGGTGTGAGCAAAGAGGAGGGCATGTTCAACTGCACAGATACTTCAGTTATCACGGTAAGGTTGAATGTAATCCACCCCCCAGTTTATTTTAATGTATGCAGAATTAAAGTAATATAAATATTTAACTTGGAAATCAGATCTAATAGTGCTGCCAAGCTGACAGGATAGTGCTGCCCCATTATCCCATTGCTTGACTTTCCCTTTATAGCTGTCTTCATATGGACCTGATGAATTTTTCTTGTATCCAAATCTGCTATGAGGCATTTTAGTTTCAGAAAAGTTACTACTGCTGCTGTTCATAATAATGCAGATGAAAACTCCAATGGCATTTTTATTACTGATTAATATTAGCATCACCATAGTTGCATTTTGAAAAGGTTTTGGTAATTCAAATATAAATATATCTGTGTAGGGCAGTGTGGTGGCGCGGTGGTTAGCGCTGCTGCCTCACAGCTCCAGGAGTCCCAGGTTTGAGTCCTGGCTTGGGGTGCCTGTCTGTGTGGAGTTTGAATGTTCTTCCTGTGTCGGCATGGGTTTCCTCCGGGCACTCCAGTTTCCTCCCACCATCCAAAGACATGCAGGTTAGGTTAATTGGCTAAATGCTAAATGCTAAATTGCACTGTAGGTATGTGTGTGTGTATTGCCCAGCGATGGCCTGGTGTCCCGTCCTGGGTGTATTCCTGCCTTGCGCCCTATGCCTGCCGGGATCAGCTCCAGCTTCCCTGTGACCCTTACCAGGATAAGTGGTTTTGAAAATGGATGGATGGATAGATGGATATATCTGTGTATGTGCATTTCTCACACATGTCAATTCCTATGTGGTACTTATTATTTGAATAAAATACCTATACCCTATTTCAGCTGTAAACTCCTCAAAATTAATAAGTTATAGCTTCTTCTTCAACCGCCAGACCCACAGATTATGCTATAATATTGATGATGATCTGAACTTTTTAACAAAATCAGTCATTGTGAAAAAATTATAATCTTGTTGAGTGCTCAAACACGTGAATTTCTACAAATCATATATTCATATATTATTATAATTATTTATTTTATTAGCAGATGTCACAAACTATGCACAATTCAAAAATCACACCTGATAGCTATCACCTGCCTGTCCTCTGATTGGCTCAGCAAGTTTCTAATTTTCCTTTGGAATTCAATCATGTTGCAATACCAGGCTTTTAGATCAATGCCTTGATCTCATCACCTGTTTGATCATGTATGCTAATTATTTTGTTAGTTGTTGGCCTGGTGACAGATTGTCTGTTGAAGGCATTTATTAGACTGCTGTTGGCAGGACAATTCAGTATCTACACAGAATAAAGACACTGCCAGACTGCTAAATGCCACAGAAACAGATCTGTTGATGTCCAGGCATGGTGTGGAAAGACAGTTTGTAGCAAATGCGCTGCAGTGTTCAAAAGTGTGTTTTCTGCAATGATATGCTGTATAGACAGACAGAGCCATTTCAAAATGCTTTTATGTTATATTTGTGTTTTATACTATTTTTATAACTGGGTATTTATGTTCTATAATTGTATAAGTCTGCTAAGATCTGTGCATGATTATCACTACACCTGTTTACACAGTTTATTATACTTTAAATGTCAATGTAAATGCAGTGTCTCTATGGCAAGCCAAATTTTCATTTAGATATATACTTAATTCATTTAAATATATCTTCACATATTGCAAGATATCTCTAAATCATTTAAAGATATCTGCAAATCAAATGGAGATATCTGAAAATCATGTAAATATATCTAATTTGAAAGTACATTTAGAGATATCTCTAAATGATTTTCAAATATATTTCAATCATTTAGAGATCTTCAAATCACTTCCTGTTCATTTAAAGATATCTTCAAATCATTTAGAGATATCTGCAAATCATTTAGAGATATCTGCAAATCATTTAGATATATATTTAAAAAACAACTTATTTAGATATCTCTAAATGGTCTAAATGATAATTTGGCTTGCCATAGTGTCTCTGCTGCGAAAATGTGTGATGTTCATACCTAAAAATATTAACTTTTATCCAACTATTATAAATTAGTTATAAATTATAACCTAACCTACGTGATAAGGAATTATCATGTTTTTAAATGTTAGGGAATTATGACGTTATTACGTGATAGGGAATTGTCACATAATAACAAACTGAACATTGAGGATTTTGTATTAACTTACTTTAGGTTGCTACTAACTCAATACTTATCCAATGACATTTTAAATCACAAACACAATCAATCTTGAAAATATCTGTTAAAAAAGCAACGCACCGTTTCTATTTTCTATCCCCCACCCCATCCAATTTCCTGAACTATTTCACTCCTTCCCCTTTCTCACCCAATTATCAATTGCATTTATGATCAAGTTATCAAATGAAAAATAATTGAATTATGTATACTCAATGTAACATACAGAAATACTAGTTAAACAAAACATATATAAATGTTTATTAATACATAATAATGTAATAATTGGCTCCTACAAACATTACTATTTGAATATCAAGAATATGTATGTGATCATGGACAAACAGAGCATGTCGATCAAATTGAATCTGGGACATCTCACATTCTATTGAGACAACAGTAATAATCTAATAACTTAAAAACTGAAAATACTCAATATGAATTATCCTGAACAAATGCACAGTATTTATATCATCAGACTATCGTTTTAGCCTGGGTGGAAACATACACGCAGTATATATGACTCCCCGCTTATTTGTAACATTCACACATTATTATTATCTTGAGTAAAACAAACATACATAGACACACGCACAAAACATGCCTATGCACATGCTGAACTTAATATGTGTATTTTCTGAATATATGACCTCCATTCCTTGAAAATGTCTAGTATAATCAGTATTTTACCATAGTGAAATTGCAATATTATGGGATTTAGTTTATAAAACAGCTTTGTTGAAAAACTTAAATTAAAATGTCAACCTTTGTACAATAAATGTACGTGTTGCTAAATTTAAGATAAACATTTTGCAAAATAATTGTTGTTTCGGATACACCTGAGTCTCCTAATGTTTATTATGACATGGTGTACATGAGCCAAATACTGTAAAATTTCCCTGGGGCTAAATCCCAACCGAAAGTAATTTCGTACAAAATCCCTAACGTCTGACATCGTTGTTTTGTCTCCTGTATTCTAGTTCAGCCTGTTATTATGTGACAATTCCCTAACACGTAAAAACATGATAGTTATCACGTAATTACGTGATATATATATATATATATTTTTTTTTATGTGTGACAGCAATACGCTTCCGTATTAAATCGCCGTTAGCAGGACTACTGTGCAACCTTGCAACCCTTGGGCAGTGCTTCCTTTTTCAGATAGCAGGAGTTGCATTTGCAACCTATCATTATCTTTCAAGTCAGAAGCACTGCCCAAGGGGGAGGGGTTACTGTATAACTAAACCGTTGCAAGGGAGGAGGCAGCGAGATGGTAAGGGAGCCTGCCCCAAGGTGTACCACTAGGGGCCTCGGCAACACAACTCCAGACAGTAACCTCAGGGGCCCTGTAGGGCCGCACCTGAGCCACCCAGGAGCGGGGACCATAGTTATGCTCTTATTGGGAACTGTCTAGAATCAACATATAGAAAGCGGGGCTACAGAATATCAACTCTTACGCCCTCCGCAAACAATAGCAAGGCCGGCTGCTCTACTATTGTAGCTAGGAGCGAGGCCATATCTACTTGCACAATGTCTGGCGCGGGTAATCAAGCAACCTGTGCGGATTATCATGGCAGTGGACCCCTGATCCCATAGGAACGGGGCCACAGACCCAATAAAAACACAACATAATACATAGCCGGATAGTCAACAGAGTAGCCGAGCTGAAGAATATACAATATATACATATTGCGTGACAGCAAGACCTTCATGCTCATCAGCGCGCATCACAGGAGCATCCTACTCAAATGAATAGTACACAGTGGAAGCGCTCCACTGTGCTGAGAAGTAAAATGTTGTACAAACGAACTATATACACCACGGGGCATGGGAACAAAGTAATGCGCCACCCATGGAACACAGGAGCAGTTGACACCTGGTGGTTAGACCGGCTAACACAGGGCCACATGAGCTCTACTGTGTTGACAAATTAACTATATACACAGCAGAACATGAGAGCCTGCTCACATGCTTACCACTGAGGGCAGCAGCAGCGAACTCTTGCTCTATGGCACACAGCCACAGACCACAGACCTGCTGACCAAGGAACTATGTACACAGCAAGGCAGCAAAACGCGCCATTAGCTGGGAACAGCGGCAGTGAGCTCCATTCCACACATTTTCAATGCATAATGAACGAACTACAGTGAGGGAAAAAAGTATTTGATCCCCTGCTGATTTTGTATATTTGCCCACTGACAAAGAAATGATCAGTCTATAATTTTAATGGTAGGTGTATTTTAACAGTGAGAGACAGAATAACAACAACAAAATCCAGAAAAACGCATTTCAAAAAAGTTATAAATTGATTTGCATGTTAATGAGGGAAATAAGTATTTGACCCTTTCGACTTAGTACTTGGTGGCAAAACCCTTGTTGGCAATCACAGAGGTCAGACGTTTCTTTTACTTGGCCACCAGGTTTGCACACATCTCAGGGGGGATTTTGTCCCACTCCTCTTTGCAGATCCTCTCCAAGTCATTAAGGTTTCGAGGCTGATGTTTGGCAACTCGAACCTTCAGCTCCCTCCACAGATTTTCTATGGGATTAAGGCTAGGCCATCCCAGGACCTTAATGTGCTTCTTCCTGAGCCACTCCTTTGTTGCCTTGGCTGTGTGTTTTGGGTCATTGTCATGCTGGAATACTCATCCACGACCCATTTTCAATGCCCTGGCTGAGGGAAGGAGGTTCTCACCCAAGATTTGATGGTACATGGTCCCGTCCATCATCCCTTTGATGCAGTGCAGTTGTCCTGTCCCCTTAGCAGAAAAACACCCCCAAAGCATAATGTTTCCACCTCCATGTTTGACGGTGGGGATGGTGTTCTTGGGGTCATTCCTCCTCCTCCAAACACGGCGAGTTGAGTTGATGCCAAAGAGCTCGATTTTGGTCTCATCTGACCACAACACTTTCACCCAGTTCTCCTCTGAATCATTCAGATGTTGGCAAACTTCAGATGGGCCTGTACATGTGCTTTCTTGAGCAGGGGGACCTTGCGGACACTGCAGGATTTCAGTCCTTCACGGCGTAATGTGTTACCAATTGTTTACTTGGTGACTATGGTCCCAGCTGCCTTGAGATCATTAACAAGATCCTCCCGTGTAGTTCTGGGCTGATTCCTCACCGTTCTCGTGATCATTGAAACTCCACGAGGTAAGATTTTGCATGGAGCCCCAGACCGAGGGAGACTGACAGTTATTTTGTGTTTCTTCCATTTGCGAATAATCGCACCAACTGTTGTCACCTTCTCACCAAGCTGCTTGGCGATGGTCTTGTAGCCCATTCCAGCCTTGTGTAGGTCTACAATCTTGTCCCTGACATCCTTGGACAGCACTTTGGTCTTGGCCATGGTGGAGAGTTTGGAATCTGATTGATCGATTGCTTCTGTGGACAGGTGTCTCCCTTTAAGAGAGTACTCCTAATCTCAGCTCGTTACCTATAAAAGACACGTGGGAGCCAGAAATCTTGCTGATTGATAGGGGATCAAATACTTATTTCCCTCATTAACATGCAAATCAATTTATAACTTTTTTGAAATGCGTTTTTCTGGATTTTTTGTTGTTATTCTGTCTCTCACTGTTAAAATACACCTTCCATTAAAATTATAGACTGATCATTTCTTTGTCAGTGGGCAAACGTACAAAATCAGCAGGGGATCAAATACTTTTTTCCCTCAATGTATATACAGAGCGGCCTCATAAGGCAACATACCTGGAGGACGCATGAGAGACCCTGGGAACAAGTCCAGGAGCAGCTTGCATGGGTGCTCGACTGGAAGGCATAGTCTGGTGGAAGGGAAGACATGGTTCAAATAAGTCCATCAGGATGTGCTTACAGGGGCAGACTGAGAGAGGAAATCAGGAGCCATAGCCCGTAGGCTACTGGGGCTCGACTGCAGCCAACACCAGGTTCCCAATGGAAGGGACCAGTCCCATCACGTCCAACCTGTAGAACCGGACAACTTGGTGAGGGCCAAGCTGCAGCCACACAAATGTCTAAGGGGGTGCCTTGAAAAAGGGCACATGATGTGGCAATGTCTCGAGTGGGCCACCAGGTGTTCAGGCACCGGGGTCCAAGTGAACTTGTAGGCCATGCTAATGGTGTCCACAATCCAATGCGAGAGGCGCTGCTTTGAAAGCGCCTGGCTCTGTGTCCGCACCCCATAAGACACAAACAATTGGTCTGAGTGTTGAACGTCCTTAGTGCATTCCAACTATCACCTGAGGGCCTGCACAGGGCAGAGCAGGTGAAGCTGACTCTCTTGCTCTGAAGCGAAGGGAGGAGGATGAAAAGCCATCAACTCAATAGGCCTGTTGACATGGAATGGAGACAGCACTTTCAGGAGGAATGCAGGGTTAGGCCGTAGTGTGCGCCTGGAACCATCTCACGATAGGTGTATGGACAGGGCGTGTAACTCACTCACGCATTTTGCAGAGGTGACTGCCAGCAAAAACGCTGTCTTAAGTGACACCAGCTGCAGCTCAGCTGAGTTCAGTGGCTCAAATGGGTCTTGGAAAAGTGCGTCCAGCACTACATCTAGCGCCATGCAGGCAGTGAAGGGGTGCGAGGAGGCCGCAGTCATCAAGCTCCCTTTAGAAACTGCACAGCCAAGAAAGGAGACCCAGGAGGCTCGCCGTCAATCGGGACATAACATGCGGAGATTAGATTAGATTAGATTAGAAAACTTTATTGTCCATTAAATTTACATAAAATTGAAATTTGCCTTCGACATTCTGGCAACACAACACAGGACAACAGTAAAAAACACCTAAAATACATAAATTACATAAAAATAAATTTCCAATAGCAACAGTGTTCATGGGCTGAAGGGGGGAGGCTTTTTTAATATATCATTGTTCAAAATAGCCACCGCAGAGGGCACAAATTATTTTTTGTACCCATTCTTCCGGGCTAATGGGACCTTGAGTCTCCTGCCAGATGGTAACAACTGAAATGATGAATGAAGGGGGTGAGTAGAGTCATTGTAGACCTGGGTTGCCTTCTTAGTAAGGGACCGAGTGTAGAGGTTCTGGAGTTGCAGTTGTTTGTCTCCAATAATCTTATTGGCCTGATTTACTACCTGGGTCAGTTTATCCCTGTGTCTAACTGAGAGGTTCCCATACCAGGAAACAATGTTAAAGGTGAGAACACTTTCAGTGAGTGACCTGTAAACCATAGTTAGAGTGTGTTTGCTGGCATTAAAGCTCTTCAGTTTCTTGAAGAGAGAAAGCTGCTGGTGTGCCTTTTTATAAATATAATCTGCATTAGGCTGAAAAAAAAGTTTATTATCAATTATTGTTCCCAAATATTTAAAATATATAACTTGCTCTACTTCCTGCCCCTTCATAGTGACTGGCTTAAAGACAGGCACCATGCTGTCTGCTCCCATCCTACTTCCCAGACACAGCTCCCTAGTCTTACTGACATTAAGGTCAAGGAAGCTGCCGTCAAACCAGGTGACAAGGTGATCAATGTGCTGGAGGTAGGAAGGGCTGGTGACATCCTGCAGGCAGGCAACCAGGGCCATGTCATCAGCATACTTTATAAGTGTGAAATCTTTACAATTGTATTTAAGCTCATGTATGTATATAGAGAATAAAAAAGGAGATAAAACACACCCCTGAGGAACGCCAGTATTCAGGACAAGGCAGTCAGAGAAGGTGTTATTAATACAGACTTTTTGAGGCCTTCCTCTTAGAAACTCCCTGATCCACAGGACAAGGCTGCTACTGACATTCATATCACACAGGCGTCTCAGGAGAAGATGGGGCTGGACCGTATTAAAAGCAGAAGAAAAATCCATAAAAAGTACACGGACATATGTATTCGCCTTGTCCAGGTGACCATGTACTTGATCCAGAAGAGTAAGAGTATCGTCCTCCACACCTCGACTGGCTCAGTAGGCAATTTGCAGGGGATCCATGAACTTAGCTGTTTGCGATATAAGTTCCTTACTCACTATACGCTCCATACATTTGCTTAATAAAGGAGTGAGGGCGATGGGTCTAAAATCGCTAAGCAATTTTATGTGTGAAAGTCTGACAGACCACAGGCAATCAATCGCTCCCACTCAGGGGCAAGGCCCAGAGCTGGAGGAAGTCTGCATTGGGGTGCCAACAAGTCCGCTCTCACTGGGAGCTGCCAAGGCTCTCTGTGGAGGAGGGCAATCAGGTCTGGAAACCAGAAACTGCGAGGCCACTGTGGGGCTATCAGCAGAACTGTTCTCTCCTGACCTTCTCCAGGATCACTGGGAGAAGGGGGAATGGTGGGAATGCATAAAGGAAACAGCGCGGCCATGTGTGGTCTAGCACGTCGATCCCTAGGGTTCCTGAGCGGTCTCGGACAGAGAACCATAGTGGGCAGCGTGTGGACTCTGCCAAGACAAAGAGAGCCACGTCCGCCCTGCCGAACCGACTCCACAGTTGCTATATCACAAGCAGGTGGAGGCGCCATTCTAAGACCGGGGGGCCTCCCCGAGAGAGGAGGTCCGCCGCTGTATTGGACAGGCCTGGGAGGTGAACTGCTCTGATAGAGTGGAACCGTGGCTGTGACCACAGAAACAGATGGCGTGCTAGACTGTACAGTCCCAGCAGCCGCAGCTGCGGGCTGTAGTGCGGGCACAAGCCGGCGGAGGAGCCTGTCACATGGGCGAGCTCTCTTATGACACACCGAGGCTCAGGCCAGGCAGCCGGGCTTCCGATTTTACTGCTAAACTAAAACAATACAAATAGAGACACAGACCGTAAACGGTGGTGAACAACACAACCGTGAAGCCAACCAACCGAATAATATTTGTTAATTAACAACGAGTGGTCTAATGCACAGACAAGATACTCACATTCTCGAGTCCAGACGAAATGGTAAAAGAGGACGAACTTGCTCTGATGGCAGCTTTGAAAGAGTGACGTTTTGATCGGGTTCCTACGGAAGTGCGCAGAAACCCCCCCCCACCCCCTTGGGTAGAGCTTCCCTTGACTTGAAAGATAACTCTTATTTTTCTTCTAGTCAGTCATCAGTACAATGGCTAACAATATTTTCCTGTTAAATTCTCATTCCTCTGAACAGATCTCACCAGCAGGGCACAGCATGATGAACTCATCTGACACTACCTTTATACTGTCTGCATATTCTGAAACTGGGGATATTAAATATTTGTATTTTACCATTTTGCTTATGTTGTATATCTTTACTATTTCATCAAACTTAATTCTCATAGTTGTGATCTATGTGGAGAGGAGCCTCCATGAACCAATGTATTTTTTTCTGTGTAGCCTTTCTGTTAATGCAATATTTGGCAGCACTGCACTCTGCCCCCACCTTTTAACCAACATCCTGTTGGACCATCATGACATTTCTCGAATCATTTGTCTTATACAGATTTTTTGTCTGCACATATATAGCATATGTGAATTTTCAAGTTTAGCATTGATGGGATATGACCGTTATCTGTCAATCTGTTATCCTTTGCAATACAATATGATCATGACTCCAGGAAAAGTAATTAAGCTGATGATATTGTCATGGTTATATCCTATATGTACATTCAGCATAGTTTTCATAATGACTTTACAGCTCCCATTGTGTGGAAGAATCATAGAAAAGGTTTATTGTGTCAACTATTCAATCGTCAAACTTTCCTGTATAGATACTACCATTAATAATATTTATGGTCTATTTACTCTTGTTCTTAGTACTGTTCTCCCTGTTATTCTGATTCTTTATTCCTACTCAAGAATCCTCAAAATCTGCTTGAGATCTTCCAAAGAATCACAAGCTAAGGCACTGAACACCTGCATTCCACACTTAGTTACACTGATAAACTTTTTAATTTCAGACTGTTTTGAAATAGTTCAAAACAGATTTGATATGAAGCTTGTGCCCAACGAGGTTCGTATTTTCCTCTCAGTTTACTATTTGATCATTCCACCTCTCATTAATCCAATTATTTATGGAATCAGAATACAAAACATCAGTGTCAGAGTTTGGAAATTGTTTGCATTAGATCCAGGATCTAAAACCATTAGATCCAGGATGAATAAATGATTTTTTTCACAATAACAAACTGATAAACTGTGATAAATTATAATCATGTCTGTACTAATCAGCAGTAATATTATTATTCATGTGTAAGTGAATTTAGAAGTAGGAAAACAGTCTAAAACAAAACTGGAAATAGATTAGGTTAATAATACGCATTATATGTAAATGCTTTATAATCCATATTAGTGGTATATCCGTGTTCACCCTGGAACAGAGAAGACTACATGGGAATTTGATTCAAGTCTTCAAAATCATGAAGGGCATCGACCACATCAACCAGAGGAGCTTTTCCAGATCAGGATGGACACACGGACCTGGGGACACAAATGGAAATTGGGCTTCAAGGCATTCAAGACAGAAAACAGGAGACACTTCTTCACACAGAGAGTTGTCACAATCTGGAACAAACTCCCCAGCGATGTGGTTGAAGCTGACAATTTGGGAACATTCAAAATTAGACTGGAAAGGATCCTTGGATCACTCAGTTATTAATGCACACCAAACGAGCATGATGGGTCGAATGGCCTCCTCTAGTTTGTAAACTTTCTTATATTCTTATGTTCTTCTTACTACGGGCAGGGGGGTTAGACCTACTGGTTGTTATGCATTGTTGGGGATATATATAAAGGGGGTTTCACAGGGTTTTAGTTAGTTGGTGCCCCGTGTAGTGTGGAACTAACCCTGTGATCATATGGTTGAGCGCCCCAATGCGAGACTGTCTGCTTTAATAAAGAACGCTGTTGTTTGAGACAAGAAGTGTGGTGATGTTGAATCTATACCTGCCACTTTTGTTACAATATAATAAAAAAGAGGATGAAATTCTGGGGATCCTATGCAGAAGGCTGATCTTCACACTGCTTCCACAATTCCCCCTGCTTTCTGATAATTATGCTCTGTACTATTTGTATAGTCAAGTTATTAGACTATTAGAGTTAAAGAGGTTTGGATGTCCCAAATGATTAATTACCCAGCTTATGCAATATGAAAATTATGTTACCTAAGTTTAACAACTTTAAATCAGTGGTGAAGCAATTCTATTGGGTCTCGATGTATAGTATATATCTTACAGTAATGACTTGATGTGCATAGAACTGCCTTTGTCAAATGATTGGGCAGGAGCACTTCATAGAGCAGGTACAGTACATTTAGATCATTTCATATTATTTGTGACCTGTGGATGAATGGAAACTATGCTATTACATACTTTGGTCCTGAATCAGATGGTTGTGGTAAGAGAAAATGAGACTGAGGTTTTGAAACATACAAAAGTGTACAATTTATGAATGGCATAGCTCTTTCCTTTTATTGAATTAGCTTAGTCAGTAGAGCAGCCACAGCTTAATTTGTATGCAGTGTGGCTTCCCTCTCCAATGCAGTAATTCAGGCAATGTATCAGCATGTATTGATAGTGGCCCTATATTTTACAATCAGTCAAAGAAACTAAAAGAGACAAGTGAGTAACCAGAAAATCTTGGAGAAGCAAGTGGCTTGTTTGCATATTCAGCTGCTGTGTCTTTCAAGAGTCTATTAAAACATACAGTGCATCCAGAAAGTATTCACAGCTCTTCACTTTTTCCACATTTTGTTATGTTACAGCCTTATTCTAAAATTGATTAAATTAATTATTTTCCTCAAAATTCTACAAACAATACCCCATAATGACAATGTGAAAGAAGTGTGTTTGAAATCTTTGCAAATGTATTAAAAATAAAAAACAAAAAAAGCACATGTACATAAGTATTCACAGCCTTTGCCATGACACTCAAAATTGAGCTCAGGTGCATCCTGTTTCCAACAGTGCATGTCAGAGCACAAACCAAGCCATGAAGTCCAAGGAATTGTCTGTAGACCTGTAGAAAAATGTCTGCAGCATTGAAGGTCCCAATGAGCACAGTGGCCTCCATCATCCGTAAATGGAAGAAGTTTGGAACCACCAGGACTCTTCCTAGAGCTGGCTGATCGGGGGAGAAGGGCCATAGTCAGGGAGGTGACCAAGAACCCGATGGTCACTCTGACAGAGCTCCAGCATGTCTCTGTGGAGAGAGGAGAACCTTCCAGAAGAACAACCATCTCTGCAGCACTCCACCAATCAGGCCTGTATTGTAGAGTGGCCAGACGGAAGCGACTCCTCAGTAAAAGGCACATGACAGCCCGCCTGGAGTTTGCCAAAAGGCACCTGAAGGACTCTCAGACCATGATAAACAAATATTGAACTCTTTGGCCTGAATGGCAAGCGTCATGTCTGGAGGAAACCAGGCACTGCTCATCACCTGGCCAATACCATCCCTACAGTGAAGCATGGTGGTGGCAGCATCATGCTGTGGGGATGTTTTTCAGCGGCAGGAACTGGGAGACTAGTCAGGATCAAGGGAAAGATGAATGCAGCAATGTACAGAGACATCCTTGATGAAAACCTGTTCCAGAGCGCTCTGGACCTCAGACTGTGGCGAAGGATCATCTTCCAACAGGACAATGACCCTAAGCACACAGCCAAGATAACAAAGGAGTGGCTACAGGACAACTCTGTGAATGTCCTTGAGTGGCCCAGCCAGAGCCCAGACTTGAACCCGATGGAACATCTCTGGAGAGATCTGAAAATGGCTGTGCACCGACACTCCCCATCCAACCTGATGGAGCTTGAGAGGTCCTGCAAAGAAGAATGGGAGACACTGCCCAAAAATAGGTGTGCCAAGCTTGTAGCATCATACTCAAAAAGACTTGAGGCTATAATTGGTGCCAAAGGTGCTTCAACAAAGTATTGAGCAAAGGCTGTGAATACTTATGTACATGTGCTTTTTTTGTTTTTTATTTTTAATACATTTGCAAAGATTTCAAACAAACTTCTTTCACGTTGTCATTATGGGGTATTGTTTGTAGAAATTTGAGGAAAATAATTAATTTAATCAATTTTGGAATAAGGCTGTAACAAAACAATGTGGAAAAAGTGAAGCGCTGTGAATACTTTCCGGATGCACTGTATACAACAGCTATTGAATCCTCATTCACCTGATTGTGCAGCCATGTTTGCAATTTTGTTATATAACAAGTTTGCTGTACAATGCCTAAAAAAATATGTAACTTTTAGTCCACTGTCTATGTATTGAGAGTTATTCAATGAAAATACATTTCTATGAAATTGCAGTACTGGTGACATACTGCGATTTCATACAAATGTATTTTCTTTGAATAACTCTCAATCTCATAATTTTAAGAACATTTATGATAATAATAATACATGTCAAAGATAAATGATGTTAATCCAGCGAGGAGAAGACTGCGAGGAGACGCTGCACAGCAACAGCAACAACAGGCAACCATGACGATCTCTCCAATTCCTGTCCTGCTCTCTCCTTCCTCTCGGCGTGCACCTGCGTGCCATTGTTTCACTTATCCCTCCAACCTCATCTCTCTGCCTCTCCCCCCCTCCTCCTCCCTCTCCTCTACTCCACTCTCTGGAGGCCTGTGGAACTGCCACTCAGCTTCCAACAAGGCCGACTTCATCTCTGCCTTCGCCTCCCACCAGTCTCTGGATTTCCTCGCTCTCACCGAGACTTGGATCTCCCCGGACAACTCTACCACCCCTGCTGCCTTATCCTCTCTCTTTGTCCTGTCCCACTCCCCTCGTCTTACTGGGCAGGGAGGAGGAACAGGGCTCCTGCTCTCCCCTTCTCTCCTCTTCTCTGTCCCCCCCCTCTCTCTTCTATCTCAACCCACAGCTTTGAATTTCATGCAGTGGAAATCACCTCTCCCTCTCACCTCTTCCTTCTAGTTCTCTACCGTCCACTTGGTCCGCTCACCTCCTTCCTGGATGAACTCGGCTTTCTTCTCTCCTCTCTCCCCTCGCTGTCCTCACCTACCATCCTCCTGGGAGACTTCAACATCCACCTTTCCAACCCTTCCCACTGTGCCGGATTTCTTCCTTTCCTTCACTCCTTTAACTTCTCTCTCTCCCCATCTCCCCCCACTCACAGGGCTGGCCACCAGCTAGACCTCATCTTCTCAAGAGGCTGCTCCCCTTCGACACTCTCCGTGACACCCATGGACATCTCAGACCACCACTTCATTTCCTTCTCCCTTTCCCTCCCCTCCCTCCCCTCCCTCCCCTCTCCACCCACTCCCTCTGTCACCTTCCGCCGCAATCTCCGCTCTGTTTCCCCCTCCACCCTTGCCTCCACTGCCCTCACTCTCTTGCCTTCCATTGACTGTTTTTCAAATCTGTCTGTCAACTGTGCTACCTCCTCTTTGTTCTCCTCCCTCACCTCCTCCCTTGACTCTCTCTGTCCTCTCACGTCTCGTCCTGCCCGGCCCTCCCCTCCTCAGCCTTGGCTCTCTGCTGTTCTCCGCACAACCCGAACTAGTCTGCGTGCCGCCGAACAGAAGTGGAAAAGGACCAAACTCCCAGCTGCCCTCGAACTCTACCGCTCCCTAGTGTCCACATTCTCGTCCCCTCTCACCTTCCGCACAGCTCACTCCACTGAGACGGCTCTCCTGGCTCTCCAGCCGTGCTCAGGCGGCCTCCCTCTCCTCAGTCCTCATCCTCCTTGACCTCTCTGCAGCATTTGACACAGTCGATCACTCCATCCTCCTCTCCTGCCTCGTTGACCTTGGGATCTCTGGGACTGCTCTCACCTGGTTCTCCTCCTACCTCAGTGACCAGTCCTACCAAGTGACATGGCGAGGCTCCTCATCCACCCCCCAGCCTCTCCTCACAGGCGTTCCCCAAGGCTTCATCCTGAGTCCGCTCCTGTTCTCTCTCTACACTCGCTCCCTGGGCCCCCTCATCGCATCCCATGGTTTCTCCTACCACTTCTACACTGATGATGCCCAGATCTTCCTGTCTTTTCCCTCTTCTGACCCTCTCATCCCCTCACGCATCTCTTCCTGCTTGTCTGCCATTTCCGCCTGGATGCACTCGCACCACCTCAAGCTCAACCTCTCCAAATCAGATCTCCTCTTTTTCCCCCACTCTTCCTCACCTTCTGCTGACCTCCCCATCTCGATGCCCTTGGAATCCACCACACTCCTTCTTCTTCCGCTAAAAATCTAGGAGTCACCCTCAATCCTGCGCTCTCCTACTCCCAGCACATCACCACGCTGACGCGCACCTGCAGATTCTTCCTGAGCAACATACGCCGGATCCGTCCCTTCCTCACCGACTACTCGACTCAACTACTCGTCCAGTCACTGGTCCTCTCCCGCCTGGACTACTGCAACTCCCTCCTGGCTGGCCTGCCTGCATCCACTACCCGCCCACTCCAGCTCATCCAGAACTCTGCGGCTCATCTGGTATTCTCTCTGCCACGATTCGCACACGCTACTCCACTGCTCCGCTCCCTCCACTGACTCCCGATAGCAGCACGCATTCAGTTCAAGACTTTGACCCTCACCTACTGCTGTCTTGACCACACTGCACCAAGCTACCTTCAGTCACTCGTCTCTCCATACATCCCCTCCAGACCACTGTGCTCCTCCAGTGCCAGAAGACTAACTCTGCCTCCTCTCCACTCTCCTTCCTCCAGAGCCCGCTCCTTCTCATCCCTGGCCCCTAAGTGGTGGAACGACCTGCCCACCGAAGTCAAAACAGCAGAGTCCTTGACCTCATTCCGGCGCTTACTCAAGACGCATCTCTTCCGACAGCACTTGTAATATTAGTCCTCTATCCCTGCTAGATAGCACTTCAGTTTTATTATGCTCCTCGCGTTCTTGATTGTTTTCCTCCTTGCTCCCTTTCCCATAGCCCTCGTCTGTAACCTTACATCTTGACAGCACTTAGCTTTCACCGTCCAGGATGTAGGAAGTCTCTTACTGTACTTGTGTAAATTGTAAATTGGAATTTGTAAAATGTATTATTTTGAATTGCTAGGTTTTAGCTAAGTTGAATTTGTAATGATTGATGCCTTGAACTTCTCTGTATTTTTGCACTTTGTTTGCAATTATGTAGTAAGATAAGAGCGTCTGCCAAGAAATAAAAATAAATAAATAAATAAATAAATAAATAATAATAATAATAATAATAATAATAATAATACAAATATATTGTTTGCACACGTATGGCATGTGTGAGTATTTGGCATTAGCTGTGATGGGGTATGACAGATATGTTTCAATTTGTCACACCATTATGTCTCCATCAAGAGTGTATAAATTGATAGCCATGACTTGGCTGCTTCCTTTTGCTGTATTTACAGTAATGATCGTTGTAACTAGTCGACTGCCACTGTGCAAAAGAACAATTGATAAGATATACTGTAACAACTATTCAGTAGTCAGACTTGCTTGTGTTGACATCACCATTAACAATATTTTGGGTTTGATTTTAAATACTGTATTTATTATTCCCCTAGTTTTCCTCATTCTATATTCTTATGTACAGATCCTCAGAATCTGTTTAAAATCATCTGCAGCATCACGATCTAAAGCTCTGAACACCTGCATTCCCCATTTAGTAACTGTCATCAATTTCTTTGTTTCTTCCTTGTTCGAACTGTTTCAGAGTAGATTTGACATGGAGCATGTTTCTCTAGTAATCCGAGTTCTGCTCTCTTTGTATTTTCTCATTTTACCTCCTTTACTAAACCCAATTATTTATGAATTAAGGAGTCAAAAACTCAAAGAAAAAACTAAGAAACTGCTCTGTCCCAAAATTAATTTGCCAGTCTTAGATCAGTCCTCCTCAATCTGTTTGCTACTGCAAGAGAAACCTACTTCATTTCAAATGGCATGTTGTCCTGTAGTCTTACATTTTAACAGTCTTACATCCTTCTCCGTCTCCTTCTCACCCATCTCTATTGCTCTCTACTGCTCTAACTGCACTGCTTCCGGTTCCAGGTATGAGGGATACACTGGCGCTGTTGGCTGCCGCTCCTCTTCCCGTGAAACTTTGAACCTAAGTAAATAATCTCAAACAATTACTGATTGTAACAACATTGTCTCTATGTAGTCACTGAGGCGACAAAGTTCTAACAACTGCTTGAATAATACACCTCGTGGAGTTAACCCTGGTAATTTGTATCAACTCTTGGTATAATATTATAAGCCTTCTTTCTCCACTTCTGCGGTTATATACTCATATGTTTAATAATAACAAAGATCCTTTCATCAGCAATGTTATCTCTGATGATAATTTTGACTTTCATTGCCTTACTATGACCTGGCAACAGCCTAATGATTTTTTGTCATTCAATCTAGCTACTCCTCCCGCTTATGTGTACATGACCAAAGCGCAAACTGAAAGCCACGGTGGTGTTGTTACTGTACTGTATTGTGCTACCTGTAATGTAAAGGTTGTGCCTGATCATTCTCCTAGTTCTTTTGAATGTCTGGTGTTTAAGCTACTCTGTGAATCCACTTTACTGCTTTCATTTTACACAACACATAGATTTCCACACTCACTCCCATGGTCACACTATTGACACTCTGCTCCTTTGGTTTCCACCGATTTAGCTTTTTGTTTCTTGTTTCCTTGACCTTTCCATCTCTGTTCTGTTAAACCTCACTTTATCTACGTCTCTCCCTCTTCAGCTAAATGCTCAATAACTTACAGGAATATAAAAAACAACCATCCTGCTGTCTTTATGGAAGTGCTAACTTCCAAAAGCACTCCCCAACCGACATCTGCCTCTGTCAATGACATGTTTTTTGTATTATGAGAACCTCCTCTCTTCACCACAGGACTCCACTGCCCCCATGAAACACCGCACAGTAACCTTCTCTCACTCAGCCCCTGTAGCAGACTGGCTATCTGGAGAATTCCTGGCGGGCCAGTCGTCCTGTGGGCCGGGGGTGATTTTTTGTTGTTGTATTTTTTTTTTTTTATAATATCTTTGGGCAGGCCTACTCAATGGATTGTAGTGGGCGGGCAGCACCAATCCCCCTTCCGGACCGCACTTCGTCCAAACACCCCTCCCCCAGGACCATTAAAAGTCCAGGGCTGTTTTTTAGTCCCAGTCCGTACCTGCTCTGCCCCTTGGTATACATCTGAACTAAGGTTAATGAAAGCTACTGGTCGTATGACGCAATATGAACTTTGGTTTCTCCTGTCATGAAAACAAATGTCTCCAGTTGTTACATTCAAAATATCCAATCTCTAACAAATGTAACAATGTAACCGTAAATCAATAATAAGCAATATCTCCGGCCTTGAGTAAAATACTTTGCTAAAAAATGTCTTTGCTAGCATTGTTTGCTAGACCCTTAATTTGCTGACTCTTTAACATGCTAGTATTTTAAATGCCAATATTAAAATAAATCATTACTCTGGTTTCTTCAGAAACTCTAAGATCTCTGTTCTCTACAAACAACAAGCTCCTACATCCTGCTGAATCCAGGGTTCTTACACATTTTCAACATCAAAATTTCAGATGTTTCCAGACTTTCATTAGATTTTTCCAGACTTGTCATCTATCCTATTCAGCCTGCTGTCATATTTGTCTATTTTCAATCATATTTGTTTGATTTACACTGTACTTTTTAAAGTTCATTGTTATGTGTAACTGAATTTGTTATAGTGACAATGTTGTTACACTGTGGTATTGTTTTCATAGTACATTGATTGTAGGGCTGCTGCTACCTATTATTATGAGAATTGATTATTCTATACATAAAATGATCAATTATTCAAATAATTACAACAACAAAAAACATTGCTTTATTATCAATGCATTCTTATGGGGTCCTGGTACCAACATGGCATCCTATTCTTGAGTTTGACGAACTCTGTAAATACACGGCTCTGTCTCCAGGGGAGGCCTGTCGAGGACTAGTAATTTTATGTTACACTTAACCACTCCAGATGAAAAAATGTAAACCCCAGATTTTTATAATAATTGTTTTAACATCTGAAATTGCTTTAAAATTTATGATGAATGAAATACAAAACAATTTACCCAAATGTGTTTATCATTAACCCTTTTACGCTCCTGTGTAGCCTACTACATATCCATGTTCAGTAAAGAGATAAAAACATTTTTGTTTGAACAAAGAAAACAATGTAAATACAATAATAACATTTGTTTACACTGTTATACTTTATAATAAATAAGGAGACCCCCTTGCCTGTTGATATAGGCGACCACCGCTGTGTTGTCCGTCCGAACCAGCACATGTCTGTCCCGCAGGACCGGTAGGAAATGAGACCCCAGGACATTGATATAGAGGGCCTATGCTGGCTCCATCCACCTGCCTCGGACTCCAAGTCCATCGCAGACTGCTCCCCAACCCTCCTTGGAGGCGTATGTCATCATAACTGCTCAGTGGTAGACTGGCCCCAGGGGCACACCGAGGGTTAAATTGTTAGGGCTCTGCCACCAATGGATTGCCTTCCAGCACGCCAGAGTAACTGTGACCCAGCGTGCTCGATCATAGCGAGGATGCATCCTGAGAGATCTGAACCACCACTGCAGCGGCCTCAACTTAAGGAGGCCGAGGGGGAGGGTCTGTGATGCAGCCGCTAGGAGGCCCAGCAGCCTCTGGCAAAGGGACACCCTGACGCGAGCTCTCAGTCGGAAGAGGGAGAGACACATAGGTAACTCTCTCTGGCGCCAGCGTGGCGAGCATGGCAACAGAATCTAGGTGCAGATTGGGAGGTGGAGGGGACGAAGGTCCGCTGCCCATCCTCTTGCCGCGGTTCCTGGCATTAGGCCTGGCTCTACTGCGGTGGGCCTGGTTAGGCGCCATCCTGCTGGTGAGTCGCTGGCGCAGGTCAGCCGGGGGGCTGGCCTTCTAGGCCCTGCAGTTTGTCTGCGGGCCTGGCCCAGAGGTGCTGCTTGGGGTACACTCGGGCTAGCTGTAGCAACTGCTCTCTCTCCTGAAGGGAGCGTGCCAACATGCCCTCCATGGACGGTCCAAATGTGAACCCGGGCGAGATCCATCAGCCGAGTCCTGTCTGTGTCCGGTACTCGCCTCGCCTGGGAAAGCCAGAGTTGACGGCGTGCCACCACAATGACTGCCAGGGAACCGCCATTTGCACGTGCCCCATGGCGCATAACCGTCACTAGGATGTCTGCTGCTGCAGCCAACTCTCCAGTAGGCTGTGGGGCCCCCGAGGGCCTCACATCGGAGGCCTCCGCCAGCTGGGCAATGTAGAGGGCCAGCAGGGACCTCATATGCTCGGTGGAGCACTACACTGCACTGCCTGTTAGGACAGGACAGGTCCCTTGGCATCGCAGAGAGTAGGGGCAAGACACCAACGCTGAGATGGTGGAATTCACCCTGGGGAAATCCACCAGCCCTGCTTCCTGTGCAGCCTGGGTCCTGGCGTAGACCTCGCCTGCCCGTGCTTTGGCGGGGGCCATTGCCGGGTGGTCCCAGGAGGATTGTAGCTCCTGTAGGAGGTCAGGCAGTAGTGGGAGGGCTCGTGTGGGCTGCTGCGACCGCTCCCCTATCTCAATCCTGGAGGGCGGGGAGGCGGGGTCCACTGGCCAGGGAAGCTGGACGGACTCCACAGTACACTGGGCGACTGCCCAGAACTCAGGCTGACGGCCTGCAGCAGCAGGGATAAGATCCTCACCTGTGGGGGGAGGAGGGGGGGATACCACATCAGATCCTGATGACATGGCATGCGCGTGCGCCCGGACGGGGGGGGGGGGGGCACAGTTGCTCTGCTCCCCTGGTCCAGTCCCAGACAAAGGGGGCAGATAACGTCACCACTCCAAGCCGGTAGCATGCGGTGGCCACACATGGCGGGGACGGGAGGAGGAGGAACGGGGTCTCTCCATCCCATCAGCACCACGCTCGTGCACTGCGACGTGCACGTGCAGCGTGTGCTCCACTCAGCACGGGCACCAAAGGCACACCAGCAGCCGAGGAGCTCTCGCGACAGTGGAGCGCCTAGCGGGACTTGCCACTGTAAGCGCGACTCCACCGGCAACGCAACACAACACAATGGGGGAGGGGCACTACACGCCGACAACAACAACAGGGGAGGTCCCGAGGAGTAACACCAAGCACCGCCGAAGTGAGCCGAACAAAGCACTGCACACTGCAAGTGCCGCGCGGGCCATATAAGCCGGGGGGGGTACTGGGACACGGGGTGCCGTGCTGTTCGGGATCCGGAGGGCTCACGGTAGAAAAACCACCTGCCAAAGCGGGGCCCAACACACCAGAACCACTGCATGGATGAGTGAGTTCAGCAGAGCTCAATCCAGTAAACTGAAAGAGCGAGACCTCCTACAGCCGCAGAAGCGGGCTGTAGTGCGGGTGCAAGCCAGCGGAGGAGCCCCTCTAGCGGGCGAGGTCTCTTACGACAGACCAGGCTTAGGCTGGGCAGCCGGCCTCGGCTATTACTGCCGCTGAGTACGCTCTCGCTATGGAGGAAAAAGTCCTGTGGACACAAAACCAACACAGCGAACTAGCCTGAATAATAATAATAATAATAATAATAATAATAATATTAATATTAAACGACTAGTAGTCGTGTGAAAGCTGAGATGAACCGAGGTGCCAACAGACTTCCGCGGCGCGGATGGAACAAAACAGCGTGGCTAATTTAAATAAAATTAAAATAGCACAACAACACACAACTGTAGCGAATCGGTGGAAGGAAAGCACATTATGTACTGCCAGCCAACCGAAAAACGTAGATTTCTGGTTTGGACAAACACAGAAGGCTCACTTACACGTCTTGATGAACCAAGGCGAAGGGCAAAAAGAGGAAGTCCTTGTGCAGACGTCACCTTTTATACAAACAGGAAGCGGAAGGGTCCTGTTTGAGTGATGGGCACAAGGGCCATTGGCAGCTTTGATAGACAAGTCTTCAATGCGTTCCAGCGATGCACGCTGAAAACCCCTCCCCCTTGGGTATTGCTTCTGACTCGAAAGATAACCATGGTTTCAAACCAAAGACATTTGGCATTAGTTCATAAGTATTACATGTAACATAAGAGATGGGCTATTCCTTTAAATATTAAAAAGAATAAATGCAGACTCACCATTGAACAAACTCAGTGTATTCCAGACAGGGTATATCCAACAGAAGGGCACGTTTAATTCAAGCCACTTTATCCGTTTATGTTTGGAAACCTACATATTATTTTTTTTAAATATCAACATAACAGCATTTCACGAGTTAAGCCATGACTGCTGTTACATCCAGGTACAGATTAAAAGTTTGTGTAAGCATACATTCTTACAGTTCATCTACCATATAACTGCATCAAGTAACACCATCACCCATACTCGTAATGCAGGCAGAGAGAGGCAGTACATATACACTCACCTAAAGGATTATTAGGAACACCTGTTCAATTTCTCATTAATGCAATTATCTAACCAACCAATCACATGGCAGTTCCTTCAATGCATTTAGGGGTGTGGTCCTGGTCAAGACAATCTCCTGAACTCCAAACTGAATGTCTGAATGGGAAAGAACGGTGATTTAAGCAATTTTGAGCGTGGCATGGTTGTTGGTGCCAGACGGGCCGGTCTGAGTATTTCACAATCTGCTCAGTTACTGGGATTTTCACGCACAACCATTTCTAGGGTTTACAAAGAATGGTGTGAAAAGGGAAAAACATCCAGTATGCGGCAGTCCTGTGGGCGAAAATGCCTTGTTGATGCTAGAGGTCAGAGGAGAATGGGCCGACTGATTCAAGCTGATAGAAGAGCAACTTTGACTGAAATAACCACTCGTTACAACCGAGGTATGCAGCAAAGCATTTGTGAAGCCACAACACGTACAACCTTGAGGCGGATGGGCTACAACAGCAGAAGACCCCACCGGGTACCACTCATCTCCACTAGAAATAGGAAAAAGAGGCTACAATTTGCACAAGCTCACCAAAATTGGACAGTTGAAGACTGGAAAAATGTTGCCTGGTCTGATGAGTCTCGATTTCTGTTGAGACATTCAGATGTCAGTCAGAATTCGGCGTAAACAGAATGAGAACATGGATCCATCATGCCTTGTTACCACTGTGCAGGCTGGTGGTGGTGGTGTAATGGTGTGGGGGATGTTTTCTTGGCACACTTTAGGCCCCTTAGTGCCAATTGGGCATCGTTTAAATGCCACGGCCTACCTGAGCATTGTTTCTGACCATGTCCATCCCTTTATGACCACCATGTACCCATCCTCTGATGGCTACTTCCAGCAGGATAATGCACCATGTCACAAAGGTCAAATCATTTCAAATTGGTTTCTTGAACATGACAATGAGTTCACTGTACTAAACTGGCCCCCACAGTCACCAGATCTCAACCCAATAGAGCATCTTTAGGATGTGGTGGAACGGGAGCTTCGTGCCCTGGATGTGCATCCCACAAATCTCCATCAACTGCAAGATGCTATCCTATCAATATGGGCCAACATTTCTAAAGAATGCTTTCAGCACCTTGTTGAATCAATGCCACGTAGAATTAAGGCAGTTCTGAAGGCGAAAGGGGGTCAAACACAGTATTAGTATGGTGTTCCTAATAATCCTTTAGGTGAGTGTAGATTAGTGAGGAAACTTGTTTCTATTAGCCCCCTACTTCTCCTCATTCTCTATTCATACACACAGATCCTCAGAATCTGCATAAAATCACCCCCTGCATCTAAAGCTCTGAACACCTGTGTTTCCCATTTAGTCACTATTATCAATCAAGTACCTTACGTTAAGTTTTTTTTCCATAGCTCTATTACAATAGAGCTCAGCTCTCTGAGACAGATATGCTCTTTCACATTGGGTGCACAACATGTTTCTGTATTGTTTAAAGTATAGACTTTTAGTAAAGATTACATTTTTTCTTAACTTTTTTTCTCTGCTTAATCTCACATACTTTCTGTCTCTACTCCTTCTAGTTATCCTGTATAGATGTCTTGGACATTTATTTGTATTTGATTATAATAAAATTGCCACAAATGTATTCCTTTATATTTGACTAGAAAGATTGTAAAATGATAGGTTTCGAATGCAACCACAGTTATTTGAAAAAGGAAGCACTGGGAGGGGTTTTCTGTAGGAACCCGATCGAAACATCACTCTATCAAAGCTGCCATTGGCCCCTGTGCATGTCACTCAGAACAGGTCCCTTCCAACTTCCCACTTTTACAATTACTCACTTAAAACTTTAAAAAACAGTGGCGGGACGTTTATTTTACACCTAGGCTTTCAGTGCTATCCTCCCGCAATTAAATCGCCTTTGAATAACCTCACCATGACACTAGGGCTATAGGCTATTGTCATTCGACGTAACCACCCCATATTCACAGTGGCAGTCAGCTTTATCGAGTGGAATAAAGTGATTTAACATGAGGCTCCTATGAGAGCTACAATACAATAATTGCAGAGACATGAATACATGGTGACTGAAACCATCAGCGATGTACCACTATTACGCAGTATGACAGGATGCTGCATCACAAATAGACCTCACATAGCCCAAATCAATGTCATTACCAAAGAAACAAGAAAAAACACCAACCAGTCACATTTACTCATACGACCACCAAGCAAGGTCGTGTTGTATTTTGCCTGAAGTCCCAGTAAGCACTTTATAGTGGAAAGGTGGTAATGCAAGTCTTTGTCGTGATCAGCCAGAAAGGAAATAAGCTTGTCATAGTTACCCCTATTTGTGGACTCCTTGCTTTCATCATGTCCCCTAAATGAGAGCTCTTGTTTACCCAGAAAGGTGACACAATCAATCAGTCTTTTCAGTATTTCCCTATTTTTCTTGACTTTTTAGTGGTGGAGCTCCGTTTCCCTTTTCATTGAGATCCACTCGGGTGTCTCCGAACGTTTTCAATAGCCCTGTTGTTAGCAAGTGTCCTGTAGCGATCGTCCTAAAACCTGCCTGTAAGCGCCCGAAGGCGTCCATAAGCGCCCGGAGGCTCCGGGAGATCTGCCCGGAGGTGCACGTAAGCACCTGTAAGCACCCGGAGGCGCCCACAGGCACCCGGAGATCACATAACCTACTATATGATTATTATTATTATTACAAGTTGCCACAGACAGAGACCGGAGAGTACAGGTGAGAGGTAGCCATCTTGTTGTTTGACTAGTTTCAGACCAATCTTAGCATTTCACATTTTGTTTTAAGTTTGCCTTAATTGACGTTAGCATTGTCTGTAGTTTGCCTAAATTGAAGCCAATTCAGTTCAGCTGCTGAGTTGGTGAAAGTAAATAGGTTGTAGCAAGGAGATTTAGTCAAGGACTAGCAGGACTTGTGTTGCAGGAGGAGCCAGGTGGGGCCAGCTAGGTGTGAATTGGGGGAAGGTAGACAAAAGCTACTTAAAGCAGCTGTTGAGAAAGAGCTGCGCTGTTTCTCGGTGACGCAAAGTTAAGCAGTTAGGGACTAGGGAACAGGAACCAAGAGACTTAGCGGGGGGGGGAAGGCAAAAAAACATTTAGAAGCATGTGGCCACTACAGTGTCAGGTTTGCAGAATGATTGCCTTCCTGGATGAACTCATCCAAGATGGCTTCATTTGTGAACGTTGTCAGCAGGTTGAAATCCTAGAGATCAAGGTTCGTGATCTTGAGGCTCAGCTTGTCGATCTGCGCTGTATTAGGGATGTATAAGAATTAGTCAATCAGCCCATGAGAGAGATGGTGTGCACACCAAAACCTAGGAGAGTTGAGACTGTAGAGCAGGAAAGTGTAGAGAACTGCTGGGTTACAGTAGGTCGTAACCGCAGAAAATGGCGCGCACAACCCATAGAGACACCCCAGGAGCTAGAATTGCCCAACAGGTTCCAGCTGCTGGACACCGAGTTGGACAGTGATAGCTCAGAGGGTGATGGGAGGGCAGTTAAGCACCAGAGCACCATGGTGCCCACTCCCCCACAGAAGAGGGAGGTAGTTATAGTAGGAGACTCAATTCTTAGAGGTGTAGATCACACAGTGTGCTCTAGTGATAAGGAGACCCCCATGGTATCTTGCCTGCCTGGTGCTCAGGTTGCAGATCTCCCTAAACTAGTAGACAGGCTACTGGCCAAAGCCGGGATGAATCCACTGGTCATGGTCCACATTGGAACCAATGACATAGGAAAAGGTAGGACAGAGGTTCTGCAAGACAAATTTAAAGAGTTAGGAACAAAACTAAACAGCAGAACCTCCATGGTAGTTTTCTCCAAAATACTTTCGGTACCACGTGCCAGGCCAGGGAGACAGGCAGAGATTAGAAAGTTTAACATGTGGTTGAAATCTTGGTGTAGGGAAGAGGGGTTTAGGTTTATGGAGCATTGGTCTTTCTTCTGGGATAGATGGGACCTGTACAAACCCGACGGTCTACATCTAAACAGAAGGGGGGCTAATGCATTGGGAGAGCGTATGTGCAGAGTAATTGAGAATCTTTTAAACTAGGGACCAGGGGGACAGGGAGCTCTGACAATGGGAGATGTTCCACTAAGGAAAGAAAACAAAGGGAAACTGCTAGTAGGAAAGTCCTGAAATGTTTGTAACTCAATGCCAGGAGTATAAGGAACAAGATGTTATACCTAGAAGCCACAGTGCTGGCATGTGACTATGATGTTGTAGGAGTGACAGAAACATGGCTTAAAGAAAATGATGGGGATGAATACAAGTTGGAAGGATACACACAGTTTAGGAGAGACAGGCAAAATCGAAGAGGGGGTGGGGTAGCATTATATGTGAAAAATGACATTGAAGCAGAAGAACTCAAATTAGATCCCAGTAACGGAACAGAATCATTGTGGGTCAAACTGAACAACAGATCTGGAGGATTTGTGGTAGGAGTGTGTAACAGACCACCCGACTCAGATATTCAGCAAGATGTTGCATTGTACAATGTAATCAGGATTGCATGTAGCAAGGATGTGGCTGTTATAATAGGGGATTTCAATTTCCCAAACATAGACTGGGAAAGCCCGGTTGGGACTACAGAAGCAGACATAGAAATGGTTGAGATGGTTAATGACTGATTTCTAACTCAATTTGTAAGGGAACCAACCAGGGAGAGCGCATGCATTGACTTGATCTTTTCAAATGACCAAGATAGAGTCAGGGGGACACTATTAAGAGAACCAATGGCAAATTGTGATCACAATATGGTTAGCTTTGAGGCATTCTTTCAAAAAACAAGGACCACGTCTAAAACAATGGTCTACAATTTTAGAAAAGCAAACCTTGACGGTATGAGGCGGCATGTAGAGGTAGACAGGAGCACACTGGATACAGATTCAGTTGAAAATGGATGGGTATATTTTAAGAATATACTACTTGAGGCTCAGGAGAAATTTGTACCAAAACTTACCAAATTGAGGACCAGAAAACATTGGCCAAAATGGTTTAATAGAGGTACAGTGAAGGAAAAAAGTATTTGATCCCCTGCTGATTTTGTACGTTTACCCACTGACAAAGAAATGGTCAGTCTATAATTTTAATGGTAGGTGTATTTTAACAGTGAGAGACAGAATAACAACCAAAAAATCCAGAAAAACGCATTTCAAAAAAGTTATACATTGATTTGCATGTTAATGACGGAAATAAGTATTTGACCCCTTCGACTTAGTACTTGGTGGCAAAACCCTTGTTGGCAATCACAGAGGTCAGACGTTTCTTGTAGTTGGCCACCAGGTTTGCACACATCTCAGGAGGGATTTTGTCCCACTCCTCTTTGCAGATCCTCTCCAAGTCATTAAGGTTTCGAGGCTGACGTTTGGCAACTCGAACCTTCAGCTCCCTCCACAGATTTTCTATGGGATTAAGGTCTGGAGACTGGCTAGGCCACTCCAGGACCTTAATGTGCTTCTTCTTGAGCCACTCCTTTGTTGCCTTGGCTATGTGTTTTGGCTCATTGTCATGCTGGAACACCCATCCACGACTCATTTTCAATGCCCTGGCTGAGGGAAGGAGGTTCTCACCCAAGATTTGACGGTACATGGCCCCGTTCATCGTCCCTTTGATGCGGTGCAGTTGTCCTGTCCCCTTAGCAGAAAAACACCCCCAAAGCATAATGTTTCCACCTCCAAGTTTGACGGTGGGGATGGTGTTCTTGGGGTCATAGGCAGCATTCCTCCTCCTCCAAACACGGCGAGTTGAGTTGATGCCAAAGAGCTCGATTTTGGTCTCATCTGACCACAACACTTTCACCCAGTTCTCCTCTGAATCATTCAGATGTTCAGTGGCAAACTTCAGACGGGCCTGTACATGTGCTTTCTTGAGCAGGAGGAACTTGCGTGCACTGCAGGATTTCATTCCTTCACGGCGTAGTGTGTTACCAATTGTTTTCTCGGTGACTATGGTCCCAGCTGCCTTGAGATCATTAACAAGATCCTCCCGTGTAGTTCTGGGCTGATTCCTCACCGTTCTCATGATCATTGAAACTCCACGAGGTGAGATCTTGCATGGAGCCCCAGACCGAGGGAGACTGACAGTTATTTTGTGTTTCTTCCATTAGTGAATAATCGCACCAACTGATGTCACCTTCTCACCAAGCTGCTTGGCGATGGTCTTGTAGCCCATTCCAGCCTTGTGTAGGTCTACAATCTTGTCCCTGACATCCTTGGACAGCTCTTTGGTCATGGCCATGGTGGAGAGTTTGGAATCTGATTGATTGATTGCTTCTGTGGACAGGTGTCTTTTATACACTCCCTTTAAGAGAGTGCTCCTAATCTCAGCTCGTTACCTGTATAAAAGACACCTGGGAGCCAGAAATCTTGCTGATTGATAGGGGATCAAATACTTATTTCCCTCATTAACATGCAAATCAATTTATAACTTTTTTGAAATGCGTTTTTCTGGATTTTTTTGTTGTTATTCTGTCTCTCACTGTTAAAATACAACTACCATTAAAATGATAGACTGATCATTTCTTTGTCAGTGGGCAAACGTACAAAATCATCAGGGGATCAAACACTTTTTTCCCTCACTGTATGCAAAAAAATATCAAGAGAAAGAAAATGTTGTATAGCGCATACAAAAGGGATGGAGACGAAACAAAATACAAAGAAGATGTTGAGCTGCAAAGAGACCTTTAGAAAGGAATCAGGAAAGCAAAGAGGGAAATAGAAAGAAACATAGCTCTTGGATCTAAAACTAATGCAAAGAGCTTTTTTCAATACTATAACAGCAAGAGGTCAATAAAGGAGGAAGTGAAACAGATAAAGGGCAAAAACAGAAGTATCTTGGAAAACGAACAAGATGTGGCAAATGTTCTAAATGAGTATTTCACAGAGGTTTTTACAAAAGAAAAAACAGATAACATGGCACAGGCTAACAATCAGTCCAGTAAAACCCTGAGAGAGATCAGGATAAATGAGGATGATGTACTAAAGGGACTAGCTGAATTAAAAACAAACAAATCACCTGGGCCAGATGGTATATTTCCAACAGTACTTAAAGAAATTTGGGAAATTATTTATAGGCCGCTAACTCAAATATTCTAAAAAGACATTAAGAACAGGGGATGTGCCAACTGACTGGAAGACAGCAAATGTCATACCAATCCACAAGAAAGGGGACAAAACGGAGCCAGGAAATGACAGACTAATCAGTCTCACCTGCATCACCTGTAAAATGTTGGAAAAAAACGATTAGACAGAAAATAGAGGAGCATCTTAAT
This sequence comes from Amia ocellicauda, assembly GCF_036373705.1. NCBI lineage: Eukaryota > Metazoa > Chordata > Actinopteri > Amiiformes > Amiidae > Amia > Amia ocellicauda. The sequence continues at coordinate 32,737,884 of NC_089852.1, forward strand.
GAAAACCATATTCTTGGAGATAGTCAACATGGGTTTAAACGAGGCAGATCGTGTCTTACTAATTTATTAGAATTTTTTGAACATGCAACTGCAGCTGTAGATCAGGTGAAAGCATATGATATGATATACTTGGATTTCCAGAAAGCTTTTGATAAGGTTCCACACCAAAGACTGATCCTCAAATTGGAAGCTGTAGGCATTCAGGGTAATGTAAGTAGATGGATTATGAACTGGTTGATGTATAGGAAACAGAGGGTGTCGATTAGAGGAGTTGCCTCTATTTGGAGTGAGGTTGTTAGTGGAGTTCCACAGGGATCAGTATTGGGGTCTTTGCTTTTTCTAATCTATATTAATGATCTGGACTCTGGGATAGTTAGCAAACTTGTCAAATTTGCAGATGATACCAAAATAGGTGGCTCAGCAGATACAATCTCGGCGGCACAGGCCATTCAAGAGGACTTAGATAATATTCAGTTGTGGGCCAACACCTGGCAGGTGAAATTCAATGTGGACAAGTGCAAGGTAATACATGCAGGTAACAAAAATGTCCACTATAATTACACTATGGGAGGAATAGAACTAGATGAAGTAACGCATGAGAAAGACCTAGGAGTCTATGTGGACTCCTTACTTTCTCCAACCAAACAATGTGGGGAAGCAATAAAAAAGGCAAACAGAATATCAGGGTATATTGTCTAAAGTGCAGAATTTAAAACAAGGGAAGTAATGTTAAGATTGTACAATGCGCTAGTTAGACCTCATCTGGAATACTGTGTAGCGTTATGATGGGTTATTTTGATAAGAGCATTTTAGCTCTGAGCTGAAGCACTGATCAAAAGAAGACCTCTCCCCCAAAGTTATCAGAAAGTGTATACGAAAGTGTTCAGTCATTTAAATAGCTATTTGAGTCTTAAGAAACTTGACCCTTGGAACGAACAGGGCCCTGCTTTCCTCAACGACTTTGTCTTCAAGTAACTACGGTGGAAACCCTGCTTACAAAGAAGATTTTGTGCACAACCTTGGAGCCTTCAAACCAGTGGAAAATCTGTTTGGAAAAGACTCTACATTCGCGAAACCCCAACTTCCAGGTGCATCGACTGAGTGGAAGTTCTCGGACAAAGACGAACCGGACTGCCTTTGTTCCAAACCACACGGACCTCGTGCCGTGTGCTGTTATCTGAGCCCGAGCCAGAGAGGCCTCTGTTCGACGAAGTTCAGATAAGTTTAACAGTTTGGAGTTCATCATTCATGACATTTGAGAAATCAATTAGAAATGTTAATCTGTGATTCATAACTAGAATGTGTAATATCATTTAGTTTTCTAAATGTGTGTTGCATTAAACTGTTTTGTTGATAATTTTAGAAATAAAATCTGTCAACCCCAAGAAATATCTTCTCATTCCTGTTTAACTGTTTAGTCTGAAATTGACACAAGTTAATAGACACCAGATTATAGGTGACCCTGTCTATCCTTAATCATTGAATAATAATCAGTTAATGGAAATTGTGGTAACAAGTAATGATAGGATCTTTCTCGGCACCTAAACGTAAATGAGACTGATATATATATATATAACGAGAAGTTACCTGACATAAATACTAACCTGCGTAGTTATTTAATGTCCGACTAACAATACTAATGAGAAACTCACCTTCGTCTTACTAACCGGTATTGTAGTCAATGTGTTTATAACCTTTTTTGTTTAACGATTTGTGTGTTATCATATGCGATCCCATGGTCTTTGATTTGTTCACGGAAGTGATTTGTCTTTGATTTGTTGATCTAGAGTTGAATTTTAATTAGTTTTTCCCTTTTGTATAATTAGTGTAGTGCTACATTTAGTCTTTGTTTTTGAATAAATTTGACAATTTATATCTTTGGAATTGGTGTCTGCGTCCAATTATTACAGAAATGGAGTTCTACAAGATTCCAGGATTCGTGATAAGGTGATACTATAAATTCACTTCTTTAATTGAAATTTATAAGTGTACCTTACACTACAACTGTGTACAGTTCTGGGCACCACACTTCAAGAAGGATATTGTAGGATATCAGAGGAGCTTTTCCAGATCAGCAGGGACACACGCACCCAGGGACACAAATGGAAATTGGGCTTCAAGGCATTCAAAATGGAAAACAGGAGACACTTCTTCACACAGAGAGTCGTCACAATCTGGAACAAACTCCCCAGTGATGTGGTAGATGCTGAAAGTTTGGGAACATTTAAAAATAGACTGGATAGGATCCTTGGATCACTCAGTTATTAATGGACACCAAACGAGCACGATGGGTTGAATGGCCTCCTCTCATTTGTAAACTTTCTTATGTTCTTATGTTACTATTATTTCATATATGGTGCACAGCTTACCCCTTAAATGACATATACAGCAACAGCACAGGGGATATTATTATTATTATTATTAATACTACTGTCATGTATGCCTCGGGGGCTCATGAAGACGTGGCCGTGGTCACGGGCGATGATCAGAGGAACAGGGCTCGGAGGAACAGGCAGAGCTGACGAAACTTCGCCCCAACTGAGGGAAGTGAGGGGATTATAAGGGGAACAGAAACCAGGTTGGGAGGTGCAGGGCTAATGGGAACCGAGGGTGGAACAGGAGTGCACATGGGTGACCGGAATGTTAATAGACAGAGTGAGGAGAGCAGGGAGAAGACAGGGAAATGGTGACCCCTAGTGGGGATAGAGGGGGAACGCTAGGGGACCGTGACAATTACTATACTAATAATAAATATAATAATAATGTTTTTATTCCAATACTATACAGGCTTTGATTGCATTGTGTATTGTCAGACTACATTTAAGTACACTGTAAAAAATGATTTGTTGACGCAACGTGGCTTAGTCAAGTCATCTTGTTGATTTGACTCAGTTAAGTTTAGTAAACATGATGTGTTAAGTTCTGGATATCTATCTGGAACCAGATTTACTTATTTGAAATCAACACAACTGCAAAATTGACACCCTCAATATTTATTAAAAAACAGATACATTGCATCCAAAAACACTAACACTTTAAACCAGTACAAAGATTAAACAGTACCAAGAGAAAAAAAAAAAAAAAAAAAAAAACCTCTGATCTATCACAATAAATTGCTCTTCAGAGAGTGGACTCTTGCGGTGCAAGAGTCTGATCCAACTCCAATAAACAGGCGCTGTATCACTTCAGATTTTAATTCCTTTGGGTAGTCAAGGTTTAATGCGTACACCAGGCCCATCAGGTTCAGAAAAGCATTATAGGTATATCACTCAGGTGACGAATAACCACTTCTTCCTCAATCACCAGGGCAACGTCATTGCAGAGTGTTGGCAGAGGTTCTTTCACATTTTCCACAACCACTAGGATTGCAATCACAACACCCTTGATCACATCCTCTTCACGGTCACTGGGCTTTATAGAATGTAAACAAAACCAGATACTGTTACTTAGAAGGAATTAAACATAAATTTAGCAATTACACATTTCACAAATATAGTCCTCAGACCCAAATATAGTCCCCAGACCCATGCAAATTAAGAGATCTAATCTTCAGTTTTGCCTTATTTTGACTTCCATGTTTCAACTTACCTCACACATCTTCATGAATTTTGAAGGATTCTCTCACATGTACCACGGCAGGCCCAGCAATGCTGCTGTCCTCTTCCTTTGGTTTGTTGTCTGTAAAATATAGGATGGTTAGAAGAGTACCAGCTTTGATCGTTCAACCATACTTGTTAATTTACCATTTCTCATACTATTTCTCATACTGTGTTTCAATTTTTCATAAAAAGCATCAATTCCTAATTTGCACATTTACACTTGTATATTTTTGTTGTAAATAAATCACCTGTTGTTGCACCGCATCACTGTTGTTACCTGTGTTACCTGTGCGTCCAGCACCAAAATAATATTTAACAGTGGATGTAACACCCTCATACCAATTAAACTGGGGGTTTCCAATCCTGCTCCTGGAAGGCCATTGTCCTGCAGAGTTTAACTCCAACCTGGTCCAACACACCCGCCTGGAAGTTTCTAGTAATCCTGAAGACCTTGATTAGCTGGTTTAGCTGTGTTTAATTGGGGTTGGAGCTAAACTCTGCAGGACAGTGGCTCTCCAGGAGCAGGATTGGGCACCCCTGCCTTAAATTAATTGGGGTTGTAACAACACTTAAAGGATTTTTAAAGGATAGGTCACCAAAGATGAAAATGGTAATTTACTCACCAACATGCCATTCCAAACACATGCATATATATGTCATCTTTGGTGACCTATCCTTTAAAAATCCTTTAAGTGTTGTTACAACCCCAATTAATGGGCGATAAAAAACGACAAAACTTGCAACACCACCTCATCAATACGGAGTTGTGCTTCTACTCTGCTTGCACTGTCCTGATCCTGCAAATTAAAAAAAAGTCCAGCCAAGCACACATACACATATTACATATAGTCAAATAGTCACTGAACATCTTACTCGCCAAATACAATCAGAAAAAATATATAAACACTTTTTCTAGGGCTGGATGATGTATCGAGTATTATTGTGATGACGTTGCTGGCAATATAAAATTAAGCAACGCTGTAAATATAGTTTTTATTTGGTGACAATCATAGGTGCTGAGTTTTGAAATTCCCGGTGGGGGGGCTGAGTTACTAAGCCGAAACCCCTACGACCCCTGTCAGATAAAATAATGAGCAAGAGCGGAGGGGCTGGCGGTGTTTTCTCTTACCGGAGAAAACACCGCCAGCCCCTCCGCTCTCGATCATTATTTTCTTCCTTGAATGATTAAGTAACTCATCAATTTTTTTTTTTTACTGTTCGGCGGCGGCTGAAGCCTTTGAGCCCCCGTGTAGTCAGCGCCTATGGTGACAATGTTTTCTACAAATAACGTAATTCTGAATTTCACGATTCTTCAGGGCTGCACAATTAATAAAAATGGCATAAAAATTGCAATCATGTGATTATTAAACTACAAAAAGGTGTGATTAATTACATGAATACAAGGTCGCGCTAGAGTTACACATCTACACAGGACACACCGTTTGCACTTGCTCACGATTAGCTGAGAAGTCTGTATTAAAAAAATACATTCATATTGGATATAATTTGAAAGCATAACAACTGAGGGTAGCTCAGTGACTAGCAAGCTAAATTTGCATGGCAGACCGTTGGGCTCATGAACATGAATCAAGTTATCTTCGTTCGCAAAATGTGATTGGCTGATTTCAAACCGCGGACGGTGAGCGCTAACGAAGACAAGTCTAAATTAACATTAAATAAAGCACAAATCAAGATATACTTACTAATTTAATTATTTTCAATGCATAAAGTCCATCTAAAATCGTTCAAATGCGGGCTCCTTCATCTTTTCTTGCATGATCAGCAACTTTATCCCATGCTAATTAATACAAAAAATGGCGGACAGCGCATCTGTCTCAACTCCGGTAAAGTAGTACGTCATCATGATGTGGGGGATTTGGCACATGCGCATTACACAAAACGTTGATAGAACATATGTTTTGTAGTTACCTGAACACGTTATTTAAAGTTTTACAATTCTGTTCAAGTTGAGGTTGTTGTAACTCATCTTATTGTGTGGTGAGACACTGCAATTTCACAGAACATGATTTTACTTGGCACCTAACTAAAACTCAGAATCATTTTTTACAGTGTACAGTGTAAATCCCTGCTAACACACAATGTTGCCATAACGTTGTGGCAACGATGTGTGTTAGCTGGGATGTGACTGTATTGTATTGTAAAACGTCTTGATATGTCCTTGATCATGTCTGCTGATCTCCTGGCTTAATCGTGTTTTGCTGTCATTATTGTCTTTGATCTCTGGGCATTACCTAGTGCCACCGGGAGCCTTCGGGCAGGTTTTAGTAGTCTATGTGATCTCCAGGCGCCTCCGGGCAGGTTTTAGGATGACCCGTCTTCTCCTCCTTCAGCCATTGTGTGTTGAAAAACAACAGGGCTAAGAAAAAATCTAAAGCACTAAATCTAAAATTACCGAAAGAAATATTTAATAAATATTAGATGATGCTACGTTACATGCTAGCTAGTTTTACTTCAGTTAGCTAACTGGACCTCCGATCACACCACACGAAAAATGCTGATGCAGGCGGCTAGGCAAGCCAGAAGGCTCCGGTGTGTCAAAGAATATGCCCACCATGGCAAACTCTAAATCTGATTGGTTAAAGAATATGACAATCAACAACATCATCCCCATTTGCTTCAACAGCAGAGGGGATTCACTCAAAATTCAGAAGGCCTCAGGGTAGATTCACCCAGAGACAGCACAGGCAGAAAATCTGATTGGATAAGCTCTAATTTACATGAGCTTACTGTAAAGAGTATTGATGTATGCGCTGCACCGCAGGGTCTACTGTCAGGATAAGTCCTGCCCCTTGAGACACCGAGCAACACGTTTACTTATTGCTTTTTACAGTACATGGTGAGTGATGTGCACAACAATGTTTAGTTTCAAATGATGATAATAGAAAATCACACTGCAATAAAGGCGTTTATATCACAATACTGTGTCCATGGCTGGGATCAACACTTCCACACGCAATAGAAAATTACTGATGTACAGTTTTGTAGCGGGTCTGCACAGTTTGTAATTAATCTGCACCACTACACATAAGTGGACCTGAATAAAAGATTAGTATTGATTGGTTATTTACCTAACACATTAGCATTGATCCACCCACTAGTAGGTAATGCCTAGATAAGGGCATCTGCCAATAAATAAATAATATAAACAACAACAACACACAATAATAATACTACTACTACTACTACTACTACTACTACTACTACTAATAATAATAATAATAATAATAATAATAATAACTACACAGCTGTCATCAATGGTGTCAAATTGCCGGCAATGTTTGCCTGATTTTTTCCCGTTGCCCCCCATTCACACTAGGATTGAATTCCGGAGAAATGCCGGCAAGGATGCATTCACCCAGAAAACAGAGATTGCCAGCAAGAGCGTTGTGGTAGAAGCCCGTGCACCTGGAGAGCAGACCCGGACCGGCACTGTGGATGTGTCTGTACATTTCCGCGTTTAAAGATACGGCAGAAGCAGTAAAATACTCCGATATGGATATTTATGAGACGTCACACTACTGTGTTATTGTATATTTTTATATAGGCAAAACAATCACCATTCGGCAGTGCAACGCTGATTATAATATTCACATAATATAATCTGCATACAGTCATAACTTCATACAGTGTGTTTAAATAGACTGCTGGATGCGTCACTATTCACACTGTTGTCATACGATTATAAAAATGAATCACTTTGCTGGTCAGATCTGCGCACATTCTGCACAACGTGAACGCACCCTGTATTATTTGGTTGTATCAGAAGTAGTTAAATGTGTTAGACTACATGTAGTATTGCCGTCATTATTATTATTTATGTATTGGCAGACGCCGGGCAACTTACAAATAAGAGCAATACAAAGTGCAAAACTACAGTACAGTTCAAACTATAATGCAATTTACAAATTCGAATGTACACACGTGTATAGGAAATATACAGTAAACAATACAATGTAGTCATATGTATCTGTTACTGCACGCATATGCTGCCATTCCTTAAATGCACTAATCATGTAAAATGTAAATATGCGGTGTTTTATTAATACAAAAGGAACCGAGCTCACTTGATTATTGCAATATGATCGGAGTCCTGAGAAAACACGGAAGTGAATCACGAAACCGACCCCGAGTTACGAACTGACAGTTTGTACACAGGACAGTGAACAGCAGCGCTGACTGATACATTGTGTCACAGCAAACGAACCGAACCGATTTCGTTTGACACAAACCGAACCTGAGGGGGTAACACGTTTGCCTGTATAGAGATAATATCTTTTGTATGATTTGTTACATAACTTCTGACATGTGTGTTAATAGTTAGCATTACATATGCCAACCTGTTGGTTCATCAATAACACTCAGAATTGCTGCGACTATATTATTTTCAACCTCCGCCATTTCTAACAACCCGGTGCTTTTCTCGTTACGGTCACAAGTTGTCGTTCAAAGGCGGCTTAACCTTGTCGTGTTGTGGTCGCAGAAATGCGCTCCTATTCTGATTGGTTGTGGTAGTCAGCTGACACACTGCGTAAACACGGAAAGACTTCACGCTGAATTTGCCGGCAATCATATTCTGGCTACATTCACACAGACACGTTGCAAATTGCCAGCAATTGTTTTGGTGGAGAATGGGGTTTGTGCTTATGTGGCGGTTATCCAGAGAAAAATGCTGACACTGAATTTGTGAAAAACAGTTTGAGTAAGTTATGGATCCCACATGGATCATATTCATAATTCTATAAAACAAAATTTAACTATCATTAAGAATAAGTTCTGACAAATTAGTTACAACCACTTTGCAATATATATATATATATATATATATATATATATATATATATATATATATATATATATATATATACACACACACATATACTTAGTGACTGTATTTTTCATACTGATATGCTAACACACATGGGTACACCTGACAGATTTAAGCACCACAATAATGGTAAATATCTGGGATACTTATTGTCAATGTAATTGGGACCATCAGGGAGAAGTCATACACATTTGTCATTTTTATAAACAAGCTGCTCAAAAAAAGAAAGGTAACTAGAAGTAATGACAACATCTAGAATATCTGGAAATTAACATTTTTTTAACAAATAGCCTACCATAATTTTAAGTGATGTAATTGTCAGAGTTGTAATGACTCGAGTTAGTGACTTGACTTGAGTCAGACTCATCACATTTTATGATGACTCAAGTCCACTAACTGATTTCAGAAGACTCGACTCGATTCCCTACAAGAAAAGACTTGACTTGAGTCAGTGCCCAAAATATGTGACTCGAGTCAAAATACAAAAGTCTCCATCTGACTCGAGTCATTGTCTTAATGATAAAAATAAATTTAAAAAAAACTGAAACACCAATTCTCCACACACACTCATCTTGTCCTATAAACAGAACATGCTTCTGCAGTGATCGGCAAGACCATTGCTAAGGAAACACTTTTCTAGCCTATAGCACAGCTCTATGAGCATAACATCAGCAAGCCGGTATCAAACTATGGTGGCGTATCGCTCACAATCTTCACTGATACTGTGAATTAATTGGCTAATTGGTTAGATTCTGCGCAGATTTGTGCAGATCTGCAAAAATAGGCAGTACCAGAAAACCACCTAAAATGTGAGTTGGGGAGAAGACATCAGTGAAAGGTAGTGTTAACTGTACATTCAACAATATGGAAAGCAGCATGTTTAAAATTATTCTGAATTACTCAGACTCGAAATGCATGCCCCCCCAGTTCTGAAACCAAACCTATGCCTATGAATTCTGATATACACAAACACACACACACATACTGACAGATACACACACATATTAACAGACATACACACTTTCTGATATACTCACACACATACTATACTGATACACATACAGACTTTCTGATAAACACTCATGTAAGAGAATTTGGAATGCTTGGTTTTTCAGTCAATCTAAATAAATAGTTGAACTGAAAACTCATAGGTCAGTTGGTTTCTCTTTTAAGATTCTTTTTAGAGAGAAGATGTGGTCAAGACACAGATGTGCAATAATCATTTATTTTGACAAAAATAGTAAACTAATATCATTCAATTATATTACTGAAAATAAGTAATATTAAGCTTCTGCTGGATTACAGTAAGAAACAGATAATACCCATTTTCTTCTTTTTCCTCACAGTACAGCTTATAGGCCAGTCTGGTCAGGCAGGAAGCCGTGTGTCTCTCTCTGTCTCTCCTCTCCAGCTCTGTCTTGTGTCTCGTTGCAGGATGAAGAAGTTAAGAGAACTCAAATTCTCTTTGTTTTCCCTTTTATAAGGTTTCCTTCCAACCAATAGCATTTTGCCACCACCATGACTTGGGTGCCTTATGCTAAAGTAATTTAGGAGTGGGGGTCATTTCGAATTTGGCTAGGAGCCAATCAGAGGACAGGTCCCTTTTGGTCCCTGGTCATAAAGATAGGGTTACCAGGGCTACCAGGGCTACCAGGGAACTTAGATAAAAGGGAGGAGGTCTGTTTCCTCTACCAAACCAGATGGTATAGAATTTCCCATAGAAAAATATATTCTAACAAATAATATCTTACAGTCCCCACCTTGGGAGGGAAAAACATTCAACAGATGTTTGACCTTTCAGTAAATAATAAAATAATATAAAAAGAATGCAGAACAAAAAAATAAAAATAAAAAAAAAAAAAAAACAGGAATTACAAAATACAAATAAAAATTCAGTCAATGCACCTATTATATGTAGTTGTGAGGTAGATTGGATTTACCAAGCTTATTATGTGAACACATTTTGTATGAGAGTTTTCGCTACAGTGGCAACTGTGGCACGTCTGCAAGGAAAAGCTTCAATCCACTTTGTGAATTTGTCAAGGATAACCAAAATATACTGGTAACCCTGTGATGTTTTGGCTAAAGGACTAATGAAATCAATTTGAATATGAGTCCAGGGACCTTCCAGCGGAGTTGATCGTCTGAGTTTGGATTTGTGTGTGAAATGTGCAGGATTCACCTGTAAGCAGACAAGACAGTGGTTACATGCAGTGTTCATGTCAGCTTTCATAGTCGGCCACCAGTAGTACTGTGTAATCTTCTCTAGTGTCTTTTCTACAGAAAAATGACCTCCTACTGGTGAGTTGTGAAATAGGTCAAAAATATCTGGAGCTAATTGTGAGGGAACACAGACTACAGGGTATTCAGATTGTGGAATGTTTACCATGAGGACCATGTCAGAATCACCCGCACCCACTACAGTAGTTTTGTGAGACCAAAACGTAGGTTGTGGAAGCGGTTTCTCCTGCAAATGCCAGTGAATATTAGTCTGGATGTCTGAATCTAATTTTTGAATCTCAAAAAGAGACTGTGAGTTAGCCAAGGCAGAGATATTTTCATTGGTAGGCAATGGGTCTGGCAAATGCCATGGACCACAGTGTCTAGCAGCAAATTTAGCACATCGATCAGCTTCATCATTTCTGATATGATGTTCACCTCTACGATCCTTTCTCACATGGGCCTTAACTTTCAAAACAGCAATTTCGCCTGGTCTCGACTGAATAGAAGACCAAATATGCTGTAGTAAGGTAGCATGTTTCAAGGGACGATCATCTGATGATCAGAAATTGTTTTTGGCATAGAGAGATAGCAAGGTACATGCAGTAACAACATAAGCACTATCTGTAAAATATCTGCAGAATCATCAGTTATCCTAAGGGCTTCTAGCAAAGCTGCCAATTCAGAATATTGTGACGATTGTCCTGGACAAGAAAATGTAACAGTGTACTCAGGGAACAATACTGCAAAACCTGCTAGCAATCTACCAGAATTCTTACAAATGTATGCTGATCCATCAATATACACATTCGGAACCTGTGAACGCGGCTCAAAAACAAAAGGATTAGGCAAAATATCAGTGTCAGGCAATGGACACTCATGTGGTTTACCCTGCATAAGCAACATTTGTGGAATCAATGTGGTTCGTTTACAGTCAAGATCTAAGTCACGTTGCAACATTAACAAAGTCTAATGCGAAAAGTCTCTGTGATTAAACTAACGTATCTGTGGGCTTCAATAACAAGTTCAGTGGAGTATGTGGTGTGTGTAGCACCACTTTGTTCAGTCCTGTAATATAAGTGAAATGTTTCACTGCCCAAAAAGTCGCTAACAAGTGTCTAGTGCACGTATCATACTGTCTCTCAACACCCTGAAGACACCATGAAGCGAAGGTTACTGGTTTCAGCACACCGTGGCATTCTTGACAAAGCACGGCAGTCAGTGCTTCTTCTGTAGTTGTAGCAAGCAGTAGATCATCGACGTATTGGACAAGGCACTCAGGTCTGGAAAAACCTTTTATAGCCTCAGCCATCCGCTTGTGAAAAATGGTTGGAGAATTATGCAAACCTTGCGGTAAGCGAGTCCATGTGTATTGCTGATTGTCAAAAGTGAAAGCAAATTTGTATTGGCAATTTTGAGCAAGTGGAACGCTCCAGAAACCATTGGAAATGTCCAGCACTGTGAAGACCTTACTGTCAGTTGGGACATGGGACAGTAGAGTGGCGTTGAGTCGCCTGTAGTCCACAGTCAGTCTCCAGGATCCATCTGGCTTACACAAAGGCCAAATAGGAGAGTTCGTTGTAGAAGTACAATGTCGTATGACTCCTTGCTGTAACAGAGAACTAATAACAGTTGCAACAGATTTGTGACTTTCAGTGGGGATCCCATATTGTTTTTGAAATTTATGAGGAGGACCATTGATATCTTCCTCCTGACCCACATTACCACAATCATGCTTATGCCTGGCAAACACATCAGAGTATTTTGCTATTATTTGCCTCAATGCATAATTTTCATTGAATGGAAGCGGTAATTCACCTGGTGACTTAATAGTACACACTGCATGTGAATCACTAACAGTGTAGACAACATTTCTGCCTCTGTTAAACCAAATCTGATTATTAGCGTAATCAAGTATTACACCTTCTCTTCTCAAGACATCCGAACCAATAATTGACTGACCCTCAGGTAAAGGCATTAATATAGGAGACCAAGTTGTTTGATAATCACCTATTTTCAAATTACATTTTATACCCTTTGTAGAACCGTCTCAGAAATAAGTGGAGAAGTCGCGGAGATAAAGCGAATATAACTTTAATCGAGCCACTCGGAAGCCCCACGTCAGGAATAATTCCTTCAGTGAGACTTAATGTTTACAAACATGAGTACAAATTTATAGGAAAAATGATGTAACATCTTATGGCTGTTCATCCAATCAGAAGATACAGGTCCGGGTCCGTTTACGATCTGTCCTCCCGTGAAGAGGTGATGGATACAAAAAGCAGATGTCTGTCTTTGATGTGCACCAGGAAGATGTGATCCCACGGTCGTCATTTACCTAGTGTCAATCGCCCATTAACAGAAACAATTCCTGCCTATCTTGAGAAACGATTAAGTCATAAAGAAATTCACAGCAGACATCTGTAGGCTATTTCAGCACTGTGTAATCTTTCATTACTGACAGGAGTTTCTAACAAACCAACCTTGTTGACCCTTTACTTGTCCTGCTAAATCTAAGCTGCTCAGTCTGTATACAAAACTACTTCTAATGCTAGTATTAATATAAAACATTATATAATTATCACAAAACACTTTCTTCAACATCCTATACAGAGTCTTCACCCTTCATAGCAGTAGTCATGTCTCCCTTAAACCCAGATACATTAGCTGCAATACCTGTAGATAATGTGTGTGTGTGGAGATTGAGCATGTAGGACAGATACAGAAGCACCAGTGTCTAAGAGCATGCATTGCTGTGGGCCTCCGTCAACAGCTGCTCTTAAGATTGGCCTATTCCATCTGTCCCGGTAGAGCTTCGTTTCTACCTTCAGGGAGGCCACGCACCCCTATGCGTGCTGTGCATGGGCTGCTTTCCCCATGAGATCAGTGCGCAGTTGTTGTACTTCCTGACGCAGGAGCTGTAGCTCTTTCTGCAGATACAGGGGAGGAGTTGAGTACTGAGGAGGAGTCAGTGCTGCCTTTGACTCATCATAGATGGGCGGGGTCATGTTAGGCACCACCCCTCGGGGTATCCCGGCCTGTCTGTTTGACTTGGGGTCAGTGTGAGTCTGATCTCCAGTGCGGTCACTTCTGCCCCTGTTACGCCTGTAACCAGAGTTTTCCCAGTGAGGATTATGAGGGGGGGGACAAGGCCAATATTCAGGTTCAGTGTTTAAGAAAACATGAGGCCCCTCGACCTGGAATACTTTTTCACGGGATTATTTTTCTGTTTTCCCCTTATTATCAATTTTAACACATTTCCAAGCTCCTTGTTTCACTAATTCCTGTGCTCTGCAAATTTTAGGAAACAAATTCTCCCAATCCTCGGTTGCATCAGCTGAGATGCCCAGGATTGCTTTCAAATCAGGGTGTAATCCATGTAAAAAGGATTTCTTAAACTGTTCATCATATATATCATCGTCAATTGTATCCAGAAACAAATAGAGAGCTTGTTTTCTCAGAGCATATGCCCTGACATGTTTGCCTTTTCTCTGTGTTGCAGAATAAAATGTACTTCCCCAATCTGGTGCATTCCAGCCACAAGCTTCACTTATTAATTCTAAGACCTCCATCCACGCAGTCGCTCTCCCCACTTCATCAACACTTAACAGGGATCTTAAAGTCGGAGAACATGCAGCTAAAAGTATTGTTTTCCAATGCAGGTCATTTAGTTGTGGGTGTAACTGAATGCAAGATACAAGTCGAATTATTAATTCCTCTAAATCTGTCTCTAGAGTAATTGGACCCAAATCATCTTTGAATGCTCTCAGTTCCAGAGCAGTCAGACGCTTAGTTGTCTGAGGCTCATTACTGACTTGAGGATCATCAGATCTGCCTGTACTTTCAGAATGACTTCGTCTTCTCGTACTTTCATGAATTGGATTCGGCTCTGTGTTGCTCGTCTTTAACATGCGCTTCACTGCAGCCCAAGTGCGAACCACACAGACGGGAGCGGATTCAGGACTGAATTCACAGTCCCATGTCTCTCTCTCTAGCTCTTCCCAATATTCATCATCATCAGAGTCCAGTTCAGGACAACACGGACCTCCGACAGCTGTAATGATAGCAGTTTTCATGCCTAGTTTGGTTTTTAAGCACATTACTAGCTGTTTACACGCAGTGTGATTACTTTGGGAAACTTTGGTTGCAGTGTGTCTGAGAGCTGCCTGGCAATCATTGAATTGTTGCTGTAAAGTGCGAATCTCTTTTCTCAGACTCTCATTGTCAGATCTGCGCTGTTCTTTATCGAAACACAGCATTATTGCTCACTGTCTGCATCTGAAGTTTCAACTATGCATTTTGTAAAAGCAGGGCAGATTTCTCATCGCTAACAAGTTTCAATTTAGTTTCTACCTCGGCAGAATGATCAGATAAGATCTTAACACACTGAGCTAACCCATACAGAGCAGCTAATTTCAGCTGTGACTTCTTCACTTTTTCGTTTGTTAACTCCGCTAAACAGGACTCTAAGATCTGTAATGAAGTGCTCACACACTTCTTTATCGCGTTTTTAATTCGGTCTTTATGGACACACCGGCTTGCCTTCTGACACAGATGATCCATGTTTGCCTCTGTTTACAGAAGGTAACTTTTCAATCACTCGCCCACACTGTATGTGGTTTTCCAGCTTGGAGTTGAAATTACTACACACTCCTAAGGTCAATGATCAGTTCATACAATCCTGGCTATGCTGACGACACCGTTACGCGAGGTTCGTCTTTCAGGCAAAGTCGGATATACAGCTCTATTCTGTCAATGCATGCACATTAATACTCCAGAGCAATCTGTGACTTGTAGCAAATATCCATCATCTCCCCGTACTGGCCACCACTATGTAAGAGAATTTGGAATGCTTGGTTTTTCAGTCAATCTAAATAAATAGTTGAACTGAAAACTCATAGGTCAATTGGTTTCTCTTTTAAGATTATTTTTAGAGGGAAGATGCGGTCAAGACACAGATGTGCAATAATCATTTATTTTGACAAAAATAGTAAACTAATATCATTCAATTATATTACTGAAAATAAGTAATATTAAGCTTCTGCTGGATTACAGTAAGAAACAGATAATACCCATTTTCTTCTTTTTCCTCACAGTACAGCTTATAGGCCAGTCTGGTCAGGCAGGAAGCGGTGTGTCTCTCTCTGTCTCTCTTCTCCAGCTCTGTCTTGTGTCTCGTTGCAGGATGAAGAAGTTAAGAGAACTCAAATTCTCTTTGTTTTCCCTTTTATAAGGTTTCCTTATAACCAATAGCATTTTGCCACCACCATGACTTGGGTGCCTTATGCTAAAGTAATTTAGGAGTGGGGGTCATTTCGAATTTGGCTAGGAGCCAATCAGAGGACAGGTCCCTTTTGGTCCCTGGTCATAAAGATAGGGTTACCAGGGCTACCAGGGCTACCAGGGAACTTAGATAAAAGGGAGGAGGTCTGTTTCCTCTACCAAACCAGATGGTATAGAATTTCCCATAGAAAAATATATTCTAACAAATAATATCTTACACTCACATACTTATATACATGTTAATGTCATGTTAATTACATGTGCATGTGTCACGGGTGGTAATGCTCTACAAAATAAAACCAATCGACCACGCCACCCCCAAGTTTACCCAGTAAAACCAATATTCCCCCCACAGGCAGACATGTAATTATAACACAGCACCGGAGGGAAACAGATACAATATACACTATTTGTACAACAAATTGGATGTATAAACTCAACCAGGGTAAAAACTATAATAGGCAGGCACAGTAAACTACTAAAAATACAGTTATTATTATTATTATTATTTTTTATTTCTTGGCAGACGCACTTATCCAGGGCGACTTACAACATAAGTGCAAACAAAGAGCAAAAATACAGAGAAGTACAAGGCATCAATCATTACAAATTAAACTTAGCTAAAACATAGCAATTCAAAATAATACATTTTACAAATTCCAATTTACAATTTACACAAGTAAAGTAAGAGACTTCCTACATCCTGGACAGTGAAAGCTAAGTGCTGTCAAGATGTAGGGTTACAGACGAGGGCTACGGGAAAGGGAGCAAGGAGGAAAACAATCAAGAACGCGAGGAGCATAATAAGCTGAAGTGCTATCTAGCAGGGATAGAGGACTAATATTACAGTTAAAAACTAATTAAGGTGCCTTAATAAGCATTGCTAAAAATATCCTAAAACTAATACAATTATTATTATAATTACAATTATTAATCTAGCTAACTATGCCACAAGGAGCTCCTACCTAATTATGACAAACAATAAAAAAAGGAGTAAAGAAAAAGGAAAACACTAGTCCAAACTCTCAGGAACCCAACTCCAAAATGCAGTTCTCAGGCGCCATCGCAAGCTATCGGTAATATCCCCAGTCTTTAAGATCTCAGTCCATTCACCACTGGACTCTGCTGTCTCATCTCTATTCTCTTCAGTGGCGACGTAGAAACCAGAGCAACGGATGGAAAGGCATCTGTACCGTAAGGTACACTTATAAATTTCAATTAAAGAAGAATTTATAGTATCACCTTATCACGAATCCTGGAATCTTGTAGAACTCAATTTCCGTAATAATTGGACACAGACAGCAATTCCAAAGATATAAATTGTCAAATGTATTGAAAACAAAGACTAAATGTAGCACTACACTAATTATACAAAAGGGAAAAACTAATTAAAATTCAACTCTAGATCAACAAATCAAAGACAAATCACTTCTGTGACCAAATCAAAGACCATGGGATCGCATATGATAACACACAAATCGTTAAACAAAAAAGGTTATAAACACATTGACTACAATACCAGTTAGTAAGACGAAGGTGAGTCTCTCATTAGTATTATTAGTCGGACATCAAATAACTACGCAGGTTAGTATTTATGTCAGGTAACTTCTCGTTATATATATATATCAGTCTCATTTACGTTTAGGTGCCGAGAAAGATCCTATCATTACTTGTTACCACAATTTCCATTAACTGATTATTATTCAATGATTAAGGATAGGCAGGGCCACCAATAATCTAATGTCTATTAACGTGTGTTAATTTCAGACAAACAGTTAAACAGGAATGAGAAGATATTTCTCGGCGTTGACAGGTTTTATTTCTAAATTTGTCAAACAAAACAGTTTAATGCAACACACATTTATATTTAAGCAAAACTAAATGATATTACACATTCTAGAGTCATGAATCACAGAATAACATTTCAAATTGATTTCTCAAATGTTATGAATGATAAACTCCAAACTGTTAAACTTATCTGAACTTCATCACAGAGAGGCCTCTCTGGCTTCGGGCTCAGATAACAACAAACGGCACGAGGTCCGTGTGGTTTGGAACAAAGGCAGTCCGGTTCGGCTTTTTCCAAGAACTTCCACTCAGTCGATGCACCTGGAAGTTGGCGTTTCGCGAAACAGAGTCTTTTCCAAACAGATTTTCCACTGGTTTTAAGTCTACAAGGGTTGTGCACAAAATCTTCTTTGCAAACAGGGTTTCCACTGTAGTTACTTGAAGACAAAGTCTTTGAGGAAAGGAGGGCCCTGTTCGTTTCCAAGGGTCAAGTTTCTTAAGAGTCAAATAGCTATTTAAATGACTGAACACTTTCGTATTGCAGTCGACTTAGTCAATTGTCCAGCTGTAAAACTCCACTGATCAGATGGGTACAGGCGGGCATGCACAGTTTCTAAACTTCTTTAACTGAATAAAGTTCTTTAAAGAATTCTTCGTATGGCTCAATCTCCTTCTCCCAGTTTAACTCTTCTGGTAAAGACTTGGTTGGTTTCTTGTTCCGGTTCTGGCAACAGAGCTACAGGTTGAGCTGTGGCAGCGAGTTACTTGTTCAGATGAGAGAGAGAGAGAGATGCCGTGTGCTACCCTTTATACGCCTGTCAGATCAATAGCTGATTGGTTCTTGAGTTTGTGAGATTGGATTTAGGTTTCAGCCCCCAGTGTCCTATTGGAGGAAGCTTGATTTATGACTGAGGCCAATCCATGCCATCTTTTGGAAATGCCGGTTGGCCCAGGTTCGCAGCTCTGTGTCGGGATTTCGGCTCTCATCCATTTCAAAGAGTTTTTATGACCTACAGGCCCCCTTCCCCAGACATCTCACAGCAGGGATTCCAAGCTATTTGGCCCATTCTCAGTGCCATCCTCCCAAGACTGCCATTTTGATGTAAACCAGTTCACACAATGATTAGACAAGGAAATCTGATAACTTTTGGGGGAGAGGTCTTCTTTAAATCATGGCTTCAGCTGAGAGCTAAAATGCTCTTATCAAAATACACCCCCCATAACGCTACATTAGTTTTTCAAATATTAATATAAAACATTATACCGGCTCTTCAAGAAGGTTAACCACCACTTCAAAAAAGAGAAAAAGATCACTCCCACTAGTAGAAAAACGTTGAAACGTAATCCATAGTTTTATTTGTTTAGAACTGGAATGGGAGGATCCATGGTCTCCTGCATTGCCGTGCGTAATCCAGTGAGTTTTCTTCACTTTGTGTACCACTATAATAGTGTATATTAATTCTTAACATAAGGCAGGACACAGATAAAAAACAGGATTTTAATTGCTGCAGCTATTCAAAGCTGATGCCAAACATTTTTCTCTCTTCCTTCCATTTTCTTATTTTGTCTAATTTTGTGCATGGGGAAACACTCCCCTTTTACTGGGAGCCTGCACTGAAAGACCGCTATAGGACATTGACTCTGTAGGTTAACATAGACCCACTGCTACCCACTTTAGTAATCATTGCAATGGAACATTCTATACATATCTACACAGATACACATTTTTCTTTTGTTCTGTGTTATACATTCATTCGTTTTTCAGTTTTATCAGGACACATTATTTCAATGTGACAGTGTCACTACATAAAAGTACAAAGTATCTACTATCTACTTAATCTATAGTCTATTTATCTCTGTCTATTCAAATATATATATGAATATTGGTATTAGACCGCTTTAGCTGAATTGCAATCACATACATATCTCATGTAACTATTCAATAATGAATCATTACTTTAATCTGTACATCATGTTTAGTACATTATTCAATTAATTCCCAGACACACAATCTGTTTCTTGCAGTTTCTTTCTCATACATGCCTAGTCACAGTATTTAATTACTTTTGAGTATTTTGTCATTTGTATTTTGCTGGACGGAAAATGATCAGATGTAATTTGTAACAAAATACTTTATCAAATATGACATTTTATTTTCAAATAAGACAAGAACTTTCATTACTAGGCTTAATAGGACTACTAAATATAGCCAATAACAGTTTTTGGCTAGATGCAAGTAAATCATGTGACACATCCTGTTGGGTTCCGCGCACTTGTAACTGTTCATTTTCCGCATGACTGACTGACCAGTACAAGAAAAACAGCTGTGTTGGTGCTTGATGTAATTTACCTTAAGGTAAAGTATGTTGTACAGTATACTATCATATATTGCTCAATGAATGTCATTAGGACAGAAGAATAGAGCAATTAGCAAATAATTGACTGTGCTCTAGAGCAGTGTTTCTCAACAGGTGTTCCGCGCAACAGTGGTGTCCTGTAGGGTGCAGGTGCCACTGCTCCATTCCATGTCAAAAGGCCTATTGAGTTGATGGCTTTTCATCCTCCTCCCTTTGCTTCAGAGTTGGCTTCACCTGCTCTGCCCTGTGCGGGCCCTCAGGTGCTATTTGGAATGCACTAAGGACATTCGGCACTCAGATCAACTGTTTGTGTCTTATGGGGTGCGGACACAGAGCCAGGCGCTTTCAAAGCAGCGCCTCTCGCATTGGATTGTGGACACCATTACCATGGCCTACAAGTTCACTTGGACCCCGGTGCCTGAACACCTGGTGGCCCACTCGAGACATTGCCACATCATGTGCCCTTTTTCAAGGCGCCCCCTTAGACATTTGTGTGGCTGCAGCTTGGCCCTCACCAAGTTGTCCGGTTCTACAGGTTGGACATGATGGGGCCGGTCCCTTCCATTGGGAACCTGGTGTTGGCTATAGTCCAGCCCCAGTAGCCTATGGGCTCTGGCTACTGCCTTTCCTCTCCCAGTCTGCCCCTGTTAAGTGCATCCTGATGGAGCTATTTGAACCATATCTTCCCTTCTAACGGACTCTGCCTTCCAGTCGAGCACCCACGCCAGCTGCTCCTGGACTTGCTGACGATGTGTTCCCAGGGTCTGTCACGTGGCCTACAGGTACATTGCCTTACAAGGCCAACCTGTATATAGTTTGTTCATTATGCATTGTGTTTCGGTGGTGCATGTGTCTGGCCTGTACCTCGTTCTGTACATATATATATAAATGTGTTAAACAGCAGGACTGTGGCTCCATTCTGACCTGTGTAGAATGGAGCTCACTGCCGCTGTTGCCAGCAGATGGCGCTCAAATTTCGCTGCCTCGCTGTGTACATAGTTCCTTGGTCAGCAAGTCTGTGGCCCACTCTGGCTGTGTGCCACAGAGCAAGAGTCTGCTGCTGCTGCCCTCAGTGGTAAGCAGGTGAGCAGGCTCTCATGTTCCGCTGTGTATATAGCTAATTTGTCAACACAGTAGAGCTAATGTTGCCCTGCGTTAGCCGGTCTAACCAGGAGGTGTCAACTACTCCTGTGTTCCATGGATGCTGCATGAGTTTGTTCCTGCGCCCCGTGGTGTATATAGTTAGTTTGTACGAAATCTACATTGTCAGCACAGTGGAGCTCTTCCACTCTACTATTCGGTTGAGTTGGATGCTCCTGTGATGTGCACAGGTGGCATGAATGTTTCTGCTGCCACGCGATATACACCGAGCAGCCATAACATTATGACCACCTGCCTAATATTGTGTAGGTCCCCCTTTTGACGTCAAAACAGCCCTGACCTGTCAAGGCATGGACTCCACTAGACCTCTGAAGGTGTGCTGTGGTATCTGGCACCAAGACGTTAGCAGCAGATCCTTTAAGACCAGGCCACCTTCTTCCATTGCTCCGTGGTCCAGTTCTGATGCTCACGTGCCCATTGTAGGCGCTTTCAGCAGTGGACAGGTGTCAGCATGGCCACCCTGACAGGTCTGCGGCTACGCAGCCCCATACGCAACAAATTGTGATGCACTGTTTGTTCTGACACCTTTCTATCAGAAGCAGCATTCACTTTTTCAGCAATTTGAGCTACAGTAGCTTGTCTGTTGGATCGGAGCACACAGGCCAGCCCACGTGCATCAATGAGCCTTGGCCACCCATGACCCTGTTGCCGGTTCACCGCTTTTCCTTCCTTGGACCACTTTTGATAGGTACTGACCACTGCAGACTGGGACCACCCCACAAGAGCTGCAGTTTTGGAGATGCTCTGACCCAGTCGTCTTGCATCACAATTTGGCCCTTGTCAAAGTCGCTCAGATCCTTATGCTTGCCCATTTTTCCTGCTTCTAACACATCAACTTTGAGGACTAAATGTTCACTTGCTGCCTAATATATCCCACCCACTGACAGGTGCCATTATAACGAGATTATCAGTGTTAATCACTTCACCTGTCAGTGGTCATAATGTTATGGCTGATCGGTGTAAATATATATATATATATTTATATAATGTATGTGTGTGTGCGTGTGCACGTGTTACTAATCACAAGCAATTCTGTCTATGGAAGGAAAACACAGTTCCAAACACCAAGGACTCCTCCAGAAATTAAAAAGCACACCCCACTGACACAGAGTTGCAGTTTTAATTCTCATATAATTGTATTCCTTTTAAAATACATGTGAACATTTTAATAGGTTCATCATTATTTCCCTCCGTTGTCACTTTACCTTCCAAATAAATCAATCATAGAGTACAAAGTTGAACACAATGGTCTATCACTGAAGATTCACAAACCATGTGTATCTGAGTATGAAAATGAAAAGATGTGTCCCGGCTGATCTGAAAAGCTCCTCTGGTTTGATGTGGCTTTCATGATTTTGAAGACTTGGATCAAGTCCCCACGTAGTCTCTTCTGTTCCAGGGTGAAAAGGTTCAGTTCCCTCAGTCTCTCAGTAGGACTTTCCCTTCAGACCTGGAATAAGTCTGCTTGTTCTCCTCTGAACTGCCTCTAGAGCAGTGATATCTTTCTTGAAGTGTGGTGCCCAGAACTGCACACAGTACTCCAGATGAGGTCTAACTAGCGCATTGTACAGTCTTAACATTACTTCCCTTGTTTTAAATTCTACACTTTTGACAATATACCCATTGCATTCTGTTTGCCTTTTTTATTGCTTCCCCACATTGCTTGGATGGAGAAAGTGAGGTGTCCACATAGACTCATAGGTCTTTCTCATGCATTACTTAATCTAGTTCTATTCCTCCCATAGTGTAATTATAGTGGACATTTTTGTTACCTGCATGTATCACCTTGCACTTGTCCACATTGAATTTCATTTGCCAGGTGTCGGCCCACAACTGAATATTATCTAAGTCCCTTTGAATAGCCTGTGCTGCCAAGATTGTATCTGTTGAGCCACCTATTTTAATATAATCTGCAAATTTGACAAGTTTGCTAACTATCCCAGAGTCCAGATCATTAATATAGATTAGAAAAAGCAAAGGCCCTAGTACTGATCCCTGTGGAACTCCACTAACAACCTTACTCCAGTCCAGTTAATGTTTTCTTATTTTTGTTAGAATTCTTACAGCAGCATTTTGGACTAACTGAAGTGCAGAAATAGGTCTGTTTGTGCTGCCTGACAGAATGGCATTACAGTAATCCAAACTAGATGTAATCAGATTTGTTATAGGGGCGAATTGACGTGGGGGGGCAATTATCGCAGGGACGAATTGTCGTGGGGACGAATTGTAGCCGGGGCAAATTGTCGGGGATGAATTGCCGTGAGACGAATTGTCATGGACCCTTGAGAGGCGGTCCTACCAATCTAATGAAAAGTAACATTGATATGTTTTGCACTTTCAGAGATGATTGCAAGGAGGTCATGATCATGTTCATGTGCGAGAAGCCCCATTCACATTTGCTTGATTTTATCGGTATGATATGTACACCCTTTATACAAGATTTTACTGGAACTGGTATTGCCTTGTGCCAATTATTCTTGTACTCGGCAAATCCACGCACTGTTCTCAGTTGTAAACTATGGCATAGAGCCTGGAATTCACGTTCTCTGTCTTGATAGTGTGATATTGTATTTACTCACAACCCCGAGAAACCAATTAATTACCATGAAATATGATTTTATCATGTGCAAGATTTCATTCAACACAATGATTATTTCAGAAATACACGCTTGTTTCAGCCGCCTGTATGTCTGCTATCCCCCATATACAGAAATGTTAATTTGTCATAAAATAGTATGCAAATAAATTGAACAGTACTCACAAAAATCTATTGTTGCATAATTACTTATAGTAAAGCTGAATTTTGTATTGTTTGTACTAAGGAACAGACGCAGTGTAACCTATTAAGCCTTTCAAAGCCAATGGTGTAAGACAGTTGCGTAGCCAGGAATTCATGGATGGGGGGCCATAATGAGAGTGAAACAGAATGAGTAATTCACGGCAGGAGGTGTGGAGTTCCTCCCCCAGAAAGTTTTGATAATTAAATAACTGAAATGCTGAATTCTGAGACATTTCAGAGTCAAAAACTTAGCTCAAAATTTCTATGAAATCCATGATTTTTTTAACATAATTTTCAACCACACATCACTATGGGACACCTCCAGTAAAAAATCACACATGAACCGATATTATACAGGCACTAGACGCAATTTCTGGTGCTTGTCAATCAAAAAGATCTGTTTCAGTGGAGCTCTGTAATTGAAACAGGTGAGGATGCATGATTTTGAATTTGTATGCCTGCTGGAAATATGCATCTTCTATAACACATCAACTTTGAGGACAAAATGTTCACTTGCTGCCTAATATATCCCACCCACTGACAGATGCCATGATAACGAAATTATCATTGTTATTCACTTCACCTGTCAGTGGTCATAATGTTATGGCTGATCGGTGTATGTACAGGTGTTGAAAGACCTGAGGTTTTGTCAGAAAGTTAAATACAGTAAATTACATTCAGCTTTGCATAAATATTCAAATATATATGAATATGTATATATTTATTTGAATGGAATATATAAAATATTGTGTTGTATAGTTTTGCCTCTCTCTCTCGCTCCCCTCCCCTGCAGCCACTTTTCTCTCTTTGTCTGGTTCCACGTGCAAAACACGTTGAACCACATTCTCCCCCACAGTCCTTTGTGCATCCCAGAATACTTTGTGGAGGAAACAGTGACGTCAATATCGCTGCTTGGTAACCCTACATTTCAAAGGAGGAAGAGGAAGTAGAGAAGCAAGGACTGAGCGAATCCACATGCACATCCAGGACACTGCCCTCTGCTGATTGGACATTATTCACCTTTTGTTTACAACTGTATAAAATACAAAACCCGGAAGAGAACTGTAAGAAAGCTGCTTGAGCACGAGACTGACTCGCATTTGCTCTGTTATTCAGGCTGGCCTGAATAAAGACTTCTTTTCCATTTGCAACACAACTCCTGCACTGCCGTTTTTGTCTTTTAAAAGGGTTTGTTCAGGTGCGCTAGCCCTAAAGTCTTTCTTCTTTCATAGTGGAGTGCAAATATGTTTTGAGTAGTTTTAGCGCAATGAACATAACTTGTAATATTTTTCAACATATCTACCTGATTGGCCTAGCAGGTATAACACAGTATAGGGGAGTTCTGAGTGCCTGAGGTGTGTGGTTTGAATCCTGTTCAGGGTGCACTGTTTGCACTTTTTTTTTTTCAAATGTGCCATGGTCCCAGAGGGGGGGGTGAAGGGTTAGGAACCGAAGGGTCGAGACCCGGTAAACAGTGCGATAGAGGAGATCCAGGACTCCAAGTCAAGAAGCAAGAAATCAAGGGGTTCAGGCAACCAGGCCAGAGTAGGATATCCAGGACTCTTAAGGGGTCCACCCTTTGCAAATCATCCTGGGGTCGGGTCGAGCATTCTACGTCATATTACTCTAATCCTGTCTCCTATAGGTGCTCAAGGCTGCCACTCCCGAAAACCACAGGTCTCTAGCTTTTCAATGAGCCTAGTTACGGCCATTTCCCTATAAGCAGTGCTGCGCTACCAGCCCTTTAAGAAACGCATATGTTTGTTATGGTGAGGAGAGAGGGGTGCCGCGCCCTTTTCCTTGTCCTGTTACCTGAATCCTGTCACTCATTTTCTTACAGGGAAGGGCTGTAGCTTTCCAATGATATCAAACATGCCCATATCCGAGCAGGCTAGGTTGTGCTGAGCTGTGTGCCAGGAAAACCATGCAGAATAGACGTTATTCACAGAGATAGCAGAAATATGGGATACAGCAAGAAAACCAAATACAAAGTAGAAAAATTGAATCATATAAAAAAATAAAACACCTTACCCTTCGAAAAAAATCACAGATGCTGAGTCTGTTTACAGCACTATGATAGCCACTGACAGTATATTCTGTAAAAGAATAAAACGCCATGGCAGCCTTGTGGCTGGGATGAGTTACTGCAACAACAGTAAAGAATAGCATTTGTCTATGTAATGCCTAAAGTGACAATATTCAAAAGCCAGATGTTTGGAATTCTTTTTCCCTGTTTAGTATTCTTTTTTATTTGTATGTAGTTATTCCGGCTGTTGGTAGTCTAATATAAATGACTGTAATTTCTGTTCTGGAGGTCAGATATGAGTTCTTCTTAATTACACAGGTTCATAAGACTTTGAAGTTTCGCTGTCCAGTGTCAAAAGTCTGCCTGGAGCAATAATAAAGTGTTATATTGACCATAAATTCAATTCAATTTTTTGATTTGTTTTGTTTTTCTTCACTTTTTTGATTTCTTTATTAACTCTGGTGGGGAAAATAATTATTTACGTTATTTTCTGAATCTCCAGTTTGTGGGAGGGGGGGGGACCCCAGAGGGTAACAAGGAAGCAGACAAAGGTCGAAAAACACTACATGTATAAGGCTCAGAAATGTGACTTGAAAGCTAACAAGATTCCACACTGGACTGTGGGAAAAAGGGGTATAAATACTAGTAACTAATGAACCAAGGAAATGAGAGGCAGGTGAGTAATTGGATAAATAATGCAATAATGAGGTGAAGGTAAATAGTGCTGTGGAGAAAATAGCAAAAATTGGAAGACAGTGACATCTGGAGATGAAGTTGGGGAAAGTCAAGGTCGAGTCAAGGTTTTGGAAATATTTAAGCCCTATATTGACACAGTGTGGGGAGTAGTACACAATGGGAAATAAATCAGGACAGGTTGCCCTTTTTGGATAAATTATCAAATATACACTCACCTAAAGGATTATTAGGAACACCTGTTCAATTTCTCATTAATGCAATTATCTAACCAACCAATCACATGGCAGTTGCTTCAATGCATTTAGGGGTGTGGTCCTGGTCAAGACAATCTCCTGAACTCCAAACTGAATGTCTGAATGGGAAAGAAAGGTGATTTAAGCAATTTTGAGCGTGGCATGGTTGTTGGTGCCAGACGGGCCGGTCTGAGTATTTCACAATCTGCTCAGTTACTGGGATTTTCACGCACAACCATTTCTATGGTTTACAAAGAATGGTGTGAAAAGGGAAAAACATCCAGTATGCGGCAGTCCTGTGGGCGAAAATGCCTTGTTGATGCTAGAGGTCAGAGGAGAATGGGCCGACTGATTCAAGCTGATGGAAGAGCAACTTTGACTGAAATAACCACTCGTTACAACCGAGGTATGCAGCAAAGCATTTGTGAACACGTACAACCTTGAGGCGAATGGGCTACAACAGCAGAAGACCCCACCGGGTACCACTCATCTCCACTACAAATAGGAAAAAGAGGCTACAATTTGCACAAGCTCACCAAAATTGGACAGTTGAAGACTGGAAAAATGTTGCCTGGTCTGATGAGTCTCGATTTCTGTTGAGACATTCAGATGGTAGAGTCAGAATTTGGCGTAAACAGAATGAGAACATGGATCCATCATGCCTTGTTACCACTGTGCAGGCTGGTGGTGGTGGTGTAATGGTGTGGGGGATGTTTTCTTGGCACACTTTAGGCCCCTTAGTGCCAATTGGGCATCGTTTAAATGCCACGGCCTACCTGAGCATTGTTTCTGACCATGTCCATCCCTTTATGACCACCATGTACCCATCCTCTGATGGCTACTTCCAGCAGGATAATGCACCATGTCACAAAGGTCAAATCATTTCAAATTGGTTTCTTGAACATGACAATGAGTTCACTGTACTAAACTGGCCCCCACAGTCACCAGATCTCAACCCAATAGAGCATCTTTGGGATGTGGTGGAACGGGAGCTTCGTGCCCTGGATGTGCATCCCACAAATCTCCATCAACTGCAAGATGCTATCCTATCAATAGGGGCCAACATTTCTAAAGAATGCTTTCAGCACCTTGTTGAATCAATGCCACGTAGAATTAAGGCAGTTCTGAAGGCGAAAGGGGGTCAAACACAGTATTAGTATGGTGTTCCTAATAATCCTTTAGGTGAGTGTATATCATAAAGATTTACTGATAATTTATAAATGCAATTATTAATGGTTCCTACCTCTTTTATAAACTATTTACCAATCATGTATTAATGACAATGTAATAAAAAATGTTACTATAATAGTTACAATATATCATACTTTCTGGGGTCTACCATACTTACTGTAATCTCTTCAGTTGTTATTGTAAGCTTGCATAACCTGGGAATAATACAATATTGTCCAAAGCTTCTGATTTATTTTTCAACCCAGTTGTTAAGAGGTAACAACAAAATGATGAATACTCTTACATAGTACATGCATCTAGGCTCATTATCATACACTGCATAATGTGAAATCATACAAATAAAATAAAAATCAAGTGTTGATAAATCACAAGATAAAAAGCAACATTTCAATGACATCCTATGAATTATATTACTACTACTACTACTACTACTACTACTACTACTACTAATAATAATAATAATAATAATAATAATAATTATTATTATTATTATTATATTAATAATAATACATTAATAATCAGCATGTATGTTAATAATAATTAGCTGAAGACAACATTTCACTCTTATCATAAGGTCACAAAACAGAGCTGATAATACTTTTGACAGACACATCTGTGTGCATGTGGGGATATCATCGCTAGCTACTCTTTCCATCCACACTGCTGTGTTGGTTTTCTTGTACTGTCTGAGAAGACAATTCCCAGTGGAATGACCACTGGTGCTCTGGACGTATGTAATGACAGTGTGAACAAAGTGTTATTCATCAGGACACCTGTGGCAAGATTTGTGTTGGACATTTTTCCTAATCAGATCAGCCCCAGTTGTTTTTTTGTTTGTTTTGTTTTTCATGGAGTTAAATATATAAGGCACATACATGAACACTGTTTCAGTTGTCTCACAGATCCCCCAGTGACAAAGGACTCTCAGGTAACAGACATGTACGGTGTATTTCATTTCTATCTGTCTTTCTCTGTCTCCCTGTTGCTGTCAATCTGTGGGAAAATAACAAGCAAACATCTATAGACTGTAAAGAAAGAAGGGAAGCTCTTGTTATTTCATTTCAGGAGATATTTTAAGTTAATTAAAACTGGCATTTTCACTTAATTAAACTACATGATAATGTCTGTGTTTCTCTGCCTTTCTACATTTCACTGCCTGTGTATTGATGTTATTGTACACGGTTGGTTGAATTCTCGTGCACACATATAATCACACATTTAAAAGTTCAAGATATACAATTTTATATTTTAATAGCTTTAGTTTATGCTCCTAGATTCTGATCCTGACATATATGCAGTGTTTGTCTCTGGCAGGTTCTGTTATACACCCTGTAGAAGATCTGTTGTACAAGATCAGTGTCCTAATTCAGTCTTTGGACAGGTGGTGTTACAATGAAGAAAAGTGCTTCCAGTGCAGGCATCTCACCTGCTTCAGGTAATTCAAAGATACGTTTTCACACAGATGTACTTTGATTTTAAATATAGTTAAAATTGGCAACAGACATGCAAGGAATCAGAGCAACAGTTTCAAATTGAATCAAAAGTTTATTCAGATGTATACACATTCATTTAAACAGTTGAGTTTATATTATTATCGAGATTATTATTATTGTTATGATCTATATATACATATATATATATATATATATATATATATATATATATATACATACATGTATGTACAGTATGAATGTATGTGTGTGTATATAAATATGTAATTGTATGTTATTATCTACCATAATGCATAAAATATAATGTAGGCAACTTATACACAACCAAGGCATACAGTTATAATAATTGTCCTTGTCGCTCAGAAGACAACTGATTCAAAATTGAAGAACATGGAGAACTCAACAAACATCACATCATTCATACTGGCTGCATTTGGTGAAATGGGACAGATTAGATATTTCTACTTTAGCGTTATACTAATGTTGTATTTGGCAATAATTTTTACAAATTCATTTCTGATTGGAGTTATCTTTGCAGAGAGGAACCTGCATGAACCTATGTATTTCTTTCTGTGCAATCTTGCAATTAATGAAGTGTATGGGAGTACTGGCTTGTTCCCTTCCCTTTTAGCCAATATTTTATCAAGCATGCATGATATTTCACGTGATTATTGTATTGTGCAGATTTTTTGCTTACATACATATGGAACTATTGAGTTTTCCACTTTAGCTGTAATGGCATATGACAGATATGTGTCCATCTGTTGCCCTTTGCAGTACAATGCCATCATGACTCCTAGCAAAGTGTGTGCATTTATTGCATTGACCTGGTTGTATTCTGTAAGTAGAATTATCCTGACTCTCATCTTAACTTTGGCGCTACCATTATGTGGGAATATCATTGAGAAAGTTTATTGTGACAATTACTCACTGGTCAGGCTTGCCTGCATTGATACAACCATTAATAACATTTACGGGATGATTGGTGTGGTGTTGTCTATAATCATCCCATTACTCCTGATTTTGTATTCATATGCCAAAGTCCTTAGAATTTGTTTAAAGGCTTCCAAAGAGTCCCAGTTCAAAGCCTTAAACACCTGCACCCCCCATTTGGTGTCACTAGTTAACTTCTCAGTTGGCTGTTTCTTTGAAATAGTACAAAGCAGATTTAATATGAAACATGTTCCTTATGCAGCACGTATTATAATATCAGTGTACTTTTTAATATTTCCACCTCTTCTCAATCCAATTATTTACGGGGTAAGGATAACACAAATAAGACTGACATTTAAAAAAATGTTATGCATCACAAGATTATTTCCAGAGTTAGACAGCACTGAGTGTCACCGTTCATGAGAACTTGATGTCCAGATTGTAAGTCAGTAACTATCACTCATCGCAAAGCAAAGAAACCAGATCAGTTTGCTTATCCTTATGTTATGTAAAAATAATTAAATGCATTTAAAAATTTATATCTATCTATATATACATATACATTTTTTATTTTCTTTTCTTCAGTTATTCCAATGTTCTCTCTTAAAAATAAAGAGTAATCTTCTACCAACTAGAAATTAATGAAGAAGTATGGTGCTCTATTGTACTGTTTTGTGCTTACAAACACTTGCATTTTACCATCAATAAATCATCTTTAATTTTATGTTGGAATCTGTTTACAGTTTGCCTTTAGACAACTTTAGAAGAGCCTGCTTTTAGAAATGATGTGAAACTATTTATTTGTGTTATAGTCCAGTTCAGTTCAATCCTGTATTTCAGCTTTCAAAGTGTACTGATTCCAAAGTCTCGCTAAGAGGCTTGGGCCTTTTATATTGCTGTAAGGTCGCTGCACTGAGGTGCAGGAGAACGGGATTAATACAATATTGTATCGCCCTCTGCTGGTGTGATCCAGCACTGAGGGCTGGAGCCCAGCAGCAGTGGAGTGCATGGGCTCATGGGAGTGGCCCCTGCTGATTTGGGTGGACTGTGCAGCCAGGGCAGCAGTCAGCGCTGCCTGTAAATAGTTGTTTAAGGGACTATTGTATGTGGACTTGCCATTCAGACAATTCTCTATCCACCATGTGTGTCTGTGTTTGTCCACACTGGCTGTGCGGTGAGTCACTATCACAGCCCTCCTTCCCTTTCCGCTGTGTGTGTCTGTGCCTAGCCTATAGCTCTCGTAAGAGCTGCTAGTGCTGTCTGGCAATGATTCTTCTGTTACTCCAAACTCTTAATTAAAAACAAAATGCCTGATTTAACATTTGGAAAAAAATAATATAAGATTTAGCTCACGCCTCAGATAATAATACTATATGGAGTTTGTAATCACAATAATTTTAATTAAATGAGCATCTAACTGATGTCCTTTCTTTTGCTTGTGGAATATGCTTTGCCCCTCTGGGCTTTATTATACTACATAAGTGAGCTTGTGTTGAGAAAGCTTCATGCTCCTTGTTAGTGTCAGAGCTGGGACCAAGGAAGACAGGAGATAGTAGGATCCAGTTGCGGTGTCAGGAGTATCAAGAGGGAATGGCCAAATAATAGTCGGGGTCACGGAAGGTAGGTCGATCGATCAGGCAAACAATGATAATCGGGACAATCCAGAGACATTAAACAGGTAGACGGCAAAGGTCGCTACACGGGTAGATGGAAAAGTAATTCTCAGGCTCAGAAATGCTGCAGTAAAAGCAAGACAAGACTTCACGAGTAGTGAGGGGAACAAAGGAGCATATATATGTGGTTTAATTGGCAGGTGGAAAGGAAACAGGTGGAGATGATTAACGAGGACAGCTGGGATGATAATTAAATAATGGATTCTATCAAGGTCCTGGAACAGAGTCTGGGGAAAGTGTGGCTTGGGAGACCTCTAGCGGTGAAACCGGGAACAGTCAGGGGGTAGGAGTTACCTTAAGTTCACACTGCCCACTCACTCAACTCGCAAGTCGCTCAGTCGCTGGCGTGCTGGCGCTGAGCCCTGCATTGTGTGCACACTGTGTCTTATTTTTAAACTAGCGAGTAGAAAAGAGAAGGCACTTCAATATGCAGAGCACATCTGCCTCCCATTGGTTGTCGCCGAACTCCGTCACTGCGCGCTCGCTGTTAATTTGCATAAAGTTGAACATTGCTCAACTCTCCACTGTCGCTGTCGCCGGGAGTTGCCGGCTCTCATTGGAAATGAATGGGAGCGAGTCGCTCTGTCGCGCTAGCGAGCGGGCAGTGTGAACGCACCTTTACAGTTAGGTCTTCAGTGGGAATATATTTTCAGGTTCTAATGAAACGAAAAACAACAACCTCCCCCCCACTGAGAAGTATTTAGGTCCAACCAATGACCTTTTCTTTCAGAGTGCATTTTACATAAAATACATTCAATTTCTTCCACAGGACTTCCAGGTCATTTAAACAGGGCTTAGTTTCTTTGTTTTACTATTTCCCATTCTCTACTTCTACCTCACTCACATTAATGCTGTGTGTGGTTACAATACTGTATTTGTTGGTAGGGGACCCAAGGAGGCCCAAGGCCTGAGTTTTTAGTCTTCATTGCCTCTTTAATTCTGTCTTTATATTTGCTTATTAACCATAGCATAGTTTACTCACATTTGACTGGTGCTAGATGATGGTTTCTGTTTTTAGAACAGTAGTATTTCTTGCTGTAGTACAAACATGCATGTTAAAAATATTTAGAAACAGGGAAGCTTTTACAAAGATGACAGCAAAGACATTACTAAAATATGTAAATAATGCATAAGTAACTATTTTTTGTTTCATACTCTGTACAGTTAATGTAAGAAGTATGCACAACTTATGGACAAAAGTTATCTTTCGAGTTAGAAGCACTGCCCAAGGGGGAGGGGTTTTCAGTGCAAATCGCTGGAATGTATCTATCAATTGTCTATCAAAGCTGCCATTGGCCCTTGTGCCCGTCACTCAAACAGGACCCTTCCATTTCCTGTTTGTATAAAACACTGCACAAAGACTTCTTCTTTTTGCCCTTCGCCTTGGTTCGTCAAGACAAGTGAGAGCTTCTGTGTTTGTGAATAAAAAACAGAAATTGCATTTTTCGGCTGGCTGGTAGTACAAATAGTACCATCCACCCACCGATTCACCACAGTTGTGTGTTGTTGTGCTATTTTAATTTCATTTAAATTCGCCACGCTGTTTTGTTCCATCCGCGTTGCGGAAGTCCATCGGCCCCTCGGTTCATCTCAGCTTTCACACGACTACTAGTTGTTTTTTATTAATATTATTATTATTATTATTATTATTATTATTATTATTATTATTATTATTATTATTATTATTATTATTATTCAGGCTAATTCGCTGTGTTGTTTTTTGTCCACAGGACTTTTTCCTCCACTGCGAGAGCGGCAGTAATAGCCGAGGCTGGCTGCCCGGCCTAAGCCTCAGTCTGTCGTAAGAGACCTCTGTGCTGGAAGAAAGATTTGGAGCCGCTAGTTCTAATCAGAATGTATTATGTGCATGCGAAAAAACAACAGAACACAGCAACAGATTAAACAAGTATAATGCTGTTTTTCCAAACTTTTCAATGAAGTACAAAGCTTATATATCCATTCTGGGACATACCCTCAAGGGGTTTGACATTTTACAAACAGTGACTGATTGGTCATCGAATTAATTATGATAGTAATTTAATTGGCATTTTAATATAAGCCTACCCATCTCATCAATATTAATACAATTATTACTCATTAATAATTATTATCCTCTATATTGCCATTTGGAAGGTCATTTGCAGATAACAAAGATAGGTTTGAAACAATTACAAACAACTTTAATAAGAAACAAGTAGAGAATGTAAGTTGCTGATAAACTAAAAGGAATAACTGAGAAGTTAGAAAATAACAGGTTCTCATAATTAATTGGAAAGAATGCAGGCAAATTAATAGTTACTTGCTAGAAACTTCCAGGGTCACAGCACACAAAGCACAGAAGCACAAAATGATTTGCCTCCACACCTCAACTGCGAGAGGGGCTCCTCCGCTGGCTTGCGAACGCACTACAGGCCACATCTGCGGCTGTAGGAGGTCTCGCCCTTCCAGTTTACTGGATTGAGCTCTGCTGTGCTGACTTCTCCATGTAGTGGTTCTGGTGTGTTAAGCCCTGCTTCAGCTGGTGGTTTTATTACCGCGGGCCCTCCGGATTCTGAACAGCACGGCACCCAGTGTTCCTGGTACCCCCCTCCAGCACACGTGGTGCGACTAGGCCTGTACGGCCCGCACAGGATTTGCAGTGCTTTGTTCGGTGCACTTCGGTGGTGCTTGGTGTTACTCCTCGGGACCTCCTGTGTTGTTGCCGCAAAAGAAAAGGCACAACTAAGTTGTAGTGTTCCCTGGTTTTTCAGCCCAGTGCAATAGCGTGTGGTCAGCATGTAGTGCCCCTCCCCCACTGTGTTGTGTTGCGTTGCCAGTGGAGACACACTTACAGCAGAAAACCCCGCTAGGCACTCCACTCTTGCGAGAGCGCCTCGGCTGCTGGTGTGCCTTTGGTACCTGCGCTGACTGGAGCACTCTCTGCCCGTGCATTAATGCGGCACTGATGGGATGGAGAGACCCTGTTCTTCCTCCTCCCGCCTCTGCCGCAGTACCGTTTGTGGCCTCCGCACGTTACCCGCTTGGAGCAGTGACGTGGTCTGCCCCTCCTGACCGGGAACCTGACCAGGGGGGCAAAGCAACTGTGGGCCATGCTCGGGGTCCCAGTCACGACCTGGACGCCGACATCGCCGTGTAGTCAGGCTGTCCTCTTCTCCAAGTGGGGGCGGGGCTTCAGGGATCCTTTCTTCCACCTGGGCCTCGTGTAAAATCACATCTGCTAATCTAAAAAGCATATATCAAATACATACAGGTTACATAAGATACAAGATACCTTAGTCACACAAGGCACAATTAAAGCTACCTTAACACCAACATAATTTAATTTTAAGTTGTAATACTTTTCAATAGTACAGTATTTCAAAGTTATATTACAATAACTGTTAACATTCATTAGGTGACCCCAATTTAATTGTAAATGGGGGTGGGGGGGATAAGAGTAAAGGTCTGAACTCTCAAAAACTGTTTCCTTTTAAAATTGTGATTCATTCTTCAAAAAAACTGTTTATCCTTTTAAAAACAAGTTTGTTGAGTGATATAAGTCATATCTAATAGTAGTTCTAAACTAAGCATATTACATATGAGCTCATTACATATTGTAAATGTTACTTATGTTTGAATAAGTGTTGAAAATAAACAAACATGTTGTGTATGAATCTTGATATCTTTTCTATGGAGGAAAAATTCCAGGAATTATATTTATATGAAGTGTCAGTGTAGCATTCTATTTTCTGGTTACAGTGTGTGGTATGTAAACCTTTGACCACAACTATATTTATAAATGTTGTGTGTATATTTTAATGTTTTCATGTTTTTCTTCATTGGTTCATGGATATGAAAATATGTAGATTTGTATTGAACATTCACGAAATGAAGGGGTATATTTCCATTATAAAAAACAGTACATGTAAAGTATAAAAAGTATGCATGTATTTAACTTATAAAAAATATATTTAAACTATAAGAAACATATTTAAAGTATAAAAAAGAGAATATTTAACTTAAATAAAATAAAAAATCATATTTTAGGTATAAAACAATCATTACAAATATATAAAAAAATAAAATATAAAAAACATCTTGACTAACTTATGAAATCATATTCAAAGTATAAGAAACACATATTTAAAGTTTAAAATAGGCATATTTAAAGTATTAAAAAGCATATTTAAAGTATAGAAAATAATTAAAAATATTTTAAAAACTACAATTATATACAAAAAGCATATTTAAATGATTAAAAAAGCATATTTAAACTATAAAAACACATATTTGCAGTACAAATAACATATATGGGGAGAAATGCATGTTACATATACAAACACATAAAAGTCTTATATTGTACATACTACAAAAAGGGGCCAATTTTGTGCCAAAACCACATATGGTTTATATATGAACATATATAAATATACATACAAAAGCAACATACAAAAATAACAGGCATATAAGTTGAATATATATTGCTTTTAATATATGGAAAATATATGTTCCTTCCGTATGGGGCTTCCATGTCAGGGCCCTAGAGGCTGGGCATGTTAAATAAATAAATTTATCCTCTGTGCATCAAGACTGGGTTCTTCAGTTCCTATGGTTCTCCATTCGGGATCAGTCAGGGACCCTGGGGATTGATGCACTAGCCCACTCCTCTATGCATTCCCACCGTTCCCTCTACTCCCAGTGGTTCTGGAGAACATCAGGCTGGAACGAGTGACAGTTCTGCTGGTAGCGCCTCGCTGGCCCTGCAGACTGTGCTTCCCCTGCGGGCAGACTTGCTGTCTCAGGTGCAGGGCACACTGTGACATCCCAGCCACGGCCTGCTCCAGCTCTGGGCCTGGCCCCTGAGTGGGATCGCCTGATGGCTTGGGGTCTGTCAGATGTGGTAGTGACTATTATTCAGTTGGCGAGAGCTCCCTCTATGAGGTCGCAGTGCTCCTACCACTGGCAGACTTTTCAAACTTGGTGTCAGGAGAAGCCTCATGACCCAGTTAATTACCATATAGGTGTCATTCTGCAATTCCTGCAGGAGCTGTTGCACCAGGGCAAGTCCCCATCCACACTCAAGGTTTGTTTGGCCATCATCTCCTCATGTCATGTCAGGATTGATGGCGAGCCTCAGGGCTCTCATTTTTTGGCGGCGCAGTTTCTGAAAGGTGTGCACAGGATGAGGCCTACCCGCACTCCTTCTCTGGCGCCTTCATGTAGTGCTGGACGCACTTTCCAAGACCCTGTTTGTGCCCTTGCAGTCAGTTGACCTCAGATTAGCTTCACCAAAGATGGCATTTTTGTTGGCAATCACATTGGCAAAATGCGTGAGCGAGTTACACGCCCTGTCCATTCACCCTGCATGTGTCCGTTTTGCAGGAGATGGTTCCAGGGTTATGCTTCGTCCTAATCCTGCATTCATCCCGAATGTGCTGTCTCCTTTCCATATAAACAGGCCTATTGAGTTTATGGCTTTCCATCTTCCTCCCTTCTCTCTGAAGGAGGAGAGTAGGCTACACCTGTTGTGCCCGGTGCGGGCTCTCAGGTGCTATTTGGAGAGCACTAAAGACATTCAGCGCTGGGACCAATTGTTTGTGTCCTACAGAGCACAGATGGAGGCCTGATGCTTTCAAAGCAGCACCTCTCGCACTGGATTGTGGACACCATTACCATAGCCTACGAGTCGTCT
The DNA here is from genome assembly GCF_036373705.1 of Amia ocellicauda. Classification (NCBI taxonomy): domain Eukaryota; kingdom Metazoa; phylum Chordata; class Actinopteri; order Amiiformes; family Amiidae; genus Amia; species Amia ocellicauda. The sequence continues at coordinate 32,775,791 of NC_089852.1, forward strand.
GGAGCCCTGGTGACTGAACACCTGGTGGCCCACTTGACTCAAGGTGTAGCCACGTTGTGGGCCCTTTTTCAAGGCGCCCCACTGTCAGACATCTGTGTGGCTGCGAGTTGGGTCTCGCCACACACCTTTATTTGGTTCTACAGACTGGACGTGACGGGCCCAGTTCCTTCTATTGGGAATCTGTTGGCTTCAGTTGAGCCTCAGTAGCCTATCAGGCACTGGCTCCTGGCTTTTCTATCCCTGTCTGCCTCTGTTGAGCGTGCTTGGGAAAAGCAACACAGAACCGCTATCCCTTCCTACCAGACTGTGACTTGTATATAGTTAATTCTGTAGGTGGGAGTGCATGTGTTTTTCACACCTGTACCCCATCATTGAACATATTTCCTTTGTCAGCAGGCCTGTGGCCCCACCCTAGCTATATTGCTGAGGGCCGCTGCTGCTGTATTCAGCTTTGAGTTTACTCTTGTGCACCACTGTGTATATAGTTAATTTATTGACATCAGTAGAGCATCTGTTACCACTAGCTGCTGGTCAGCAGTGTGTAACTTGCTCCTGTGTCCTGCGTGTGGTGCATGAGCTGGCTCCTGCACCTTGCAGCGTATATAGTTAATTGGAATAAACAGTGGAGCTTGTCCGCTCCTTATTAAGTTGAGTGTGGACAACTGCTCCTGTTTTTAGCGAGGGCATGTACATATTTCCTTTGCCAGCAGTCTGTGGCCCCGCCCTAGATATGCTAAATGTACTTCAGTTGGCTCTTGTTGCCCAGCTGTGTATATAGTTCCATTATTTAATTGAATTATCCAGCAGTGACAATCCAGTCTGGTTAGCCCGCTGTATGTTGAGCACAGAGTGTGAGACTGCACCCTGTTTTTATATGGTGTGGTCTTGGTATTGTCCCCACTCCTAGCCCAGCTAGTACAGCAGGAGGCTGCTATTACTAGGCTTTGCGGTAGGCACAAGGTTCTTGTTTCCCCATGGATACACCATTCCTTATTTCCCCCCGAGGCCCCGAGGGGTACCTGTGGCTTTTATCATAGAGTTGGTACGGCTCCTAGTAGGTACCCTGCCTAGTAGGTACCCTGTAACTGCCCAAGGGTTGAAAGGTCATGTGGGAGTTCTAGCTCCCGGCAAAAAGAGGAAATCTTTGTGCAGACGTCACCTTTTATACAAACAGGAAGTGGAAGGGTATACGTACATGTGCAACACAACCTCGTTTTGCTTTTCTTTATGGATGAATATTGAATACATTTTATAGATCAATAATATGCAAGCCAAATATGTATGTTATATATTTATAAGACTTACAAATGCCAATGTTGTCAAAATTTACATTAACAATATGGAGACATATTATAAGCACATTCATTTGAGACAATTTCCTTGATCAAATCAGCCCCAGTTGATTTTTTGTTTTCTTTTGTTTTTTCATGGATGTAAGTATATAAGGTCCACACAAATGAACACTGTTTCAGTTGTCTCACAGACCCCCCAGTGACAAAGGACTCTCAGGTAACAGACATGTACTGTGTATTTAATTTCGGTGTGTGTTTCCCTGTCTCCTTCTTGGTGTCACTCTGTGTGAACATAACAAGCAAACATCTAGTCACTGTAAAGAAAGGATAGATGCTCTAGTGATTTTGTTTCAGGAGATGTTTTGTTAATTAAAACTGGTATTTTCACTTAATTAACTACAGCAGGATAATGTATGTGTTACACTGTCTTTGTACATTTCAGTGCTTTTGTATTTATGTTATTGTACACTGTTGATTGAATTCTCGTGCACACACGATTAGTTAACATAAGTTCTATATATACAGTATTACATTTCCAATATATTTAGATTATGCTCCTAGATTCTGATTCTAGTTTCCTCACATACTTGCAGGGTTTTTCTCTGGCGGGTCCCCTGTTATACAAATGTACAGGAATATTAGTGTCCTAGTATTCATTATTCATTGATTGAGTCTTTGGACAGGTGTGGTTACATTGAAGAAAAGAGCTTCCAGTGCAGGTGTCTCAGCTGCTTCAGGTAATTCAAATATCTGTTTTAATATTCATCATCAACAATAATTTGATTTGATTTTAAATATAGCCACAGACCTACAAGAAATCAAAGCAACACAAGCAGGCTGACTTAAATCAGATGCATACACATACGTTTAGAAAGTTTAGTTTTTATTATGATGATTATTATTATGATTTCATATACACCGATCAGCCATAACATTATGACCACCTGCCTAATATTGTGTAGGTCCCCCTTTTGCCTCCAAAACAGCCCTGACCCATCGAGGCATGGACTCCACTAGACCTCTGAAGGTGTGCTGTGGTATCTGGCACCAAGACATTAGCAGCAGATCCTTTAACTCCTGTAAGTTGCGAGGTGGTGCCTCCATGGATCGGACTTGTTTGTCCAGCACATCCCACAGATGCTCGATTGGATTGAGATCTGGGGAATTTGGAGGCCAAGTCAACACCTTGAACTCATGATTCATCAGACCAGGCCACCTTCTTCCATTGCTCCGTGGTCCAGTTCTGATGCTCACGTGCCCATTGTAGGCACTTTCGGCAGTGGACAGGGGTCAGCATGGGCACCCTGACTGGTCTGCGACTACGCAGCCCCATACGCAACAAACTGCAATGCACTGTGTGTTCTGACACCTTTTTATCATAACCAGCATTAACTTTTTCAGCAATTTGAGCTATAGTAGCTCGTCTGTTGGATCGGAGCACACGGGCCAGCCTTCGCTCCCCACATGCATCAGTGAGGCTTGGCCGCCCATGACCCTGTTGCCGGTTCACCGCTTTTCCTTCCTTGGACCACTTTTGATAGGTACTGACCACTGCAGACTGGAAACACCCCACAAGAGCTGCACTTTTGGAGATGCTGTGACCCAGTCGTCTAGCCATCACAATTTGGCCCTTGTCAAAGTCGCTGAGATCCTTTCGCTTTACCATAATGCATAAAATATCAAGTAGGCAACTTATCCACAACCAAGTCTTTGTCGCTCACCAGATTAAAAAATGGAGAACATGGAGAACTCATCAAACATCATTCATACTGGCTGCGTTTCTTTGCAGAGAGAAACCTGCATGAACCTATGCATTTATTTCTGTGCAATCTTGTAATTAATGAATTGTATGGGAGTACTGGCTTGTTCCCTTCCCTTTTAGCCAATATTTTATCAAGCATGCATGACATTTCATACATACATACATATGGAACTATTGAGTTTTCCACTTTGTCTGTAATGGCATATGACAGGTATGTGTCCATCTGTTGCCCTTTGCAGTACAATGCCATCATGACTCCTAGCAAAGTGTGTGCATTTATTGCATTGACCTGGTTGTATTCTGTAAGTAGAATTATCCTGACTCTTACCTTAACTTTGGTGCTACCATTATGTATGAATATCATATATGGCATATTGAATGTAGTGTAGTAATCATCCCATTACTCCTGATTTTGTATTCATATGCCAATGTCCTTAGAATCTTAAAGGCTTCCAAAGAGTCCCAGTTCAAAGCCTTAAACACCTGCACCCCACATTTGGTGTCACTAGTTAACTTCTTAGTTGGCTGTTTCTTTGAAATAGTACAAAGCAGATTTAATGTGAAACATGTTCCTTATGCAGCACCTATTATAATATCAGTGTACTTTTTAGTATTTCCACCTCTTCTCAATCCAATTATTTATGGGGTAAGGATAACACAAATAAGACTGACATTTTAAAAAATGTTATGCATTACAAGATTATTTCCAGAGTTAGACAGCACTGAGTGTCACCGTTCATGAGAACTTGATGTCCAGATTGTAAGTCAGTAACTATCACTCATTGCAAAGCAAAGAAACTAGATCGGTTTGCTTATCCTTACGTTATCTAAAAATAGTTAAATCCATTTAATACTGTATATCTATACATATATACGTATTGATTTCTGCTTAAATATATTTTTTCTTCTGTTATTCAAATGTTCTCTCTTTAAAATAAATAATAAACTTCTACCAACTATACTTGAGTTAATGTTTTTTGTTTCGTTTTTTGAGGGGGGATTTGCATAGTTAGTCTTATGTAATTGAAGAATATTTGTGCTCTATTTTAATGTTTGTTGCTTACAAATACTTTATCATCAATAAATCATCTTTAATTTTATGATGGTTCTGTTTATGGTCTGCCTTTAGACACCTTTAGAAGAACCTGCTTTTCAAAATTATGTGAAACATATTGCCTATTCTCCTGTCACTTCAGATTCTTAATTTAAAAAACAATACCGGCTTAAACATTTGGAAAAATATAATGTAACATTTTGCTTATGCCTCGGATAATTATACTATATGGAGTTTGTAATCTCAATCATTTTAATTAAATGAGTGTCTAATTTAAATGTTTTCATTCCTTGTGGAATACGCTTTGCCACTCTGGGCATTATTATTCTGCATTAGTGAGATTGTGTTGGTGCTCCTTGTTCTGTCCTCAGTGGAAATATATTCCTTGGTTCTAATTAAACAAATAACAACTTTTTTTTTTTTCTGATGAGAAGTATATAGGTCCAACCAATGTCGTTTTCTCTCAAAGTGCATTCTGCTCACAAGACCTTCAATGTCTTCCACGGGACTTCCAGGTAATTTAAATTGGGCATAGTTTCATTTGTAATATTTCTCATTCTCTACCTCTACCTTGCTCACTGTAATTCTGTTTGTGGTTACAATTCCATACTGGTTGGTAGGGCTGGGTGTTGGCACTAATCTCCCGATTCCATTCGAATTTGATTCACAAGATCCCGATTTGATTCAATTTCACCTCGATTTTAATTTAATTTTGGGAATTGTGATAATTACAATACCAATACTGCTTATGAGAGAGATTCTCTGAGAATTAATGTTATGAACTGCACAGGGAACCCTCTAACTTATATTACTATAAGATTACTAATGATTAATGTTAAATATTAAGGACCAGGCCCAAAACATTACATTTAATTGATTTTTATTTAACAAATATAAATAACCTAAAAACATTGCTTGACTGCCGACTCAAAATGATACATTTTTAGTCTTTGTTAATTTATAAAACCATTTAAGCTGCTCTACATTGTCTTTCAGATCACTGACTAGAGGAGCTGGAGCAAAAAACATGGAAAACTCAACCCATATCATCTCATTTATATTGACTGATTATGGAGAAACCGGTTCTCTGAAATATCTTTATTTTATAATTTTACTGATGTTGTATATTATTATTATTTCTTTTAATGTTCTTATTTTAGCAGTAGTCTATATGGAGAGGAGTTTGCACAGACCTATGTTTTTTTTCATATGTAGCTTAGCAGTCAATGGATTGTACGGGAGCACAGGGTTGTTCCCTGCTGTGTTAGTTAATCTTTTGTCTGATATCCATGAGATTCCTCGGGTGGGATGTTTCTTACAGATTTTCTGTCTGCACTCATATGGATGTTGTGAATATACTAATTTGGCTGTGATGGGCTATGACAGATATGTGTCGATTTGCCATCCACTGCACTACCATAAAATAATGTCCCATTCCAGAGTTTTTAAACTAATCTTGTTCACTTGGCTTTTTTCGCTTGGCACTTTTACAATCACTGTTATGTTGACGGTTCAACTGGAGTTTTGTGGAAGAATCATTGAAAAAATTGTTTGTGCTAACTATTCACTAGTCAAACTAGCCTGCAGAGATATGACACTTTATAATATATCTGGGACACTTTCAATTTTTTTTAGTATTATACCCCAAATGCTTCTCATTTGTTACTCATATGCAAACATTCTCAAGATATGCATGAAATCCTCTAAAGAATCACAAGCTAAAGCCCTAAATACCTGCAGCCCCCATTTAATAGTATTGGTGAACTTTCTGTTTGGCTGTCTCTTTGAACTGATTCAAATCAGATTCAATATGAGCCATGTACACAGAGTTGTTCGAATTATACTTTCTGTCTACTTTTTGATCTTCCCTCCTCTTATGAATCCAATTATTTATGGCATCAGAACTAAAGCCATAAGACAGACGATTAAAAAAATGTTAAAGCTCAATGAAAAACGATCATCTAATGCTGTGCAAAAAAAAGATACATCTGTGTGTAACACATAACCCCTGTAAAAATATACAACCTGACATAAGACATAATTATAATAGGAGAATAGTACTTTGTATTGTGAAGTTCCTATTTTTTAAGTTCAGGATAGGTTACCCACAGCCTTTATTTTCAAGTGAGTCACTGTTTCCTGTCCCCTGTGAAAGTCCTGAGGTCTTGTCAGAAATTTAAATAAAATAAATGACATATCAGCTGTGCATAAATATTCAAATATATATATGAATATGTATATATTTCTATGAATGGAATATATAAAATATTGTGTTGTACAGTTTTGTCTCTCTCTCGCCCCTCCCCCTGCAGCCACTTTTCTCTTTGTCTGCTCCCACGTGCAAAACACATTGAACCAGTCTCTCTCCCACAGTCCTTTGCACATCCCAGAATCCCTGCTGCTTGGTAACCCTACACTCCAAATGAGGAAGAGGAAGTAGAGAAGCGAGGGCTGAGCCAATCCACTTGCACATCCGGGACACTGCCCTCTGCTGATTGGACATTATTAACTTTTTGTTTACAACTGTATAAAATACAAAACCCGAAGAGAATTATAAGAAAGCAGTTTGAACACAAGACTGACTCGAGTTCGTTCTGTTATTCTTCTGGGCTGGCCTGAATAAGACTTCTTTTCCATTTGCAACACAACTCCCGTGCTGCTGTGTTCGTCAATTTAAGAGGGTTTCTTCACTGTGGTATACAGCACTCCTCCTGAGATGAATGATATGAGATACTAACAGTAGAAGAGCAAACTAGTTTTCAAAAGGGAATTTTCACTTTTTTCCTTTTGCACTTCTGTGGTGACTATCATGAAGATAGAAAGAATTGTTGCAAAAATATATATTGTGCTAAATGTTACTTCCTAGTCTTTGTAAGTAGAGGAACACAGACATGTCCATAATCCAGCATCCCTGATGTATTCCCGGGTGGATTTATCGGTTTGCTTGTTTTTCAAATGAGAAGTAGAAAAATTCCTAATTACCCTGGTCATAATTATAACCAATGCAATTTTGTTAATAAGGTGTTTTTATAGAGCTTTTACAATGTCCCCTGTGACTGACATAGATAATAAAAAGGAAATTTAGTGATGCTGGATTATTCTTTTTACTGCTGCTCCTCATTATTCAACACCAAAGGACTGAAGGATTGCATTGACCTGGTAATATGTTTCTGATTACTGCAGTGTGTACATTTCAGTTAGCATTTCTTTGTTTCACTGTGTCTGACAGTCAATCTTAATGTGTTCTAAGTAGTTTATGCTGAAATTCACAAGATTAGACTATGTATTAAACAACTAGTAATCATCAAAGCAATGCAGACAAATTATTTATATATTTTAGAATGTACATGTTATCGTGTGGTTAATGTGATCCTTAGACACAAAGACAATATTTGTACTGTAATGTGTTTGGAAGAGACACCTCAATGTCCCACTTTCTTTGTATCTCTGCAGTGTTATAAGAGAGAAGGCCATGGAGAACTCATCACAGATTGATTATTTTACAATGGCTGCATAAGATGAAATAAGAGGGGTTAGGTATTTATATTTTATGATCTTACTTCTATCATATCTTGTGATAATTATAGCTAATGTATTTATCATAGTCATTATCTATGTAAGAGAATTTTGAATGCTTGGTTTTTCAGTCAATCTACATAAATAGTTGAACTGAAAACTCATAGGTCAATTGGTTTCTCTTTTAAGATTCTTTTTAGAGGGAAGATGCAGTCAAGTCACAGATGTGCAATAATCATTTATTTTGACAAAAATAGGAAACTAATATAATTCAATTATATTACTGAACATAAGTAATATTAAGTTTCTGCTGGATTACAGTAAGAAACAGATAATACCCATTTTCTTCTTTCTTCTCACAGTACAGCTTATAGGCCAGTCTGGTCAGGCAGGAAGCGGTGTGTCTCTCTCTGTCTCTCCTCTCCAGCTCTCTCTTGTGTCTCGTTGCAGAATGAAGAAGTTAAGAGAACTAACATTCTCTTTGTTTTCCCTTTTATAACAGCCTTCCTTCCAACCAATAGCATTTTCCCACCACCATGACTTGGGTGCCTTATGCTAATGTATTTAGAAGGGGGGGTCCTTTTGAATTTGGCTAGGAGCCAATAAGAGGACAGGTCCCTTTTGGTCATCTGGACATACAGATAAGGTTACCAGGGGTTACCAGGGGCTACCAGGGCTACCAGATAAAAGGGAGGAAGTCTGTTTCCTCTACCAAACCAGATGGTATAGAATTTCCCATAGAAAAATACATTCTAACAAATAATATCTTACATCTATATGGAGAGGAGTCTTCATGAGCCCATGTATTATTTCCTGTGCAGTTTAGCAATTAATGCCTTGTATGGAACCAATGGTTTGTTCCCCTCTGTCTTACAGAATCTGTTATCTGACATTCATGAGATTTCTTGGATGCACTGTTTATTGCAGACCTTCTGTTTGCACACCTATGTCTTCAGTGAATTTACAAATTTAGCAGTGATGGGATATGAAAGATATGTATCGATTTGTTATCCCCTACAGTACCATAAAATTATGTCTCCTTCAATCAATCAATCAATCAATTTTTATTTGTATAGCGCCCTTTGCAGGGCAGCCACAGAGCACTTTACAGACTGGTAAACATACAATGAATGTACAGCAAAATAAAATACATAAATACAATACATTAAAATAAATATAGACCTGCAAACAGTTTACATGATCTAAAATAAAGTAAGTGAACATTTAAATATATAAACCATTTAGTGATGGAGGAGAGAAAAACAAAAAACTCCTATGGATGGTATGTAGGAGAAAATGAATCTCTGGGGGTCCACGGCTTAGGGCCTAGGCCTAATGGTTGCCTCTCCTCTAGGCAGTATAGTTGTTACAGCAGCAAGGAGATCAGAAAGTTCTTGATCGGTGCTGCTGGCTGTGGTGTTCCCTCTGGAGGAGGCCACTCGCCGGCCATTGGTGGTGGGGGGGTTGGACCATCAACAGCCTTTGGGTGGCGGTGGCTTGTCAGACCTTGGGTGTGGATGCCCCGTTGGCTCTCCATGGTGGGGTGCCCCGGAGGAGGGTTGTGCCATGTCAGACTTCCATGGTAGGGGACGAGGTGCCTCGTCAGACCCTCAGAGAAGGTTGTTGCTGGAAGACAAGAAGACAGTTGTGCTCAGATACTGGTCATGCAATGCAGGACATTTCCAAAGACAGTTATGCATTGCATGTCCATGACACACCGGCGGCACTATGGGCTAGAAAAACAGAGACTAAACAGATGAGTCTTCAGCCATGATTTAAAGGCTAAGACACAGGGGGCATCTCTTACATTGGCTGGAAGATCATTCCACAGTTTCGGGGCCCTATAACTGAATGCTCGACCACCTGCAGTTTTCTTTTGTATTTTAGGGAGCACTAAGTAACCGGCTTCCTGGGATCTCAATGGCCAACCTGGAGCGTATTCGATAAGGAGATATTTATAAGTAGGGAGGTGCCAGTCCCTTTAGTGCTTTAAATGTTAGTAAGAGAACTTTAAAGTCTATGCTGTAGCGCATGGGCAGCCAGTGAAGAGAAGCTAATACTGGAGTGATGTGTTCATGTTTTTTGTTTTAGTTAGAATTCTTGCAGCAGCATTTTGGACTAACTGAAGTGCAGAAATAGCTGTGTTTGTGCTACCTGACAGAATGGCATTACAATAATCCAATCTAGATGTAACAAATGCGTGTATCAGTTTCTCAGTGTCCTGTAACGAGAGCAATTGTCTTAGTCTAGCAATGTTTCTAAGCTGGAGGAAGGAAGATCTCGACACATTCTGAACATGTGATTCAAAGGATAGATTTAAATCACAGATGACACCCAGGTTTCGTGCCATCTCCTTAGGGGAGAAATTAAAGTTATCATTACTCAGTTTTGTCAGTGCATGATAAACAGTTCGATTTTTGTCCCCTAAAATAAAGCATAAGAAAATGTCTTATCATCCATGTTTTAATCTCAGACAGACAGCAGATTAGTTTTTCTAGGTCTATGGTATTGTTAGGATTTACTGACAAATATAATTGTGTGTCATCTGCGTAACTGTGAAAGGTAATATTATGTTGTCTAATAATATCACCTAAAGGGCGCATGTACAATGAAAAAATTATAGGTTCGAGGACTGAACCCTGTGGGACTCCGTACTTAACCTCAGTTATGTTTGAGTGGCTCTCGTTAATCTGTACATATTGGAGTCTGTTTGACAGATATGATTTAAACCATGACAGCACATTGTGAGACAGGCCAACAAGGGTTTCTAAGCGGTGTTACAAGATTTTGGGGTCGATTGTGTCAAAAGCCTCACTTAAGTCTAATAAAATAATAACACTGGCGTGTTAGTCGGAGGACTGAAATGCATCGTTTAATACTTTTAACAGGGCCGTTTCTGTACTATGGCTGGAACGGAAGCCTGATTGAAATTTTTCGTAAATGATTATCAGTTAGAAAAGCTTGCTTTCTCTAGAACCTTAGAAAGGAAGGGAAGGTTTGAAATAGGTCAACAGTGTTTAAGTAGGTTAGGGTCGACACTGGATTTCTTATGAAGTGGCTTAATTACAGTTAAATTTCGTTAAACCATGCTGAGTGTTTCGTTGGTTTAATTTGTCATGTCCTTAATGGAGCTACTGTATCTAAAGCAGTGCTTAGTGTATTGTTGAAATTATTTAATAATTAATCTACAGAATCCTGTTTTGATAAAGCTAGCATTTGGCAACAGAGTAGTGAATTTATGAATAGCAGTAGGATTTAGGCAACAAGTTTCTATGTTCCTCTCCTGTGTATCTGATTCTACTCCAGGCAGCTCAAATGTAATAAGGCAGTGGTCAGAAATCGTCTGGTTTTGGGGTGATACTATTAGGTTGTGAATCTGTACCCCACGGGTAATAACAAGATCTAGTGTGTGATTGTGATGATGTGTGGGTCCTGACACATGCTGAGTGAAGCCTACAGACTCCAATAGGGACATGAAACTAACAGTGAGGGGGTCATCTTTAATGTCAATATGTATGTTAAAGTCCCCCAAAATAATGAGTTTATCATAGTGTATGGCTAAGTCAGATAAGCGATTGCTAAATTCAGTCATGAAAAGGAATAGGGGCCTGGTGGCCTATAAACAGCTATAATCTGAAGAGGTGGATTAAGCCTAAATTCTACCTGGTGAATTTCAAAAGATGTGAAGCTGTCTAATAGCTTAGTAGATACAGTGAGGGAAAAAAGTATTTGATCCCCTGCTGATTTTGTACGTTTGCCCACTGACAAAGAAATGGTCAGTCTATAATTTTAATGGTAGGTGTATTTTAACAGTGAGAGACAGAATAACAACAAAAAAATCCAGAAAAACGCATTTCAAAAAAGTTATAAATTGATTTGCATGTTAATGAGGGAAATAAGATTTGATCCCCTATCAGTCAGCAAGATTTCTGGCTCCCAGGTGTCTTTTATTCAGGTAATGAGCTGAGATTAGGAGCACTCTCTTAAAGGGAGTGCTCCTAGTCTCAGCTCTTTACCTGTATAAAAGACACCTGTCCACAGAAGCAATCAATCAATCAAATTCCAAACTCTCCACCATGGCCAAGACCAAAGAGCTGTCCAAGGATGTCAGGGACAAGATTGTAGACCTACACAAGGCTGGAATGGGCTACAAGACCATCGCCAAGCAGCTTGGTGAGAAGGTGACAACAGTTGGTGCGATTATTCGCAAATGGAAGAAACACAAAATAACTGTCAGTCTCCCTCGGTCTGGGGCTCCATGCAAGATCTCACCTCGTGGAGTTTCAATGATAATGAGAATGGTGAGGAATCAGCCCAGAACTACACAGGAGGATCTTGTTAATGATCTCAAGGCAGCTGGGACCATAGTCACCAAGAAAACAATTGGTAACACACTACGCCATGAAGGACTGAAATCCTGCAGCGCCCGCAAGCTCCCCCTGCTCAAGAAAGCACATGTACAGGCCTGTCTGAAGTTTGCCAACATCTGAATGATTCAGAGGAGAACTGGGTGAAAGTGTTGTGGTCAGATAAGACCAAAATCGAGCTCTTTGGCATCAACTCAACTTGCCGTGTTTGGAGGAGGAGGAACGACCCCAAGAACACCATCCCCACCATCAAACATGGAGGTGGAAACATTATGCTTTGGGGGTGTTTTTCTGCTAAGGGGACAGGACCACTGCACTGCATCAAAGGGACGATGGACGGGGCCATGTACCATCAAATCTTGGGTGAGAACCTCCTTCCTTCAGCCAGGGCATTGAAAATGGGTCGTGGATGGGTATTCCAGCATGACAATGACCCAAAACACACAGCCAAGGCAACAAAGCAGTGGCTCAAGAAGAAGCACATTAAGGTCCTGGAGTGGCCTAGCCAGTCTCCAGACCTTAATCCCATAGAAAATCTGTGGAGGGAGCTGAAGGTTCGAGTTGCCAAACGTCAGCCTCGAAACCTTAATGACTTGGAGAGGATCTGCAAAGAGGAGTGGGACAAAATCCCTCCTGAGATGTGTGCAAACCTGGTGGCCAACTACAAGAAACGTCTGACCTCTGTGATTGCCAACAAGGGTTTTGCCACCAAGTACTAAGTCAAAGGGGTCAAATACTTATTTCCCTCATTAACATGCAAATCAATTTATAACTTTTTTGAAATGCGTTTTTCTGGATTTTTTTGTTGTTATTCTGTCTCTCACTGTTAAAATACACCTACCATTAAAATGATAGACTGATCATTTCTTTGTCAGTGGGCAAACGTACAAAATCAGCAGGGGATCAAATATTTTTTTCCCTCACTGTATTTATAATCTTTTTGGTCAGTATTTTTCCTGGTGTCTCACTTTATTCAGCTTTATATTGAGCAGCAGATTTCCCATTACCAGACTGGAGCTCATGTGCTCCCCAGACAGAGTGATGGTGGGGGGCAGTTCTATCTATTCACATCTTGTATTGTGGAATGCCGTTTGTTTTGTTGGCATGTTTGCAGAATAATTGAATTCCAACAATAAATGAATATAAATATTGTTATATAAACTTTTAAAACTGTATACAATTTTAAATCACTAATTTATTATCGGCACCCTTGGCACTGAGCAATGTAAACAAAGGTTCACCATCTTTTGAAGAACCCAGTAAAGAGGAATGTCTAGAGGGTATGCCCTGAACAATTGCCTTAGTGGCTGTCGCTAGCTCGATAAATGTAATTTGCTCGGTCTGCCTACTATTATTAATATAAAACATTATACAGTTTATATAAAACATTAATACCATCTCTTCAGTCCCTCCTGTTGGCAATAGAGCGAAGCAGAAAGAAGCCAACAGAATTGTGTTTGTAATTTCTTCCTCCTGAGGGGCAGGTGGGATGGTGCTGCATTTTCAGCTCCCATCCATCCCAGTCTGCCACCTACTAGGTGTGTATGTATGTATGGCAAGGTATGCAAATAATCAGGGAATAGGAATGCCCTTTTCTTTGCTTGGTCAGGCAAACAATTACATCATAAATACACCTTATCAAATATTGAGCTCTCTTATGGAAATTGCAGTGACCATCTACAATTTCCTGGAACTTTACAGTGCATCTCAAATTATATTTTATCCTGCTCCAGGTCATAAAGGTCAATTCCCAGTTACTACCTACATAATACATGCATTGTGTTTCTTCTTACAGAATACAAAAGTCAGCAAAATCTGTTATTTTTCAAATTCAGTTTACATATACTTCCCGATAAATCTAATTTGCTAGGTCTGCATACTACTATTAATATAAAACATTATACAGTTTATATAAAACATTATACCGGCTCTTCTTCCTTGTATTCCTAGTACTGAAGACTAACTCTGCCTCCTCTCCACTCCCCTTCCTCCAGAGCCGCTCCTTCTCATCCCTGGCCCCCAAATGGTGGAACAACCTTCCCACCGAAGTCAAAACAGCAGCGTCCTTGACCTCCTTCCAGCGCTTACTCAAGACACATCTTTTCAGACAGTACTTGTAATATTAGTAATTTTACTCTCCTGCAAGATAGCACTTCACAACATTTTACAATGCATCTTGCATTACTAATACTTGTATTATTGATTTCCCCCTTGCTCCCTTCCCCTTAGTCCTTGACTGTGACCTAACATCTTGACAGCACTTAGCTTTTACTTTCCAGGATGTATGAGCTCACTTATTGTACTTACCTGTGTAAATTGGAAGTTGTAAAATGTATTATACTTTGAAGAGCTTTGTATAATGTAAATTTGAATTTGTAATGTTTGATATCTTGTACTTAACTATATTCTTGCATTTTGTATTGCACTTATGTTGTTGCCTTTCTTGTCTGCCAAGAAATAATAATAATAATAATAATAATAATAATAATAATAATTATTATTATAATAATTATAATAATAATAATAATAATAATAATAATAATAATAATAATATGCTTTTGCTGCCTCACAGCTCCAGGTGTCCTGGGTTTGAGTCTCGGCTTGTGGTGCTTGTCTGTGTGGCGTTTGCATGTTCTCCCTGTGTCCACGTGGGTTTCCTCTGGGCACTCCGGTTTCCTGCTACCGTCCAGAGACATGCAGGTTAGGTTAATTAGCCATGCTAAATTGCCCTGTAGGTATGTATGTGTGTGTGTGTGTGTTACCTAGCGATGGCCTGGTGTCCCGCCCTGGTTGTATTCCTGCCTTGCGCCCTATGCCTGCCAGGATTGGCTCCGGCTTCCCCACGACCCTCACCAGGATAAGCGGTTTCGAAAATGGATGGATGGAATAATAATAATAACTTACAGTGTTATCAGTGGCCACTGCTCTTCCTCTGATTATAGATTATGACTTTACAAATGCAGCATTGTTAAAATCAAGTGCTGAAAGCGATTTTTGATGGAAAAAGATTGAAGAAAAGCTGGGAACAACAGGCATCATTCACATGTATCCCCAGACCTGCAATTGGCCTCTGATCACAAATAATATTTTTAAAGTGTACCAAAGTGTCTGAAGTCCTTATCAAAGGACTATGGTTACTCGGACTCGAACCTTTGACTCGCAACTGGCAAACACTGTCCCATGCCTTCTACTTGACTGGTTCTCCGGTAGGTGGAGTCCTCTGCCAAACCATCTGTAATATTTCACTCCAACAAGCAGTGATCACATTAATTCCTACGATCCCTTGATCTTTGCCCAAACATTAATCTTTAACAATAATCACCCCGCAATTTTTCATCTTCACCCCACATACCACAAAAACAGTGCTACATAACCCACATAAGGAATATCAAGACGTCTACAAATTGAGATCAATTATACGTACATATTTATCACTAATACATGGGTTATATAAAAATTCAAATTCAATAATTAACAAAATAAGAGCCTATAAGGTTTTGTTTTCAATTACCTAATTTTTGTTATGTGATTATTCTTTTACAATTTGTAAGTTAATAATAACTTCATTGTGAAGTACAGATGTAGTTAAAGATTCTGAATATCAGCTCTGGGCATAATTATCTCCTAGTGCACTTTGAAAAGTGTCTCATTAGTCCATATCCTCCCAGGACATTTCCATTGTCATAGCAAAGAAGGAAATAAAAGGGTGGCTAATGCTCCAAGTACATTCATAATGCAGTGCAGTGTATTCAACATAACTTGAGCACAACATGACCTGCCAAACAATTGAAGCATCTGACAATTGAACAATTGACAATTGAATTGAATTGAATTGTCTGCCTACTGTATGGCCTGTCCATGTGTGAGTATGTGCTAATTACCTATCAGTCTGTCTATTGATTATATTATAGCTCATCTTTCCTGAGACACTGTTCATGAGACGAATCTGTAAAGTATGTGAATGAGGCAATATCATGCACAGTGAAATATTTAATGTGAAAAAATGTTACATCAGTCAAAATATTGTATAGTCCGTATAATACTGATATATTGATGCATACATGTAAACGTTATATGATTATATAAGACATACAATTAATAGGAACTACTGATATCAGTACATATTCTAAAATAAAGCTAGACTCTAATATACTACTACTAGTACCATTTGTATTAGTACTACTACTACTATAATAATAATAATAATAAATAATTATAAAGCAGTACACCTTTATTTGGTATGTTATAAAAGGCATAAGAATTGCAGACTGGGGCTTCTAGCTCAGTTTACAATACAGCCACACTATATCGGTGGGGGAAGTTAACATTATTTCTGTGGTTTAAAGTACTTCTACTAAGGACTGAGATTAGGAGAATAAACCACTGATTTCAGCAGCATTACATTCATATATTGTTGTATTGTTGGTCAGAAGGCAGACAAATACATTCACAGATGTTACATATTCAAATTAATTAATGTTGTGTTCCTAATTGCTGCACAGTAGCCTGGTCAGTTAGTGTTGCACTGGGTAAATTGATCAAGTTAGTTGATTAATATATTTTACTGGGTCAGTTCATTTTAGAAAGTGTAATTAAAGTAGCAAGAAAAGAATTCTGTATGAATACAAAATCTGAGCAGGTAAAATATCAATACATTTATTTTGTTTTTGCAGGTGCCATTTTGAACACTGGAGGAAAATTACAATGCAAAACACAAGCAATGTGACACAGTTCTTTCTAACAGCATATAGTGTCAATGGCAACATTAGATATTTGTATTTTATTATCAGCCTAGTGGGTTACCTTTTGATAATATTTGCTAATACAGTTGTTATAACAGTAATAACACGTAACAGAAAACTCCATGAACCCATGTACATATTTATCTGTAATCTTGCTCTGAATGGACTGTATGGCAGCTGTGCCTTTTTTCCTCAATTTATAGGAAACCTACTATCAGAACAACCAACTATATCTAAGATCGGTTGTTATATTCAGATATTTTCCGTTCATACATACGGATTACTTGAATATTCAATATTGGCCCTGATGGCATATGATCGATATTTGTCCATCTGTCATCCATTGAGGTACAACAGCATTTTGACTCCATCGAAACTTACTCAGCTTTTGGTTTTTGTGTACATGTATCCTGTTTGTATTTTTTCTATTCACCTTTGTTTAACTGTAAGGCTGCCTTTATGTGGGTCTGTCATAGATAAGGTATACTGTGACAACTGGTCAGTTGTCAAACTTTCATGTGTAGATATCACTGTTAATAGTATTTTTGGCAATTTTGTTACAATAATTCTTATGGTTCCACCATTGGTAGTAGTTATATTCTCTTACGTCAGAATCTTTGATGTCTGCCTGAAGGCTACAAAGGAAGCTCGTGCTAAAGCACTGGAAACCTGTGCACCTCATTTACTGACCCTCACAAACTACTATATTGCTACTTTTTTTGAAGTTACCCACCATCGTTTTGATGTGAGTAAAATGCCTCATGTTTTACGTGTTTTCATGTCAATAGATTTTCTGTTGTTGCCCCCTCTGTTAAATCCCATAATCTATGGAGTTAAAATGCAGGAGATAAAAAAGAGGACCCTGCAAATGTTCTCTGCAAAGACAAATTCTGTTGATGCATCTCAGGGAAAAAAACAGAAAAAGACATGTCTCTCAGAAAGGAGGTAAAACATGCTTTATAAACAGTGAAGATTCCAATCTTCCAATCTCTTTACATTCTCATTCCATTGTTACATTGCCATTTTATTCACGTGATATTTTCCACATAGACGGAGCCCTGTGTTTGAGGTTATTAAAATGTCAAAGATGCAACAAGGATTTGACAGATCACACCCTATGACTGTCTTGATTTACACTTCACACCAAATAGTCTGGGCATTGAACTTTGTTTTTCAAACACCTAATACAGGTTGGCACAGAGAGACCAAGCCCTGAGTTTATTCATAAGCTATTCAGATGTCAAAGAGATGCACCTAACACAGGTTCTGTGCTGGATATTATTCAGTGCTTTTCATGTCCAATGTGTCAGTGTGTGAATGTCTTGTATTTGTCAGAGAGTGGTGACAACATCATTCATATGTTGTAGCGCTAGTCCCAGACTAAAGATTGTTTTGCAAACTTAATTTCTGTATTGATAGGTGTTGTGCATTTATTCACTGTAAGAGAACTCGTAGTGGCTGGGGGTTATAAAACAGGAGGTAACGGCAGTTGAAAGGAGTGATCAATCATAACTTCATAGCTATTTAAACCTTATAAATTAGTACAGACTAGTGTCTCCCAAACCTTGAAAGAGCAAGGCACATCAACATAATTCAAAATTAAGTGTGTGGCACACCAAGCCCTCCTGCTCACCCAACTGCAAACTGTTCACTTTTATAAACTTGAGACAAAAACATAACTTTCAGTGAGAATCCTCAGCTTTTCCTGAGGCAGACTCATTTGATTCTGGTAGGATCTTAATTTATTCTTCATGATTGAGAAATATTTATTTATAAATTATTTAAATGTTTCTTATGTGACTTTATCTTGTGTGTGCAACACTTCCGAGACACCTGCATGCATGCCTGATGGCACACTGGTTGGAAAATTCTTGTATCTACCTTGAACGCCATACATTCTCATAACTAAAGAGTACACTACAGTGCAGAGGGATACTAATGGGAAACACTCAGATATAGTCATTATCACCATTGAGAGGAAACAGATTTAATCTTTTGGGGAAATAAACAATTCAGACATGTACTTAAATCAGACCACAAGGTGCTTGACAATCATTAAATAATAATAATAATAATAATAATAATAATAATAATAATAATAATAATAATAATTTCTCTCAGAATACAAAATTCAGTCCAATCATCTTCACACATGAAATAGCAAAACATATTGAAACACCTATGTACTGAGACTACAAAGACTCCAGTTATTTTGAGACATTCTCATTGTTAAACCAGATACTGAGTTTACATTACTAACAACTTCTCAATTTTAGCCCCTTATGCTCACTGTATAAATGTATAATTTTGTGCCATTAGACCTTCTGTATAAATAGTGACAGATAGAAGAGAAAGTTGTGACCCCTAAACTATTGTAGTAGTGAAGATGGCGGCATCACTTACTATTTTGACAGCAGGAAGTCTCGCCCTCATACGTACCATAGACTGGAAGTCCCACCCTCCCGCCATCTTGGATGATATCGGCCATCTTGAATGATATCGGCCATCTTGGATGATATCGGCCATCTTGGATGGCAGTCATTTGTAAGGTCATAGGTCATCTGGTAAGATGGCAGCCATCTTGGATGGCAGCCATTTGTAAGGTCATAGGTCAACTGGTAAGATGGCAGCCATCTTGGATGGCAGCCATTTGTAAGGTCATAGGTCATCTGGTAAGATGGTAGCCATTTTGCTAATGTGACATCCATCATGGTGAGGGTCCGTGGGTACCTCAGCCTGCTGGTGTGGTGGTGTAATGTTTAATAGCATAAACTGTGTTTTTAAGGTTATATTGTTGTATGATACTGTTTTAGTAAATTAAAAAATACAAGTTTTAAATACACACATATATATTAGGTTATAATGTTTTATGAAACTGTTTAAGTAAAATGAAAAAACAAGACTCAGTAAAATATGTGTCAATGACAGTCTTTTTATTGTGACCAATCTAAACATGACAACATGGTATCAGGTCAGAAGTAGACAGTGAGCTTAGATACTGACACGGGTGACCAGTGATCTCCCATGCCCAACTCCTACAGCAGACAGGAAGAAACAGCTGAACTGTACTGCACAAGCAACACCCTCAACCTGCTTATTTGCAAGGGCAGCAACACAGATCATTGCTATTTTGTCTAGCACAGTGTACAAATTGGACTTGGTCATGATAGGGATGGTGTTTCCAAAAGAACTCTGGAGAACTTTTTGAACAGCTGTAAAAGCAGGTACACCAGGCCGTGGATCTTTATACAGCATTCTCTTGAGCATGTTGGGGAGGGAATCCACTGTTTTCACAATATCCTTAACTAGCAATGTCACATTAGGATTACCAGTATCATTCAAATCACCCAACTTGTGAGCTATTAGAGTGAGGATGGTATCTTCAAGTAGAGATTCCTCAAACATACGTATACGTAACCCCACGGCAGCAGTTTTCTTTCTCTGAAAAAAAAAATATAATGTCTTATTGCACAAAAAATGTACAGTACACACAAACAGTATTTTATGCATGTTTGTAAAACATCTTATAAGGCTTGTTATTTATAACCTTCTCAACTAATTGTATCACTTGCTCATCTACACTTTCCAACAAGTCACTGAACCATCTCGAAGGTAGAGTACATGTTTCTAAGCTATGCAAAAGAGATTTCACTTCTTTCTCAGTCTGTCTGGTGATGCATAGCCCACATAGGGCACGTGCAACACATAACACAACATTTAACAAGCGGGTGACACTTATTTTGTCACATATAAGAGCGACACTACTCCAGACACTCCCTTGCTCGTGATCTAAAGTTAGACAGAGATGCTGTGCTTGGCTGGGGTCACCTATCAGACAGGCCTCACACTTATCAACTAATTCACGGCCTATACAGTTTTGTAACACTAGTGCGATACTCCCCTTTATGGTGTGTGTCATAACTAGTGTTACATGATCATCATAGTTTTTACAATTATATCTCGCAACTTCCCTGTCTGAATCAAAACTCTTGTGGGCTCTAGCAAGGCAAGAACAGAAGCATGCAATGTTCAATCTTGTTCGGGGTCTTAAAGAGTTGACAGAGAAATCAATATCACTGGTGTCAGGTACTCCATTATTCTAATGAAGAGAAAAGAAAATAACACTTAAAACTGTAATGAGTGTTGGTAAGTAAAGCAGTACACGACTATACACAGTTGTAGAACCTCTATATTTACCTCTCTTTCCGTTGATGGACCGACTCCACAGTCAGTGTCTGAGGTTTTATCCTCACTGCCATGTTCATGGTCCTTGTCATCATCTTCAGACTCATCACCAGTGTTGACACCTTCGTCTTCATCAGACATTGGTAGAGCATCCCTGGGGCTCGGAGGAGGAGCGCTGACACCACTCTTTTGATAAACATACAAAGAAGAAAACAAGCATTTAGATTAACTTTTCATTGAAATTCATATATACACACATACACCCTAACAGCATGTAAACACCAGCATAAGTTTAAAGTTAATAATAATATTCTAAACATATTTTTAAAGTAAAATAAAGTGCTACCTCTTTTGGGTCCCTGTCTTCCGCCCGTCTTGATTTTGTGTTAGACCCCACTGCATCTTCATCAACAGTGCTAACTCCTTCATCTTCATCAGACATCTGGGCAGCTTCACTAGGACTCAGGGGAGGAATTCCTACACATGTCTATTGATAAACATACAAAGAAGAAAACATGCATTTAAAATAACTTTTCATTGAAATTCATATATACACAAATACACCCTAACAGCATGTAAACACCGGCATAAGTTTAAAATTAATAATAATATTCTAAACATATTTTTTAAGTAAAATAAAGTGTTACCTCTTTTGGGTCCATGTCTTCCATCCGTCTTAATTTTGTGTTAGGCGCCCCCGCATCTTCATCAGCAGCGTGGTCGCTAGGGGGTGTCTTCTTAGCTGTTGTAGCCATACTGCGCTATGGGGGTTTCCACCGGTTACCACAGACCTGTTCTGTCCCGAACGGGGTGACATGTTTTCTGTGTTTACCAGCGGGGTCTTTATACTGTAAATGGTGGGCGGCGGCTCTACAGAGGAGGAGGGGTGTGGGCGGAGTTGGGTTGTGTGTATGGGGACACGTGGGTAAATGGGGGGGAGTGGCTCTACAGAGGAGGAGGAGTGTGGGCGGAGTTGGGTTGTGTGTATGGGGACACGTGGGTAAATGGGGGGGAGTGGCTCTACAGAGGAGGAGGAGTGTGGGCGGAGTTGGGTGCGTGTATGGGGCCACGTGGGTACCGCCAGCATTTGTACCCATTAGGCTCGTGTCCAGAACAAATATGTGATAACAATTTATCTCTTCAAACGGTCACCTCACCCAGTGTGTACATGCTGTTTTTAACGTGAGACCATGACCATAGCACGCATAGATACAGATGTTTGTGGGAGATAAACTTTATCGGAGTGAAATAGACATACGGCCCCCAACCGAATTCTGTAATGAGAACGACAGTTTTGGCGGTTTCCTGGTATGCTATGTGGAATACAATTTTGTGTGATTCTTAGAAAAATTATGAAATACCATTTTGCACCCCCATAAATAAGCCGCTCCAAGCAGTTAATTTTACACAGCCGATATAATATATTAAGGGACACACTCTTCATAATGGCATCTGATTGGGGTACATTTGATGAGGAAGAGCTAGTAAATGCGTTATCATGTATTGATGGTAAGAATGTTTTTTATAGTAATAGAGTTGGGTTTAAAAGTGTTAGTATATCATGCATAGTTCATGGTTTGTATAATTTAAGGTGAAACACCGGTCTTGGAGAGAACCGAGATATTACAGCACAGAATAACAGAACCGAGACTGTCGGGCCGAGCACCCTGCAGGGGACCATGGAGAGTGGAACTCACAACCCCCAACGCCTACGTCCCGAGCAGCGCCTTCCAAACCGCAGGAGACACGTGTTCTGAAGGTGGGCCAAAGCAATGTGTTTAATGTCCCCGTTTTATTCAGATTTCATGGTATGCCATAGAACAAGTTGTTACATATTATGAATTAATTACATCTTCTAAAACATAATAATGTGTAATTTATGGGGCCAATGTTTGTTTTTTGATTTGACAATTGTCAACGAGACCGTGTTTAACCCGCATAACTACGCACTCCCCCACCCACCCCAAGTCACAGAGCAAACTTTGAATGGAGGTGTGTAACATTCACCATTTTTTACCAATGTTATTATTATTATTATTATTATTATTATTATTATTATTATTATTATTATTATTATATTTTTTTCTAAATGTAGTGAAAAGTCACTGGATAAAGTGTAATTGACATGTTTGTTTTATTATAGCTAAAAATGCTGCACACCCTGCATTGCCCTGCATGAGAGGCATGTCAAGTTCTAAACAGCTGAAGAGATCCGATTGTGCTGATAAGGGGAGGTCCGTTCTACAGTGGGGGAGACAGCCACCAGGCACACAAAGGGAAAACACAGCGCCCAGAAAAGGCCTGAGTAAGACAAACCGGGTGGCACACGACACCACCGATGTGGGGGTGCAATGTGTGAAAGTGAACCGACCAGGCTCCGCTACTGTAAAAAGAGGTAAACGGGGTAAAAACACGGTTAAAGCCACCACTAGTGAGGATACTGAGATGATATGTGATCAACCACCCTGTGTTGACATACAGTCCCCTGGTGATTCTAGGGTCCTGGTGTTTAGCGAGATATGCAGTCAGCTTGTGGAGGCGTTAAACACCGCTCACGGCAAAATACATGTTTTGACAAATTTGTTAAAACAAATAGGGAATTGCCCCGTTTCTGATGAGAGTTTGATGAATGGTGACACTGTGAATCAATCAGTCTCTCTACAAGATCTAGAAGTGTTGTTACAAAAAACAACCAATTCTGAAAACAACAATTGACAAACAATGAAAAAGGAGAAACACAAAAACGGTCAGTCTGCTTGTGTAATTAGGGGGGTAATGAGAAATAAAATTAATGCTGTGAAAAGAATGCTGCGTAGGCTTAAATTTAGAACAAATGTGTCACAATTAGCACGGTCACAGACACTGTTGCACACTCTCCAGACGGGGGGTCATCCGGTAAACTTGGAAATTCAGGAATACATAGATCAGGATGTATCTAACGAACTAGCACTAGGTGGTAATAATAATGATCAACCAGACTTGGAAATTCAGGAATATATAGATCAGGATGTATCTAACGAACTAGCATCAGTAGCTAATAACAATGATAATCAGATCGGGGGTGGTGATGCTGCAATGTTAGAGATGAATAATGAAAATGATGAACAAATGGCCAAGGATGGCGTTGGCGGGGACCCTCCTCGGGTGTTTTTGGAGATTATTCGTCGCTATGACCGAGAAATTTATAGGTTTCGGGGTATGGAGTTTTATGAAGAATTCAGGTTTGTGAACCTGGATCTGGTAGAATCTGATACGGATGCTGTCCGTATTGTGCATGGAGCTGTGCAAGGGTTGCTAAATTAAATATCACACAGTGTGGGTCCTAATGATTTTGTACAGCTTAGACTGAGCTCGGGGTCATTAAATAATCCTTTCTATTCGAGGAGGCGAAATTTGGGGGAGCTGGATGATGCAGATTTCTTAGAGAGCATAGCTAATTTACTACAAAGTCACACCGAAATTCTAACAGATGGGAGTTTGCGAATAACGGTCACCGTGATTAGAAATATGCAAGGTGGTGGTGGTGCGCGGAGGCATTTAAAAGGTATTTTATTTAGTAAAATAATAGACAAAAAAAAGGCCTTGTCTCATTGATTTCAAAAACCAAGGTAACAATTTATGTTTTGTTGCCAGTGTGTACCGTCTGTGGAAGGGTAAAGAATGCACAGATTCCGAAATGTTAGATGGTGCCAAACGAATCCATAGTCAGCTAGGGCTTTCAATTCAGAAAAAAAAATGTTTTGTACCATGAAAACGGGTGGGAATATTTTACTACGGGGCCTACACCTATAAATTCTAAAGTCCTGTTTGTGTTACTTCACGGGCAGCATTACTATGGGATTTTAAACATCAGAACATTTATAGGTGCTAGCTATTTCTGTGATTATTGCCATGCGGTATATGGGCATAAAAATAGTGACAGCTGCCAGAGCCGGTGCAGAGTGTGTTTAGACCCCCACTGTTTTGAGGTTAAAGAGATCATCACCAGATGCAGTGTATTATGCAGGGGCAGTACGTGCCTCAGGAGACACAAGGCTAAAGCAGCGACCAAAGAGATCACTTGTGTTCAACACTTTTACTGTACAGAGTGCCGGACTTTTCTCCCAATAACACATACTGTGTCTGTGTCCGCGCTGTAAAACTGTTATCCAGACACCGGACATTCATTTATGCTATATGAATGTAATAAACATCCCCAAACAATCAAAATAATAAATTTTCTTTGATTTTGAATGCATGCAAGAAACAGGGACACACATCCCAAATTATGTTTATGCCTCACACATAAACAACAAACGCACATGGGAGTTTTATGGGGATTCTTGCTTATCTGACTTTGTGAAATGTTTCATCGACACGTGTTTTAAAAACTACACTTTTATTTCACACAATGGTTAAGGCTATGATAACTACTTGGTCATTATAGAGCTCATACGTGAAAAGATAGATATAAACTTAATCACACAAGGAGGTAAAATTATGTGTATGACAGTGACCGCTCTGAACATTAGGTTAATTGATTCATTAAATTTCCTGCCTACAAAACTGAGTAATATGCCAAAAGCAATAGGGTTTGAGGGTGCGAAAGGACATTTCCCACACTTTTTTAATACTGTTGCAAACCAAAATTATGTAGGACCCTTACCCGCTGAACAATTTTACGGGGTAGACTACATGATGGGTGCTGATAAAGCAGAGTTTCAGGAATTGTATGATGGGCACTAACACTCTGAATTTAATTTCCAAGATTAATTGAAACGCTACTGTAGACAGGATGTGGACATACTGAGACAAGCTTGCACGATATTTAGGGATGAGATCTTAAGTATGACCGAGCAGATATGTCTGAAGTGTCCAGCAGGCCCTGATTCAGACCTGATTAAAGTTAGTCTTGACCCGTTTCAGTACATCACCATCGCTTCAGTGTGTATGACAATGTACCTGTACATTTTATCTCAGACCGCAGACCATAGCATTAGTGCCGCATGAGAATTATCACAGCCAGAAAAAGCGCTTCTCGACCCCCGCTATTCAGTGGCTCATGTATACTGAACACACCGACAACATCAGTATACAACACGCACTAAAGCCGGCTGGTGAGCGTAAATATGGCCCGTACTATCTAGATGGTTTCGCAGTAATAAATGGAGTGAACACGGCATTTGAGTACCACGGCAGTTTTTTTCACGGTTGTGATAGATGTTATAGTGAAAATGACTTTAACAGCGTCACACACACAACATTTGGTTGGTTATATCAAAAGACAATGTATAAAACTGAATTCTTAAAATTACACGGGTTTGATGTCAAAGTGATGTGGGAACACGATTGGGTGGCAATGCAGAATTAAAATCTGGATGTTAGCGCTTTTATTTCTGAAGCCCAGTTACCGGCACCTTTAGACCCCAGAGAGTCTCTGTTTGGTGGTAGGACTAATGCCGTAACCCTGTATTATCAACCAAAGCCTGGTGAGGAGGTCCGATACTATGATTTTACCAGTCTCTACCCTTTCGTGAATAAAACCAAATTGTACCCTGTTGGTCACCCAGATATAATATGTGAGGGCTTTGAAGATTTACAAAATTACTTTGGGCTCGCAAAAGTCAAAGTTTACCCTCCTAGAAGGTTGTTTTTCCCAGTGTTACCGACCAGAGTTGGTAAAAAACTGTTCTTTACACTCTGTCGGACGTGTGCTGACACCCAGCAGGGCTCCCCCTGCACACACAGCGAGGAGCAGAGAGCGCTTACCGTTGTCTGGTGCACGTCCGAGCTGCTGGCGGCTGTAGATAAGGGCTACAGAATAGCAGAAATATACGAGATCTGGCACTTTAAGCACTCATCCAACACGTTGTTTAGTTACTATATTAAAACGCATTTAAAAGGCAAACAAGAGGCCTCAGGCTATCCAGAGTGGTGCAAAAATGATACAGACCGTGACCGCTACACCACAGAGTATTATGACAGAGAGGGGGTACACTTAGATTATTTCAACATCACTAAGAATCCAGCCAAAAGACAGATTTCAAAATTGTTTTTGAATTCTTTATGGGGAAAATGTGGACAGCGAACCGATTTACAAAGCACCAGTATTGTGAGAGACCCCAACGAATTATTTAAATACGTGTTTGCCCCATACTACGAGGTCTCGTCTTGTGATTTTATTGACGATGACTGTGTCTGTGTCACCTGGAAACGGGCAAAAGAGCACTACACACAGCTTTCAAATGTAAATATTTTTATCGCCAGTTTCACCACCGCCTATGCTAGGTTAGAACTGTACTCTCTTCTGAATGCATTACAAGATCGCTGTTTGTATTATGACACTGATTCAATCATTTATGTAAGCAGGCCAGGCCAGTGGGACCCCGAGATTATCTGGGTCAATTGACAAGTGAGCTGCCTCCAGACCAGCACATTACAGAGTTTGTTGCTACAGGACCTAAATCCTATGGATATAAGCTCTCAGGAGGGAAAGCCTGTATCAAGGTAAAGGGTATCACATTAAACGCGGCTAATAGTGAGAAAATTAATTTCAATAGCCTAAAAGATTTGATACTCGACTATATGTTTAAGGAGGCTGGTGCAAATGGTGAAATAAAAGACATTACACTGCGGCAACCGGGGTTATACGTGTTAAGCGAGACTGGCACTTAGATACGAGAACACTGCAAAAGACACTGAAAGTCGTGTATGATAAACGTGTCCTGGGACCAGACCTTACATCCTTGCCCTACGGGTATTGAACAATGGATTTTAGAGGGCAGCACCCGTTTTCATGTATTCTGTCAGGGCCCTCAAACTGCGGCAAGAGTTTTTTTATAAGACAGTTATTAGACAATGCTAGCCATATATTATCATGCATGCCTGATAATATTGTTTGGTGTTATAGTTGCATGCAGCCGCTCTATAAAGAACTGAAGTTAAAATACCCTTTTATTAAATTTATAGAGGGGTTGCCTGAAACATTTAATGACGATGAATTACTCCCCTGCGATAAAATTAACATGTTGATCATTGATGATCTTTTGGAAAGGGCATGTGAAAGCGATGAGATTGAAAAAGCCTTCACTAAATACGTGCACCACAGAAACCTCAGTATTTTATATATTGTACAGAATGTGTTTTGTCAGGGACGAAAAAGTAGAACTATTACTTTAAACACCAAATATATGGCTCTTTTAAAAAACCTGAGAGATAAATTACAGATCACCACATTAGCGCAACAGATGTATAAAGGCAAATCTCAATATTTTTTGGAAGCATTTGAAGATGCCACCAAGAAGTCTTTCGGATACTTATTTGTCGATCTCATGTCAAAGACCCCTGATGAATACCGTTTAAGGACGGGTCTTTTCCCCCCTGACACCCCGGTGGTTTATGTGTATAAAAAACAAAGAAAGTAAAAGACTCGGGTTTTCCAGCTTTGAGCGCATTTGCGGTCTGTGACTCTGGCTGTCAGTATGTCACCGCGCATGAAGAGAAACCTGGTTGTCCTGCAGCTGCTGCTTAAAGCCACCCTGCAACAGAGGAAGGCCATTCTGTGCGCCGCGGGGAGCGACCTGGTGCAGGCTGTGTCAGAAATCGCACTAAATACACTGAAAGGAAACATCCGCTTGAGCGCTAAACAATTTCGGAAACTCAAGAAAAGTGGGAACATTACAAAAACTCTTAGTAAAAAGACCGTGTCTGTTAAGAGAAAGAGAAATCTATTGAACCAGTCTGGGGGGTTTATCGGTAATTTGCTAAGTATTGCCCTACCCCTCATCACCAGCTTACTGGCCAAGTAAAAAAAAAAAATGCAGTTTACAGAAAAAATGTATTTAGTTCTGCAGAAACAGATGGACAGAATTAAAGAGAACTTTCCAGTTGAGCACGATATCCGAAAAATAGCCACGTATAAATTGGATGGGGAAATGAAAGATATTCTGCAAAGCTCTCATTTGGGTGAATATGAGAAAGCTAAACGCTATGCACAAGTGTTGCAGAGGTACTTGACCCAGGCGGAATCAGAAAAGGCCGTGTTAACTTTGCAGAAGCCTGATACAGACACCCCGGGTGAAATAAGAGATTAATATCCCCGGTTCTGTTTTGTCCAACAGAGTTAACAGGGTGTTATTGGAGAAACTAAAAATGGCCCCTACTAGGGATAGTACTGTGTCTATACAGAGAAACCCTATTTCTCCTGATCCAGAGTTTATCTCACTGGAGGGGGCTGTCGCCCCACCCGAAACTCCACAGAGAGACCACCCCGCAAAAAGACGCAGACTATTTGGGAAATTACCATGGTTATCTCTGTAAAAAAATAATGTTTTTTAATTATTATTTTGGTGGGGTGTTTGCTTATATATAGGTTATAGAAATACATAAGTTGTTGTTATCCATAAAATGTTTAATTCTTGTGTGATTCTGATAATTAAAAAAAATATATTATTATTATTATTATTATTATTATTGACAGACTGGCCTCCTATTCGGGACTCGTGATCGTTTGGGGAGCTTATCAGATGGAAACACCCCCAGAAAATAATCTCTTGTGTAAATGTCCTTAGTCATGATGGCAAAAAGTTGTTTGGTATCCATGGCCCGTTTAGTGAAAGGTACAAATCAATAGTTTTTTCCTTTTCAGCTGTAGTCATAAAGCACTTGGCGTCTCATGTTAATTTCAACAATGTTATCAAAAACCGCATACACTATCATGTTCACGGTGGTTGGTAATGGCTGGGCAAAACGAATTTCTGCTCTCGGGTTCCCTGTTTTTATGAGCGAATAGTGCCCGGTGCACTCTTGATCTGGGCTCAGGTTGAATTTAAAACAGTGTGTAACCTCTGGCAAACTCCTTACGGTCCACTACCAGAGGCTTGTCTTTGAGGCGCTTTCTGGCTGTTTCTACCAGGTTAAAGTACACCCGGACACAGTTATCATTTGCGAAGTCCGGTTGTAGCGGTTTAGTGGGGATCTGCTCCCCAGCTGCATACAGGGCCAGGAAATTTATATCATGTTTAAAGTTGAAGGGGTTTTGTGTAACGTCACCACTGAATGCTGCGTTATCCACAAAACCAATTACTATTATTTTAGGCAATTGGCCCAGAAACAAATTTTCCTGGTTGCAGACCCGGCTTCCTCTGGCCAGACTGAACACTTTCATCTGAACCCGATCTACAAGGTATTTTGCATTAGCCACCTGCAGTGCATCGGCATGACCCAGCCTGACAGTGGGGGCAACCCGGACCCTCTTGACAAACAGAGCTGCTGAGAGAACCGACAGCTTGAAATCCTCAGCGTTGCTCATGAGACAGAATGCTTCTCTGTTACGGGTGAGTTTAATTTTTATATCAACGCCGTTCAGCATTAATTTGTC
Organism: Amia ocellicauda; assembly: GCF_036373705.1. Taxonomy (NCBI): domain Eukaryota; kingdom Metazoa; phylum Chordata; class Actinopteri; order Amiiformes; family Amiidae; genus Amia; species Amia ocellicauda. The sequence continues at coordinate 32,806,067 of NC_089852.1, forward strand.
TTGAAAAAACATGTCTGCATGAATACACCCCAACAATTCTAGTTTTCGGCTTCCTGCTGTATAGGCAACTCTATTTTTGAACCCCAGGTTTGCCCCGTTCAGCACGGTTACTTCATGCTGGCCGGCAGTGTCCTTGACAAAAAGGCCTGCAGAGTACTGTGTGTTCAAAGTGCTTTCACTGTAGTTGAGAATGGATTATATTATAGCTCTGTATGGATAACAGTTGTTGCTCTGGCTAATAAGTCTGTCCCCGATTGTGATGTCGACCTGGCTGAAAAGGGAGGCCATGGGGTAATTTACCAGGCCCACCCGATCATCCAGGGCCAGTTCGGTGCCATCATGCCTAGTTATCTTGCAAGTCAGATAGATGACGGTGTTGTTCAGGTCTAGATAGTCTTCTCAGTTTCCAGTGATGTAAAATTCCAGTGGGGCATTGTCAGAGAGCGCTGTGAGGGGCGGCACCTCCACATAGAAGCTCTTTTCGATGCTGGTCTGTGTGGGGGCAAGCTGAAAAAGGTCCAGTTTAGATTTGGTGCACTCCCCAGAACTGCAGTGAACGAAAGCCATGTTTAAAATATATCCCCGCGATGTTGTTGCCTGGAGCTCCTCTTCTTACTGGCCCCATTTCTCTTATGATTGTGTTTCTTCCGTACAGCCCTTCTTTTAACAGGGGCCGGGGGTCCTGTGAGCCCCAGTGGTGTGGTTGTTTTCCTTTTAATGCCTTTCCTGATATACATTAGTCCCGAGACCTCCTATTTCGGAACATTTATTCTACTGGCCACCGCACTTGTAACCTGCCCGACCACATATTTAGCTATGTTTGTGGCAGCCGATCTAACATGTGGTTTGACAATTTCTAATCCGCGTCTCAGAAAAGGCATAGTTTTTCTGAATAATGCTCTAAATATACCCGCTACCCCCGCACCGTATTGTACCGGCATCCCGGCGAAACCGGGGAGGCCGTTACCCACCTGATACTTGTAGTAGTTCCTATACATGTGCGGGTCTCCATAGTTTTTAACAATCACCATGATTTAAAAGTGGTTGTATCTAACCGGTCGGAAATGCAACTTCACTATCACCTTGCCGTATGCGAATGTGACATGTTCGTTCTGGTCAGTCTTTATTTCAATGCTGATTGTATCAAATTGATCCATGCTCAAGGGGACATAGTGAGGCTTATCATATAACAGTGTAACAAACTTGCCTTCTTCCCCTTTTTTAGGTACACAGCACAGAAGTGGGGCATAAGTGTCACCCACTAATTGGTGTTCAATGATATCAGTATAAACATACATGTGGTTAAAACCCGCAGTAATATCCGCAGGATGGGGTGATTTTTTCCCCCCCTTCTCGGGAATGAATCCCAGGACGTGTGCTAGCTGACCCCTGGTAAAAAACAATATAGTCGAATCCCCGAATATGTGCACACTTCTACTAATATAGTTGTATTGAAAGTATACCTTGGGCGATGTGGGGACAGCCTTGACAGCATTATTCATGGCTGTTAACAATACATCAATGTTTTTATAGTAGCCTTGTGATATTTCATAATACCAGTTTGTGTCAGTTGCCTCAGAATGCAATTCGAAGCTCTGTTTCCTGTCAAACGTATTGACCGTCATGGGGTTGTGCATCTCCACTATCCCTACCTCCCATTTACCTGATAGATCGATGGATTTGGCTAGATGATCAGTAAAGTTGGAGCTCTTGTTATTAGGAAATAGATCCTGTGAGGCGTTGCTGGTTAAAGTCAGGTAAAATCCGTTTTCACTCATTTTTTAAGCCTCTCACAACCCCGGGGCTATGTCTTTCACCTCCGAAGCTTTGATCCAACTATTAAATTTAACTCCCCACCCCAACCATTTGACTAAAACTTGTTTATTTCTGCCACGACCTCTTGAGTCTAAAATGTTTTGTATACGATATACTCGGTCAACATTCGGGTTTATCTTTTGTAACTCTTCTGTGTAAAACTGACCTTTTATCTCATCACCAGCATAATCTTTTAGTTTGTAAATGGGTCTTAACCCCGGGGTACATTCTTTGACTATGAAAATCTCAACAGTGAATGTCTGCTCATACCCCTTTTCAAATCTCCCTTTTATAATTGATACTCTCACATAATCACCTTGTTTAAACTTTAATATTGAAGGTCTGCTTTTTAAAAATGATCCATACACTGTCCTCTATACCCTCAGGGCATTGTCAGGAGTGACATCTACTGGACGTTCCTTGACAGTTCTATGGAATGTGTGATTGTAACTGCGCACCAGATCTGGTAAGACATCCACATATCTAAAAGTGTTCACTTTTGTAAAGTACTTCCACATTTTCGATTTTATAGTCCTATTGAACCTCTCTACCATGCTAGCTTTCACTTTACTGTTTGTCACAAAATGTACAATTTGGTGTTGCTTGAGAAGACTTTGAAAACCCTGATTGAGGAACTCTTTCCCCTGATCTATCTGCAGTTTCTTTGGAATGCGCCCTTGGGTGAATATTCTTTTAAAGGCTGCGCACACTTGCTGACCCGTTTTGTTTTTTAACGGTACTACCCAGGCATTGGACAACACATCTATACAGGTTAGAATGTATTTCATACTGTTATTGAACTTTGAGAACTGTCCCATTTCCACCAGGTCTGCCTGCCATTGCCAGTCAATGTCTTGAACCAGTGTCAAGTTCCTCTTAAACCGCACCCTCGCTGGTTTGTGCACTGTATATGTGTATTGATCCGATAACCATTGTGAAACATGTTCTCTTTTTACATGGACACCCTTTGCTCTGGCACTTCTCAGTAGTGTATCAAGTACTCCAAAACTTCCTGCTTCACCGGGTGTATAATATATCTCTTTTAATCTCTTTTCATAACCCATCCTCTAATGATTCAAAAATACCTGTTGCCCTTAACAACTTATACTAAGTAGTAACACACCAGGGGGGGGTCAAGTGGTTAAGGTGTTGGGCTTAAGATCCAGTGGACATATAGCCGTATGGGTTTGAAGCTGTTTCTTCCTGTCTGCTGTAGGAGTTGGGCATGGGAGATCACTGGTCACCCGTGTCAGTATCTAAGCTCACTGTCTACTTCTGACCTGATACCATGTTGTCATGTTTAGATTGGTCACAATAAAAAGACTGTCATTGACAGTCTTGTTTTTTTTCATTTTACTTAAACAGTTTAATAAAATATTATAACCTAATATATATGTGTGTATTTAAAACTTGTATTTTTTAATTTACTAAAACAGTATCATACAACAATATAACCTTAAAAACACAGTTTATGCTATTAAACATTACACCTCCACACCAGCAGGGTGAGGTACCCACGGACCCTCACCATGATGGATGTCACACTAGCAAAATGGCTACCATCTTACCAGATGACCTATGACCTTACAAATGGCTGCCATCCAAGATGACCTATGACCTTACAAATGGCTGCCATCCAAGATGGCTGCCATCCAAGATGGCCGATATCATCCAAGATGGCCGATATCATCCAAGATGGCTGAGAAGGGAAGGCAGGACTTCCTGTCTATTGTACGTAGGAGGGCGGGACTTCCGGCTGTCAAAATAGTAAGTGATGCCGCCATCTTCACTACTTATTGTGTTGCCATCTAGGACATGGTATTATACAATGACTTTTACAAATCCATTGCGTCAGTTCTGAATTCTAATCTATGTAAAGTTTTCCTTAATAATATTATGGTCTACTATGGTCAATTGTTCTTCTGAGATGTATTTTCACAAATACCCATTTTTTTTTCTAATGCTTGTGAAGTACTCTGCATATTCCATCAGGGACTTTTAATGGAAACACTAGGGCAGGGATGGCAAACCTTTTTTGGCTGGAGTGCCCAAAGTCTGCTTTGTATACTTTGCTAAGTGCCAATGGGTGCCAATGATAAATTAGGGATATAAACGTTTATACAGAGGCTAAATAACTTAATTACAGCATATATATGGCCTTTATATATATATGCCATATGCTGTAATTAAGTTATTAAGCAAACTGAAATACAGAAAAAAATAAAAAATATGGACAGATAGATTAAACTTGAGCATTATAATGCTAAAGTAGATTTAAAACCCCCATTAAAATCACAATCTACCCCAAAAACAAAGTCCCACAGATTCTCCCATTGCCCTGCTGTTACATACAAGTAGTAGAAGTTTGTTAATTTGGCTGCATTAGTAACCCTTCCATATTGTGTTTATTTTGCACTTGCACTCAATCATTACCAATGTGCCTTTGTTTCAACGTATATTTACTTAATATCTACTGCTGTTAGATTTTGTAAAATAACTAAAACTGGTAGATTAATATACATTGTGTGGAACTTATGTTTTAAGACAAAAATAATGCAGTGGTATCAATCTATCGTGAGTGTGAATGTGTACAAATGTATTCTAATGATCAAAGGCATAATTTACTTTTTTTTAGAATTTACAGCATTCTTTTGCCAACTTTATGAAGTTTTTAAATTGTTGGAGTGTTAAATATGAATGATTGTGGCCATTTCTCCATTTGATACATGAGATAACGGTAAACAACATGCTTCCCCCTGCGTGTTCAACAATCCCGTCCATTGCTGACACAATGAATCGCAACAGCACAGACTTACAGTTTCTGTCATCTTCCTCCTGCTACCAGAGCAGCATAAACAACATCATCACACTGACATCTCGTCCGTGAATTGCAGCTTTTCGCAGTTCTGCGCGGATCTGCGCAGCTCCACCAATGGAAGCGGAGGATTCTGTAATTCTGCGCATAACTGCGAAACTCTGCGTACAAGAACCTGACCTAAAACATGAATATTCAGACAATAACGTGAGCGCCGCTCAATGACTTGGGGGCGGTGCCGTCACTGCCAAATATACTGACTGTTTTTCTAAAGTGCCAATCAGTTTAGACAATTGAGGGGCGGGCTGGCAAAAAAAAACAAAAAACGCACAGTCGCTCACATGGCATGCCCACGCGTGCCATAGGTTCGCCATCCATGCACTAGGGCATCGTTATGTCCCTCCAAAATAGGCTGTCTTATGATGCATGAATTTTCCTAGACATTTTCAGCATTGAAAACCTTGTAAACAAGGATCAAGGGGAGAAGATAAAATGGATGGCTGAAATGCCATGAACTGCATTAATTTATCTGCCGACAGTAAAAGGACAAACAATTTGAATCTACTGTTCCTCTGAGTCTTGTTACGCTATCATATGTTTATGTGTAAGTATGTGCTCCATATGATTCCATCTAATGTATCATACAAGGAAACTAACAAATATTACACACATGCTTTGATGTTTCTTCTTTAATGTTAACTACGTTTGATTACTTAGAAGCTGAAATAAAGATCATACCTGTTATGTGTTCAACAAACTTAACATTAAAAATAAAATACAAAACCTGAAGAAAGGCCTTTTCTTCCATCTATTATTTGAAATATATAACTTGTCTATGTTGTCTCGATCTCAGTTATGCGATTTGTTCATATCATACTCCCTGAACAGCTTTTTCTATTCTGTTCACCATATAAAATGTATAATACTTAACATAGTTCAATTCACTCACAGATGTTACAGGTCTAAGGTTGGTTCATTGTTGCAATTACCCTGTATAAGTACTGCAGGATAGAGTTAATGACATAATTTGGCTTGTTCTCCATACATGTTTGATGCACCCCTGTTCTGACACATGCAATTGCATATATGGAAGTGAAATTTAAAAATCAAATTCATATAAGAAAGACTTAAAGCATTCATTGAAGGTGAATGTTAAACCTGTGCTTCTCGTTTCTCTCTGGTATTAGTTTGAATAGATTAGACAATGGAAAACTCCACCCAGATTACTAATTTTACATTAACTGCATATGCTGACATAGGAGGTGTAAAATATTTATATGTTTTTATTGTACTTCTCTTGTTCCTATTTATATTTGTCTTCAATATAGTTCTAATCACGGTGATCTGTGTAGAGAGTAGTCTGCATGAGCCCATGTATTATTTATTGTGTAGTTTAGCAGTGAATGGAGTGTATGGGAGTATAGGATTGTTCCCTGTTGTGTTAGTTAATGTTCTATCCAAAACACATGAGATTTCACAGGTCTGTTGTTTTGTACAGATTTTCATTCTGCACACTTATGGCAGCTGTGAATTGTCTAATTTAGCTGTGATGGGTTACGACAGGTATATGTCAATTTGCCATCCGCTGCAGTACCGTAACATTATGTCTCCTATAAGAGTCTGTCTACTCATTTCCCTGACTTGGCTCTTTGCAATTTGTACTTTCACCATCACGCTCCTACTCACTGTTAGAATGCCGCTGTGTGGAAGAATTATTGAAAAAATATACTGTGCCAATTATTCAGTAGTCAAACTAGCCTGTGGAAACACAACCACATTTAACATGTATGCATCAGTGGCTATTGTTTATACCTCATTTCCACAACTGTTGCACATTGTTTATTCATATGTAAAACTCATCAGGGTTTGTCTAAAATCTGCCAAAAAGTCTCAAGCTCGGAACACCTGCACGTCCCACATAATTACACTGGTGATTTATTTGTTTGGTGAATTTTTTGAATTGATTCAAAAAAGATTTGATATGAGTTCTGTTCCCAGTGTCATACAGATTATACTCTCTATATATTGTTTAATATTGCCTCTTTAAAATCCAGTTATTTATGGAATGAGGACTAAAGCCATTAAAACAGGAATTCAAAGAATGTTTTTGGAAAACACAAAAACAAGCCAGAATGTTTGAACCATGCTGGAAGAAGAAAGCTCACATAGTTCTTTATGTTCTGCAATACAAATACAAATACAAATCTGGCAAAGACCTTTGCAATAGAAAACATAACAGACACACATTACACAAATAATAACACATATATGAATGTATCCAACTCAGATTATTCCTGGCATTCTCAAATGCATTTAAATAAGTAATCTTTCAATTGCAGACCCAGGTTGTTTTATTACCAAAAATATGTAATACAATGGGCTGTATAATGACTGCACAGAAATGTTGTGGAAAAGCAGAAGTTTCATTTCCCATTGCTTGCTCTTTATCTGTAACTTACTAGAATACATACGATCACAGGCAGCCACCGCATTGGGCCTTGAGTTTGACTTATTTTAAGACAGAAATATAAAAAATAAAAGTGACTGAAATTATGTGATATTATGTTATGTTTTGATATTTAATTTCCTAGTGTTTTCAGACATTTCTAAATAGAACCTATAAGGTTTTGTTTTGTTTATGCTGCTGTTTTACGTTATGGGATTATTTTTCTGACAATTAAAAATTGATAGTGCAGCCATGAATCTAGCTGCATTGTAAAGGATGTGTAGCTGTTTCACTGAAGCTTGTGAAGTAAACATTTATTTAGATATTCTGAATATCAGCTCTGGGCATAATTATCGCTACCCATTAATGAAAGTTTAACTAGTTTACTTTGTAAAGTATCTCATTAGGCCATATCCTCCCAGGACATTTCCATAGTCATAGTAAAGAAGGAAAATAAAAGGCTGGCTGACGCTCCAGGTACATTCATAATGCAGTGCAGTGCATTCAACATACCATGAGCACAACTTGGCCTGTCTAACTAAGTTCCTCACTACTGTATTGCCTGTACATGTGTGAGTATGTGATTATCATCTATCAGTCTGTCTATTGATATACAGTTAGGTCCATACATATTTGGACGGTGACACAATTGTCATCATTTTGGCTCCATATGCCACCACAATCTATTTGAAAGGAAACAATCAAGATGTGCTTTAAATGTAGACTTTCATCTTTAATTTGAGGGTAGTTGCATCCAAATTGGGTGAATGGTGTAGGAATTACACACATTTTTATATGTGTTCCCCCCTATTTTAGGGGCTCAAAAGTAATTGGACAAACTAACATAATCATGAATTAAATTGTGAGTTTCAATACTTGGTTGCAAATACTTTGAGTTCAATGACTGCCTGAAGTGCTGGGTTTCATCCCTGGTGATGCTCTGCCAGGCCTCTACTGCAGCTGTCTTTAGTTCCTGCTTGTTCTTGGGGCATTTTTGAAATCAAAACAAGAACACACAGTGCATCGCAGTTTGTTGTGTATGGGGCTGCGTAGCCACAGACCAGTCAGGGTGCCCATGCTGACCCCTGTCCACTGCTGAAAGCGCCAACAATGGGCACGTGAGCAACAGAACTGGACAACGGAGCAATGGAAGAAGGTGGCCTGGTCTGAAGAATCACGGGTTCAAGGTGTTGACTTGGCCTCCAAATTCCCCAGATCTCAATCCAATTGAGCATCTGTGGGATGTGCTGGACAAACAAGTCCGATCCATGGAGGCCCCACCTTGCAACTTACAGGACTTGAAGGATCTGCTGCTAACATCTTAGTGCCAGATACCACAGCACACCTACAGAGGTCTAGTGGGGTCCATGCCTCGATGGGTCAGGGCTGTTTTGGGACCTACAAAATATTACGCAGGTGGTCATTATGTTATGGCTGATCGGTGTACTCAGCAAAAAAATAAACATCCCTTTTTCAGGACACTGTATTTTAAAGATAATTTTGTAAAAATCCAAATAACTTTACAGATCTTTATTGTAAAGGGTTTAAACAATGTTTTCCATGCTTGTTCAATGAACCATTAACAATTAATGAACATGCACCTGTGGAACGGTCGTTAAGACACTAACAGCTTACAGATGGTAGGCAATTAAGGTCACAGTCATAAAAATTTAGGACACTAAAGAGACCTTTCTACTGACTCTGAAAAACACCAAAAGAAAGATGCCCAGTGTCCTTCTTCATCTGCATGAACGTGCCTTAGGCTTGCTGCAAGGAGGCATGAGGACTGCATATGTGGCTAGGGCAATAAATTGCAATGTCCATACTGTGAGACGCCTAAGACAGCGCTACAGGGAGACAGGAAGGACGGCTGATCATCCTTGCAGTGGCAGACCACGTGCAACAACACCTGCACAGGATCAGTACATCCGAATATCACACCTGCGGGACAGGTACAGGATGGCAACAATAACTGCCCGAGTTACAACAGGAACGCATAATCCCTCCATCAGTGCTCAGACTTACCAGACATTACCGGCAACAACGTCGCTTATGGGCACAAACCCACCTTCGCTGGACGTGATTTCCTGCAAGACAGGAATGTCAGTGTTCTGCCATGGCCAGCGAAGAGCCCGGATCTCAATCCCATTGAGCACGTCTGTGACCTGCTGGATCGGAGGGTGAGGGCTAGGTTAATTCCCCCCAGAAATGTCCGGGGACTTGCAAGTGCCTTGGTGGAAGAGTGGAGTAACATCTCACAGCAAGAACTGGCAAATCTGGAGCAGTCCATGAGGAGGAGATGCACTGCAGTACTTAATGCAGCTGGTGACCCCCTCTTTTTTCAGGGACACATATTCCATTTCTGTTAGTCACATGTCTGTGAAACTTGTCCAGTTTATGTCTTAGTTGTTGAATCTTTTTATGTTCATACAAATATTTACATGTTAAGTTTGCTGAAAATAAAAGCAGTTGAAAGTGAGAGGACATTTCTTTTTTTGCTAAGTGTATGTATACCAGTATACATTCAAAAGAGTAAGAGTAGTTATATATGGAACTTTTTTGGAAGGGGGGCTGCAGGGGATTTGACCTTTGACCTGAACTTGAGTTGAACTCGGGGGGCCCCTTCCTAGGGGGCGGGGGTGCTTGTACCGCGTCACTGAATAATTACCATATTGATGGGTGGAGTTGACAGGGCACCGAAGGAATGTACAGGGTGGTGGGGGTCTTCAACTGTTTTTCAAACCCTCCAAAAGATTTGTCTTTAAGCCAGACTGATTCTTTAGTAAAATAGCTATTTTCTCTATATGTGTGAAGCTCCAAAAGAGCTCTATTTATACCCTCCATATTCTTTAGAAAACAGATATTTTTCCCTACGCGAGTGAAGCTCCAAAAGAGCTCTATTAATGTCCTCCCGATTATTTAGTAACATAGATATTTTTACTTAAGCGAGATCTCTTCAACAGGGGCCAAAGGGGGTTATCTCTTTCAAATGGACAAGGGTTACGTCAGTCTGGGGGTGGCGGGGCAATGTCTACGTCTTTTGTAACCTCAGATCGGTGAAGAATTAGTATATTTGGGGGCGGAGTTGACAGGGCACTGAAGAAATAGCGTATCAGGTTAGAGTTTGGTTTGAATAATTTGAATATTTGGGGGCGGAGTTGACAGGGCACCGAAGGAATGTTCAAGGGGGTGGGGGTCTTCAACTGTTTTTCAAGCCCTCCAATAGATTTGTATTTAAGCCGTAGCAATTCTTTAGTAAAATATATATTTTTCTCTCTATACGTGTGAAGTGATTCTAGGTCACAACATGGCCGATACGATGTTAGACTCGACTGAATCTGGGAGTTGGAGCATGCTGACCGGGTTACCGTTTTAAAATGGACAAGGGATATGTCGGACTGGAGCTTTTTGAGTTAAGGGCTGGCGAGGAGATGTCTACGCCTTTTGTAACCAGAATTGAGTTTGCTTACAAGGATTGGATGCATGTAAAGGACTGGACAAGGGAAGGGGATGTGAATAAAGCGTTAGAAACTGCTCTGCTGCCTCTGATGTTTGAAAGTCACGACTGGGAAAGCGCTCTATCTGTGAAAGTAGTAGAACTGTAATGACTCTGACTATGATGGGGTACAACAGAATCGTGTTTAGGAAAACATGCTATGCCAAACAAATTCTTTTTTTTATGATGCTGAACCTATTTTTATGGATCCTGAGGATGAAAATGAATATGTTACTGAAATTGATTTCTATGCCTGGGATTGGTCGAAAATGAAAACGGTCATAATGAGGGTTTTGAGGTCTTGAGGAAATATGTAGAGTTTGTTAAAAAGAGGCTTTATTTCAACAGCGAGGACGGGCAAAAATGTGGCGGGGGGTTGTCGACATTACCCCTACACCCCCACCCGTCTAATTGTGATGTAATACATGACTTAGTAAAAATGTTGTATAAAAGTAGCCACCCCTTGCTCTTGGTTTAGATGAAAAGAGCATGTCTGTTACGAGACTCTACAGCCCTCTTACAAACGAGGACCTCCCTTGGTCCTACAATCCAGACATTTTATACCAGCCTGAGCGCTCTTACCGCGGCTGCCCGCCACTACCTCAAGACGAAACAGCCCGCTGTTCAATGGAAGTAACGACTAACACCACCGACTCCCCAGCTCACTCCCCGAACATCACTGCTTTTGCGATGGTGTCTCAGGAGAGCTGTACTATGGCTCTAGAAACACCTCAACCCGCGCTGAGCGAACCAATGATCATCAAACCTGCCAGGGGGCGTGACGAAGGCGACGGTTTTAGGCCTGAGGTCCGCGCTGAAGTAAGTAGAATAATTGAGAACACCCTGGTGTATATACTGAATGCTCTCATCGATCGAGCCCTGAAAGAAGTCTGCCTGGGGTGTGAAATTAATTGTCCTAGCCAGATGAGACACAGCTGTCTGTTTGAACCAGAAACATATTATTTCCATCTCTATTTCAAGGATTTTTACTAAAAACTGAACAAACCTTGGTTGAAATCAGTGCTAGTCAAAGCATTATCTTATCATCATCTGCATGTCTGTCCCATGCAGGTCCAGAAAATTATAGATTAAATTTTGTTGGAGCTGAAAAAGGAGCTATACATCAGAGAGAAACTCGACCAGCTGTTTGACGAGTTGGATGAGGGCAGCAGAAAAACCTCTAACAAGCTGAAGGAATATTTCTTCCATAAAGAAAGTAAAGCAGAGTACAAGGAGAAGGAATTTGATCTGTACGAAACTAACTCAGAGGCTGAAAGCAACTGAAAGCACCTGAAAATGGGGAATGTTCTGGATTGTTTCTGTAACCGGATTTGTCACCAACAAACCGCGACAAATCTGAGGTCCCTATTGTACAAAGTATTGGAAAAGAAAGTGGCCGACGAGCGCCTTTTCTCTACAGATTTTACTGTCGACGATGCTCAACTTTTAAACCTGGAGCATTTCATGGATGATGTGAAAAAGACTGAGGGGTGTGAAAACTGGGCGGCTATGATCGCTGTTGCAAGGAATGATGTTAGACCATTTCATCAACATTTATATAATCTTTTACAAGTAATGTTTATTGAACAGTTGTTTATTTTTAAAATAGCTCATAATATTGTTTTATACATGTATGTAATCGATGTGTGTACTTATAAAATAAAAGCCGGTGTAGTAGTGAATATAGAGCAAGTAACCAATCAGATGATATCTTTTTGTTTAAATAATGGTCAAAATATGTGCTGGTAAACCATTTCTAGTTTTACGGTCAAATTTGTAAAACCTATAGAACTGCGGGGGCTCTGGGAGGTGGGGTTGTCAGAAATACAGTACCCCCACACTTGGGCTGTAGTACGCAATTTTGGACGTCGGAATTAAAAAACAGTGGACTTTCATATTACAAGACGGCTATTATGAAAATATTGAAAAATTATTAGAAGAGATTAACAAACAGATCTCTGTAGGGAAACAACCTTTCAGATTACATTACTGTTCAATTAAAAATAAAGTTTACATGGAGGCCACACCTATGATAAGAATTAAAACCAATGGTAACCTAGGCTGGATTTTTGTGTTTTACACCAACAAAGAGGATGAATTTAAGAATATAATAGCTCCATACCCCGCGGATATCCGCGCAGGATTTTACACCATTTATGTCTACACAGACATCATTTCACACCAGAGGGTGGGGGATAGTTATGTCCCCCTTTTAAGAAATGTACATATTAAGGGTAAAAACAATGATGTGGTCACAATTACTTATGACAAGCCACACTACATACCTGTCTCCAAGACTCATTTTGACAATATTACGATCGAAGTGAAATCGGATCAGAATATTGACATACCCTTCCGTTTTGGTAAGGTTATAAGCAAACTACATTTTCGACATGAGAAACATTGTGTACACGGCTAAAATGACTATCATGGGGGGTTATGTCGATCCTAAAGTCTATGTGAACTATTACAAAATGCAGGCTGGTAACGGTTTGCCCGGGTTCACTGGAGCTAATGTGATGTATGGGAGTGGAATAGGTGGACTCTTTCGAGGACTTTTCAGGATGGCTATGCCTCTTCTCAGGAGGGGCTTTAATATAGCGAAACCACATCTTAAATCGGCCGCCAACACATCGTAAGCGATGTGATCAGCAGCGCTATGACCAGATCCGCCAACAATGATAATCAGGAGGGTTCGGGTCTAATGGTCCTGGCCAGAGGCTCTCGTAAAAGATAATGCCCTCCTGGAGGGCGGAGAGTGGTAGCTAACAAAAGACAGAGACTTACTTATTCAGCGGCAGACTGTAGCAGAACTCGTAAGAGTAGGCAGCCGAAAAAGAAGAAGAAAACTGTTAAAAGAAAACCTAAAAGAAAGTCAAGAACCTGTTCGGGATATATATTTTAATCATGGCTTTTGTACACAACATGTCGGAAGAATGTGTGAAATCAGAACTGGATCTGTTTACGGTCCCTTACACACAAACGAGTATCGATAAAAGCATCTACGTGGAGATTCCACCTCTTTCGGCCATTTCAGAATCCGCCCCTCTGGAATTTTTCATAGCCGGTAATGGTGAAGATTATTTAGATTTGAATAATACCCTTATTTTACTCACTTGTAAAATTGTGACTGAAGAAGGACAGGCTATCAGGAGGGAGGCCAAAGTGGGGGTTATCAACTACCCGGTGGCCACCATCTTCTCGCAAGTGGACGTAACCCTGGGGGATAGACTGATAAGTCAAAGCAGTGATATATACCCCTATAGAGCGCTGATGGAGTGTATACTTAATTATAGCGAGGAGACTCTAAACAAACAGTTCATCCCTGGGCTGTTTGCCAAAGACACACTGGCCGCCATGGATGTCAAGGATCCAGGGGGCACCAATGCGGGCCTGAAAAAAACAGCAACATTTTCTACAGCAAGTAAAACAATTAAGCTTTTTGGTCATGTTCATTCTGACATATAGTTTTTTCAAGAAAAAACTTATGCTCATCGGGGTTGATATTAAGATAAAAATGATTCGGAACAAAAATGAATTTTGTCTGATGAGCGATGATGATGAAAAATATAAACTCATTATTTTATCGGCCTCGCTGTTTGTTTAAAAGGTATCTGTTTCACTGGCTGTTAAACTAGGCCACGCTCAGGCTCTAATGACGGCTAACACAAAGTACCCAATTGAAAGAGTATATATGAAAGTGCACAGCATCGCGGCAGGAACTTGCGTTATGAATCAGGAAAACCTCTTCCTCGGACAGCTCCCAAAACATGTCATTATTGGGCTGGTGGATAATGACGCATTTACAGGGAATCCATTTAATTTTAAACATTATAATGCAGAATTTATAGCTATGTACGTTGATGGCACGCAGGTCCCCGGCAAACCTTTTCAACCCGATTTTGAAAATGGTTGCACGGTCCGTGAATATTACAGTCTAGTTCTCGCTACAGGGAGAGATCTGAAGGACCAGCCTCTGCTGATATACCGCGCTGAATACATCAACAGTTACACTTTGAACGCCTTCAACCTAACCCCCGATGAAGAGTGCGGGCAACATTTCTCGCTGGTGAAAACAGGAAACATGAGTCTGGAAATATGTTTTAAGCACCCCCTAGCCGGTACTGTAAATATGGTTGTGTATGCCGTGTTTGACAATATTATAGAAGTGAATCAGAGAAGGAATGTGCTCTATGATTATTATTAAACATGAACACCAGAGAGCTCCTGGCTGTCATGAACTGTAACTCCCACATTAAGAAGCTGTTTCACGGAGTCTATGCCTGCGATCAGTTACCTGAATTGAACCTAAAGAACTTACCCACTGTAGGGTTATGATGGGTTATTTTGATAAGAGCATTTTAGCTCTGAGCTGAAGCACTGATACAAAGAAGACCTCTCCCCCCAAAGTTATCAGATTTCCTTAAAGCGTGGGACTGGTTGACATCAAAGTGACACTCTGGAAGGATGGCACCGAGAATAGGCCAAATAGTTTGGAATCCTGCTGTGAAATGTCTGGGGAAGGGGGCCTGTAGGTAATAAAAACTCTTTGAAATGGATGAGAGCCTAAATCCAGACACATAGCTACGAACCCGGGCCAACCGGCATTTCCAAAAGATGGCATGGATTGACATCAGTCATAAATCAAGCCCCCCTCCAATAGGACACAAACCGAAATCCAATCTCAAAAACTCAAGAACCAATCACCTATTGATCTGACAGACGTATAAAGAACAGCACACAGTCTCTCAGTCTCTCTCTCTCTCACCTGAACCAGAAACTCGCTGCCACAGCTCAACCTGTAGCTCTGTTGCCCGAACCGGAACCAGAAACCAACCAAGTCTTTGCCGGCAACAGAAGAGTTAAACTGGGAGAAGGAGATTGAGCCATACGAAGAATTCTTTTAAAGGACTTTATTAAATAAAGAACTTTACAGACTGCGCATGCCCGCCTGTGCCCACCTGATCAGTGGAGTTTTACAGCTGGACAATTGACTAAGTCGACTGTATAGGAAAGTGTTCAGTCATTTAAATAGCTATTTGAGTCTTAAGAAACTTGACCCTTGGAACGAACAGGGCCCTGCTTTCCTCAAAGACTTTGTCTTCAAGTAACTACGGTGGAAACCCTGCTTACAAATAAGATTTTGTGCACAACCTTGGAGCCCTCAAACCAGTGGAAAATCTGTTTGGAAAAGACTCTACATTCGCGAAACCCCAACTTCCAGGTGCATCGACTGAGTGGAAGTTCTTGGACAAAGCCGAACCGGACTGCCTTTGTTCCAAACCACACGGACCTCGTGCCGTGTGCTGTTATCTGAGCCCGAAGCCAGAGAGGCCTCTCTGCGACGAAGTTCAGATAAGTTTAACAGTTTGGAGTTCATGATTCATGACATTTGAGAAATCAATTAGAAATGTTAATCTGTGATTCATAACTCTAGAATGTGTAATATCATTTAGGTTTCTTAAATATAAATGTGTGTTGCATTAAACTGTTTTGTTGATAATTTTAGAAATAAAATCTGTCAACGCCGAGAAATTAAGAAATTAACACAAGTTAATAGACACCAGATTATAGGTGGCACTGCCTATCCTTAATCATTGGATAATAATCAGTTAAGGGAAATTGTGGTAACAAGTAATGATAGGATCTTTCTCGGCACCTAAACGTAAATGAGACTGATATATATATAACGAGAAGTTACCTGACATAAATACTAACCTGCGTAGTTATTTGATGTCTGACTAACAATACTAATGAGAGACTCACCTTCGTCTTTCTAACCGGTATTGTAGTCAATGTGTTTATAACCATTTTTGTTTAACGATTTGTGTGTTATCATATGCGATCCCATGGTCTTTGATTTGGTCACGGAAGTGATTTGTCTTTGATTTGTTGATCTAGAGTTGAATTTTAATTAGTTTTTCCCTTTTGTATAATTAGTGTAGTGCTACATTTAGTCTTTTTTTTAAATAAATTTGACAATTTATATCTTTGGAATTGGTGTCTGCATCCAATTATTACACAAATTGAGTTCTACAAGATTCCAGGATTCGTGATAAGGTGATACTATAAATTCACTTCTTAAATTGAAATTTATAAGTGTACCTTATGCTACACCACCATGTTTATAATTAACACTCTGAAACCATGCCCAGAAAGCACTGGTTGGCTATTTATCTGACGGAAGATCATCTTGGTGAAATTTTTGATTCCTACGGAAACCCTCCAGATTTGATTAATTTTCCAGTTACGATCAACAACTTTTTAATAAACAATTGTAAAGAACCGGTTTATAACTGCCACCAAGTGCAAAGTCTACAGAGCTTTGGTCTCCCCTACACAAATGTTATGGCGCTGTACAGCTCTGATTTAGGAAAAAATGAAACAAACAGTGTCCCAGTTTGTTCAAACCTTGTGTCCTAATAATAACTATGTTAAATACCTAACATGTATACAGAATGTCTGTTCTTGTAAAGATTAAAAAAAAATTCATGCATGTTAAAAAATGTTAAAAAAATTAAAATAAATTACAGAATAAGAATATATATCATAAAAGGAAATTTGTTATGTTGTAAAATTGTGAAAAAACATTGTTGTAAAATTGTGAATAAACATTACAGAATAAGTATATAAAAAAAAGAAAAAATCATGTTGTAAAAAATTGTGTAATACATGTTAAAATATGGATATACATCGTAATAAAATAATCAAACGTTACATACAAAGACTTTGCTTTACCCATTTCCAACTATAAGTACTCATTTATGCCCATTAAAAAGGTGTAAGAGAATTTTGAATGCTTGGTTTTTCAGTCCATTTACAGTGAGGGAAAAAAGTATTTGATCCCCTGCTGATTTTGTACGTTTGCCCACTGACAAAGAAATACTCAGTCTATAATTTCAATGGTAGGTGTATTTTAACAGTGAGAGACAGAATAACAACAAAAGAATTCTGAAAAACACATTTCAAAAAAGTTATACATTGATTTGCATGTTAATGAGGGAAATAAGTATTTGATCCCCTATCATCCAGCAAGATTTCTGGCTCCCAGGTGTCTTTTATACAGGTAACGAGCTGAGATTAGGAGCACTCTCTAAAAGGGAGTGCTCCTAGTCTCAGCTCGTTACCTGTATAAAAGACACCTGTCCACAGAAGCAATCAATCAATCAGATTCCAAACTCTCCACCATGGCCAAGACCAAGGAGCTGTCCAAGGTTGTCAGGGACAAGATTGTAGACCTACACAAGGCTGGAATGTGCTACAAGACCATCGCCAAGCAGCTTGGTGAGAAGGTGACAACAGTTGGTGCGATTATTCGCAAATGGAAGAAACACAAAATAACTGTCAGTCTCCCTCAGTCTGGGGCTCCATGCAAGATCTCACCTCGTGGAGTTTCAATGATCATGAGAACGGTGAGGAATCAGCCCAGAACTACACGGGAGGATCTTGTTAATGATCTCAAGGCAGCTGGGACCATAGTCACCAAGAAAACAATTGGTAACACACTATGCCGTGAAGAACTGAAATCCTGCAGCGCCCACAAGGTCCCCCTGCTCAAGAAAGCACATGTACAGGCCCGTCTGAAGTTTACCAACATCTGAATGATTCAGAGGAGAACTGGGTGAAAGTGTTGTGGTCAGATGAGACCAAAATTGAGCTCTTTGGCATCAACTCAACTCGCTGTGTTTGGAGGAGGAGGAACGACCCCAAGAACACCATCCCCACCATCAAACATGGAGGTGGAAACATTATGCTTTGGGGGTGTTTTTCTGCTAAGGGGACAGGACCACTGCACTGCATCAAAGGGACGATGGACGGGGCCATGTACCATCAAATCTTGGGTGAGAACCTCCTTCCTTCAGCCAGGGCATTGAAAATGGGTCGTGGATGGGTATTCCAGCATGACAATGACCCAAAACACACAGCCAAGGCAACAAAGCAGTGGCTCAAGAAGAAGCACATTAAGGTCCTGGAGTGGCCTAGCCAGTCTCCAGACCTTAATCCCATAGAAAATCTGTGGAGGGAGCTGAAGGTTCGAGTTGCCAAAAGTCAGCCTCGAAACCTTAATGACTTGGAGAGGATCTGCAAAGAGGAGTGGGACAAAATCCCTCCTGAGATGGGTGGAAACCTGATGGACAACTACAAGAAACGTCTGACCTCTGTGATTGCCAACAAGAGTTTTGCCACCAAGTACTAAGTCGAAGGGGTCAAATACTTATTTCCCTCATTAACATGCAAATCAATGTATAACTTTTTTGAAATGCATTTTTCTGGATTTTTTTGTTGTTATTCTGTCTCTCACTGCTAAAATACACCTACCATTAAAATAATAGACTGATCATTTCATTGTCAGTGGGCAAACGTACAAAATCAGCAGGGGATCAAATACTTTTTTCCCCCACTGTAAACTGAAAACTCAGAGGTCAATTGGTTTCTCTTTTAAGATTATTTTTTAGAGGGAAGATGCAGTCAAGTCACAGATGTGCAATAATCATATATTTTGACAAAAATAGTAAACTAATATCATTCAATTATATTACTGAAAATAAATAATATAAAGCTTCTGCTGGATTACAGTAAGAAACAGATAATACCCATTTTCTTCTTTCTCCTCACAGTACAGCTTATAGGCCAGTCTGGTCAGGCAGGAAGCGGTGTGTCTCTCTCTGTCTCTCCTCTCCAGCTCTGTCTTGTGTCTCGTTGCAGAATGAAGAAGTTAAGAGAACTAAAATTCTCTTTGTTTTCCCTTTTATAAGGTTTCCTTCCAACCAATAGCATTTTGCAACCACCATGACTTGGGGGCCTTATGCTAAAGTAATTTAGAAGTGTGGGTCATTTCGAATCTGGCTAGGAGCCAATAAGAGGACAGGTCCCTTTTGGTCTTCTGGACATACAGATAAGGTTACATGGGGCTACCAGAGGCTACCAGTGGCTACCAGATAAAAGGGAGGAAGTCTGTTTCCTCTACCAAACCAGATGGTATAGAATTTCCCATAGAAAAATATATTCTAACAAATAATATCTTACAGTCCCCACCTTGGGAGGGAAAAACATTCAACAGATGTGAAACCATTTAAGAGTATCGTTGCCTTTTTGCTGAATTTTGACTTTGTACACTGCTGGACTTAATTTGTCCATAATGAGGAATGGTCCATACCAATCGGCTTCTAAGTTATAGCGTTTGTGTTTTGTAATTTTGAACCATAAATCTGTCACCAATCTGCAGTTCTTCATGAACTTTGGTGTCAAAATATTTCTTAATTTGTCTCTGTTTGTGACCTAATTGTTTAGCTACAAAGCGTTGCATTTGATCTACAGACACTAGGCAATTTCGTAACCAAGTCACATTAGCAGCTTGCAAAAGAACAGGTTGTTCTTCCAAAGGAAGCAAACAATGTCCTGGGACATGCATAAAACGTCCAGTCATCGCTTGATGTGGTGTAATTCTGGTAGTGGAGTGTGGTGTTGACCATATTGCCATTAGGCACAGAGGTAAAGCCTCAACCCACCTTTTTGGATTGTCTTGACACATTTTTTTCAAAAGTGTTTTTAGAGTGCGGTTTCCATGCTCAACTACTCCTGACGATTGAGGGTGGAATGGAATATGTAGTTGCTGGGTGATGCCTAATGCTTGACACATAACTTTCACTACACTGCTTGTGAAATGTGTTCCTCGATCACTATCAATCACCTTTGGTAGTCCCCACCTAGTGAACACATTTTGTATGAGAGTTTTCGCTACAGTGGCAGCTGTGGCACGCCTGCAAGGAAAAGCCTCAATCCACTTTGTGAATTCGTCAAGGATAACCAAAATATACTGGTAACCCTGTGATGTTTTGGCTAAAGGACCAATGGAATTAATTTGAATATGAGTCCAGGGACCTTCCGGCGGAGTTGATAGTCTGAGTTTGGATTTGTGTGTGAAAGGTGCAGGATTCACCTGTAAGCAGACAAGACAGTGGTTACATGCAGTGGTCATGTCAGCTTTCATCGTCGGCCACCAGTAGTACTGTGTAATCTTCTCTCATGTCTTTTCTACAGAAAAATGACCTCCTACTGGTGAGTTGTGAAATAGGTCAAAAATATCTGGAGCTAATTGTGAGGGAACACAGACTACAGGGTATTCAGATTGTGGAATGTTTACCATGAGGACCTTGTCAGAATCACCCGCACCCACTAGAGTAGTTTTGTGAGATCAAAACGTAGGTTGTGGAAGCGGTTTCACCTGCAAATGCCAGTGAATATTAGTTTGGATGTCTGAATCTAATTTTGGAATCTTAAAAAGAGACTGCGAGTTCACCAAGGCAGAGACATTTAGCACACCGATCAGCTTCATCATTTCTGATATGATGTTCACCTCTACGATCCTTTCTCACATGGGCCTTAACTTTCAAAACAGCAATTTCGCCTGGTCTCGACTGAATAGAAGATCAGATATGTTGTAGTAAGGTAGCATGTTTCAAGAGACGATCATCTGATGATCGGAAATAGTTTTTGGCATAGAGAGGTAGCAAGGTACATGCAGCAACAACATAAGCACTATCTGTATAAATATCTGCAGAATCATCAGTTATCCTAAGGGTTTCTAGCAAAGCTGCCAATTCAGAATATTGTGACGATTGTCCTGGACAAGAAAATGTAACAGTGTACTCAGGGAACAATACTGCAAAACCTGCTAGCAATCTACCAGAGTTCTTAAAAATGTATGCTGATCCATCAATATACACATTCGGAACCTGTGAACGTGGCTCAAAAACAAAAGGATTAGGCAAAATATCAGTGTCAGGCAATGGACACTCATGTGGTTTACCCTGCATAAGCAACATTTGTGGAATCAAAGTGGTTTGTTTACAATCAAGGTCTAAGTCACGTTGCAACATTAACAAAGTCCAATGCGAAAGTCTTTGTGATGAAACTAAAGTATCTGTGGGCTTCAGTAACAAGTTCAGTGGAGTATGCGGTGTGTGTAGCACCACTTTGTTCAGTCCTGTAATATAAGTGAAATGTTTCACTGCCCAAAAAGTCGCTAACAAGTGTCTAGTGCACGTATCATACTGTCTCTCAACACCCTGAAGACACCATGAAGCGAAGACTACTGGTTTCAGCACACCGTGGCGTTCTTGACAAAGCACGGCAGTCAGTGCTTCTTTGGAGGAGCCACCTCTAGGTGACAAGGTAGTTTAGGGTTTGGAGTTAGCAGCACAGTAGCTTGCACCAATGCTTGTTTTAACTGTTCAACGGCTTTAGTGTGGTTCTCTGTCCAAGTTTCATTACTGTAGAAATCTTCAGGCACCTCTTTTCGCAAAAGTTCATATAGTGACTTTGCAAAAGTAGCAAACTCTGGAATAAAGTCTCTTTGGTATCCCATCAAACCTAGGAAAGAACGCAATGCAGTTTTAGTGATAGGCAAAGGCAACTTTGTGATTAGCTGAACCTTGGCATTGTCAGGTGATTTCCCCTCTGGAGTGAGAGTAACCCCTAGATATGAAACAGTCTCGAAACAATTGCACTTTCTTTGGGTTGATTTTCAAACCTGCTTGGAAAAGGAGATTTAAGTGTTCATCAAAGAGCTGAAGATATTCTTCTTCTGTAGTTGTAGCAAGCAGTAGATCATCGACATATTGGACAAGGCACTCAGGTCTGGAAAAACCTATTATAGCCTCAGCCATCTGCTTGTGAAAAATGGTTGGAGAATTATGCAAACCTTGCGGTAAGTGAGTCCATGTGTATTGCTGATTGTCAAAAGTGAAAGCAAATTTGTATTGGCAATTTTGAGCAAGTGGAACGCTCCAGAAACTATTGGAAATGTCCAGCACTGTGAAGACCTTACTGTCAGTTGGGACACGGGACAGTAGTGTGGCAGTGTCTCTTCCAATCGGTGCACAGGTAGGTGTCACAGCCTTGAGTCGCCTGTAGTCCACAGTCAATCTCCAGGATCCGTCTGGCCTCCGCACAGGCCAAATAGGAGAGTTTGTTGTAGAAGTACGATGTCTTATGACTCCTTGCTGTAACAGAGAACTAATTACAGTTGCAACAGATTCGTGACTTTCAGTGGGGATCCCATATTGTTTTTGAAATTTATGAGGAGGACCATTGATGTCTTCCTCATGACCCACATTACCACAATCATGCTTATGCCTGCCAAACACATCAGAGTATTTTGCTATTATTTGCCTCACTGCATAATTTTCATTGAATGGAAGCAGTAATTCACCTGGTGACTTAATAGTACATACTGCATGTGAATCGCTAACAGTGTACTCAACATTTCTGCCTCTGTTAAACCAAATGTGACTATTAGCATAATCAAGTATTACACCTTCTCTTCTCAAGACATCCGAACCAATAATTGACTGACCCTCAGGTAAAGGCATTAATATAGGAGACCAAGTTGTTTGATAATCACCTATTTTCAAATTACATTTTATACCCTTCATAGCAGTAGTCATGTCTCCCTTAAACCCAGATACATTAGCTGTAATACCTGTAGATAATGTGTGTGTGTGTGGAGATTGAGCTCGTTTTCTCAGAGCATATGCCTTTACATGTTCGCCTTTTCTCTGTGTTGCAGAATAAAATGTACTTCCCCAATCTGTTGCATTCCAGCCACAAGTTTTGCTTATTAATTCTAAGACCTCATTCCACAAAGTCGCTCTCCCCACTTCATCAACACTTAACAGGGATCTTAAAGTCGGAGAACATGCAGCTAAAACTATTGTTTTCCAATGCAGGTCGTTCAGTTGTGGGTGTAACTGAATGCAAGATTAAAGTCGAATTATTAATTCCTCTAAATCTGTCTCTAGAGTAATTGGACCCAAATCATCTTTGAATGCTCTCAGTTCCAGAGCAGTCAGACGCTTAGTTGTCTGAGGCTCATTATGTACTTGAGGATCATCAGAACTGTTTGTACTTTCTGAATGACTTCGTCTTCTCGTACTTTCATGTATTGAACTCGGCTCTGTGTCGCTCGTCCTTAACATGTGTTTCACTGCAGCCCGAGTACGAACCACACAGATGGGAGCTGCACATGTTTCAGGATTGAATTCACAGTCCCACGCCTCTCTCTCTAGTTCTTCCCAATATTCATCATCATCAGAGTCCAGTTCAGGAGAACACAGACCTCCGACAGCTGCAATGATAGCAGTTTTCATGCCTAGTTTAGTTTTTAAGCGCATTACTAGCTGTTTACATGCGGTGTGATTACTTTGGGAAACTTTGGTTGCAGTGTGTCTGAGAGCTGCCTGGCAATCATTTAACTTTTGCTGTAAAATGCGATTCTCATTTCTCAAACTCTCATTGTCTGCACTGTTCTTTATCGAAACAGGCAGCAGCTGCGATAACAGCATTATTGCTCACTATCTGCATTTGAAGTTTCAACTCTGCATTTTGTAAAAGCAGGGCAGATTTCTCATCGCTAACAAGTTTACATTTAGTTTCTACCTTGGCAGAATGATCAGATAAGATCTTAACACACTGAGCTAACCCATAAAGAGCAGATAATTTAAGTTGTGACTTTATAACTTTTTCATTTGTTAACTCCGCTAAACAGGACTTTAAGTTTATGAGGTTTTCCTCCTTGGAGTTTAAATTACTACACACTCCTAAGGTTAATGATCATTTCGTACAATCCTGGCTATGCTGACGACACCGTTATGTGAGGTTCGTCTTTCAGGCAAGAGTCAGATACACCGCTATTCTGTCTAATGCATGCACATTAATACTCTCATAGCAATCTGTGACTTGTAGCAAATATCCGTCATCTCCCCGTACTGGCCACCACTATGTAAGAGAATTTTGAATGCTTGGTTTTTCAGTCAATTTAAATAAATAGTTGAACTGAAAACTCATAGGTCAATTGGTTTCTCTTTTAAGATTCTTTTTAGAGGGAAGATGCGGTCAAGTCAGATGTGCAATAATCATTTATTTTTACTAAAATAGGAAACTAAAACATTATATGTAGAATATATTTTGCATTTCTTTTACTTCTTACAGGCATGCTTTTCAATACATCTGATAAAACCACATCAGTCTCTACAGGGTCTTCTTCTGTTTCAATAACCTCACTACTTTCAGAAAGCTGCTCTTTCTCCAAAGGCAACATTAAAGTTAGAGTACTCTGGCTTTTTGCACCCTGTTTAACGATACTCAGATATCTTTTTAAGGCGGCTGTATAAAGCTGTACTTTTTCATAAGGATTTAAATCGCTCGCAACAATATAGACTTCATTTCAGAGTCTAGATTATTTTCCACAGTCTGTCGGAGGGATTCTGGAGGCGGCGGGATTTTCTTAGTTTGTCAAGTTGTTCTTGAGGTACCAAAAACATTTTTTGGGTGTATTCCATTGCTACTATACAGATCTGGAAGCTAGAAGACTGGTTAAGAAAGGTAAGGCTATGCTCAAGAGGGGGCAGATAAAACCGCCTTTCTGATTAATAGCCTTTCTCTTCTTTTTAATGGAGAACTTCTTGTTAGTGAGGACCTTGATAACAGACTTTTGTTGTTTTAGTTTACCCAGTTGAAAAGCTATTAAGGGTATGTTATCCCGCAGAACGTTTAAGGCGATTTCAGATCAGATCAGAAGGGCCGGCCAACAACACAGCTTTTCTCTGACGAGGATTACCCTCATATAATATCTTTAAAAGTGGTAGGTTTCTTCTTATCCTAGCCGACATTCTATTTTTAATTTCTTCTCTTTAGCACGTAGACTACAGGCCAATCTGGGGGCAGCAAATCCGCTCTGAGTCGATAGTCTTCAGGAGTTTGCGCTTTTAAATCCACCAGCAAGTATCCGTTAAGTTTTTTAGTCGCATCTTCGAACGATTCCAAAAAGAATTTAGATTGTCTGGGGTACATTTGCCGGGCCAATGTGTTCACCTGCAGCTTACCTCTAGGATTTTTTAAAAGAATAATATAATTAGCATTAGCAAATAGTAAATTTTGAACTAGATAGACGATGCTCAAATTTCTATGGTGTGTATATTTTGTAAAAGCTTTCTCCACTTTGCTATTGTCGCTAGCCATTTCCATGAGATCGGCAATCACTATTAAATTGCATTTGTCACTGGGTAACAAATCATCGTCGCAAAGCAATTCGGGGACACCTTCCACAAATTTAAGATTTTTAATTTTAACCATTAGCTCATTGTACAGAGGTTGCCAACATGAGTAACACCAAACTATGTTATCAAGAGTTTATGTTATAGCCGTTGCCGAAATTCTCTAAAAGCCTTTTAAGAAAAAATCTTTTACCAGAATTGGAAGGGCCTGATATAATACATGAAAAGGGCATGTTGCAGTCTGTTATCGAATCCCCTGTCAATATCCATAGGGTAGCATATTATAGTCCGGCAAAATAACTCTTTTGTTGTACACTACCCGAAACCTTTTCCGTAGTGGCCTGTTTTCGAGAGTGTAGAGCTTATTATTTCAGACGATCTGATTTCCGGAAGTAATCACCTCTTGAGGAACGCCTTGATCTAGGCCTACGACATAATTTTGAACCAAAGTCGTTAGAGACTTGATATTGATCAGTTTCTTGTTAGTGTGATTCAAAGTTATACCTTTCACCTTCATACAGCTCTTTCCTGAAGCGGTTTTATAAGCATAAGTCTTTGGACCCCCCGAAACAAACTCTACGATGTGATCTTGGGGGTCTAGCTCATTTGTTAAGTCACCCAGATAATCTCCAAGCGGCGGCATCCTATCACCCGGTCTGCTGACAAAGACTACAGAGTCTGTATCATGATATAAAGTTCGCTCCTGCAGACGCTCCATTAAACTATACCATTCTAATCTAGCATAAGCCGTTGTAAAAACAGCTATAAAAACGTTGACAATTCCCGGCTTGATCGACAAATCTTGAGGGCATCGCCACAGCACCTGAGCTACTCTGTCAGTTACAAAGCTAAAGTGCGATTTTGGAAAACAGAAATTGAAGAAACTGCGACGGATCTTTAATCAAGGTTGTGTTTATTCTATTAGACCGCTCTGCAAATTTCTGGATGGAGGCCGTAGAAAAACTCTTTTGTCCTCCTGTAATTGTCCGGAGTTGTAATGGCGATGGTGTTTTTCTGCAAGAAATTGGCTCGAAACATTTTCATACAGAGAGAAGCTATTGTAGCACATTGCAAAGGGTCAAGACCCGCCGTCTTAAGGACTTCATGCCTGAACCTAACACATGATTCTTTAAGGATCACCGCATCGTTTCTACAATAGGCAGCCATGTCCTTTCTGAAATCAAAAATGCCATCCTTAACCGTGTCATACCAATTGAAGAAGTCCTGCCTTTCCCGAGTCATCATGGATTCAACACCATAATAACTGGGTGCTGGGTAGGGTCCTCTATAATTCTGTGTTTCCGCCATGTTAAAAAAGTGGCAGAACCACCCCTTTTCTCGCGTTTCAAAACCCAGTGCTTTAGGTAAAGCGCTCAGTTTCATGGGTAAGAAGTTGAGCGAGTCTATGTAACGCTGGTTGAAATCGTGGTCTGTGAAACACATTATTTTACAACCCTGCGCTATGATGTGGGGGGTTACACTGTTTTCCACCAAATATTTCATCAAGATATAAGAGTCATACCCCCTAGCATTATGAGCTATGAATGTGTAATCTTGATACTTTGGACAGCAATATTTTTTAAAGAAACCCTCAACACATGACTCACCGGCCGCAGCCCACTCGCGATCCAACATGTCTATACAGTGAATATAATTCGCTATATGAACGCCTCCTTCCTGCCTACACTCAAAGTCATAAAATACATACTTGTTATGTAGGGTCGCCGGTTTAACAGACTGAATAAAACATTGGTGTTCGGTCTCGGGTGTTAAGTCGGCGTTACAGAGATGACACCTCAGAGCGGCACACTTGTGGGGTTTATCCTCTTTAAAGGTGTACTGTCTGTAACACTGGAGACAGAATTTAGTTTTATCGCAAGGGCTGATGCTTTGACCCGTACCCCCTCTAGGTATTTTGTGTTCAGAAAAACAGAAAGCAGACCAACAGATCCTTAAACAGTCCTTACACCGCACTGTGGTGTCTTCACCCCTTCGACATTGCGGATGGTAACAGACATTACAGTACCCGACGCTTTGATGGTTCTTCCTATCGTTAAACCCCTTGTAGCAAAAATCACAGATGTAGGAACAACCCAAAAAAGCCTTCAAATTTCTAATACCGTAGTAATGATTTTCGTTAAGGAAAATAAATAAAGTCTGGGGGTGAAACTCTGAGTGAGTTTGAAACAGAACAAACACATAATTTAACTCACAACGGTACCAGACTACGATCTTAAGACCCGTCACCTCCTTGCATTTGCAAAGCATCATGCAGAGATTGCTCTTCAGATATAAAGTTTTATCTTTACATTAGACCCGCACCACAACCCTTTTGTTGTACATTGTTTAAAGCGTTCTGAAGACATTCAAAAGTGTCAACACATTTGTTATTTACAATGTGGTTAGCGATATACTCAGGACCGTTTTCTGTTGGAGCAGGACTAGTAATAAATTGGGGTTGTTTTGTTAAATTGTTTGCGTTCGGAAGGGGTAGGTGGTCTAAGGAATCAACCATTTGTAACAAATCAGAATTTACACAGGGTTACATGTCTATAGCAGGCGCTGGTCGGTTGTTTATTTCATCCACCATTTCTAATAGCTCGGTGTTAATCGGTACATTTGCTAAGGCCTCAGGGTCATTCGTATCAGGATCATTCTCTCTAGGTCTTTTAGACTCCTGCTCGTGAATGTCTGCGTCATTGGTCCTTTTATTACTTTCAGACATGTTTAATCCCCGATCCTGTTTATATAGTGTGCTAAGGCATTAATTAAGATTGTTTGACCATTGTCTTTGATTATTCAGCACTATATGTAGCAACTCACACAGGTCTGTAGATGCCAACTCAACCTGTAGATTGATAGTCTCCTGCAAGGTTGTAGTTAGATCTTCTTCTTCTTCACTCATTACGACGCTGGTTGGTGATGCGGGCGGTCCAGGAGGTGTTTGGATATGCGCCGGGGAGTCCTGGCTCCTAACTTGTGGAGACACCCAGGCGGTTTCTCGGGGTGTTGTTGGTGAATAACTGGGGCTGCCTTGCTGTGTAATCAGACGCAGTAATGAACTGTCTGAAATAGATTCCGATGAACCTGAAACACATGAGAATGGATACATTTAATATTGGATACAGCCGGTAACAAATACAAAAAAAAAAAAAAAAACTATTTCGAACCCCTTGGAATCCACCACACTCTCTCCTTCTTCTTCCGCTAAAAATCTAGGAGTCACCCTCGATCCTGCGCTCTCCTACACCCAGCACATCACGACGCATTCAGTTCAAGACTTTGACCCTCACCTACCGCTGTCTCGACCACACTGCACCAAGCTACCTTCAGTCACTCATCTCTCCATACATCCCCTCCAGACCACTGCGTTCCTCCAGTGCCAGAAGACTAACTCTGCCTCCTCCCAACTCTCCTTCCTCCAGAGCCCGCTCCTTCTCATCCCTGGCCCCTAAATGGTGGAACGACCTGCCCACCGAAGTCAAAACAGCAGAGTCCTTGACCTCCTTCCGGCGCTTACTCAAGATGCATCTTTTCCGACAATACTTGTAATATTAGTCCTTTTATCCCTGCTAGATAGCACTTCACAGGTTTTATTATGCTTCTCGTGCTCTTGATTGTTTTCCTCCTTGCTCCCTTCCCGTAGCCCTTGTCTGTGACCCTACATCTTGACTTAGCTTTCACTGTCCAGGATGTAGGAAGTCACTTACTGTACTTGTGTAAATTGTAAATTGGGATTTGTAAAATGTATAATTTTGAATTGCTGTTTTAGCTAAATTGAATTTGTAATGATTGATGCCTTGTACGTCGCTGTATTTTTGCACTTTGTTTGCACTTATGTTGTAAGTTGCCCTGGATAAGGGTGTCTGCCAAGAAATAAAAATAATAATAATAATAATAATAATAATAATAATAATAATAATAATAACTCTTACTCCCTCCTCTTATAATAGCAAGGCCAGCTGTTCTACTAGTGCAACTAGGAGCAATGCAGAAATCTACTTGCACAATATTTGGCACGGGCAATCAAGCAACTTGTGCAGCCTCCGCGCATATCATGGCAGTGTACCCCTGAACCACAGAAACGGGGCCACAGACCCACTAAAAATCAACATAATACACAGTCGGCTAGTCAACAGAGTAACCGAGCTGAAAACCAACAATATGAATGGCGTGACAGCAGCAAGTACAGCAAGTACAGAGCGGAGAGCTCCACTGTGCTGACAACTTAAAATGTCATACAAATGAACTATATACACCACGGGGCGCAGGAACCAACTCATGCGCCACATGCGGAACACAGAATCAACTGACGCCTGCTGAATAGGCTAGCTAACGCAGGGCAACAACAGCTCTACTGTGCTGACAAATGGCTATGTACACAGAAACAGCGGTCTCTTGCTCTATGGTACAGCCAGAGCAGGCCACAGACCTGCTGACCAAGGAACTATATACACAGCAAGGCAGCGAGAGCAGCTTGAGCGCCATCAGCCGGGAACAGCAGCAGGGAGCTCCAGTCTACACAAGCTAGAGCGGAGCCACAGTCCTGCTGTTTACATATTATATATACATAGCGGGGTAGAGGCCAGATGCATGCACCACTGCAACACAATGCAATAATGAACTAATTATATACAAGATGGCCTCGTAATGCAACATACCTGGCAGGTGCATGACAGACCCTGGGAACACATCGACAGGGCTGTCAGCAAGTTCAGAAGCAGCTCGTGTGGGTGCTCGACTGGAAGGTATTGTCCAGTGGAAGGGAAGACCCGGTTCAAATAGCTCCATCAGGATGCACTTAACAGTGGCAGACTGGGAGGGGAAATCATGAGCCAGAGCCCGTGCTGGGGCTTGACTGCAGCCAACACCGGATTCCCAGTGGAAGGGACCGGTTCCACCACATCCAACCTGTAGAACCAGATAAATGTAAGCAGCAAAGCCCAAGCTGCAGCAGCACAGATGTCTGCCAAGGGGGCACTTGAAAAAGGGCCAACAATGTGGCAACGCCTCGAGACGAATGGGCCACCAGGTGTTCAGGCACCAGGGTCCTGGTGGACTCAAAGGCCATGGTAATAATGTCTAAAATCAAATGTGAGAGATCCTGCTTTGAAAGCACCTGGCCCTGTGTCACGCAGCATAGGATACAAACAATTGGTCAGAGTGCCTAATATCCTTAGTGAGTTCCAAATAGCACCTGATGGCCCGCACAGGGCAGAGCAGGTGAAGCTGACTCTCTTGCTCCGAAGAGAAGGGAGGAGGATGAAAAGCCATTAACTCCATAGGCCTGTTGATAAGAAATGGAGACAGCACTTTTGGGAGGAACGTAGGGTTAGGCCATAGCGTGACCCTTTAGCCATCTCTCACAAAATGGACACACGATCAGTGTACTGACAAGGCGTGTAACTCGCTCACACGTTTTACAAAGGTGATTGCCAGCAAGAACACAGGCTTAAGTCAAACTAGCTTTACGTCAGCTGAGTTCAGTGGCTCAAATGGGTCTTGGGAAAGTGCATCGAGCACTACATCAAGGTGCCATGCGGGCAGTGGAGGGCTGCTAGGAGACCGTAGCCGTCGAGCTCCATTCAGAAACTGCGCAGCCAGAAAACCCAGAGACCCAGGGGACTCGCCATAAATCCGGATTCATAAGATAACATGATTGTTAAATCACTTGTGAGAAAATTCTGTTCGACCACTTTCATTTTCCACAAAAAATATTTGTGAGCTACCATTGCTAAACAGGGCTTATTTCTTAGTTACATTTTTTGTTTATTTTACATACTGTTTAGAGTTTTTCTAAATCATTCTAGATTAATTGTAAAGGAGGTTTTATTTGTTTACTTTAAGCTTTTGAGGTTCACATTTCTTTAGGGATTCTGTATATCAACTCTGGGCATAATTATCACTACCCATTAATAAAAGTGCAACTAGTTTACTTTGTGAAGTGTGTCATTAGGCCATAACCTCCCTGGGCATTTTCCACTGTGGATAGCCATAGCGAAGACCGAAAATAAAAGCGTGGCTGATACAGGTACATTCATAATGCAGTGCAGTGCATTCAACGTACCTTGGGCACAACTCAGCCTGCCAAACAATTGCAGAAACTGACTCCTACGATCCTCACTACTGTAATGCTTTTAAAAGTGTAAGTATGTGATTGTTACTGTCAGTCTGTCTATTGTATATAGTCTATAGTGTAGTTGCAAAGGGGATCATGATGTTGTTCATGGTTCTCTCAGTTCCCGAAGCATATGTCTGATTTACTGTATCAATTTATTTATTTTTTATTTGCACTTATCTGTAATTCCATTTTAAATTACCTAAATTGTAACTATTTTTACAGTTGTTCATTATGACTATTTTGACTCTGCTGCACACAGCACTGTTGTAACTATTGGCATATTTCATTTTTTAATATTTTTTTTACATTAATACATTTTTCATCATCATATTAATAATTATAATGGCAGACTGACTATTCACCCATCTGCAGCACCAGGAAGTAAGACTGGAAAATCAAGGTGTATACAGGTGTTCATTTTAAAACCTGTGACACAATAAACTATCTACTGCTCCTGAAATGAAGTGGTTTGAAAGCTACAGTGATATGTGAATCTATTTCTATCCAGCAGTCAGTGTTCATCACGACACTCCCTGAACCAACAGGTCTTATAAAAGTCAACAAGAAAGAAGCAACAGCAGGTAACCCTTACATGTTTTCCCATGGGCCCACAACCAGGCACGCTGAGGCACCATAAAACTGTACACATATATATACAGTAGTCATTAACTGTTTAAAAGCTATAGCATGGTTCAGTGGAAGAGTCACAAATTAAACTTCATGTAACCTGACAAGAGTCTCAACAGCTCAGTTATTTTTAGATTTTAAATGTACAATTTATTATTGAATGTCAGTGTGGAAACAATCTTCAGTTACTCAATTACACCGATCAGCCATAACATTATGACCACCTGCCTAATATTGTGTAGGTCCCCCTTTTGCCGCCAAAACAGCCCTGACCCGTCGAGGCATGGACTCCACTAGACCTCTGAAGGTGTGCTGTGGTATCTGGCACCAAGACGTTAACAGCAGATCCTTTAAGTCCTATAAGTTGCGAGGTGGGGCCTCCATGGATCGGACTTGTTTGTCCGGCACATCCCACAGATGCTCGATTGGATTGAGATCTGGGGAATTTGGAGGCCAAGTCAACACCTTGAACTCGTGATTCATCAGACCAGTCCACCTTCTTCCATTGCTCCGTGGTCCAGTTCTGATGCTCACGTGCCCATTGTAGGCGGGGACAGGGGTCAGCATGGGCACCCTGACTGGTCTGCGGCTACGCAGCCCCATACGCAACAAACTGCAATGCACTGTGTTGTGTTCTGACACCTTTCTATCAGAAGCAGCATTCACTTTTTCAGCAATTTGAGCTACAGTAGCTTGTCTGTTGGATGGGACCACACGGGCCAGCCTTCGCTCCCCACATGCATCAATGAGCCTTGGCCGCCCATGACCCTGTCGCCGGTTCACCACTGTCGCCGGTTCACCACTTTTCCTTCCTTGCACCACTTTTGATAGGTACTGACCACTGCAGACCGGGAACACCCCACAAGCGCTGCAGTTTTGGAGATGCTCTGACCCAGTCGTCTAGCCATCACAATTTGGCCCTTGTCAAAGTCGCTCAGATCCTTACACTTGCTTATTTTTCCTGCTTCTAACACATCAACTTTGAGGACAAAATGTTCACTTGCTGCCTAATATATCCCACCCACTGACAGGTGCCATGATAACGAGATTATCAGTGTTATTCATTTCACCTGTCAGTGGTCATAATGTTATGGCGGATCGGTGTAAGTTAAATAGCAAGTTATGGCAAAGTAAATTGTTGGCAAACTTAATTGATTTCTGTTCCTCCCAGGCACTGGTTTCAAGAGAGAGAGAAGACTATGGAAAACTCCTCTCAAATTACTTATTTTACATTGTCTGCTTATGCTGAAATGGGAGGGGCCAAATATTTATATTTTATGATTGTACTTCTTTTGTTCATTGTTATAATTTTCTTAAATGTAGTTCTCATCACAGTGATCTGTGTAGAAAGGAGTCTGCATGAGCCCATGTATTATTTCTTGTGTAGTTTAGCAACAAATGGAGTGTATGGGAGTATAGGATTATTCCCTGCTGTGTTAGTTAATGTTTTATCTGACACTCATGAGATTTCTCGGGTCAGTTGTTTTGTGCAAATTTTCATACTGCACACGTATGGCTGTGGTGAATTTACTAATTTAGCTGTGATGGCTTACGATAGATATGTGTCAATCTGCCATCCACTAAATTACCATAAAATGATGTCCACTGTGAGAGTGTATGGACTTATTGCCTTGACTTGGGTGTTTTCTGTTGGTCATTTCTTTGTGACTATCACTTTAACTGTTAGAATGCAGCTGTGTAGACAAATCATGGAAAAGATATACTGTGTAAACTATTCAATTGTCAAATTAGCTTGTGAAGATATATCTGCATTGAACACTTATGGCTTAATAAGTATGATTTATACCACATTTCCACAACTTTTCCTTATAGTTTATTCCTATGCAAAAATCCTCAGGGTTTGTCTAAAAGCTTCCAAAGAATCCCAGACAAAAGCTCTGAACACCTGCACATCCCACATAATTACACTGGTGAATTTTTCATTTGGTGTGTTTTTTGAACTTATACAAAACAGATGTGATATGAGCTCTGTCCCCCATGCTGTACAAATTATGCTCTCTGTGTATTTTATCATATTTCCCCCTCTTTTAAATCCCATTATTTATGGAGTGAGGACTAAATCCATCAAAAGAAGAATTCAAAGAAAGTTTCTTGCAAACACAAAAACAATCCCAGTAGCTTAAAGCATGCAGGAATAAACACTCTCTACAGACCTTCTAAAGTGTTGCAGGGCTTTCTGATGAATCTCTGAGATCATGTGTGCAATTCTACTGATGGATAGAGCTCTTTCCAGTTTTTTAATTTAAGGCTGTTGTAACTGGATTTACATCATGTGCATGAAAAAAGAATACATTACCCAATTATTTACTGTCAATCCAATCTTCATTGTCCACTCTCCCAGGAAAAATATAAACCCAAGGACATCCCTAGAATTGAAGATTATCAAATATTCCCCATGCATGGGATTACAGTAAAAAGTACAGTAGAAGCTGCAACTGGGAAGCATACACAGTTATCATTATACCTGGTGCATTCAGAGACACTGTTGATGAGAAGGATGTATAAGATACATGCTGGAGATATGGTAACAACTGGAGATCATGTTATTCTTAAATGCTATGTACCAGCTATGAATATATATCTATATCTATATCTATATATATATATATATATATATATATATATGAAGAAAAATGTCCGTCTTGTCTTGTATGGTATGCATTAATTTAAAAAGTTAACTGTGAAGTCATCAAGTGTGCTCTCAAATTATATGCTTTCCTGACGAGTCCATTAGAGGGAAGTCATCAGTGGTAAGCAGTCTACTTGGATTTATTTGCCAATTGTGATTGAGCACCTGCTACTATTTGCATGTTATCTGCTAAAGCACGGAAGTATGCCTTGATAAATATATATACACACACACTACCGGTCAAAAGGTTTTAGACCACCAATTTTTCCAGTTTTTATTGAAATTTACACAGTTTAATGTCTCAATGTACTCTGAAATTAAAACACAGAACAAATAAACAATTGGAGATACAAATTAATCATGGAATCATTTTGTTTAACAAAATGTAACCCCTTAAACTGACAAACCCCTCTGGTACCATTCCATGTGTGGGTACCAAAGCCGTGTGCTTCTCTTTAATCCCGTGTGTACTCTTCACTGTTATGTTGTTTGCCAAGTGTTTGGTATTTTCAGTCAGTCAATCTAAATAGTTGAACTGAAAACTCAGAGGTCAATTGGTTTCTCTTTTAAGATTATTTCTAGAGGGAAGATGCGGTCAAGTCATAGATATGCAATAATCATTTATTTGTGACAAAAATAGAAAACCAATATCATTTAATCATATTATTGAACTTAAGTAATATTAAGCTTCTGCCGGATTACAGAAAGGATAGAATATTACCCCATCCTCCTATTTTACAGTTTAGGAAACTTAGGTCAGTCTGGTCAGGTCGGCAGCGGGTGTGTCTCTCTTTTCCTCCTGCTCTTCTTCTTCTTGTCTCGCTCTTCTCTTTCTTCTTTAATTCTCTTTTTCCATTCCTTCTTTTATAAGGTTTCTCTTTAACCAATCACATTTTGCCAACATCACACCATGGTTTGGGTGTGTGATACAAATATTTTGATATGGCAGTAAGAAACCTAACTGTTTGGCCTCTTTGAGGTGTTTTTACTTGTATTCTTATCTCCAGTTTAACTGCTAGCAGGGCCCCTCGCAAAAAGAGGGAGATGTTGGTATCCTGTATCAAACCAGACAGTAAGATATTTCTATATGTCCCTGCTGATCTGGAAAAGCTCCTCTGGTTTGATGTGGTCGATGCCTTTCATGATTTTGAAGACTTGAATCAAGTCCCCATGTGGTATCCTCTGTTCCAGGGTGAAAAGGTTCAGTTCTCTCAGTCTCTCAGTAGGACATTGTCAATTCTGGTTGCTCTCCTCTGAACTGCCTCTAGAGCAGTGATATCTTTCTTGAAGTGTGGTGCCCAGAACTGTACACAGTATCCAGATGAGGTCTAACTAGTGCATTGTACAGTATTAACATTACTGCCCTTTTTCTAAATTCTACACTTTTGACAATATACCCTAACATCCTGTTTGCCTTTTTTATTGCTTCCCCACATTGTTTGGATGGAGAAAGTGAGGAGTCTACATAGACTCCTAGGTCTTTCTCATGCGTTACTTCATCTAGTTCTATTCCTCCATAGTGTAATTATAGTGGAAATGTTTGTTACCTGCATGTAATACCTTGCACTTGTCCATATTAAATTTAATCTGCCAGGTGTTGGCCAACAACTGAATATTATCCAAGTCCCTTTGAATAGCCTGTGCCGAGATGGTATCTGCTGAGCCACCTATTTTAGGATCATCTGCAAATTTGTTGAGTTTGCCAACTATCCCAGAATCCAGATCATTAATATAGATTATAAAAAGCAAAGGCCCTAATACTGATCCCTGTGGAACTCCACTAACAACCTCACTCCAGTTAGAAGCAACTCCACTAATCGACACCCTCTGTTTCCTATACATCAACCAGTTCATAATCCATCTACTTACATTACCCTGAATGCCTACAGCTTCCAATTTGAGGATCAGTCTTTGGTGTGGAAACTTATCAAAAGCTTTTTGAAA
The DNA here is from genome assembly GCF_036373705.1 of Amia ocellicauda. Taxonomy (NCBI): domain Eukaryota; kingdom Metazoa; phylum Chordata; class Actinopteri; order Amiiformes; family Amiidae; genus Amia; species Amia ocellicauda. Next base: position 32,843,037 of record NC_089852.1, read on the forward strand.
ATCAATCATATCATATGCTTTCCCATTATCTACAGTTGCAGTTGCATGTTCACAAAATTCGAATAAATTAGTAAAACATGATCTGCCTTGTCTAAGCCCATATTGACTATCTCCAAGAATATGGTTTTCATTATGATGCTCCTCTATTTTCTGTCTAATAATTTGTTCCAACATTTTAGAAATAATGCGGGTGAGATTGATTGGTCTGTAATTTCCTGGCTCAGTTTTGTCCCCTTTCTTGTGGATTGGTATGACATTTGCTGTCTTTGAGTCAGTTGGCACATCCCCTGTTTCTAAGTATCATTTGGAATATTTGAGTTAGTGGCCTATAAATAATTTCCCTCATTTCTTTAAGTACTGTTGGAAATATACCATCTGGCCCAGGTGATTTGTTTGTTTTTAATTCTGCTAGTCCCTTTAGTACCTCCTCCACATTTATCCTGATCTCTCTTAGGGTTTGACTGGACTGATTGTTAACCTGTGGCATGTTATGATTTTTTTATTTTGTAAAAACCTCTGTGAAATTCTCATTTATAACATTTGCCGCATCTTATTAGTTTTCCAAGATACTTCAATTTTTGCCCTTTAGCGGTTTCACTTCCTCCTTTATTGGCCTCTTGCTGTTGTAGTTGTTACGATCATCGGTATCCCAGGGTTATAATAACATCTGGGTCCAATTATAAAGTCGCAACATAAAAGATGTATATATAAATATACATACAAGTACATAAATAAACGTCACCTCCATAACATTGCCACTAAAACCATCCATGGTTTATTCACATATAGCGCTGTTAACAATGGTTACTAACAAGAAGATACATACCCACAATAAATAACAAATAAACAGATAAATAAACAGACAGCGAATGTGCAGCCCTAAGACCCTAAGACTTCCATATCTCCCATTAGATGCATCTCTGTACTCCCGAATAAACAAAAAAAGTTAGTCTTCCAGAGAATCTTAATACACTACTCTATTACTCTAAGCTGAAGAAATGTGCTCCAAACAAAAACCAAAAAAACACAAACGCTGCCTGCAACAATTAAATAAACAATTTAGCCAAAACAAGTCAGTAACCCATTCAACATTTAACAGCAGCTGTAAATCTGATCCCCCTCCCTCGTCGGTCCCCAGTTCTTTTATAAGAACGATTAACCAGGAACACCTGCAGCACATCCAACCCAGGTGAAAAGGGAATCCTCACACAAGTAGCGCCCGTCATCCCCACATCATGTACATCACGCAAAAGGGAAGAAAATGAACAAGCAGCAAGCGGAGGCATTGAACAGTAGCATTGAAAAAAGCTCTTTGCATTAGCTTTAGCTTCAAGAGCTATGTTTCTTTCTATTTCCCTCTTTGCTTTGTATTTTGTTTGTTCTCTATCCCTTTTGTATGTGCTATACAACATTTACTTTCAAAGCTAACCATATTGTGATCACAGTTTGCCACTGGTTCTCTAACTAGTATCCCTCTGACTCTATCTTGGTCATTTGAAAAGATCAAGTTGTAAGATATTATTTGTTATCATCATTCGTTGGGAGACATAAGTCTCACATAATAAGCTTGTTTTGTAAATCCAGGTTTTATAATAAGCATGGTTAACCAATATACCTCACAAACTCATATACCCTCACAATTACATACAGTATAATGGGTGCATGGACTATTTTTTTTTGTATTTTGTAATTCCTTTGTTCCTTTTCATTATTATCTTTATTATCTACTGAAAGGTCAAACATCTGTTGAATGTTTTTCCCTCTCAAGGTGGGGACTGGACGTTATTTGTTAGAATGTATTTTTCTATGGGAAATATCTTGCTGTCTGGTTTGATACAAGAAATGGACATCTACCCCTTTTTGCCTAGTTCCTTATATTCCGAGGGGCCCTGCTAGCAGTAAAACTAGATATAAGAGTACAAGGACAAACACCTCAAAGAGGCCAAGCAGTTAGGTTTCTTATTGCTATATTGACATATTTGCATCACACACTCAAACCATGGTGTGAGTTTGGCAAAATGTGATTGGTTAAAGAGAAAATTTATAAAAGGAGGAATGGACAAAGAGAACAAACAAGAAAGAGAAGAGGGAGACAAGAAGAAGAGCAGGAGGAAGAGAGAGAGCCACACCTGCTGCCGACCTGACCAAACTGACCTAAGCTGCCCTGTGAGGAAAATAGGAGAATAGGGGTAATATCCTATCCTTTCTGTAATTCAGCAGAAGCTTTATATTACTTATGTTCAGTCACATAATTCAATGATATTAGTTTTCTATTTTTGTCACAAATAAATTATTGCACATCTGTGACTTGACTGCATCTTCCAACTAAAAATAATCTTAAAAGAGAAACCAATTGACCTATGAGTTTTCAGTTCAACTATTTATTTAGATTGACTGAAAAACCAAGCATATGAAATTCTCTTACAAAGTCATTTCATGCGCTTTCATTGGTTGGTTCCCTGACAAATTGAGTTAGAAAGCAGTCATTTACCATCTCAACCATTTCTATTTCTAATTCTGTAGTCCCAACTGGGCTTTTCCAGTCTATGTTTGGGAAATTGAAATCCCCATTATAACAGCCACATCTTTGCTACACGCAGTCCTGATTACATTGTACAATGCAACATCTTTCTGAATATCTGAGTTGGGTGGTCTGTATCACACTCCTACCACTAACCCTCCAGATATTTTATTAAAATTTCGTTACTAGAATCTAATTTGAGTTCTTCTGCCTTAATGTCATTTCTGATATATAATGCTACCCCACCACCTCTTCGATTATGCCTGTCCCTCCAAATCTGTGTGTATCCTTTCAACTTGTATTCATCCCCATCATTTTCTGTAAGCCATGTTTCTGTCACTCCTACAACATCATAGTCACATGCCAGCACTGTGGCATCTAGGTCTAACATCTTGTTCCTTATACTCCTGGCATTGAGGTACAAACATTTCCTGCTAGTAGTCTCCCTAGGTTTTCTTTCCTTAGTGGAACATCTTGCATTGTCAGAACTCCCTGCCCCTGTAGTCCCTAGTTTAAAAGATTCTCAATTACTCTGCACATACGCTCTCCCAATGCATTAGCCCCCCTTCTGTTTAGATGTAGACTGTCTGGTTTGTACAGGTCCCATCTATCCCAGAAGAAAGACCAATGCTCCATGAATCTAAAACTCTCTTCCCTACGCCAAGATTTCAACCGCATGTTAAACTTTCGAATCTCTGCCCATCATCCTGGCCATGCAAGTGGTACTGGAAGTTTTTCAGAGAAATACCTAACTACTGTGGAGGTTCTGCTCTTTAGTTTTGTTCCTAACTCTTTACATTTGTCTTGCAGAACCTCTGCCCTACCTTTTCCTATGCAATTGGTTCCAATATGGACCATGACCAGTGGATTCCCCCAGACTTTGGTCAGTAGCCCATCTACTAGTTTAGGGAGATCTGCAACCTGAGCACCAGGCAGACAAGATACCATGCGGGTATCCATATCACTAGAACACACTGTGTGATCTACGCCTCTAAGAATCGAGTCTCCTACTATAACTACCTCCCTGTTTTGGGGGGGAATGGGCACCATGGTGCTCTGGTGCTCAACTACCCTCCAATCACCCTCTGAGCTGTCACTGTGCAACTCAGTGTCCAGCAGTTGGAACCTGTTGGGCATTTCTAGTTCTTGGGATGTGTGTGCCCTTTTCTGTGGTTACAACCTACTGTAACCCAGCAGTTCTCTACACTGTCCTGCTAAGGTCTTAACTATCATAGGTTTTGGCATGCACACCATCTCTCTCATGGGGCTGATTAACTAATTCTTCTATATCACTAATATTGTTCAGATCAACAAGCTGAGCCTCAAGATCACAGACCTTGATCTCTAGGATTTCAATATACTGACAACTGCTTTAAGTAGCTTTTGTCTACCTGCCTCCAATTCACACCTAACTGGTTCCACCTGTAACATAATTATTGCTAGTCCTTGACTAAATCAGCTTTCTACATCCTATTTATTTTCACCAACTCAGCAGCTGAACTGAATTGACTTCAATTAAGGCAAACTACATACAAGATCAACTTAAATTAAGGCAAAGTTAAAACAAAAATGAGGAATGCTAAGACTGATCTGTGTAGAACCCAGTCTTGATGCACAGAGGATAAATGTATTTATTTAACATGCACGGCCTGAAAGGCCCCTGAAATGGAAGCTCTCCACCTGAGTGGAGTCTTTTATTTTTATACAATGTATGATATGTGGTTCAGTGGGCAGGGTCAGTCACGTGCTTCCAAGAAGTGTTGCCTCGAGTTCAGGTCTCTGGCCTTTGTAAGGTTTGTGGTTCTCTTCCTGGGGGGAGGTGTGGGATGCAGAAAACAAATGGCTTCCTTTGATATATTGCAAAAGGTCCAATCCCAAGGTCATCTTTTACAACTGTCAATCAATCATTAACAAAACAGTTCCTGCCAATCTGGGTAAGCAATTAAGTCCACAAACAAACTTTTAACAAACAGCTGTGGGCTCTCTCTCTGTTTGGGTGTTCCTCTTATCATAATAAACAGAAGTCAAAGTGGAGCAAGGAATGTCTAGAGGGTATGCCCTGAACAACTGCCTTAGTGGCTGTTGCTAGCATAATAAATCTACTTTTCTCGGTCTGCATACTATTATTAATTTAAAACATAATACAGTCTCATCAGTCTGAAACTAGGAAAACAACAAGATGGCTGCCTCTCACCTGTAGTTTCCTGTGTCTGTCTATGGCAACTTGTAAATACTTCTGTCTTTGTACCATTTCAGGTTATTCACTGGACATTAACTGCTTAAATAAAAAAAAAAACTGGAAATATCTGTGTTGTATAACACACTGTTCTATAACTTTTTACCGGTAGTGTATATTAGGGCTGCTTCGATTAATTGATTAATTGGGTCTATTAATAAACTAATTAATTGATCGACACTCAATATTTTTTCTATGCTGACATTTCAAAGTACCAAAAAGAACCGATTGATTGTTAAATGCTGTGGTATAATGACTGGCAAATGTTTAAATAAAACTAGCATAAAAATTTAGTAGTATTTAAATGTAAATATGAACATAAAACATTAAAATGTTTTCTTCTTCTTCCGCAAAAAATCTAGGAGTCACCCTCCATCCTGCGCTCTCGTACACCCATCACATCACCACGCTGACGCGCACCTGCAGATTCTTCCTGAGCAACATACGCCGGATCTTTCCCTTCCTCACCGACTACTCGACTCAGCTGCACGTCCAGTTACTGGTCCTCTCCCGCCTGGACTACTGCAACTCCCTCCTGGCCGGCCTGCCTGCATCTACTACCCGCCCACTCCAGCTCATCCAGAACTCTGCGGCTCATCCGGTGTCTCTCTGCCCCGATTCGCACACGCTACTCCACTGCTCCGCTCCCTCCACTGGCTCCCGATAGCAGCACGCATTCAGTTCAAGACTTTGACCCTCACCTACCGCTGTCTTGACCACACTGCACCAAGCTACCTTCAGTCACTCGTCTCTCCATACATCCCCTCCAGACCACTGTGCTCCTCCAGCACCAGAAGGCTAACTCTGCCTCCTCTCCACTCTCCTTCCTCCAGAGCCCGCTCCTTCTCATCCCTGCCCCCTAAATGGTGGAACAACCTTCCCACTGAAGTCAAAACAGCAGAGTCCTTGACCTCATTCCGGCGTTTACTCGAGATGCATCTTTTCCAACTGTACTTGTAATATTAGTCCTCTATCCCTGCTAGATAGCACTTCACAGTTTTTATTATGCTTCTCGCTTTCTTGATTGTTTTCCTCCTTGCTCCCTCTCCCGTAGCCCTTGTCTGTGACCCTACATCTTGACAGCACTTAGCTTTCACCGTCCAGGATGTAGGAAGTCAATAGGACTGATTTCTCTCAACAACGACTCCATGTTTGTTCTACAAAGCCAAAGCTGTCCACGCTCCATCTGCACAGACTGTGACGTCACACGCAGACTCCCATCTGCAATCTAGCCGGCAGAGAAGTGTCGTGAACGTGGCCAACATCTCTCTGCCGACGGACAATTTTACGCATTAGTAACATTGGTGCATCGGCCCTTTACACCCGGAGAGAAACACACAATATTAAATGACCTTCCAAAGCTTAAACCCAATCATGGGAATCTGGACTTCTGGGAAAAATTTAATGAGATGTTAGATGTACACCAAATGCACGCTAAAGACGTACACATAATAATTAAAACTAAATGTCCAAGGCCAATCTGGGACGGGTTAACCCCTGCCCAGCAGGATGGTACCTGGACAACAGTTGGAAATGATAATAATTATCTAAGGATCACTAACTTCATCACGGTTGTAAAGACAGGGCAGGACAGGGAAATTTTGGTATAGTCTGTGGCCTCGTACAGAAGCCAGGAGAGACTTGCTACGATTATGGGGAATGAAAGTACACTACTTTTAGAGAACACTCCGGAATGCCGGACGCCGAACGTGATAATGCGATCTTTTTAAAATTACTTAAAGAAGGGTTTAGAAAAGCACACCAAGACATCCTCAATATGGGTGTGCCTGTAGGAAATACATATCAGCAGATTGTGCAGTGGGCTTCAGAGGTAGAAAACAAGCAGTCAAAAGCTAAAATAAATGCTGTGGCAGCTATATCTGCCATAACACAAAACGGAGGTAAATGTTACAATTGCGGAAAAATAGGACATGTCGCTAAAGACTGTCGGTCTAAATCAACCCGCCCTAAGTGCACTTTCTGTGGGAGGACAGGGCACACGGGGGACAAGTGCTGGAAGGCAGGCGCTCCAGGCGAACACGAAGCGCCCTGGAATCAGACCAAGACAAACCCCGGTCAGCCCAGAGGAAACGCGGAGCTTCTGCAGATCATCCGAGATCTGACAGAGAAACTAAATAGGAAATAGGTCGCCTCGGCCCCTGAGGTCGGTACAGGGGAAGATCCCCGCCTCCACATAACCGCACTGTTAGGGGGTCGGCAGTGTTCAATGTTGGTGGATACAGGCGCCTCTGTCTCGATAACCGATCTCCCCCTCCCACTGACTAAACGCAGACTACAGATCTCAGGTGTAGGCGGTGCATGTATCACAGCCACACTCAGCACACCTCAACTTCTAGAAACAGGCGATCTCCTAATACCAGTGTCTTTTTGCGTTTGTAAAAACCCAGAGGGGACAATATTAGGCATAGATATGCTTAGAGAAGCCGGCACACTAGTGGATGCTAATAATAATCACATAATATGGACCAATACACACGGGAATAAAAAGGATACACAAAGATACGCAACAAATTGCGCGAGTATCTCACTCACACCGTCAACACCTCATATATGGCCAGACACACCACTTGAACACGTATGTCAGGCATTTCCTGATGTTTGGGCAACACATAAACAAGATTGTGGTCTGGCACAAATTGAACCTATAGTTATCCCAGGTCCAGTACACAAAGCACTTAAACAGTATCCTATTAAACCAGAAGCTTTTACGGCAGTTCAGAAAATTATTCAAACATTGCAAAATGAAGGAATAATACGCGAAACACATTCAACCACTAATTCTCCAATCTGGCCAGTGGGAAAACCAGACGGCTCATGGCGACTTACAATTGATTACACACAATAGAATAAAGTTACACCTCGGTTACACCCGATTGTAGCCAATCCCAACACTATATTAAACGATTTGAAACCCGAACACTCTATTTTTACGGTCCTAGATATTAGTAATGGATTTTGGAGTCTGCCACTCCACTCTGATTCCCAAGATAAATTTGCATTTACTGTATGCGACAAACGCATAATAGGCGAGAAGCCATTCTAAATATGCCAAAACCACATAATGTTAGGGCTGTGAGTAAAGTTATGGGGCTCCTTAATTATTGCCGCACTTTCATCCCTAATTTCACACAAGCCACAGGTCCGATACAGGCACTAATCAAAGGGAGCCCGGCTCCCTTGGACCCCATAGACTGGGGACATGAACAGGAAATAGCCTATCGTGTAATAAAACAGGCTCTCAGCAATGCCCCCGCCCTCGGGTTACCAGATCATTCTAAACCATTTCACCTCTACTGTTCCCAAGATGGGATCTATTATACAGCAGTTCTGACACAGGAACATGGGGATAGGCAACGTCCCGTCGCCTATTACTCCACAAAGCAACCTACGGTAGCAGCAGGCATGCATCGCTGTATGGCAGCAGTAGACTGCGCCTCTTGGGCAGTGCAGGCATGCGAGCCGATTGTAATGAACACACAGTTGATTCTGCACACAGGACACACGTTAGTTGAATTATTACACACAGGCAAATTGCATTCAGTCTCCGATAGTAGACGAGCTAGATGGAAGGTGTTTTGCTCCCCAGAGATAAATCCATACAAATAATAAAAGACACACGAGTAAACCCAGCAGATGGGATGTTAGGGGAGGGAGAAGAGCATACATGCTCTGAGCTGGTGCTCCAGCAGGACCACAGTCAGTTCCTAGAAAAAACCCTTATAGACCCTGACTTGGAACTATATGTTGATGGATCTTGGAAAATAATAGATGGAATCCCCCACACTGGGTGGGCGGTGGTATTGGATGATAGCACTGTGGTAAAATCTGGATCCCTGCCAGGACACTGTTCAGCCCAGGTGGCAGAACTCGTGGCGCTGACAGAGTCATTAAAAATAGCGAAAGACATTAAAGTTAACATTGACACTGACAGTCGCTATGCATTTGGAGTAGTACACGACTATATGGCAACCTGGGAACATAGAGGGTTTATAACAACAGCAGGAGAAGTAATCAAAAAGTATGAGTATGTTATAGCCCTAGCTCAGGCAGCACATCTTCCAGAAAAGGTAGCAGTAGTTAAAGTGAAAGCTCATCAGAGTCTTTCTGATGATGGATGCCCGCGCACCCATGGGAATCACTTTGCAGACCTAGCTGAGAAAAAGGCAGCAGAGACAGGCAATCATGTGACATTAGCAGGATTACCCTGCTCTAGTAAACCTGCGAGCATTCTAGAACCAGAAACTACTGACCTGGCACAGCTACAGAAAGACTGTGAGGAGGATGAAGTACAAGAGTGGGTTAGGGGAGGTGCAGTGTACTCAGACGGTTTGTATTAGCACCTCATTTCACCGGTAAGGTAATGAAGGAAGCATGTTTACTTCATATACCTTATCACCCTCAGAGTTCAGACTTAGTGGAGCACACTAACCGGACACTGAAGGAAAGTTTGGCAAAAGCCCTGTTAACTACAGGCAAGGGATGGACAGTAGCGCTCCCCGCTGTGCTGTATAAACTCAGAGCATCACCTAATCGGAGTACTCAACTTTCTCCGTATGAGTTAATGACAGGGATTGCTATGCAACTTCCTGCTGGCATCTGGGGTCTCATTGATCCCAGTGCTCCATTCAAAGACTATCTTAAACAGTATGTGGCACAGCTATGTACACACTTAAAAAAACTTAAAACACAAGCACGTGATCTCCAGTCCCTCAGGGACTTGGAACTCAAAGAGGAAATGCCAATAACGCTTCCTGAGGTTGGTTCACAAGTAATGTGTAAAATAATCCCAAGCAGACCAGGGCTCAGGCCCAAATGGACACGACCACATAATGTCCTTCTTTCTACAGACACTTCGGTCTGTATTGACGGACAGGAGGGGGGTACTAGATGGAAACATTGGTCACAAGTTACAAATTATAATCCAGGAGAACTGTGTACTAAACCTTTTCTCATTCCTAGGAAAGCAACGGTTGCAGATTTCCTGAATTTTGAGTGACATTCCCCTAACTGGTAAAGGTTTTGTCCCCCTACAGGTACTAAGAGATAATCCAGCATGAAGACGACTGTATACACTACAGTATTTGGACTGATCTGCCTGTCCTTAGTTGAATCATGGACAGATAACAAATTTATCCAAATGACACGCACCTATGCAAATGCCCTTAACAAGACGAAATGTTGGGTTTGTTCCCACATTCCACACCACACTAAGAAAGGGGTTCCAATGATCCCCATTCCAATTCCAGTTTTTTCTGATTATTCACAACTTAGAGTTGCCTCTAATGTACGGTATGCATATGGTCATGCCTTAGGCATCACAGGAGAATGGTACTTTAGACCGAAGATGGATCAGAATAGAAGAGATTTTAAAATGCCATATATTGACTTGGCTCATAGTAACATAGGATCTGTGTGTGTTTCATACTATAACCAAACCATGCAATCCCAATTTATAGGTAATAGTACTTTTAATCACACTGTGGCTATCGATGGTCTTTACTTTAGGTATCAGACTTGTCAATTTTACGCCCCATGGAATGGGACCTATTGGATATGTGGCATGCGGGCATATTGGGAACTTCCTTGTAAGTTCACTGGTTCTTGTTATTTAGGATTTGTGGTGCCAGCTTTGCGCCACACTGAAGATAAATACCTTCCAGATACAGAACAATTTACTCACCCTAAACGTGAGATAGGGGAAGGAGACAGGTTTGCTTCCATACTATTTCCTATGTGGAGTCGGAAGAGCAATAAAGGTGTAGCGTAAGGTACACTTATAAATTTAAATTAAAGAAGTGAATTTATAGTACCACCTTATCACGAATCCTGGAATCTTGTAGAACTCAATTTGTGTAATAATTGGACGCAGACACCAATTCCAAAGATATAAATTGTCAAATTTATTTAAAAAAAAGACTAAATGTAGCACTACACTAATTATACAAAAGGGAAAAACTAATTAAAATTCAACTCTAGATCAACAAATCAAAGACAAATCACTTCCGTGACCAAATCAAAGACCATGGGATCGCATATGATAACACACAAATTGTTAAACAAAAAAGGTTATAAACACATTGACTACAATACCGGTTAGTGAGACGAAGGTGAGTCTCTCATTAGTATTGTTAGTCAGACATTAAATAACTACGCAGGTTAGTATTTATGTCAGGTAACTTCTCGTTATATATATATCAGTCTCATTTACGTTTAGGTGCAGAGAAAGATCCTATCATTACTTGTTACCACAATTTCCCTTAACTGATTATTATTCAGTGATTAAGGATAGGCAGGGCCACCTATAATCTGGTGTCTATTAACTTGTGTCAATTTCAGACTAAACAGTTAAACAGGAATGAGAAGATATTTATCGGCATTGACAGATTTTATTTCTAAAATTATCAACAAAACAGTTTAATGCAACACACATTTATATTTAAGCAAAACTAAATGATATTACACATTCTAGAGTTATGATTTACAGATTAACATTTCTAATTGATTTCTCAAATGTCATGAATCACAAATCCAAACTGTTAAATTTAGCTGAACTTCGTCGCAGAGAGGTCTCTCTGGCTTCGGGCTCAGATAACAGCACACGGCACGAGGTCCGTGTGGTTGGGAACAAAGGCAGTCCGGTTCGGCTTTGTCCAAGAACTTCCACTCAGTCGATGCACCTGGAAGTTGGGGTTTCGCGAAACAGAGTCTTTTCCAAACAGATTTTCCACTGGTTTGAAGGCTTCAAGGTTGTGCACAAAATCTTCTTGGCAAGCAGGGTTTCCACCGTAGTTACTTGAAGACAAAGTCTTTGAGGAAAGCAGGGCCCTGTTTGGTTCCAAGGGTCAAGTTTCTTAAGACTCAAATAGCTATTTAAATGACTGACACTTTAGTATTCAGTCGACTTAGTCAATTGTCCAGCTGTAAAACTCCACTGATCAGGTGGGCACAGGCGGGCAGCGCAGTCTGTAAAGTTCTTTATTTAATAAAGTCCTTTAAAAGAATTCTTCGTATGGCTCAATCTCCTTCTCCCAGTTTAACTCTTCTGTTGCCGGCAAAGACTTTGTTGGTTTCTGGTTCCGGTTTGGGCAACAGAGCTACAGGTTGAGCTGTGGCAGCGAGTTTCTGGTTCAGGTGAGAGAGAGAGAGAGAGAGGGAGACCGTGCGCTGTTCTTTATAGTCTGTCAGATCAATAGGTGATTGGTTCTTGAGTTTTTGAGATTGGATTTCGGTTTCAGCCCCCAGTGTCCTATTGGAGGGGGGCTTGATTTATGACTGATGTTAATCCATGCCATCTTTTGGAAATGCCGGTTGGCCCGGGTTTGTAGCTCTATGTCGGGATTTCGGCTCTCGTCCACTTCAAAGAGTTTTCTATTACCTACAGGCCCCTTTCTCCAGACATCTCATAGCAGGATTCCAAACTATTTGGCCTATTCTCGGTGCCATCCTCCCCAAAACTGTCACTTTGATGTAAACCAGTTCCAAGCTGATGAGTTAAGGAAATCTGATAACTTTGGGGGGGAGAGGTCTTCTTTAGATCAGTGCTTCAGCTCAGAGCTAAAATGCTCTTATCAAAATACACCCAACATAACGCTACAAAGGAAATCAGATTAGTAGCTGGTATATTAGAAACATTAAGTATTTCTACAACTGATGTTCTCAGCAATTTAACAACTGAAATAGTGGCAACGCGAACTGTTGCCCTCCAGAACAGGCAAGCTCTACATTTCCTGCTATCAGTACAGGGAGGGACATGTGCCATTATAGGGCAGGAATGCTGTACTTACATACCAGATAACTCAGAACACATTGATAATCTTATAGAGCACATTAGAAAAACAAGTACAAAGATACACCAGTCCTCCAGAGGAAAAACCCTCTGGGGATGGCTTGCTGATACCTTTGGTAATCTGGGTATGATTTTGCTACAAGGATTGATATCAGTAGTTACTATCCTGCTATGTCTGTATGTTTCTTTTTATGTCTTAAATGCACTGTTCAAAGAGCATCTCAACAACTATGTAAACCTCATAATGTATCTACTATGGTTACAGCTGCAATTAAAACACCCTCGTTGGCAGACTTTCTCAAAATTTCTACTAAACGACACCGTCCCTCACTCAGGAGGAGCAAAACTCACACACCAATTGATACAAATCTTATTCTATCCCCTTGGTTCTGGTGGCTCCATGTGACTGAGGACAAATGGATTTAGTGTCAAATGCAATAAACCTCATGACTCAAGGAAAACTGAAGGATGCATTGTAAAGATAATATTATAAAGGTCACTCTGCTCCATGAGACGCCTTCAGGACATTCTGTACATTCACATTTAGGGGCACACACTTATCGTTCTCCCCGACAGCAGGTACACCCTTACACTCGCCGTACACACATATACACCCCACGGGGAAGAGTTGGGATGAAGGAGCTGAAAACGCAGTGTCAAATCTTCCCAACCCCTAAGGGGATTCTCTTGTAACTGACAAACATTACTTTTTGACTTCTTTCCGCTTTGCTCTATTGCCAAACAGCAGGGAATGAAGACCCTGTATAGGAAGTTGAAGAAAGTGTTTTGTGATAATTATATAATGTTTTATATTAATACTAGCATTAGAAGTAGCTTGTATACAGACTGAGCAGATTAGATTTAGCAGGACAAGTAAAGGGTCAACAAGGTTGATTTGTTAGAAACTCCTGTCAGTAATGAAAGATTACACAGTGCCAAAATAGCCTACAGATGTCTGCTGAGAATTTGTTTATGACTTAATTGTTTCTCCAGATAGGCAGGAATTGTTTCTGTTAACGAGCGATTGACACTAGGTAAATGATGACTGTGGGATCGCATCTTCCTAGTGCACATCAAAGACAGACATCTGCTTTGGATCCATCACCTCTTCACGGGAGTACAGATCGTAAAACGGACCCGGACCTGTATCTTCTGATTGGATGAACGGCCATAAGATGTTATGTCATTTTCCTATAAAGTTGTACTCATGTTTGTAAACATTAAGTCCTCACTGAAGGAATTATTCCTGACGTGGGGCTTCCGAGCCAGCTTGATTAAAGTTCTATTTGCTTTATCTCCACGACTTCTCCACTTATTTCCGAGACGGTTCTACAACTATTGACACTAGGTAAATGATGACCGTGGGATCGCATCTTCCTAGTGCACATCAAAGATAGACATCTGCTTTTTGGATCCATCACCTCTCCAAGGTAGGACATATTGTACAGGGACCTGGACCTGTACCTTCTGATTGGATGAACGGCCATAAGATGTTACGTCATTTTCCTATAAAGTTGCACTCATGTTTGTAAACATTAAGTCCTCACTGAAGGAATTTTCCTGATGTGGGGCTTCCGAGCCGACTTGATTAAAGTTCTATTTGCTAATCTCGACGACTTCTCCACTTATTTCCGAGACGGGTTCTACAATTGTTTTCCTCCTTGCTCCCTTTCCCGTAGCCCTTGACTGTGACCCTACATCTTGACAGTCCAGGATGGAGGCAGGGTTAGGCTTCTGGCCTTTCTGTATAAAAGGTGACATATGCACAGGTTCTTCCTCTTTTGCCTCTTCACTGGACATGAGAATCTGGATACACAGCATTCTGTCCGGCAGCGAGGTTATGGTGTGGTTTGTTGTCCCTGTGTTGAACCAAGTGTAGTGTTGCCGTGCTTACAGTGGAGCCAGTCCCGCTAGGTTCTCCACTTGCCGTGGCGGCATCCCAGTTTCTGTGTGCCCCTTGGTGCTTGCACTGATCAGTGACCCTACTGCATGCTTATTGGCAACGCGTGTGTGTGGCATTCACTCAGAGTATGGAGAGACCCCGGTTCTCCTCCGCTCGCCCCCACCACTGTTGCGGTGCTTTCAACTTGAAAGATAACAATAGGTTGCGAATGCAACCCTGGTTATCTGAAAAAGGAAGCACTGCCCAAGGGTTGCAAACCTGTGTAGACGTCACCTTTTATACAAACAGGAAGTGGGAAGGGACCTGTTTGAGTGATGGGTGCAGGGGACAATGGCAGCTTTGCTTGAGTGATGTTTTGATCAGGTTCCTACAGCAGTATGCAGAAATCCCTCCCCCTTGGGCAGTGCTTCCTTTTTCAGATAACTGGGGTTCCATTCGCAACCTATCTTTTTTTTATGGTTGGTTGTCTATTATTATTTTATTTTTAATTATGGTGTTTGTTTTCTGTAGTATGTATATCACTCTATAAAGTGCTCTGTGACTACCCTGCGAAGGGTGCTATACAAATAAAATTTGATTGATTGATTCAAAACATACTGTATTGTTGTGGCCATTTTTTAATGTTTGACATATGAGTTTTGCTTTAAAACATGTTAAAATAAGCTTTAAAATACATTCCTTTATAAAGTATGGCACAATGAGTATGGCTCAAACCCAGGGGTCATTACAATATTTTAAAATATACTTTTAACGGGGCTTAAATGGGACACCATATAGAAGCCCACTTTAATCACGGGGGTTTAACTGACACTCCTAGATAGGCAGGGAGGAGTGGTAGAGGAGGGTAGATATATGATGATGGGGTTGGGGAGGGAAGGGTTATTGGGTGAAAGGGTAAACAACTGTTGTCAAAATGTGATTGTGGAATAAATGCATGATACAGGTGGGAAAAATGTTAAATATATGGTCTTTATTCTCACTTCCCTCAGGTTTCCTTTTAAATGACAGTAATGAATAACTCTTAGCCAAACCATATGGTGTATTAAAAAGTGTTATGAACCATACAGATGATAGCATCACAGTGACTCAGCATCAATACTAATAGCATTTTAAAGCATGCAGATACATTTGATTCATACCAGGTCTACAGCACTTTGAATCATATTAGCTCTGCTGCTGTTTAGTGTGTGACAATCTGTAGGCTTCATCTCCTCCCTCACTCAATTGAAGGGTTAATCAGTATCTATAGAAACTTAATCTATTATCTATGCACAACTACTTTCAAGAAAGTGTGCAAACTGCATTTCATTCTCTGAGCCTATTCCCTATGAGTGAAGCTGGTAAACAAACGAGCTTCAGTAGTCTTTCTCTGGACCCTGTAAGACTTTCCCTAGATAGTTGCAGAACCAAAGCAATTACAAAAGCTGGATATATTTAGGGGGATCATAAGCATATAAGAACAATACATGAAAGTATAGTTTGTACATTCAGCATGAAAAATCTTCAATGTCAAGCCATCCAAGGTAAGGTAAGGGCTCTTGCTTTAATTTCCAAATCACTTTCTCTTTCTTTATCTCTTATGTTATTATTCATATATATTTACCCATATTTTACAAAGTATCTACTTCCTGAACTAGTATATTTACCTTCTTATTCTAACTATTCAAGTGTTGGTGTGAGAATATTTGTGTTAAACTGCTTTAGCTGAATTTCACCGACATACACATGCATATATAGTGTAACTATTCAATATTGAATACATTTTTGTATCTGTTCATTGTGTTTAGTGCATTAATGTATTATTCAATTAATTCCCAGACACATAGGGTCTGTTTCTGGCAGTTTCTTTATCCTACATGCCTAGTCATATTTTTGTCTTTGGGCAGAAGGGGTTATAATGTATGATAAATGTATGTACAGGTGAATCAGCTAACAAAGATAAATAAGAAACATAATAATAATAATAATAATAATAATAATAATAATAATAATAATAATAATAAGACAACATCCAACTAATTCATATATCTGACATGATGTGGATTATCAGAGCACAGCTCTTGGGACTGGCATGCCATTTTTTTCTTCTGGAAGTCAAAAATGTTATTTGTTTTCCAAAATTTGTAATTTTAGGTCACCATAAATAAGTTGAATGAACTTTCCTTTTCCTCAGAAGACAGCAAATTCAAAATTTAAACCATGGAGAACTCATCTCACATCACATCATTCAATCTGGCTACATATAGTGAAATTGGACATATCAGATATTTCTACTTTAGTGTTATGCTTACCCTCTATTTGGCAATCATTTTGACTAACTCAATTCTTATTGGAGTGATTATTTTTGAGAGGACACTGCATGAACCTATGTACTTATTTGTTTGCAATCTATCAGTGAATGAACTGTATGGAAGCACTGCAGTGTTTCCTTCACTTTTAGTGAACATTTTATCAGACGTCCATGACATTTCCTGGGTTTATTGTATTTTGCAGATTTCTTGCTTGTACACGTACGGATCAATTGAGCTTTCAAATGTAACAGTGATGGCTTATGACAGGTATGTGTCCATCTGTCACCCATTACATTACAACAGTATCATGACTTCAACCAAAGTGTACATATTTATTGTATTGATCTGGTTGTATTCTTTTTCTAAATTCTCGATTGTCCTCAGTTTAAGTGTACGACTAACATTATGTGCAAATATCATAGAGAAAGTTTATTGTGACAACTATTCACTGGTCAAACTTGCTTGTTCAGATACCACCATTAATAATTATTATGGAATATTTAATGTCTTTTTGTCCATTGTTGTCCCAGTGACCCTGATTTTGTATTCATACATTAGAATTCTTAGAATCTGCTTAAAGGCTTCCAAAGAATCCCAGCTCAAAGCTTTTAACACCTGTACCCCCCATTCAGTGTCACTAGTTAACTTCTCAGTCAGCTCTATATTTGAAATTGGTCAAAGCAGATTCAATTTGGAACATGTTCCTACTGCAGCACGCATTATAATATCAATTTATTTTTTAGTAATCCCACCGCTTATCAATCCAGTCATATATGGGGTAAGGATAACAAAAGTAAGAACTGCCTTTAAGAACTTCATATGCACCAGAAAACTATCCCCAGAATGAGACAGTTATTCTGTTTGTCTTTAACACAGTGACATATATGCCATGTATAACTTGTCCCTTGTCAATCATGTGCAATATTTGTCAGTAGCTGTGGTGTGTATATTGAAAGTAACTGTCTATCTGAGACCTATTGTTTACACAGTGTTTGCAGTGTAATGTGTATATTACCAAATAATACATAGTCTGTGAAAGACCTGAGGTCTTGTCAAATTTAAATACAATAAATGACATATCAGCTCTGCATAAATATTCAAATGTATATGAGTATGTACACTCACCTAAAGGATTATTAGGAACACCATACTAATACTGTGTTTGATCCCCCTTCGCCTTCAGAACTGCCTTAATTTTACGTGGCATTGATTCAACAAGCTGAAAGCTGAAAGCATTCTTTAGAAATGATGGCCCATATTGATAGGATAGCATCTTGCAGTTGATGGAGATTTGTGGGATGCACATCCAGGGCACGAAGCTCCCATTCCACCACATCCCAAAGATGCTCTATTGGGTTGAGATCTGGTGACTGTGGGGGCCAGTTTAGTACAGTGAACTCATTGTCATGTTCAAGAAACCAATTTGAAATGATTCGACCTTTGTGACATGGTGTATTATCCTGCTGGAAGTAGCCATCAGAGGATGGGTACATGGTGGTCATAAAGGGATGGACATGGTCAGAAACAATGCTCAGGTAGGCCGTGGCATTTAAACGATGCCCAATTGGCACTAAGGGGCCTAAAGTGTGCCAAGAAAACATCCCCCACACCATTACACCACCACCACCAGCCTGCACAGTGGTAACAAGGCATGATGGATCCATGTTCTCATTCTGTTTACGCCAAATTCCGACTCTACCATCTGAATGTCTCAACAGAAATCGAGACTCATCAGACCAGGCAACATTTTTCCAGTCTTCAACTGTCCAATTTTGGTGAGCTTGTGCAAATTGTAGCCTCTTTTTCCTATTTGTAGTGGAGATGAGTGGTACCCGGTGGGGTCTTCTGCTGTTGTAGCCCATCCGCCTCAAGGTTGTACGTGTTGTGGCTTCACAAATGCTTTGCTGCATACCTCGGTTGTAACGAGTGGTTATTTCAGTCAAAATTGCTCTTCTATCAGCTTGAATCAGTCGGCCCATTCTCCTCTGACCTCTAGCATCAACAAGGCATTTTCGCCCACAGAACTGCCACATACTGGATGTTTTTCCCTTTTCACACCATTCTTTGTAAACCCTAGAAATGGTTGTGCGTGAAAATGCCAGTAACTGAGCAGATTGTGAAATACTCAGACCGGCCCGTCTGGCACCAACAACCATGCCACGCTCAAAATTGCTTAAATCACCTTTCTTTCCCATTCAGACATTCAGTTTGGAGTTCAGGAGATTGTCTTGACCAGGACCACACCCCTAAATGCATTGAAGCAACTGCCATGTGATTGGTTGGTTAGATAATTGCATTAATGAGAAATTGAACAGGTGTTCCTAATAATCCTTTAGGTGAGTGTATATTTCCTTGAATGGAATATATAAAATGTTGTTGTATAGTTCTGTCTGTCTATCTCTCTCCCCCTGCACACCCACTTTTCTGGTTACATGTGTAAAACATTTGGAACAACTCTTCCCTCCCCCTGCACAGCGACTTTTCTCTTTGTCTGGTTCGACGTGTTTTTCCACGGTCCTTTGCGCATCCAGAATGCTTTGCGGAGGATGTCACCCCTGGTGCTTGGTAACCCTACACTCCAAAGGAGGAAGAGGAAGTAGAGAAGCAGAGGGCTGAGCCAATCCACATGCACATCCAGGACACTGCCCTCTGCTGATTGGACATTATTAATCTTTTGTTTAGAACTGTATAAAAATCCACCCCGGAAGAGATCTGTAAGAAAGCTGTTTGAACACGAGTTCACTCTGGTTTTCTTCCAGGCCGGCCTGATTAAAATACTTCTTTACCATTTACAACAAAACTCCTGCGCTGCCATTTTCGTCAATTTAAGAGGGTTTCTTCAGTCTGCTTAAAGACTACAATTCTAAAAAGCTTCAAATCTTCAAAATAGGATTCATTTGAGGTGTGTTCCTTCCATGGGATGAATATTAGTAATTGTACATCATATTATTTCCTTCACTCCTGTGCAAGAAAATTGTCTCTTTGGTCAATTATACAAACAGGTAGACATTAGCATATCTGTTCCTCTTTGTGCATACAGCTAGGTGTTGCACTTAAGATTGCAAACTGGGCCTTTAAAGACATATTAAGGATATTAATCTGTCCCTAAAAATATATTTAAAAGAAGGATATCATGAAAATAACTACATAAATATGTATAAACAGATGCAATTGACATTCAAATATTGATGAGCTAATTTTGATGCATCTTTTCATTTTTATACTCAGATACACATGGTTTGTGAATCTTCATCGCATCTTAAATTCTCACTCAGTTATTCCCAGAGCCCTACTGTCAACAAAAAAACAGCTACTTGAGGAGACTACATAGATGTATCATGTTGTTTTCATACTTTTTTCATTCCTCATTTTGCTCCTGAGATCAGTTGCAGTGATTCAGGATCTCACATATGGCTTAGGATTGAACATCTTGAGAGGCGGTCATACCAATCTAATGAAAAGTAACATTGATATGTTTTGCACTTTCAGAGATGATTGCAAAGGGGTCATGATCATGTTCATGTGCGAGAAGCCCCATTCATATTTGCTTGATGTTATCGGTATGATATGTATGCCCTTTATACAAGATTATACTGGAGCTGGTATTGCCTTATGCCGATTATTCTTGTACTCTCCAAATCCACGCACTACTGCTCTCAGTTGCAAACTACGCCATAGAGCCTGGACTTCACGTTCTCTGTCTTTAAAGTGTGATATTTTATTTACACATATCCCCATAAAACCAATTAATTACCATCAAATAAGATATTATCATGCGCAAGATTCCATTCAACACGCTGATTATTTCAGAAAGACATGCTGGTTCGTATTCTGTGTCAGCCGCTTGTATGTCTGCTGTCCCCCATATACATAAACCGAAGGGTCGAGAACCGGTAAACAGTGCAATACAGGACATCCAGGAATCCAAGTCAAGAAACAGACAAGTCAAGGGCACAGGCAACCAGGGCAGAGTAGGAAATCCAGGAAATCCAGGTTGAAAAACACAAAAAAATGTACACTGCATGAAAAAGGCTCGGAATTGTCACTGGAGAGCAAACGATTTTGCACTGGACTGTGGGAAAAAAGGGGTATAAATACTAGTAACTAATGAACCAAGGAAATGAGAGGCAGGTGAGTAATTGGATCAATAAAGCAATAATGAGGTGAAGGTAAATAGTGCTGGGGAGAAAATAGCATAATTGGAAGACATTGACATCTGGTGGTGAAGTTGGGGAAGGTCAAGGTTTAGTCAAGGTTTTGGAAATATGTAAGCCCTATATATATATATATATATATATATATATATATATATATAGTACCATTCAAAAGTTTGGGGTCACTTGTTTTTGAAAGAAAAGCACATTTTCTGTCCATTAAAATGACATCAAATTGATCAGAAATACAGTGTAGACATTATTAATGTTGTAAATGACTATTGTAGCTGGAAACGGCTGATTTGTAATGGAATATCTGCATAGGCGTACAGAGGCCCATTATCAGCAACCATCAGTCCTGTGTTCCAATGGCACATTGTGTTTGTGTAACAGACCCCAGACACAATTAAATTCAATTTATTTCACCTATTCAATCAACAATTGTATTAATCTCTATACATTTCCCTATGTAATTATTTAACACTCACATTCACTTTTACATATTCTTTACACATCCACACACTAGAAAAATAGACATATATACATAACAGGTTAATATACCTGTTTTTCCCATGTTTACCATTGAGATAAGTATTCATAAGTTTTAAGTTGTTTACACAAAATGGCGGGCTAACCCCTTTAAGTTTGTGTACAAGCAGCATCTGCTAAAACAACAGGCTAATGCCCCTGTGTGAAGTGAGCAACAGTTGCTGGCAACAAAATGCAACTTCCAGTTTGGGAGTCAAAGAGGGTTGAATGACGGTCGAACACGTATTAAAATAAAAGTATAAGAATTACGTTGCTTTTTAACCATAATTTGCGGTGCTCTGTACATATCTATTTTTTTTTATTTATATGTATATTCCATTCTATATTTAATATATAAATATAGGAAAAAATACATTTGTGCAATTCCAGAAAAATAAGGATTGTAACTCAGACAAAGGGGGGTGAAATGCAATGCACAGACACATATTGAATAGCTCAAGGGGTTAGATGCATCAGATTTAAATCATTGCAATTGTTGCTGGGCATCTAGTGGTACCCGGGCACTGAAAAAGTGACTTTTTCACTGCTGGCTGGTGTATTTGTGCAATTCCAGAAAAAAAATAAGGATTGTAACTCAGACGAAGGGGGGTGAAATGCAATGTACAGACCCATATTGAATAGCTCAAGGGGTTAGTTGCATCAGATTTACGTCACTGCAATTGTTGCTGGGCATCTGGTGGTGCCCAGGCACTGAAAAAATACACTTTTTCACTTTTAGACTGTAAAATAAGGGATATCGAGTCAAGATTTGTTTGTACTTTGAAAGTTTTAATTATTGTTATTTTAAATACAAATTTTAAATAAAATAAATATTCTCCACAGAACTGGGGGGAGAAAAAACCTCCTGTTTTAACAAGAGGAAATTGCCAGAAGTCCATGACTTGTGTGAGTGGCCCCCTTCCAAGGGTATTCTACAAACAAAAGTTTTACATTTAAAAAAGACTAAAATTTAAAAATACTGATTGGTTTTAAGAACAGTAATAGAACAAGTACAGTCCTCTTCTCCTACCTTCATCCCTTGCAGATGAAGAGAACTCTAAAAGAAAAAACAACATGTAAGTAAAAACATAAATCTATATACATTATTGTAACATTACATTTAAAAAGTTATTTAATATTAACTGTCAGACTGGGAGCATGAGGTGGTTTCGAAAATACAACAGACGTTATTCCTTACAAAATTATTTGTACTTTGAAAATAAAGGGAGTATTATGGTGATAGTACATTGTTGTGCTATGATATGTACTTATTTTGGTGCTGTCCTTTTTTATTATGTTTATTAGTGTGTATTAAATGTAGGGAAGTGAAAGATATTCATTCAGATCTATTGAGATAAATATAATTACTTTTTAATTCTGAAGATATAATTTATCTCATTTGTTCAGGGGTCACAACAAGGTGGTTCACTCCAAACAACACTGAGTCCACAACTACTACTGTATGTTTTTTTCGGGAAATGTGGACACCTATGTGAGAATTCAACTGCAAAATGTATGTTATACATCCGACCTGTCAGACCTGTACAGTGAGAAATAATTGCAGACGACAAAGAATAATTTTCAGCTCCTTTTCATACATTTTAAGGGAATCCATCAAATACACATTTAACCTAATGGAATTGGAAGAATCACTGTTGGTTTTTATAACGATCATGACCAATGTGAGGAATATATATTGACAGGAATAAGTACTATGTTGTAATGCCACCAATTTCTGTCAAATGTAGGTAATGGAGGCAACACTGTAATGTTTTCACTGTACAGACTATTCATTCCTGACTAACAAATATAGAAGGGACTGCTAATGCATTTATTTCTGGTAATTTACAAACTAATAAGCTAAGATATGAATCAATTATTGTGTCATTTAACCCATTTCCAGCTCCCTGGAGTAAACGCATGTCATCAATTTTAATACTGGGAGTGGTGCAGTAGCGGAGATATTGGTATGGTGTAGTTGTTTTTTATAATTGCAATGTGATAAACACAAATGGGTTAACTCAATTATGTGTTCTAAATGTAGATTGAAGGAAAACCACTTCATCAACTTGTGCAGGTGTTGTGTTACATAGTGCCAACAGCGAAAGTGGTAGATGTAAAATGTTAGTTTTTAGTAAAACTGTTACTGTCGCTATTTCCACACTTTTTGTTTTTACCCCTTTACTAAACCATCGCTAGATATTTCCGATGTGTCAGCCATGCCTATACTGCTACATTTAGTTTCTCTTGCTCCACATTTACAAACATACGTTAATAACAATTTAATAATAAAAAGATCGTTGGCAAGGAAATGGGCAGAAAGATTTGTATTTAAAATGCCTTTAATTAAGTTAATGATATTAGAAATCTTGTGTCTAATGTTTAAATTTCGGTATGTGCATGCTGACTTCATTTTTTCAATATTCAAAAGGATATTCTTAAAAGACGTGTTTGGAAATGTGGAATTTGCATGCAATAAATGAATGTAAGATTCTTGTATTGCTGCTGTACAATTAAGAAGATCCCATACAATGTAATATGTAGACACGCATTCTGTGCTTGTTACTAAACTTTAAAGTGTTACAAAATAGCCAAGTTATTGCAATTTAATAATTTATCACGGGCCTGTGGAGTGCAGTTATTTGTGTCACAGCTTGCATAAAGGGGGTAAATCATTACTAATATATTTTATGATGTTTGTTTTTTCAAAAAAGTAGTGCACTCTGCAAGTTTCTTCCTGGTTACAAGAAGGTAATGCATCAACAACCTTTACATGATTTGCTACTTTTTTTTTGTGTTATGGTCATTAAATAATACTGACCAATAATGACCTTTGTGGGAAACTGATTTCCCTACATGGCAGATAATAGAATTCAAATTGTTTTCCATCACACATTTTTAAATATATTGTAGGTGAGGAACATACTTGTGTGCACAAAACTACTTTATGCTGGGCTCTGGGCACGGAAATCACAAGTATGTCTGGGCAGGTGTTACACAAAACCTGTCTTTTAACTTGACTCCTGCATAACACACACATTTGTGGGGCTTCTCCTTTTATGAATTCAGCATTGAATAATTCTTCAACAGTAGTTGGAACATCTGCTAAGATTGTGTTTATAATGGAGGTGAACTCATTGTTAGAAGTCCCTACTGTATTACCACACTTGACACAAGTATCAATATGTGTTGCCTGTACCTGTGTACAGTAGTCAGCAGTATTTATCCATTTTACAAATGGTAAAATTAAATCAATAGGATCATTTTCTCTGTTAAACTCAAGGTGAGGAATTACCTTGTTTAAATCTTTTAAAATAAGCCCTATAACAGCATTAGGGAAAATGCACCCTGGATTATGCACTGCTGTAGTTTAATGGGTATAGATGTTTTATTTTGTATTTGTGCTTCAGAAAAAGACTTCAAGTAGTTATTTAAATTTGTAGTGTTTAGAAAACACTACTGTGACAGGACGCTGTCCGTCACCGCATGGCTGCTGCTGGTGCGCTGTTTGGGTGCTCATTGTCTGTTGTCGGCTGGAGTCAATGAGCACCGAAGTGATTGTGACGTCAGCAGCAGCTGTGCTTCATCTATTTATTCTCTCTCTCTCGTCTCCCTAGTAGAAGGAGGTTGTCTGGAGAATCAAGGACAGAAGTCCAGTCGACACGGCTGCCCTGAGCTCCCATTTGTTTGTCTTCTTTGTCTATTTATGTTTTGTAACTTTCTTTGATTTGTGTTTTGTTGCGGCAAGAAGCCAACTTGTGTTTCCCGAACCCTCATTAAAGCCCTGACAACGCCGGCAATCCAAAGACTCCCTCAAGTTTTTTCGTCCGGCGTTCACATTTGGCGCCCAACGTGGGGCTCTCTAGGGCATCTATCAACCCACACACCCCACCTGTGAGCCATAAGAACAGCGATGGAGTCGTCTCCGAAACTACAGGCGCAGCAGCAAGAAACTATGGAGACGCTGGTCCGCCATCTCCAGGCACCATCTCCTGCTCCTATCCCTGCTCCAGCCGCAGTGAACCTGGCGTGGGCCGGGCTGAAGATCCCAAAGATGGGATGCCATCTTTGAACGCACTGCCCGGTGTTGTGGCTGGCCGGAGTCGGAGTGGGCGATACGCCTGGGCCCCCTGTTGACTGGGGAGGCTCAGGCCGCCGCTCGACTGCTCCGCCCAGAGGACGCCTCCGACTTCAAGAAATTGAAGGACAGCGTCCTGGACCGTGTCGGCCTGACCACAGATGGGCAGCGCCGAAAGTTCAGAAGCCTCCGGTTCCAGCCCGGCTCCCGCCCCCGGGCCTTCGCAGAACAGCTGCAGGACACCTGTCACCGGTGGCTCAAACCAGATGAGCACTCCACAACTGAAGTCGCGGACCTGGTGGTCATGGAGCAGTTCCTCGGCTGTCTCCCACGTTCCTCCGCAGAGTGGGTGAAGTCTCACCAGCCCAAAGACCTGGAGGAGGCCACCAGGCTTGTGGAGAACCACCTGGCTGCACAGGACGATTACACCTCCCGACGCCCGGGGGCGGACGCTTCCCCACCAGTTCCCAAGACCCTCTCCAGCCCGACTCGCCCAGAGACGGATGTGGCACCGGAGACACCAGCACCGAAACCTGCCCCTCCCCAACCCGTTTTTCCTTCCCCCACTGTCCGTCCCAGAACCAAACCCGTCCCCTTGGCACCCTCCTTTTCTCTCTCTCCCAGCAGTGTGCGGCCCCCAGGAACAGCCACGGTGACGTGTTGGTGTTGCGGACAGCCTGGACACCGTCAGGCCGAGTGTCCACTAATGGAGGTGGATTACTTCACTGTATGTGCTGCTAGCCCCTCTACTCGCCCTGGTTCAGCAAGAGACTTCATGGTACCGGTAAGAATCGGGGGACATGAAGTCAAGGCCCTCCTGGAATCTGGTTGTAGCAAGACGCTGGTCCAGGATGGCCTGGCTCCTCGGGGGGACCGGCAGGCGAGGCACTAAAGTGGCTATAAAGTGTATTCATGTGGACATACACTGGTACCCCACGGCCCAGGTGAATACAATGATTGGTGGGGAAACTTATAAGATGAACGTGGGACTCGCTCCTCGTTTACCATTCCCAGTGCTCCTAGGGCGGGATTGGTCTGAATTTCTGTCCAATATCAAAGATCCTAGGCTCTCGTTATCTGATTTGGCTGGGGTACAGGTGGGACATGGCTCTGCGAACCGATCACCCATACTGGCTGCAGGCGATGAGCAGGGCAAGGATAGCCCTCCCTCCGACCCCGGTCGTGCAGCAGCCGAAAGTACTCTGTCGGACCCAGGGGAGGGAACAAGTTCTGGGACTCGACAGCTCTCTCCTTCCGACACCTCTGGCGCAGCCCCGGATCCCGTCTTCCCCCGGGTTTCCGGTTTTGCTCTCGACCAGTCCTGGGATGATGCCCTGGGTCGCTTATATGACCAGGTCGCAGTTGTGGATGGTCACATAGTAAATGCACAGAGGGCGCGCTCGTATCCCCAGTTCCATATTGAAAAAGATTTGCTGTATAGGGTTACCAAAAATCGGGGGGGGGGACCCGGTCACAAAACAATGAAGCAATGGTTTTTAAATGGATTGGAATCTTTAATCTTATTTGCAAAAATGCTTTCCCAGGAATATTTTTTGAAATATCTCCCACATTTCATTTTGAGGAGCCTAGTCCAATTTGTCATTGCTAAGGTAAATGTGGCTGATGGTGGAATAGAACAGGTAAAATCACCAAATGTTGCTTTTTGGGATAAAATACAATGTAAAGTATCCTGACTAAAGAACTCTTCAGTTGGAGCATCCTCTAGAGTCCATAATATCTTGTTCATATTTTGGTGGAGCACATACATTGTTTTCCTTTTTAATGTGTTGTATATCCACATAGATTAGTGGGTAGACAGATAATCTGTTGGTGTTCCTTGGGTAAAATAACACACATTACCAGTTAAATCTGAAGTATATCCACAGGTAGGATGTTTTTCACTTACATTTTCAAAGCAATCAATTGGAGTACAAACAAAATCTGTTTGTGTTCCTTGTGAAAAATAATAAATAGTTTCACATGGAATGTCCACCTTGTGTTCTAGTTGTGTTACTGGGTCTGTTTTAAAAGTCAAAACTTTTTGTACTGGAAGTGCCTGTAGCTGGCATGTACTGGAGTTACAGACAAAGTTCATGGTGTCAATATCTGCATCAATAGAATTTGGAATACCAACACATTCTAAATGGTACCATTCATTGCAGATATCGCATGCTAGCATAGGCCTTTTTGTATTATTAGGTGATTTACAAATGCAGTAAGTTTTAGTTTTTTGGGAATGATGTTCTGTGACCCACTGTTGTTCATTGTATTTCAAATTTTCAGTTATTTTTCTTTTAACTGAGGACTTACCTTGTTTTTCACTGGGGTCTGTCGAACAATGTACACTATCTTCTTCATTGTGTAAGGTAGGTGTGTCATGTTTTGCTGTGTTAGAATTTGTATATGCTGTTTTTTTTATAATCAATTTGTTCTACCAGTTGGTGTATGTTGTTTCGGTTGTGTTTCCAAATAGTATGAAGAAGTAATGTACTTCTTTTGGCTGCACTGGGACGTGCATAATGCCAATTAAGCAATTGAGCAACCTGCCCCCGAAATGGATATGTATTTATTTCATTATTGCTTTGTTTGATTTCATGAATTATCTCATTTATTTATCATAATGCCATTTATTATTCCTTTTTGCATGTTTATCAAAGTGTATTATTTAGCATTTTAATTACAAAAATATTGCATTATTGTTTTAAACATTTCACATACATATGGTATACATAATCTGAATGCAATGAACAGCACAAAAAGTATTTCAATACTTACCGAGTGGAACTGTCTGAATTGACTGTCTGACATCTTCTTTCTCTGTCCTCTTGTCACCTCAGTCCATGAGTAAGGATCATGTTCCTGTGGTGGTGCAGCTGGTGTCCCTCTCACCACCAGCTGAGGGGTTACTTTGCGGAATGCTTGTCTGGCTGCAGCAGGGGTGGTCTTGATCCCCTGTGGAACTTTCACCTGAAAATATGCTGCACACCAGATCAGCTGGGCAAAGATGGGCATTCCATAATTATCACTTAAATGTACCCCATCATGGCACCACAGGTCGGAGTTCCTTGCAGGGAAGTTATCTATAGTGGAGAGGTACCTGTAGGAAGAGTTAAATAGGCTTCAAAGAAGTGGCACACAAATGTTTTAATCAAATAATAAAATAGCAAACAAAGGAATAAAACATTACATTAAAAATATAAACCATAACATTAATTGCTAAATTAAGATATTTTATAGTACAAATATCTATACTTACCGAACATTCATTTTAGCTGCAACTCGGTGGTACTCCTGAGGCAACGCCTTGGTAATTGAAATCCACTGTCAGCCGGTTAGGAAAATCAATTACCACCACCTTTTAAAATAATAATAATAATCGCAGTGTTTACAAATATTTTTCAACACCCTAAACAAAGTTGATTTAAAGATTAGACGGCCCCGGACGCTTAAACGGGTGTTTCCACTGGCTGAGTGTCTGGACGCGTCCGTGTTTTGTGGAGGTTAACAATCTGGTGCTGGACGTGTCCGTAAGCGTCAGTCCCCACTGAGGAAATATCTCCGCTTCTGAAAGCCAACATTTGCTCTGGACTGTAGACAGACAGGGAAGAGATCAGATACATCGTGTCGTGAAGATATAATCTCAGGTGCCGTGTGCGATCATGAAGGAATTACAGTTTTATTAGCAGCATGGAGTGAAATCCACATACAGAGACAATGACTGTTTACAGTTAATATCCGAGTGCATTAAAAACTTGGATTTCAAAGGACCAGTGCAGTGCCTGACTAGTTAAAAATAAACTGAAGGATAATAATCCGATTGTAGCAACCGATATTATTAATATTTTATGAACAGCTGGCTGGTGTTTCAGGCTGTGTTTTGTGAATGGTGTGCAGGACAATCCGCAGAGGCGATCACGATTAAGTTAACGTTTGTCCATTTACAAGTTAAATGAATGTATAAATAAATACAGCAGATCTGGGTTTCCCTCTAAAACATTAAGGACTGGTTTAATAAATGCGTCCAAGTGCCATGACTGAGACGTGCACACTTTAGTTCAAAACCTGCTATATTGTATCTGGATGATTAATCGTTAAACTGTAACTTGTCCTGGTTAAGGACGTCTGATAAGTAAATTATAAATAATATGGCAAATGTGGTTTGCAGTTACAAATCTGTAGTAAGTGTAATACATTAATGTAGTCAAGTATTTAAAATACATATATACTAGCACATATCTTGACGATAATTGCAATAATAACAATAATAATACTAAATAGCAAATATTTATTTTATTGTTGCACATGGAAACGTTTTCTTACAGTAATGCTTGTCTGAATATAATGTTGTCTCTACACGTTTAGTTCTTCCTAATATCTCTGAACAGAAACGTATATTTATTACACTGTCTTCAATCATGTAAAGCAGAAAGAATAAACTTTGGGAAAGCTTTGGGACTCCGGCACGACGCTTCAGCCATTGGAACTGGGGCCTAACACTCTACTACAATGGCCCGTGTCTGTGAAATATCATCTCTCGCTTAAAATAACAGCAAGTTTAAATAGCAATAACTTGACAATTAGTCAATTAGGACACCGGTTGAAATTAGGCAACAATGCAGCCACCTGCTACACATGGTTTGCTGTAGTTTATTTCTTTAATTCAGCCACTTTGTGCAGCCTTTGCTCTCCAAACACCCATAGTACTTCTCTTTGTGTTTAGTCTCGTAGTGCCGCCGTATATTGAATTCTTTAATCTCGGCTAAACTCTTACAGACGAGGCATACAGGTTTTAAACTCTGCTCCACAAACACATATCCCCACTCCCACCTTTCCTGAAACACTCTACCTTCCTTGATGATTTTTCTTTTCTTGGACATTTTGACTTGAGATTATTGCAGATTACTGAAAGAATAGGAGCGCGGTCAGTAACTCAGCCTATGATTGGCTATTAAAACCCTACCTCATCCGCAGTGGTTGATGGGAATTGTAGTTTTCACACGCAATTTCCTCATTCACAAGCTGACGCGGACCTAATTACTTAATGATACACCACCTTTGCAGGGGCCAGATTAAAACCATTGGGGGGCCGTATTCGGCCCGCGGGCCTTGAGTTAGACACCCCTAGTCTTGAGGGTATGCCCAGAACAACTTGTAAAGTGGTTGTTGCTACCATAATACATTTACTTTGCTTGGTCTGCATATTATTATTAATATAAAACATAATACAGTTTATATAAAACATTAATAACGTCTCTTAATTCGTGGTTCAACAGACCTGCCAATACCTATAAATGTGGATTCGGCAGCTCTGAGTGAAGAACAGCATGTCCAGCTTAGAGAACTGCTAAGGAAGCATGAGAATGTGTTCTCCAAACATGAGAGTGACTTTGGGCACACAACAACTGTCACCCATCAAATTCCAACTGCCAGTGGTGTCCCTATCAAGCAGAGACACTGAAGAGTGTCACCACATGTCTTTCAAGAGTTTAAAAAGCATATCAGAGATTTATTGGCCCAGGGAGTCTTGAAAGAATGTTACAGCCCATGGGCCTCACCAGCAGTAAATGTTCAGAAGAGTGATGGTTCTGTTAGATTTTGCTGTGATTTCCGGAGGCTCAATCAAGTAACCTGCAAAGATACTTTCCCTTTACCAAGGATCGAAGCATCCCTTGATGCTCTGGGGAAGACAAGGATCTTTTCTACATTAGACCTGACCTTGGGCTACTTCCAGGTGCCTGTGACAGAAGATGACCAACCAAAGACTGCTGTTACTACTCCCTTCGGCCTCTTTCAGTGGACTAGGATGCCCTTCAGACTCTGCAATGCCCCAGCAATATTTCAGACGCTGATGCAGCATGTGCTGGGTTACTACATGTTTAACATCTTACTAATTTACCTTGATGATGCCATTGTCTACTCTAGTGATTTCCACAGTCACCTGGAGAGATTAGATGAAGTTTTCACCAAGTTGGAACTTCATGGACTGAAGCTAAAACCATCCAAGTGCCACCTGCTACAGAAAAAAAGAGCATTTAATTTCAGAGGAGGGAATTGAAACAGACAAAGACATAACTAGAGCTCTGGATGAATGGCCTACTCCAAAGTCGCCCAAAGATGTAAGACACATTTTTGGATTCATTAGTTATTATTGCAGATTTGTTTCTTATTTTGCCAAGATTGCAGCACCGCTTCATAAGCTTGTGGGAAGAAGCAGCAAGAAAAAATTTAAACAACCCCCCCAACTGTGAAGTTGCCTTCCAGGAGCTCAAAACCCTTTTCACTTCACCACCTATTTTAGCCAGCCATTTATTCTCAGCATGGATGGGAGCCAAAGTGGTCTTGGAGCTGTACTTAGCCAAGTCCAGGATGGACCAGAGAGAGTGGTGGCTTATGCAAGCCATGGGATCTGGCCTTTGGAAAAGAATGATAAAAATTACAGCGCTTTCAAGCTGGAACTTTTGGTTCTCAAATGGGCAATTACCAAAAAATTTAGGAACTATCTGTTGTATTCAAAGTTCCAAGTATTTACAGATCACAACCCACTCAAGTACTTAGAAACTGCAAACCTCAGTGCTGTAGAGCAAAGATAGGTAGCTCAACTTGCAGACTTCAATTTTGAGATAAACTACAAGCCTGGATGGCACAACACCAATGCAGATGCCCTTTCCCGTTTGCCAGTCCATTTGAAGCCACAGAGACCAGAAGAGGAGACAGGTACAGAGTAAACTACCCTTTCGGAACCGGAAGTAAGGTAGTACTTTTGGCCTTACAGTTCTGCTGGAAGTAATTCCAAGGAAACCAAGGGAGTAGAAAGTAGTCATGGTATAGCTGCAGTTCATGGGGATGTGACAAAGCAAATGAAAAAGCAAAGTGAGGTTCTTGCCAGAGAGCATTGGAAGGCTGCAAGTACAAGATCCCGTGATTGGACGTATCCTATGCTATGTGAAGTGTAATCGGAAGCTTTCTCATAATGAAAGAAAAGCGGAAAGCAAAGAAGTTCACAAATTGGTCAACCAGTGAGAGAGACTAAGAATTCACAAAGGGGTCTTGTACAGAGTAATCCAGGATCCTCTGGATGGTGAGGAGTTCTGGCAGCTAATAGTTCCCCAGGTTCTGCAATAAGAGGCCTACAAAGCCACAGTTGAAACCCTGTACATTTCCCATGTTACCTGAATGCAAAGTGAAAGCTACATGCAAATAATCTAACATTGTCCTTAACCCAGAGTCAACTAAAGAACTGGAGGACTTTGAACATATGATTTGGTTCCTGAGTCCAAGGCAGGAGGATGGGTCCATGCAGCTTCCCACTCTGCCTATAGAGGGATCAGTGCACAAGAGTTCTGAGACTTTGAATGTTTTTCATTAACATGAACTGGAGACTGTACTGACATTGCCTGAGGCTTTTGAGGACAGCAGCCTTGAGTGTCCACAACAGCCACTGTTGGGGGACCGTAATCCATAAGGGACTGTTTAAGTAATTCTCCTATGCGTCTGAGATGATCTCAGAGATCTAATAAAGGGGTACCTCCAATAAGACTGTATTTTGACACTGAGTAGGTACAGGCCAGCCTAACAGCAACTCAAAGACTACAGGCCGAGAGGACTGTTCTTCAACTAAGGGCAAAAATATTACAGGAATCAGGACTGTTACAAACCCTGTGGTTTGACAAGCATATGGACCATTTAGAGACTGTCAGTGTAGCCTGAACTGGGTAAAATATATTTGGGATGAACATTTTTGGGATCATTGAGGACAATGATCATTCGAAGCTCGGAGGAATGTAAGGACTTAAGTGTAAGCCCTTTAATTTTTGATTATGTAACATTTATATAATGTTGCAGTTATTTTTATTTCTCTATTTCTTTTATTTGCTAATTTTGGTACAGGCAGTTGGGGAGCCCCAATCCTATTCTGGGGACCTCTTTCATAATGGTCGCTGTTGGGGTCCTTATGTTACACACTGATTGGGCTGCATGATGTGTACTGTGTCTCAGGTATGTCTCTGTTTCAAAACGTTTTGTAATTTTTTTCTGAATGCTCAATTTACATAATATGATAATTATATGTATGCGAGTTTGGGAAGTTTTGTAGTTTATTTGTAGTTCTATTTAGCTTATTGTAGGGGTGGAACTGGCCATTAGGGACTGCACAAAATCCTCCCTTACATAATCCACAGACCCTCCTAAATCAAAATATGCTATACATGAATGCAACAAGTAAAAAGCTTAACCATTTATAAATCGTTTTGCAACACCAAAAGTGGTGCACAATTTCAATGTATAAGAGCATTATTGATATATATCTCAAAGTGTCTCATAATTAAATTGTAAATAAAGCTATAGTGCTGCTGTTGTTAAGCATTTATTAAACATTTTGCAACACCTAAACTAAAAGTTGTAGATGTTTTTAATGTATAACAGCACTTTAAATGTGCATTTTTGAAAACAGACCATATTTCCAAATGTTTACAAAAAGGACACATAAAAATATTAAAAGGTGTTTTATAATTTTTACAGGAATAAGAAGTAGCAACCCTGAAATATTAAATGTCATGTCTAAATTAAAGATGGTTAAGGTGGTTATTATATGGTGGTTTCCATATAATAATACATTATATACCCCTTTGATCACAAAAGGGAAAAACATTTGCTTTAAACATTTACATTTCTGTTAGTACCTTTCAGATGCAGCTCTGCATGTGTGTGTGTGTGTGTGTGATTATATATATACTAGCAGGCGGGGTCTGGTCTTTAAACACACAGTAGGGAGGCAGGCAGAGGGTACAAAACAGGCTTGCTGTTGGTTTATCTCAATGGCAGGCACAGTGTCACAAACAAACCAAAACCTAGTTCTGTTCGAGCACTAACTAAACATAAACAGTCTCTAACTACAAACAGAAAAAGGGGCTCAAGTCAGTGAATCGGTCAACTTTTAACTTCGTCTCCTGCTCTCCTGCTCTCCTACTCTTCCACTCTCTCGCTCTCTCGCTCTCTGCTCTCTTCTCTCTCTTCTTCTTCTTCTTCTTCTTCTTCTTCTTCTTCTTCTTCTTCTTCTTCTTCTTCTTCTTCTTCTTCTTGCCCTCCCGTGCACCTTGCTACCCCAACCAAGAATGCACCCAGTGGTCTGTTTCCTGCTTCCTTTTATAGAAGAAGTGGTGGGCGGGGCTATGGCCATCAGGAGCCCTTCTGGCTTCTGGGGTTTGGAGTCTTGGAGTAGAGGTTTATAGTCTCCACCACTGAAAGATCTGCCCTGACCCCGGCCTTGCTTCTCACACTGTCCTTCTCTGTTTGTCACCCATTTGATTCTCGGGGTGGACTCCACAAAATTTGAAGTAAATGATATAACTCTTATCATATTAAACAAAACATAAATAGATCTTAGATTAATCAATATTAATGTTATATAATAAATTATAAATGATGTTTGGCATAAAACAACCAGGGCCTGAGCCTTCCAACTATATACAAAGAAAGCTTAAAAAATGTATCCATTAAATATGATGAACATCAGTGATCTACATTTATATATATATATAGATATACATACAACTATCAGCCATAACATTATGACCACCTGCCTAATATTGTGTAGGTCCCCCTTTTGCCGCCAAGACAGCCCTGACCCATCGAGGCATGGACTCCACTAGACCTCTGAAGGTGTGCTGTGGTATCTGGCACCAAGACGTTAGCAGCAGATCCTTTAAGTCCTGTAAGTTGCAAGGTGGGGCCTCCATGGATCGGACTTGTTTGTCCGGGACACCGCATTTCCTTCCTTGGACCACTTTTGATAGGTACTGACCACTGCAGACTGGGAACACCCCACAAGAGCTGCAGTTTTGGAGATGCTCTGACCCAGTCGTCTAGCCATCACAATTTGGCCCTTGTCAAAGTCGCTCAGATCCTTACGCTTGCCCATTTTTCCTGCTTCTAACACATCAACGTTGAGGACAAAATGTTCAATTGCTGCCTAATATATCCCACCCACTGACAGGTGCCATGATAACGAGATTATCAGTGTTATCCACTTCACCTGTCAGTGGTCATAATGTTATAGCTGATCGGTGTATATATACAATATTAATCGTTACTTTAAGGAATTAGCAATATTTAACATGAGAAACTAAATAAAGACAAGAGTCAATACCTGTAAACGCACAAGGATCAGAGTGAACAGTTTCCAGTGAAACATAATGGAGGGAAATTCCCCTGAACTGTCAGGAGTTCAGGGGACAGCGCCACCACACATGCGCACTAACACCACAGCTGCAATATGTACACAGAAGTGCATCTCTATAGAAATTAGGCAAACAACTAATGTGTTTAAAGTTAAATATATACAATGTCTATGTATGTTTGCTTATTCTGGGAACTCATAGCAAAATCACTTTCCTCTGCACAATTTATTTTAACTATTACTAAATAGTATATTTCTGTCGTTGCCACTGGACACTCAGGAAGCCAGCTGAGAAGTCAAGTTGCCGCAGTTAAGTATCGCTTTTTCTCTCGCGTTTCCTAATTTAGTTAAGAGTTACATTGATTGTTTACATGGTTGGTTGTTTAGCTACGAATTATATATCTTGCACCTGTATTGGAGTAAGAGCTGCGACTGTTTGTTAGTTAATTTAGCAAATTATGGAGCACACTCAACACGCCCTGTCTTCAGTCAGAAGCATTACACTGTAGGCTGTGATTATTTAGCATTTATTTAGCATTACTACGAGCTATTGTTCAGTGTAACTGCGTGTGTCTGGCACTGTCTTTGTCTGTATTCAGATATTAAGTGGCCATTAATTGTGCTATTAGCAGTCCTGCGTGGGAGGGAGGGCCATCCTGACCAGCCTTGTGTCATTCAACGCAATGCAGGTGTGCACTATCCTAATTAGATACAGGTGAAATACTTAACAGCCCCCTGGACCCCTGTGCCAGCAGTCAGCGCCAGCAGCCTTCAGTGCTCCCCTTCCGAAGGGCCACGTCTCCAAAGGGCAGGGACTCCAACTGTGGGACTCCAGCAAGGAGAAGACTGTGAGGAGACGCCGCACAGCAACAGCAACAGCAACAACAGGCAACCATGACGATCTCTCCAATTCCCGTCCTGCTCTCTCTGTATTCTCAGCATGCACCTGCACGCCATTGCTTCCCTAATCCCTCTAACCTCATCTCTCTGCCTCTCCCCTCCTCCTCCCTCCCCTCTACTCCACTCTCTGGGGGCCTGTGGAACTGCCACTCAGCTTACAACAAAGCCGACTTAATCTCCGCCTTCGCCTCCCACCAGTCTCTGGATTTCCTCGCTCTCACCAAGACATGGATCTCCCCGGACAACTTTACCACCCCTGCTGCCTTATCCTCTCTGTTCGTCCTGTCCCACTCCCCTCGTCTTACTGGGCGGGGAAGAGGAATAGGGCTTCTGCTGTCCTCTTCTCTCCTCTTCTCTGTCCTCCCCTCTCTCTCCTCTATCACGACCCACAGCTTTGAATTTGAATTCCATGCAGTGGAAATCACCTCTCTCGCTCACCTCTTCCTTCTAGTTCTCTACCGTCCACCTGGTCCACTCACCTCCTTCCTGGATGAACTTGACTTTCTTCACTCCTCCCTCCCCTCGCTGTCCTCACCTACCATCCTCCTGGGAGAGTTCAACATCCATCTCTCCAACCATTCCCACTGTGCCAGACTTCTTCCACTCCTTCACTCCTTAAACTTCTCTCTCTCCCCGTCTCCCCTCACTCACAGGGCTGGCCGCCAGCTAGACCTAATCTTCTCTAGAGGCTGCTCCCCTTCGACACTCTCTGAGAAACCCATGGACATCTCAGACCAACACTTTATCTCCTTCTCCCTTTCCCTCCCCTCCCTCCCCACTGCACCCACTCCCTCCCCACTGCACCCACTCCCTCTGTCACCTTCCGCCATAATCTCCGCTCCGTCTCCCCCTCCACCCTTGCCTCCACTGCCCTCACTCTCTTACCTTCCATTGACTGTTTTTCCCATCTATCTGTCAACTGTG
Organism: Amia ocellicauda; assembly: GCF_036373705.1. Classification (NCBI taxonomy): domain Eukaryota; kingdom Metazoa; phylum Chordata; class Actinopteri; order Amiiformes; family Amiidae; genus Amia; species Amia ocellicauda. Next base: position 32,880,553 of record NC_089852.1, read on the forward strand.
CTACCTTCTCTTTGTTCTCCTCACTCACCTCCTCCCTTGACTCTCTCTGTCCTCTCACGTCTCGTCTGCCCGTCCCTCCTCTCCTCAGCCTTGGCTCTCTGCTGTAGAGCCCTGCATTTCAGCCAGAGCCCGACGGGCCCCGACTTATTTACACCCCTAGGGCCGGGCTTCGGGCCAATTTTCACGTCATAGTTCACATGCGGGCCGGGCATCGGGCCTGTTTTAGGCTCCTCCTCCTTTTTATATTTTAGACATTAATTAATTAAAAGAAACTATGAGAAGTTGATGATGGTAAAACAAACATAGAAAGACGTTTTATAACTTATCACACTGACATGCATGACAGTCTGCTCACGCACACACACGCATACAGGTTTCCCACGGACAACACGAGAGCATGCTACCGCGACTGTCCAGACTGGCTGGCACAGTGTTAGTGTCCCCGCCAGCGGCAGTAGCAGCGAGCGTTTCTTCAGCGCAGCTGGAAGAGTACAGAAGAAAGCAGAACATTCCACTGTGGATGCTGTGCTTTTTCTCCACAATGCTCTGTAAGTGACTGTTCTTCTGGCTGTAACCATGTTAAGACTATGAGGCTGTCTTGTTTTTCATTTGATTGGACTTCATTTTCATTAGTCTAACTGTTTGAAACTATTGGAAATAAGAATGGCCATGTTCTGTGGTGACGCCTTGATTTTTGAGGTAAGGTAAGATAACCTGCATGTTTTTTTTAATTTTATTTGTTTAGATTGTATAGCCCGTTCGTTCGTTTTTCCGAATGTCATTGCGAGCAGCAGTGCAGCCTGCCTCAGCTTGTCAAAAATGCCTTTTTACTGTGGTGGTGATAATAAACATTTAAACTAACATTGTGTGAAATGCTTGAAGTGTTTTATATCTATGGATTTTATTATAGGCAAGTCAAGTGTTGATTTGAGAGGCTAAATTGATCAACTCACCATCGGCCGCTGGCCGCTTGGTCGTCATTTTAAAAAACAAAAACTTTAATTTAACAAACACAAAATGCTCCAAACATTTTTCTAAATTAACTTCATAAAGAAACGAAAATAATTAAAACTACTTTGCCTTTAAAAAAAAACTGAACTATTTTAATGGCTGCAACAGTAGTATAGGCTGTGTAATGGAAAAAAAACAAAAAAAAACACGGGCTCCAGTCGGACTCGGGACGAGAATTCTGATAAGCTGTCAGACAAGGGCCGGGCTAGGGCCTGAGCGTCTCAGGCCAGGGTCGGGCTAGGGCCAAGATTTGAGGCCCGTGCAGGGGTTTATTCTGCTGTTCTCCACTCAACCCGAACTAGTCTGTGTGCCGCTGAACAGAAGTGGAAAAGGACCAAACTCTCAGCTGCCCTTGAAGTCTACCGCTCTTTACTGTCTACATTCTCCTCCTCGCTCACCTCAGCCAAGAAGTCTTACTTCCAATCACTCTTCGAATCCACTGTCAACAACACCCCCAATCCTCTGCAATCCGGCTTCCGCATAGCTCACTCCACTGAGACGGCTCTCCTGGCAGTCACTGACTCCCTCAGCTGTGCTCGGGCGGCCTCCCTCTCCTCAGTCCTCATCCTCCTTGACCTCTCCGCAGCATTTGACACTGTCGATCACTCCATCCTCCTCTTCTGCCTCGCTGACCTTGGAATCTCTGGGACTGCTCTCACCTGGTTCTCCTCCTACCTCAGCGACCGGACCTACCAAGTGACATGGCAAGGTTCCTCATCCACCCCCCAACCTCTCCTCACAGGCGTTCCCCAAGGCTTCGTCCTGAGCCCCCTCCTGTTCTCTCTCTACACTCACTCCCTGGGCCTCCTCATCGCATCTCATGGTTTCTCCTACCACTTTTACACAGATGATGCCCAGATCTTCCTGTCTTTTCCCTCTTCTGATCCTCTCATCCCCTCTCGCATCTCTTCTTGCTAGTCTGCTATCTCCGCCTGGATGCACTCACACCACCTCAAGATCAACCTTTCCAAATCGGATCTTCTGTTTTTCCCCCACTCTTCCTCACCTTCTGCTGACCTCTCCATCTCGATCCTCTTGGAATCCACCACACTCTCTCCTTCATCTTCCGCTAAAAATCTCGGAGTCACCCTTGATCCTGCACTCTCCTACACCCAGCACATCACCACACTAACATGCACCTGTAGATTCTTCCTGAGCAACATACGCTGAATCCGTCCCTTCCTCACCGACTACTCAACACAGCTGTTCATCCAGTCACTGGTCCTCTCCCGCCTGGACTACTGCAACTCCCTCCTGGCCGGCCTGCCTGCAACTACTACCCGCCCGGTCCAGCTCATCCAGAACTCTGCGGCTCGTCTGATATTCTCTCTGCCTCCCTACTACACCCTACACCCTACACCCTACTTCACTCCTCCGCTCCCTCCACTGGCTACCGATACCGGCACGCATTCAGTTCAAGACATTGACCCTCACCTACCGCTGTCTTGACCACACTGCACCAAGTTACCTTCAGACACTCGTCTCTCCATACATCCCCTCCAGACCACTGCGGTCTTCCAGTGCCAGAAGACTAACTCTACCTCTCCACCCTTCCTCCAGAGCCTGCTCCTTCTCATCCCTGGCCCCTAAATGGTGGAATGACCTTCCCACCGAAGTCAAAACAGCAGAGTACCTTGACCTCATTCCGGCACTTACTTAAGACACATCTTTTCAGACAGTACTTATAATATTAGTCCTTTTAATCCCTGTTAGATAGCACTTCACAGAGTTTTATTATGCTTCTTGTGTTATTGATTGATTTCCTCCTTGCTCCCTTTCCCGTAGCCCTTGACTATGACCCTACATGACCGACAGCACTTAGCTTTACCATCCAGGATGTATGACCTCACTTACTGTACTTGCCTGTGTAAATTGGAAGTTGTAAAATGTATTATATTTTGAATTGCTATGTTTTATGTAAATTTAATTTGTAATGATTGATGCTTTTACTAAAGGACTAAAGCCATAAGACAGACGATTAAAAAAATGTTAAAGCTCAATGAAAAACAATCATCTGTGATTTATCTGTGTGTAACACACCATACCCCTGTAAAAACATACAGCCTGACACAAGACACAATGCACATAATTATCTTCATAATCATCTTCATGTTCACATTCATAATCCTCTTCATGTTCATCTTCATAATCCTCTTCATAATCATGTTAATAATCATCTTCATAATCATCTTCATAATCATCTTCATGTTCATAATCACCTTCATAATCATCTTCATGTTCATAATCATTAATTTTGGCACTGATAACCCTCCATACTATTCTTTAAGTTCAGGATAGGTTACCCACAGCCTTTATTTTCAAGTGAGTGGCTGTTCCCTGTCCCCCTGGTACATAGCACTCCTCCACTCCTCCACGCAGAATGATGGACCGGCTGTAATAGGCGACCACCTGCTCTCCGGCTGGCCCGCTCTGGGACAGAGCTGCCCCCACCCCGGTGTTGCTGGCATCGGTGTCCAGGATGAAGGGTGACCCGGGGTCGGGATAGGCTAATATGGTAGCCTGGGACAGGGCCTCGTGGAGCTGGGTGAAAGCAGATGTGCAGGCGTCGTGCCACTGACATCACTGTCCCTTTTTGGTGAGGCGATGGAGAGGGCTGGCGAGCAAAGTCCCAGACAAAGCGGCGATAGTAGGAGGCCAGCCCAATGAATCTTCGCTGTTCAGTGACGGAGGTGGGGGTGGGCCACTCCTAGACGTAGGCCACTGTGTTTGGGTCGGTGGACACCCCTTCTGGTCCGACGACATGTCCCAGGAGGGTGATGCTACCACCAGGGAATGCGAGTCACGGTGCTTGGAAGTCCAGCGTCGCCCCCAGGTTGGTGAAGAAATCTAGCCCGAGGATGCAGGCCTCACGGATCGGGGCCAGCCCGAACTTGTGTTGAAACCGCCGGCCGCCGACTTCCACCCACATCTGCTTGCTTCCTTCCATGTGTGTCTTCTGTCCTGTCACAGTCCTCAGGTTCAGCGAGGTCGCTTCCCATGTCGTCTCTGGAATAGCGATGGGCCCGGGGCGTAGCAGATAGATGGTGGAACTGGAATCAACGAGGCCCCAACATATGTGTCCTTCTATGGTGCAGGGGAGATACAAACTGCGACCTTGTCTGATCTGGCCCACTTCTGCAGTGTCATCAGGTGCGACGGCTGAGTCAGAGGGAGTGTTGTAACAGGAAGGCTATCCCTCTTCTAGGCCCTCCCACCAGAGTTTCTAGATGGCTTGCCTTGAGACTGTGGTTGCGGCGCCTGGCAGACCCGGGCTATGTGTCCTCTTTTGCTGCACTGTTGGCAGATAATGTCCCGTAACTTGGCAGCCGACTCCGCAGTGCAAGCCGTCTCCTCGTCATCCACAGACTTGTCTGTCACCTCAGTGTGGTGACACGGAAGGGCTTGCTTGGATTGCAATGTGGTGGAGCCAAACACTCCTTCTGCATGGGTCGCCAGCTGCAAGGCTTGCTCGAGTGTGGTTGGTGCTGCCAGTGCCACGTAGCAGCAGAGCTTTTCTGGAAATAGCACCCTGAGGAAGGCCTGAAGAGCAAGTTCCGCTTGGACTGAAGGTGGGTACCCTAGATAGCTCCACCGGACCATGTATCGTGCGTCTGCGGCTAAAGGATAAACTTCTCTCTCGGCTTCCTCTTCAATGCGGTCAGTTTCTCGATCCAGGTGCTAGTTTGTTCCCCGGCTCCGAATCACTTGTAGAGCTGCCATGAGGGCCCAGAATTCTTGTCAACGCTCTTCGGGCACATCCAGGAGAGCCTGTCGAGCTCTGCCATCCAAGTTTTCTGGCCTTCTCTTCTGGGGTCCATTGTCCAGCCCATGCTGCCAGCTGGAACTGGGCCTCGTAAGTCTCCCAGTCCACCGACCCGTCGTAATGTGCCAACCGGATCCTTGCATCCTCTCGCGGCTTGGTGGGGCCCTGGGGTCATCCAGGCGGGTCCCATCACTGGCCATCCAGGATCCCTGTCTTCTGGCCAGCTTGCTCCCCAGGGTTGTTCCGGTTCCGGTCCCTCGGGTCACCGGCTGCTGGTCCTCCCAGGGAAAGAGTGGTGCTGCTGCCGCTGGAGTTGGAGGCTATGCGAGGTGGTTTCCCTCTCCAGGTCTTCCAGCCTCGCTTGCAGCTGACTCTTCAGTGCCGTCCTCTCTCTCTTCGCAGAGTCTACCTCATTCGGTGAGTGAGCCATGTTTCCTGTTTTTGACACCAATGTAACAGTTTAGGGATGTTACCAGCCCTTCTGGGTCCAAAACAAAGAGTCAGACACTGTTTCGAAGTAAACGTGCTCTTTATTTCGCACATGCACTTATGCTCTGCCTTAAGAAAGGCAGATCGGGCAGTGGAAAGAACTGAACTTAACACACCAGAAAAGCTAGGGCTATTCGGAGCCCGAATATTTAAACCCGGGGGGGGAGAGGGACCCAACAGAAAGCAAACATGTAGAACAGGGGGAAAATAAACAACACAACCATACAATAATACAGAATTTAACAACTTCAACTTACAGTGGCGGAAAAAAGTAATTGATCCCCTGCTGATTTTGTACGTTTGCCCACTGAAAAAGAAATGATCAGTCTATTATTTTAATGGTAGGTGAATTTTAGCAGTGAGAGACAGAATAACAACAAAAAAATCCAGAAAAATGCATTTCAAAAAAGTTATACATTGATTTGCATGTTAATGAGGAAAATAAGTATTTGACCCCTTCGACTTAGTACTTGGTGGCAAAACCCTTGTTGGCAATCACAGAGGTCAGACGTTTCTTGTAGTTGGCCACCAGGTTTGCACACATCTCAGGAGGGATTTTGTCCCACTCCTCTTTGCAGATCCTCTCCAAGTCATTAAGGTTTCGAGGCTGACATTTGGCAACTCGAACCTTCAGCTCCTTCCACAGATTTTCTATGGGATTAAGGTCTGGAGACTGGCTAGGCCACTCCAGGACCTTAATGTGCTTCTTCTTGAGCCACTCCTTTGTTGCCTTGGCTATGTGTTTTGGGTCACTGTCATGCTGGAAAACCCATCCACGACCCATTTTCAATGCCCTGGCTGAGGGAAGGAGGTTCTCACTCAATATTTGACGGTACATGGCCCCGTCCATCGTCCCTTTGATGCAGTGCAGTTGTCCTGTCCCCTTAGCAGAAAAACACCCCCAAAGCATAATGTTTCCACCTCCATGTTTGACGGTGGGGATGGTGTTCTTGGGGTCATTCCTCCTCCTCCAAACACGGCGAGTTGAGTTGATGCCAAAGAGCTCGATTTTGGTCTCATCTGACCACAACACTTTCACCCAGTTCTCCTCTGAATCATTCAGATGTTGGTAAACTTCAGACGGGCCTGTACATGTGCTTTCTTGAGCAGGGGGACCTTGTAGGCGCTGCAGGATTTCAGTCCTTCACGGCATAGTGTGTTACCAATTGTTTTCTTGGTGACTATGGTCCCAGCTGCCTTGAGATCATTAACAAGATCCTCCCGTGTAGTTCTGGGCTGATTCCTCACCGTTCTCATGATCATTGAAACTCCAAGAGGTGAGATCTTGCATGGAGCCCCAGACCGAGGGAGACTGACAGTTATTTTGTGTTTCTTCCATTTGCGAATAATCGCACCAACTGTTGTCACCTTCTCACCAAGCTGCTTGGTGATGGTCTTGTAGCCCATTCCAGCCTTGTGTAGGTCTACAATCTTGTCCCTGACAACCTTGGACAGCTCTTTGGTCTTGGCCATGGTGGAGAGTTTGGAATCTGATTTATTGATTGCTTCTGTGGACAGGTGTCTTTTATACAGGTAATGAGCTGAGACTAGGAGCACTCCCTTTAAGAGAGTGCTCATAATCTCAGCTCGTTACCTGTATAAAAGACACCTGGGAGCCAGAAATCTTGCTGGATGATAGGGGATCAAATACTTATTTCCCTCATTAACATGCAAATCAATTTATAACTTTTTTGAAATGTGTTTTTCTGGATTTTTTTGTTGTTATTCTGTCTCTCACTGTTAAAATACACCTACCATTAAAATTATAGACTGATCATTTCTTTGTCACTGGGCAAACGTACAAAATCAGCAGGGGATCAAATACTTTTTTCCCTCTCTGTAATTAACTTTTCTACAGTCCTCTAACTAGTCTCCCACCAGCCCATACGGAGATGGCTGCATATTTCGGAACATTTAAAATCAGACTGGATAGGATCCTTGGATCACTCAGTTATTAATGGACACCAAATGAGCATGATGGGTCGAATGGCCTCCTTGAATGGCCTTGTTTGTAAACTTTCTTATGTTCTTATGTTCTTACATTAATCAAGAGGGTGGTGCTGCCTTTCCATCTCAGTTACAATACTGTGCTAAATGTTACTTCCAGTTTTCAAATGAACAAATCTGATATACAAAGTAGTAATCTCCTCACTGGTCAAGTTAATAAGTACTTAATATGTACACCGATCAGCCATATCATTATGACCACTGACAGGTGAAGTGAATAACAATAATAATCTCGTCATCATGGCACCTGTCAGTGGGTGGGATATATTAGGTAGCAAGTGAACATTTTGTCCTTAACGTTGATGTGTTAGAAGCAGAAAAAATGGGCAAGCGTAAGGATCTGAGCGACTTTGACAAGGGCCAAATTGTGATGGCTAGACGACTGGGTCACAGCATCTCCAAAACTGCAGCTCTTGTGGGGTGTTCCCAGTCTGCAGTGGCCAGTACCGATCAAAAGTGGTCCAAGGAAGGAAAAGCAGTGAACTGGCGAGAGGGTCATGGGCGGCCAAGGCTCATTGATGCACGTGGGGAGCGAAGGCTGGCCCGTATGGTCCGATCCAACAGACGAGCTACTGTAGCTCAAATTGCTGACAAAGTTAATGCTGGTTCTGATAGAAAGGTGTCGGAACTACAGTGCACTGCAATTTGTTGTGTATGGGGCTGCGTAACCACAGACCAGTCAGGGTGCCCATGCTGACCCCTGTCCACTGCCGAAAGTGCCTACAATGGGTACATGAGCATCAGAACTGGACCATGGAGCATTTGAAGGTGGCCTGGTCTGATGAATCACGAGTTCAAGGTGTTGACTTGGCCTCCAAATTCCCCAGATCTCAATCCAATCGAGCATCTGTGGGATGTGCTGGCCAAACATGTCCGATCCATGGAGGCCCCACCTCACAATTTACAGGATTTAAAGGATCTGCTGCTAACGTCTTGGTGCCAGATACCACAGCACACCTTCAGAGATCTAGTGGAGTCCATGCCTCGACGAGTCAGGGCTGTTTTGGCGGCAAAAGGGGGACCTAAAAAATATTAGGCAGGTGGTCATAATGTTATGGCTGATTGGTGTATAAAGCCTTTGTAAGTAGAGGAACACAAACATGTTCCATAATCCAGCATCCCTGATGTATTCCCAGGTGGATTTATCAGTTTGCTTGTTTTTTTCAAATGAGAAGTAGAAACACTCCTAATTACCCTGGGCATAATTATAATCAATGCCATTTTGATAATAAGGTGTTTTTATAGAGCCTTTACAATGTCCCTTGTGACTGACATAGATAATAAAAAGGAAACTTAGTGATGCTGGATTGTTCTTTTTACTGCTGCTCCTCATTATTCAACACCAAAGGACTGAAGGATTGCATTGACCTGGTAATATGTTTCTGATTACTGCAGTGTGTACATTTCAGTTAGCATTTCTTTGTTTCACTGTGTCTGACAGTCAATCTTAATGTGTTCTAAACAGTTTTAAACGTAAATTAAATGTATTAAACAACTAGTAATCATCAAAGCAATGCAGACAAATTATTTAAACATTTTAGAATTGACATGTTATTGTGTGGTTAATGTGATGCTTAGACACACAGAACAAAGCATTTCAAAGACAATATTTGTACTGTAATGTGTTTGGAAGAGACACCTCAATGTTCCACTTTCTTTGTATCTTTGCAGTGTTATAAGAGAGAATACCATGGAGAACTCATCACAGATTGCTTCTTTTACAATGGCTGCATATGGTGAAATAGGAGGGGTTAGGTATTTATATTTTATGATCGTACTTCTATCATATCTTGTGATAATTATAGCTAATGTATTTCTCATAGTCGTTATCTATATGGAGAGGAGTCTTCATGAGCCCATGTATTATTTCCTGTGCAGTTTAGCAATTAATGCCTTGTATGGAAGCAGTGGTTTGTTCCCCTCTGTCTTACAGAATCTGTTATCTGACATTCATGAGATTTCTTGGACGCACTGTTTATTGCAGACCTTCTGTTTGCACACCTATGTCTTCAGTGAATTTACAAATTTAGCAGTGATGGGATATGATAGATATGTATCGATTTGTTATCCCCTACAGTACCATAAAATTATGTCTCCTTCAAGAGTGAATAAGCTGATTGTTTTAACTTGGGTGGTGCCTTTCTGTTGCTTCACTGCCATCATGGTGATGACAACACAACAGCAGATTTGCGGAAAAATCATTGAAAAGGTTTATTGTACAAATTATGCAATACTCAGTTTAGCATGTAGAGATATAACCACCTTTAATATTATTGGGGGCGTGTCTGTGATTATTTATATTTTTCCGCTGGTGGTCCTGATTTTTTATTCCTACTCAAGAATCCTAAGGATTTGTTTTAAATCTTCCAAAGAGGCTACTGCAAAAGCTCTGAATACTTGTTGTTCGCATTTAATAACACTGGTGAACTTTTCCCTTGGCTGTTTTTTTGAAGTGATTCAGAGCAGGTTCAATTTGAGTCACATTCCCAGTTCTATTCAGATTATACTCTCTGTATATTTTTTGACGTGTCCACCGCTTTTAAACCCCATTATCTATGGGGTTAGGAGTAAAACCATTAGGATGAGGATTAAAAAAATGGTATACCACAGAATAAGGGATGTTCGACATTTTGAAAATACTTTCAAGTAATCTGCACCTTCCACAACATACTCTAACATTTAATATTATTATTCTTTTGCCACAGTTACAAAGAAAAAATATGCATGTCCAGTAGTCATTAACAAGCTGCAGCCCTGATAATGGCAATCACGATAACAACCCATAATATACACTCACCTAAAGGATTATTAGGAACACCATACTAATACTGTGTTTGACCCCCTTTCGCCTTCAGAACTGCCTTAATTCTACGTGGCATTGATTCAACAAGGTGCTGAAAGCATTCTTTAGAAATGTTGGCCCATATTGATAGGATAGCATCTTGCAGTTGATGGAGATTTGTGAGATGCACATCCAGGGCACGAATCTCCCGTTCCACCACATCCCAAAGATGCTCTATTGGGTTGAGATCTGGTGACTGTGGGGGCCAGTTTAGTACAGTGAACTCATTGTCATGTTCAAGAAACCAATTTGAAATTATTCGACCTTTGTGACATGGTGCATTATCCTGCTGGAAGTAGCCATCAGAGGATGGGTACATGGTGGTCATAAAGGGATGGACATGGTCAGAAACAATGCTCAGGTAGGCCGTGGCATTTAAACGATGCCCAACTGGCACTAAGGGGCCTAAAGTGTGCCAAGAAAACATCCCCCACACCATTACACCACCACCACCAGCCTGCACAGTGGTAACAAGGCATGATGGATCCATGTTCTCATTCTGTTTACGCCAAATTCTGACTCTACCATCTGAATGTCTCAACAGAAATCGAGACTCATCAGACCAGGCAACATTTTTCCAGTCTTCAACTGTCCAATTTTGGTGAGCTTGTGCAAATTGTAGCCTCTTTTTCCTATTTGTAGTGGAGATGAGTGGTACCCGGTGGGGTCTTCTGCTGTTGTAGCCCATCCGCCTCAAGGTTGTACGTGTTGTGGCTTCACAAATGCTTTGCTGCATACCTCGGTTGTAATGAGTGGTTATTTCAGTCAAAGTTGCTCTTCTATCAGCTTGAATCAGTCGGCCCATTCTCCTCTGACCTCTAGCATCAACAAGGCATTTTCGCCCACAGGACTGCCGCATACTGGATGTTTTTCCCTTTTCACACCATTCTTTGTAAACCCTAGAAATGGTTGTGCGTGAAAATCCCAGTAACTGAGCAGATTGTGAAATACTCAGACCGGCCCGTCTGGCACCAACAACCATGCCACGCTCAAAATTGCTTAAATCACCTTTCTTTCCCATTCAGACATTCAGTTTGGAGTTCAGGAGATTGTCTTGACCAGGACCACACCCCTAAATGCAATGAAGCAACTGCCATGTGATTGGTTGGTTAGATAATTGCATTAATGAGAAATTGAACAGGTGTTCCTAATAATCCTTTAGGTGAGTGTATAGTGTTACAAGAAATTTGCTCCAATATAGAATACATTGTGTTTCAGCATCTTCACCTTAAATGTGACAAAATTACACATGTACACATATGTTTCTAAGATCCTCAGTCATTGTTACTGGTTACTGTTACTTTTACCTTATGTATATATTAATTTACTGACTGACTTACTTACTTATTGCAGATTTGTTTTCCAAACATCTCTTACAATAAAATGTAATGCAAATCTAAAAACATTCTTTGTCATTTCTTGGAATTATATTTAGTATCGTCATATCAGCAGGACTTACCTAATGGCACAACTGTAAGATAATGTATGAAACACTTATTCTTTGTGTATTTAATATCAGTTCATCCCCCTAGAAAAAAATAATAATAAATACATTGAATATAATTTCAATGATTTTCTATAATTGAGTCACAGAATTACAGTGATCCATTTTCAAATAATTTACAGATTTATTTTATGAACGAGTATTGCCCAGGGGCATCATGGAATCAAACATCATAACGTATGTGCTAGAAACCAGCCATCAATCTGCGGCTGCATAGGAACTGTGTCCTAAAGGCTTGAGTGTGGCAGAAAAGAAAAAATATACATCTCTAAGTGTTGCGACGCAACCAAATTATAATGTCGGAAAACAGACCAAGAACATACCATGCAAAAAAGCTTAAAATGTGTTTATAATAATAGAGAAAGAGAAAGGTACTGTGATTTTATTTGGTTATTCTTTGTTTGTATTGCTGTACAGTAACTCAGTAGCTTGCTTGCAGTTGGCTAAAGTAACTGTTTTAATGATGATGACATTAAATATGTAGCTAAACCAGATAGCTGGCTGGCTGTATGTTTGTTTTTCTCCTTACTTTAACTGGACAGTCCAAAATCACCTTACCTGCCACCAAATACCATTTTATTATAACATGGTTGCTGTGTATTTGCATCTATAGCAAGTTTTACCTTGAATAGGATTTGCAAGAGATTTGTTTGACTTTTTGTTTTTGTTTGCATGAGTACAAATCTATGCTATAACACTGCTACTTAGTTTTGCAGCATCAATGGTCAACTTAGCTAATTAGCTAGTAAGTTAAATTCAGCAAATGGGATTTGGCAATCATAGCTTGGTCTATGTAGAGTTATTTAAACCTGCAAAGTGTGTAATACTTATGTCAGGACTAAGTAATTTACTGAGTACCCATGATGGGGTGCTGCTGGGGGGTGAAAATGTGTAAACCACTAAATGTATGTCTTATTAATTTAGACTAACAGACAGGTAGATTATTATTGTAATGTGAGAACTACAGATTGGCCTTCTATGTAAGCAATTTTGTATAATAAATCATAGGTCAAAAACATATCTAATCACAACATGCCATAACCTCCTCAAGAGCACTATTTTAAAGTATTTTGGTGGAGCATCCTCAGCTCAACCACCATCACCTACTTGTTACTGTAGGTTATTATTGTTTGTTTGCACTTTGCACCTGCCTGATTTTAGGGCCATTTCAATGTTAATTTAATTGCATTGTTCAGTGAGAGTTTTATATACTTTTAAACTATTAAGCTTTTAATAGCTTTATTGTTACCTTGTCAGTTCTTCAGGTCAGTTTTTATATTGTTTTACAGTTCCATACAGTGCTATCTAGTGGCCAAATATCATGAACAAATCAACCCTAAAATGCAGATTTGTATGTCATATATCTTGATTATCTTGATATCTTGTCAAACACTTAATGTTAATGATACTTATATTGAGTATTGAGAAATAATTATATTATTTATCAGGCAGGATGAGGAAAGTATTCTGATCTACACTCTTCATGAACCAAATATCGATAGTTTGCATATGCAACCGTGGTCATCTGAAAAAGGAAGCACTGCCCAAGGGGGAGGGGTTTTCAGCGCGCATTGCTGGAAAGCATTGAAAACTTTTTCAATGCAAGGGGGCCAGCATTGCATCCATGCACTTGGAGAAAGAGAGACAGGCTAGAGACAGGCCGAATGGGAGAACAGCGAACTCATATGCTTGGCCTTCAAAGGCGAAGCAGAGAAACTTCCTGTGCGCCTGCGCAATGGGGATGTGAAAGTAGGCATCTTTCAAATCCACCAAGGTGAACCAGTCTCCAGGTTTTATAGCCTGAGACATGGCACGCAGGGTGAGCATCTTGAAACGCAACACCTTGAGGCGGCAATTCAGGAAGGAAGGAAAGAAGTATGGGGAAGAGAATCCCTCGTGCTGCCCCAGAGGGGACACTTCGCGGATTGCGCGTTTCTCCAAGAGAGCGGCGATTTTCGAAGCACCACACAATGCAACAGGTCCCTCACTCGTGTCCACACCACGCTTCTGAAGGGGGGTGGATGGGTCTGGAACCCAACTGTTATAATTTGGAGCACCGAGGAGTCCTTGGTGCAGAGGTGCCAATTGGAGAGTTGCTGGGAGGTGTATGGGTGGGCCAGAGGCTGCTGGAACGCTTCAGGGCCGCTGCGCGGGAGGTTGAGGAGGCGGGGGTCCACTGCCCGTCCTCTTGCTGCGGCTCCTGGCATTAGGCCTAACTCTAACGCGGCGGGCCTGGGTAGGTGCCAGCCTGTTGGTGAGTCGCTGGCACAGGTCAGCAGGAGGGTGGGGCTGCTGCTGCTTGAGGGCTGGCTTACTAGCCCTGCAGTTTGTCTGCGGGCCTGGCCCAGAGGTGCTGCTTGGGGGTACACTCGGGCTAGCTGTAATGACTGCTCTCTCTCCTGAAGGGAGCGTGCTAGCATGCCCTCCACGGACGATCCAAACGTGAACCTGGGTGAGATGGGGGCATCCATCAGCCGGGTCCTGTCTGTGTCTGGGACTCGCCTCGCCTTGGATAGGCGGAGTTGACAATGGCTGCCAGGGAACGGCCATTCATACGTGCCACATGGCACATGACTGTCACTAGGACATCTGCCGCCGCAGCCAACTCCCCAGTAGGCTGTGGGGCCCCCAAGGGCCTCACATCGGGGGCCTCTACCAGCTGGGCGAAGTAGAGGGCCAGCAGGGACTCCGTATTGCAGAGGCGGGCCGCATTGGCTCCAGCCTCATATGCTCGGCGGAGCATCGCCTCTGTCACCCTGCACTGCCTGTTAGGACAGGTCAGGTCCCTTGGCGTCGTAGAGAGTGGGGCAAAGACACAAACGCCTCTCCTCGGGCCTCCCTCTCTGTCCCCTAATTGTCACAGCCAGCGGTGGGACAGAGGCCCCAGCAGTCACTGGCCTGACAGAGGAGACAGAGGGGCTAAGGGCTATTTGGAAAGCAGAATCCACTGAAGCCCCACCCTCGCTTGGAGAGGAGGAGAGCCTGACGATGGCGACGCTGGCTTCCAGGACATGACTGTGCGCACGCCCGAACTGGGGGAGGCCCACAGTGGCTCCGCTCCCCTAGTCCAGTCCCAGACAGAAGGGGCAGATCACGTCACCATTCCAAGCCGGTAGCGTGCGGTGGCCACACGTGGCACAGCAGCGGGGACGGGAGGAGGAGGAACGGGGTCTCTCCATACCATCAGTACCATGCTCGTGCACTGCAACGTGCGCGTGCAGCGAGTGCTCCAGTCAGCGCGGGCACCGAAGGCACACCAGCAGCCGAGGAGCTCTCGTGACAGTGGAGCGCTTAGCGGGACTTGCCGCTATAAGCGTGTCTCCACCGGCAACAGGACACCTCAACATTTGTCATATACTGTAATTTTTTTTTTTTTAAGAATATATCATGTATCATATATCACCAACAAGAAATGAATGGAAAACCTTTTAATCTGAAATGTCTTCTGTGGTGGAATGACAACAGTGTTTAAAATACCTTAATACTGAAGCTGATTAATTAAAATGTATACACATTAATTGCATTTTAAAGTGATACATTAAAGTTTATAGTTTCCAATTACTAAAAATTACTAAATTTTTAGTTTATCTTATGTTTTATATTGTATATTTGTATTCCATTGATACTGAAGTAAAGGTGTACAAAATGTTGATGTTTTTTGTTGTTGCCATTGCATATTTTTGGCAAGTTGTAATAAATGTACATGAGAGCATGACTTGTTCATGAAGTTTAACTACTTATGTTGCACTGCATGAATGCTATACTGCCCAGCCAAATGGAGAGGAACAGCACTATTTAAAGGCAGGTAATGACACATTGTTGGGGTTGCTGATTGCACTCATTATTTGTATTAATTTCACAGAGAAAGCAAGATTATTAACAGACATGGAAATTATGTGGATGCAGTGATGGCATTACCATGCACAGCATATAAAAAGCACAGGGGCTCAGTCATAAACTGTTTCTGGGGCTTTCAGACAATTCATAACTTCTGCATAACCTTACTCCCATCTGAAGTAATCATGGTGTAATTTGCAGTTAGTACGCTACTTTAAGATCACTGCCATTGACCCACTATGTAGACCAGGGCAGTGTTTTGAAGTATTTCATATTGTGTTTAGAATGTATTAATCGCCCAATAAATTTGTTACAGATATTCAGAATATTTAGTTTATGTCAAAATAATATAATTATTTATTTATCATTTGTTGATGATGTGATTAGGTTTGTGTCTCAATGTAAACAACAATTAAAATGATTCCTCTAGGAAATCCCTAGAATAGAATATGATGCAATAGTCTCCAAATAGGAGACTTCAGTATAAATGCAGGCAAGAAGGTACCAGTTTTCATTATAGCTGCTCTGTCCTGAGACACCGCTCATGAGAGCAATCTGTAAGGTATGTGAGTGAGGCAGTAACTTGCCTATTCATAAGCTTATTCTGCAATAGATGTTATATCAGTCAAAATACTGCACTGTTTTACTACACAGATGTAATATAAGTATAGTGTGTAATAAATATAAAAAGGATATGAAAATGTAATTATATATTTTAACATTTATGAACATCTACCCTCTATGAGAAATCAAAGTAATGATTCTGTATTATAATTATATATTGTACATACAAGGAACAGAAGTATAAACATAATTGTATATTAATTTAATATTTTAAATTGTAAATGTTACGGATTGTGACACCTGCTCTCTGTACTGTACATACTATAGAGTAAAGCTAGGTTCTATTTTTGTATAAAAATAATAACAATAAAAGGAATAATAATTATAATTATAATAATACATTAATACAATAATACATGAACATTGAGTACTACACTAGGAACATTTTAAAATATGTTCTATGCTTATTTTACTGTATCAGTATAGCAACTATTCATATCAGAAAGTCTAATTCAAATTAATAAACCAAAGGTTCTAGTAATGTGAAGTTTGAGTGGATTGGAATAATATAAATGTGTCGACAAACTGTTTGGAAGTAAGTCTCTTGGTCTTGACGTATTAGAAGAAAATCACAAAATACACTTACATAGAAATTATTTGATTTGATGCATTTACATTTATGTTTTTTCCAGGTGCCATTTTGAACATTGGAGAACAATTACAATGCAAAACACAACCACTGTGACACAGTTCTTTCTAACTGCATATGGTGTCAGTGGAAACATTCGATATTTGTATTTTGCAGTCACCCTAGTCGGTTACCTATTGATAATATTTGCAAATACAGTTGTCATAACAGTCATAACATGTCACAGAAAACTCCATGAACCCATGTACATATTTATCTGTAACCTTGCTCTGAATGGACTGTATGGTAGCTGTGCCTTTTATCCTCAATTCATAGGAAACCTGCTATCAGAACAACCAAATATATCTAAGATCAGTTGTTATGTTCAGATATTTTCTCTGCACACATATGGATCCTTTGAATTTTCAATATTGGCCCTGATGGCGTATGATCGATATCTGTCCATCTGTCATCCATTGAGGTACAACAGTCTTATGACGCCATTGAAAGTGACTCAGCTTTTGGGGTTTGTGTACATGTATCCTGTTTGTATTTTTACTATACACCTTTATTTAACTATAAGGCTGCCTTTATGTGGGTTTATCATAGATAAGGTATACTGTGACAATTGGTCAGTTGTCAAACTTTCATGTGTAGATACCACTCTCAATAGCAGATTTGGCATTTTTGTTATTATCATTCTTATGGTTCCATCATTGCTTGTAGTTTTGTTCTCTTATGTCAGAATCCTTGATGTCTGCCTGAAGGCTACAAAGGAAGCTCGTGCTAAAGCACTGGAAACCTGTGCACCTCATTTAGTGACTTTCATAAACTACTGTATTGCTACTTTTTTTGAAGTTACCCACCATCGATTTGACATGAGTAAAATGCCTCATGTTTTACGTGTTTTCATGTCAATAGATTTTCTGTTGTTCCCCCCTCTGTTGAACCCCATCATCTATGGAATTAAAATGCAGGAGATAAAAAAGAGGACGCTGCGACTGTTCTGTGCAAGAAAGACAAATTCTATTGAAGCATCTAAGGGAAACAAATAGAAAAGTAGGGGTCTTAACATGTTTTTAAAATGTTACAGTTCAAATCTCCCATGTCACTCGGCAGCAGGTTACAGCCCAGTGAGGATTATCCCCAATCTCTGTACATTTCCACTCCATTGATATACTGTCATTTTATACAGGTGATATTTGGCACAGAGAGACAGAACCCTCTGTTGCACCCAATCCTTGCAGTTCTACATGCATTGAAGCATAAGTAGAAGATGTATGCAATTGGGGCGAGTGGGGGCTGCCCCTGCAAAGGCATAACAATATAGCCCTCCATTGTAATGCATGGACCATCTATTACTACTATCCACAAGTCCCAGATGGCATACAAACACTGTTTAATCCTACAAGCCGGCATTCACTTGCTTCAGCCTGACACAGCACCCAGGCGCACCAAATGTCATGCTTTAGCCCACCAGCTCCATGCCTCCATTTTATGGATTTTAACAGTGAGAGACAGAATAACAACAAAAAATTAAAAAAAAAAACACATTTCAAAAAAGATATAAATTGGGAGTGCTCCTAATCTCAGCTCGTTACCTGTATAAAAGACACCTGTCCACAGAAGCAATCAATCAATCAGATTCCAAACTCTCCACCATGGCCAAGACCAAAGAGCTGTCCAAGGATGTCAGGGACAAGGATGTAGACCTACACAAGGCTGGAATGGGCTACAAGACCATCGCCAAGCAGCTTGGTGAGAAGGTGACAACAGTTGGTGCGATTATTCACAAATGGAATAAACACAAAATAACTGTCAGTCTCCCTTGGTCTGGGGCTCCATGCAAGATCTCACCTCGTGGAGTTTCAATGATCATGAGAACAGTGAGGAACCAGCCCAGAACTACACGGGAGGATCTTGTTAATGATCTCAAGGCAGCTGGGACCATAGTCACCAAGAAAACAATTGGTAACACACTACGCCGTGAAGGACTGAAATCCTGCAGCGCCCGCAAGGTCCCCCTGCTCAAGAAAGCACATGTACAGGCCCGTCTGAAGTTTGCCAATTAATATCTGAATGATTCAAAGGGGAACTGGGTGAAAGTGTTGTGGTCAGATGAGACCAAAATCAAGCTCTTTGGCATCTACTCAACTCACCGTGTTTGGAGGAGGAGGAATGCTGCCTATGACCCCAAGAACACCATCCCCACCATCAAACATGGAGGTGGAAATATTATGCTTTGGGGGTGTTTTTCTGCTAAGGGCACAGGACAACTGCACGGCAACAAAGGGACGATGGGATGATACCATCTTGGGTGAGAACCTCCTTCCCTCAGCCAGGGCATTGAAAATGGGTCGTGGATGGGTATTCCAGCATGACAATGACCCAAAACACACAGCCAAGGCAACAAAGGAGTGGCTCAAGAAGAAGCACATTAAGGTCCTGGAGTGGCCTAGCCAGTCTCCAGACCTTAATCCCATAGAAAATCTGTGGAGGGAGCTGAAGGTTCGAGTTGCCAAACGTCAGCCTCGAAACCTTAATCTGCAATCTGCAAAGAGAAGTGGGACAAAATCCCTCCTGAGATGTGTGCAAACCTGGTGGCCAACTACAAGAAACGTCTGACCTATGTGATTGCCAACAAGGGTTTTGCTACCAAGTACTAAGTTGAAGGGGTCAAATACTTATTTCCCTCATTAACATGCAAATCAATTTATAACTTTTTTGAAATGCGTTTTTCTGGATTTTTTTGTTGTTATTCTGTCTGTCACTGTTAAAATACACCTACCATTAAAATTATAGACTGATCATTTCTTTGTCAGTGGGCAAACGTACAAAATCAGCAGGGGATCAAATACTTTTTTCCCTCACTGTATACACCGATCAGCCATAACATTATGACCACTGACAGGTGAAGTGAATAACACTGATAATCTCATTATTATGGCAACTGTCAGTGGGTGGGATATATTAGGCAGCAAGTGAACATTTTGTCCTCAAAGTTGATGTGTTAGAAGCAGGAAAAATGGGCAAGCATAAGGATCTGAGCAACTTTGACAAGGGCCAAATTGTGATGGCTAGATGACTGGGTCACAGCATCTCCAAAACTGCTGCTCTTGTGGGGTGTTCCCAGTTTGTAGTGGTCAGTACCTATCAGAAGTGGTCCATGGAAGGAAAAGCGGTGAACCGGCGACAGGATCATGGGTGGCCAAGGTTCACTGATGCACATTGGGGAGCAAAGGCTGGCTGTCCAACAGACAAGCTACTGTAGCTCAAATTGCTGAAAAAGTTAATGCTGCTTCTGATAGAAAGGTGTCAGAACACACAGTGCATCGCAGTTTGTTGTGTATGGGGCTGTGTAGTCGCAGACCAGTCAGGGTACCCATGCTGACCCCTGTCCACTGCTGAAAGCGCCTACAATGGGCACATGAGCATCAGAACTGGACCACGGAGCAATGGAAGATGGTGGCCTGGTCTGATGAATCACAAGTTCAAGGTGTTGACTTGGCCTCTAAATTCCCCAGATCTCAATCCAGTCGAGCATCTGTGGGATGTGCTGGATCCATAGGCCCCACCTCACAATTTACAGGACTTAAAGGATCTGCTGCTAACGTCTTGGTGCCAGATACCACAGCACACCTAGTGGAGTCCATGCCTCGACGGGTCAGGGCTGTTTTGGCTGCAAAAGGGGGACCTACACAATATTAGGCAGGTGGTCATAATGTTATGGCTGATCAAAACTATAAGTGCGTTCTCTGTTGATTTGATAACAAATTCAGCTGTAGATACACAAAGAAATGAATGAAAATGTTTTTTTCTTGAAGTTCTGTAATGAGGAATTGATTTGTATAACAATGAGTTTTCGCCCCCCAAAAAATTATAATTATGTAAATAAATACGTAAGTAAATAAATAAATAAATGTACTGCAATCATTAAATCAAATAACTTTATTGATCTTGCCTCTCAATTACATCTGGCCAGAGAATTTCATCAACATCACAGCTTATATTTTCACGAGTCATGCATCGTGGGAAAAAACACAGTGAATGCTGAATCCATCCTTGACATGCTTGTGCCTCAATTTCTCCACAAGCCTCTGCCATTGCTTGAAGAAGACTTACTTGGTTGTAAGGGTTGTAATCATATACTTTCCATCTCCAAGAGCAGAAGAACTCCTCAATTGGATTCAGGAAAGGAGAATATGGTGGAAGGAACACCATCCTGAAATGTGGGTGATGCACAAACCACTCTCGCACCAGTGCTGAACGGTGGAATTGGACATTGTCTCAGACAACTACAAAATTCTGCTCCATTTGCTTCTGATCACCCTGCAGAAAGAGGATTTTTTGGTGGCCCTGAAGTGCAACTGTGAAAAAATAAAGCAGTGGCTGCGACATTTGCAGCGGCTGTGAGATTTGGAATTGCTGAAAAAATAAAGCAGTGGCTGCGCGATTTTAAATTAATGAAAGTTTATGGTAACACTAAATTACCTAAACATGTATATTTTCTTATACAACTACAGTACCTATATGTAAACTCTAAGAAGTGTAGGTTCTAATAAGAACCTTTTTGGATTCCCAGGGTTGATATTGTGGATGAACCCTTAACCCTGCTGTGATACCATGGGGTCTCTGTGACCCCACCCCAATTGTACTGTCAACGTAACTTTTTTCATGGTACCAGAGCAGGGTTAAGGTTCTTATTAGAACTTTTTACCAAGGTTCCTTGCAAACAAGGATCCTTAAAGAACCTTAAATGTATCTGAGAAAGGGTTCTTAAATTATCACTTGTGTTTACCATGGACCTCGCGGTTCTTAAACGAACCCTTTAACTTACAAAGAACCCAAAGGTTCTAAATAGAAGAACCTTCAAATTTTAGAGTGTAGTATGTACTCGGTTGGTGTTTTTTATTATTTTACTGTATAAGCTTTACTTTCTGTTAACTGTATTTGAAAGATTTTGCATTTAAAAAAGTAAAGTAGTCCTGATCCAATGTAAATTACAATGTCTGGTCACGCATTAGTAGGGCAGGCTAATTTGAGAGCAATTCCAAAAAATAGAATAACACTCATTAATAATAATAATAATACAATATGTTGATTTTAAAGAATTAAAGATACTTTTCTTATAACTTTATTGTGTAAATGGGTTAATTTATATATCTTTTTATTTTGTTTACTTTATAATGTATATTGTGCAGGCAAATTTGTAAATGGTTTATTTGAAATAGCCAATACAACAAAGGTTAAGGTTCCCAACAGGTTTTGTACAGAACAATACAGACAGGACATGGTTTTAAAGTTAAAGCAAAGCAGAAAAGTACATTCACTATAAAACACACATAGAATTAAGATAAGTTAGAGAGACAATGCAAAAGTCCAAACTAAAATACAAATACTATTTTATATTAATTTGTTATTTATTATTGTTTCTTAGATTTTTTGGAGTTATTCATATTTGTTAAAGCCTTCTCTCTAATTTTGCATTTCCCAAATTAGCTCATGCTCTTGTCTATTAAATCAGTAAACTGCTCCTTCTGATGGAATTGTTAATGGATGTTTACATAAGAAAAATATGTGATTTATGTTTTCAATAAAGCACTGTCACACTGCCTACTTTAAAACCCTATTCTGTCTCCTACCTAAGCTTTCATTCATTTCTAATACATTGTAGGACAGCAGTATAACTCTATTAATATGTCACCACAAAGTGGATAGAGAGCAGAAGATCACAAAAATATTAATATGACTACTTCCCTTCGTGCACTGCACAGTTGGCGCCCCTTTCTCAAATTCTGTTGGCTCTTCTGAGAAGCCGCTCGGCCAACGTGACTTGCTTGCTGTCCAATGCCATAAGTCAAATATATTTTACAATGTACCCTCCCTTTCCGTAATTGCTTCTGAAAATGCTGCAGCAGCTGCTGTATTTTTTCAGCACTTCTAAATCTTGCAGCTGCTGCAAATCTCACAGCCGCTGCTTTATTTTTTCAGCAGTTGCACTTCAGAGCCACTGTAGGATTTCATTGAGGAAGTTTTAAAAATGTAGGAGCCTTTCTGTGTTGTATGGCCCCAAGACAGCATTGTGTGCCACAAT
Organism: Amia ocellicauda; assembly: GCF_036373705.1. Taxonomy (NCBI): domain Eukaryota; kingdom Metazoa; phylum Chordata; class Actinopteri; order Amiiformes; family Amiidae; genus Amia; species Amia ocellicauda. The sequence continues at coordinate 32,903,292 of NC_089852.1, forward strand.
ACCAGCGGCACACAGAGTGAAGTTGCCTCCTCGTTGTCCAGGGACATAGACTGTGGCATGATTGCCAATCACATTTCTCCCTCTTCTCTTTTTTGTTGAAGATTGATGCCAGCTTCATCAATAGATAGGTACTCATAATGAGTTTCACTGCTATCCAACTCCAACATTCTCTAGAGTAAAAAGAATACAAGGTACAATACAGTAAGTTAGTTTTTTACAGTAATGGCATTGATTGCAAAGTTGATACTACTGTAAACTGTTGCTGAAGTCTGAGTTCCCACTTTGTTGCAGCACTATGCATAGAGATGCCTGAATCTTTTCACTTAGAGTGGAATAGTATATGGACACATACATAATATCCAGGAAAAATATATATTTATGTTTACAGTAAAAGTGCAGTAATTGGCTTGCATGTACTTGAACAAACTGGAATTGCAACTCCTTCACTCTAACGGAGTTCCTCTCAAAGGGCACTTTGTTTACCTGCTTCATTCAGATGGCATTTCTCATTAGAACATGATCAATTGTGGAGAGACTGCATTGGTGAATATTGTGGAATAGTTGATTGTCCTGTATTATTCTTTGCTGAATTTCTTTGAGGCGGAGGGTGTTGTTCTGTCAACAATGGCATGCTCTTGTTCAATTGAAAATAGTCTTGTTCATCCACCTGAATGTTCTCGAACTTCAATTCTGAAAAATGTTTGGACAAGCAGGAACATTTACAGTAGAAAACTAGAACTATGTAAAACAAGACTACATAGAAGTAGAAGTATAGTTATATTTATGGTTCATATTTATTTATATGGTATAGTTACTTACTCTGAAACATGGGGAAAATTGAAGTCACTTTGGATCTGTTTATATTGGGCTGAATTCTGCCCAGTTTCTCTCAAGGAGAGACCATGATTTATGACATGGTCAATCAGGGTGGCTCTGATTTAATTTTAAACATGTCTGTACCCTATCCTACCTCTCCTCCCTCCTCTTACACCTTGCCCTCCCCTTCCCTTTCTTCTCTTGAACTTTCCATCTACTCCTCCCTCTTCTCCTCTCCCTACATCCTCAGCTCTTCTTGCTTCTTCTCCAACATCCTCAACACTTCTTGCTCCATCCACTCTTCCTATACCCTCTACTCCTCTCCTGTCATCTCTTTCTACCTCTTCAACTGTTCCTCTCCCTCTTCCTCTACCCTGTCCACCACCTCTCACTCTTACACCTCTTCCTTTTCCCCTTCTCATTCTTCTTCTTCTTCTTCTTCTTCTTTTTTTTCTAGTTGTTGTAATTAAGACAGCTGTGTAAACAATTAGGAAATTTGCATTTCTTGTGTTGTGTGTATTACTAACTCATCAGATATCAATTTGGGGCTAATTGAAAACATACCATGTGCAACTGAGCATTTAACAAATAACAATTTTGTCTGTTGTGTTTGGAAAATGGTACACAAATGTTTGTGATTTTGTAAAGACCAATAAAAAGAGCTGCAATTGTTTTTTCCTGATATATTAAAGTTTTGTTTGGCTGTATGAACTACTGTGAAAACATTTGAGAATTTTGTGCACAGTGTTTAGAGAAAATTATGGATGTGATTTGTAATTAAACGTATTGAAACAGACCTAGAAATCAGATGGCTCGTGGAATTACGATTATTTTCAATTACTCTATTGACTGTAAACTCTTTACAGGAAGTGGAGGTGCACTGTATAGAGCGACAAATGTAGGTCCTGTAGTCTAATTTCATATCTTGATCAAGACCAATATTTGTTAATATAGAATGCAAAAATACCAGCTCTGTGACTAAATCACTTTTACAGTTTTTCTCAATTGCTTAAACACAAAAACTGGTTCATGTAGCACAAAAACCCATACCCTTACATCATTCCCAAAAACACACACACATTTCCCATAACCATAAAGAGTATTCACCTGTTACCACACATTTCAATATTCGTAACTGCAGTACACAATCTTACATTCCCGTACAGTAGTACACTACAGCACCTAACAAAAAGGTGCAAAAGTGGGAGCAACATCCTTGGTCACTGTACCATCATAGAAGTTCCTGGCCAGAGGGGAGGGAACATCACCCTATGTGTAGCCATCAGCAATAGTGGTGTCCTCCACCGCCATGTCAAAGTGGGTCATAGAACACGGCACAACTCCTTCAATTTCTAGATCTGCTGCACAATAACATTCTTCAACAGGAAGGGGAGCCAGGGCAACCAGGGCAAGCCCAATATGTTGTAATTTTGGATAACGTGAGTTTCCATCGGGCTGCTCTGGTTCTCGCCTGGTTCAATGACCACCCCAGATTCACCGTTCATTTTTTGGCAACATATTCCCCATTTCTGAATCTGAGGCATTTTTTTCAGCATGGTGGTGGAGAGTGTATGACCGCAAACCCTACACACAGCAAAACCTCCTGGAGGTGATGGTGGACACCTGTGGTGATGTGTCTGTGGAGTCCAGGGTTTTCTAAGGCACACAAGGGCATTTTCCCATGCTGCCTGGCAAGAGACCTGAGATGAGATGATGAGAACCCTGATGCTGATGCTAATGCTGAGTAACCTGTACATTTGCTGCATTTGGAAATAAAGCATTTGGAAATTGGGTATTTTACTGTGCATGGACTCTTCCTTACATGTTTTGTCAGTGTGACATTTCAAAGGTCAGGTTTTTGATCAAAACAGCATATACAGTAGTATTCCCTTATCCACTAATGTAAGAGGTATTTATTACAGTATTGTTTTGAATTTATCTCACCTGGGTGTTCCTGAAAGGGTTATCTGGATAGTCAGTGCTGTGATTTTAAAAGTTCCAAATTATTTCTCTGAAAACCTATTCTAAACATTTTGGTAGCAGTGTTTTGAATTAATCCCTCCAGTGTGTAACAAACATACTGTAATATATCAGGAAAAAACTATTGCAGCTCTCTTTATTGGTCTTTACAAAATCACAAACATTTGTGTACCATTTTCCAAACACAACAGACAAAACTGTTATTTGTTAAATGCTCAGTTGCACATGGTATGTTTTCAATTAGCCCCAGATTGATATCTGATGAGTTAGTAATACACACAAGAAATGCAAATTTCCTAATTGTTTACACAGCTGTCTTAATTACAACAACTAGAAAAGAAAAACAACGAAGAAGAAGAAGAATGAGAAGAGGAAAAGGAAGAGGTGTAAGAGTGAGAGGTTGTGGACAGGGTAGAGGGAGAGGGAGAGGAACAGTTTAATAGGTAGAAAGAGATGACAGGCGAGGAGTAGAGGGTATAGGAAGAGGAGATGGAGCAAGAAGAGTTGAGGATATAGAGAAGAAGTAAGAAGAGCTGAGGATGTAGGAGAAGAAGCAAGAAGAGCTGAGGATGTAGGGAGAGGAGAAGAGGGAGGAGTGGAGGGAGAAGAGATGGGTAGATTGGAGGGCAATGGTATAGTGCAAAGAGCAAGATAAGAAAATATAAGACATGGACAGAGAGGAAGGGGAGGGCAAGGTGTAAGAGGAGGGAGGAGAGGTAGAAGGATAGGGTACAGATGTGTTTCAAATGAAATCAGAGCCACCCTTATTGACCATGTCATAAATCATAAAGCTGGGCAGAGAGTTCAGCCCAATATAAACAGATCCACAGTGGCTTTAATTATCTGCACGTTTCAGAGGGAAAACCAGTAAGTAATTATACCATTCTAGTTTTATTATTATTATTATTATTATTATTATTATTATTATTATTATTATTATTTTTTTTTTTTTTTTTTATTATTATTTTTTTTTTATTATTATTTTTATTTCTTGGCAGACACCCTTATCCAGGGCGACTTACAACATATGTGCAAAAAAAAGTGCAAAAATACAGTTAAGTATAAGGCAAACATTACACATTCAATTTAATAATATTACAAGTACTGTCTGAAAAGATGTGTCTTAAGTAAGCGCTGGAATGAGGTCAAGGACTGCTGTTTTGACTTCGGTGGGCAGGTCGTTCCACCATTTAGGGGCCAGGGATGAGAAGGAGCGGGCTCTGGAGGAAGGAGAGTGGAGAGGAGGTAGACTTAGTCTTCTGGCAGTGGAAGACCGCAGTGGTCTGGAGGGGATATATGGAGAGACGAGTGTCTGAAGGTAACTTGGTGCAGTGTGGTCGAGACAGGCGAGGGTCAGTGTCTTGAACTGAATGCGTGCCGGTATCGGGACCCAGTGGAGGCAGCGGAGCAGTGGAGTAGCATGTGCGAATCGTGGCAGAGAGAATACCAGACGAGCCGCAGAGTTCTGGATGAGCTGGAGCGGGCGGGTAGTAGATGCAGGCAGGCCGGCCAGGAGGGAGTTGCAGTAGTCCAGGCGGGAGAGGACCAGTGACTGGATGAGCAGCTGAGTCGAGTAGTCGGTGAGGAAGGGACGGATTCGGCGTATGTTGCTCAGGAAGAATCTACAGGTGTGTGTCAGCGTGGTGATGTGCTGGGTGTAGGAGAGCGCAAGATCGAGGGGGACTTCTAGATTTTTAGCGGAACAAGAAGGAGAGAGTGTGGTGGATTCCAAGGGGATCAAGATGGAGAGGTCAGCAGAAGGTTAGGAAGAGTGGGGGAAAAACAGGAGATCCGATTTGGAGAGGTTGAGTTTGAGGTGGTGCGAGTGCATCCAGGCGGAGAAGGCAGACAAGCAGGAAAAGATACGAGAGGGGATGAGAGGGTAAGAAGTACTTGTCTATGTAGTCTTGTTTTACCTAGTTCTAATTTTCTACTGTAAATGTTCCAGCTTGTCCAAACATTTTTCAGATGTAGCGTAAGGTACACTTATAAATTTCAATTAAAGAAGTTAATTTATAGTATCACCTTATCACGAATCCTGGAATCTTGTAGAACTCAATTTCCATAATAATTAGACGCAGACACCAATTCCAAAGATATAAATTGTCAAATTTATTAAAAACAAAGACTAAATGTAGCACTACACTAATCATACAAAAAGGGAAAAACTAATTAAAATTCACTCTAGATCACAAATCAAAGACAAATCACTTCCGTGACCAAATCAAAGACCATGGGATCGCATATGATAACACACAAATCGTTAAACAAAAAAGGTTATAAACACATTGACTACAGTACCGGTTAGTAAGATGAAGGTGAATCTCTCGTTAGTCAGACATCAAATAACTACGCAGGTTAGTATTTATGTCAGGTAACTTCTCGTTATATATATATATATATCAGTCTCATTTACGTTTAGGTGCCGAGAAAGATCCTATCATTACTTGTTACCACAATTTCCCTTAACTGATTATTATTCAATGATTAAGGATAGGCAGGGCCACCAATAATCTAATGTCTATTAATGTATGTCAATTTCAGACTAAAACAGTTTAACAGGAATGAGAAGATATTTCTCGGCGTTGACAGGTTTTATTTCTAAAATTGTCAAACACAACAGTTTAATGCAACACACATTTATATTTAAGCAAAACTAAATGATATTACACATTCTAGAGTTATGAATCACAGATTAACATTTCTAATTGATTTCTCAAATGTCATGAATGGTAAACTCCAAACTGTTAAACTTATCTGAACTTCGTCGCAGAGAGGCCTCTCTGGCTTCGGGCTCAGATAACAACACACGGCACGAGGTCCGTGTGGTTTGGAACAAAAGCAGTCCGGTTCGGCTTTGTCCATGAACTTCCACTCAGTCGATGCACCTGGAAGTTGGGGTTTCGCGAAACAGAGTCTTTTCCAAACAGATTTTCCACTGGTTTGAAGGCTCCAAGGGTGTGCACAAAATCTTCTTTGCAAGCAGGGTTTCCACCGTAGTTACTTGAAGACAAAGTCTTTGAGGAAAGCAGGGCCCTGTTTGTTCCAAGGGTCAAGTTTCTTAAGACTCAAATAGCTATTTAAATGACTGACACTTTCGTATTCAGTCGACTTAGTCAATTGTCCAGCTGTAAAACACCACTGATCAGGTGCGCACAGGCGGGCATGCGCAGTTTGTAAAGTTCTTTATTTAATAAAGTCCTTTAAAAGAATTATTCGTACGGCTCAATCTCCTTCTCCCAGTTTAACTCTTCTGTTGCCGGCAAAGACTTAGTTGGTTTCTGGTTCCGGTTCGGGCAACAGAGCTACAGGTTGAACTGTGACAGCGAGTTACTGGTTCAGGTGAGAGAGAGAGAGAGAGAGAGAGAGATGCCGTGCACCACTCTTTATACACCATGCAGATCAATAGATGATTGGTTCTTGAGTTTGTGAGATTGGATTTTGGTTTCAGCCCCCAGTGTCCTATTGGAGGAGGCTTGATTTATGACTGATGTAAATCCATGCCATCTTGTGGAAATGCCGGTTGGCCTTGGTTCATAGCTCGGTGTCAGGATTTCGGCTCTCATCCACTTCAAAGCTTTTTTATTACCTCTAGGCCCTATTCCCCAGACATTTCACAGCAGGGATCCCAAGCCATTCGGCCCATTCTCGGTGCCATCCTCTCAAGACTACCACTTTGATGTAGACCAGTTCACACGCTGATGAGCCAAGGAAATCTGATAACTTTGGGGGAGTGATCTTCTTCAGATCAGAGCTTCAGCTCAGAGCTATGAATGCTCTTATCAGAATACACCCCCACATTTAACGCTACACAGAATTGAAGTTTGAGAACATTCAGGTGGACGAACAAGACTATTTTCAATTTAACAAGAGCATGCCATTGTTGACATGGGGTCCAGAACAACACCATCCGTCTCAAAGAATTTCAGCAAAGAATAATACAGGACAATCAACTATTCCACAATATTCACCAATGCAGTCTCTCCACAATTGATCGTGTTCTAAGGAGAAATGCCTTCCAAATGAAGCAGGTATACAAAGTGCCCTTTGAGAGGAACTCCATTAGAGTGAAGGAGTTGCAATTCCAGTTTGTTCAAGTACGTGCAAGCCAATTACTGCACATTTACTGTAAACACAAAGATATTTTTTTCCTGGATATTACGTATGTGTCCATATACTATTCCACTCTAAGTGAAAAGATTCAGGCATGTCTATGCATAGTGCTGAAAAAGTGGGAACTCAGACTTCAGCAACAGTTTACAGTAGTATCAACTTTGCAATCAATGCCATTACTGTAAAAAACTAACTTATTGTATTGTACCTTGTATTATTTTTACTCTAGAGAATGTTGGAGTTGGATAGCAGGGCAACTCATTATGATTTCCTATATATTGATGAAGCTTGCTTCAATCTTCACAAAAAAAGGAGAAGAGGGAGAAATGTGATTGGCCATCGTGCCACAGTCAATGTCCCTGGACAATGAGGAGTCAACATCACTCTGTGTGCCGCGATTTCTACCACTGGTGTTGTGGCACACAATGCTGTCTTGGGGCCATACAACACAGAAAGGCTCCTAATTTTGTTAAACTTCCTCAATGAAATCCTCTTTCCGCAAGGTGATCAGGAGCAAATGGAGAAGAATTTTGTAGTTGTTTGGGACAATGTCCAATTCCACCATTCAGCACTGGTGCGAGAGTGGTTTGAGCAACACCCACATTGCAGGATGGTGTTCCTTCCACCATATTCTCCTTTCCTGAATCCAATTGAGGAGTTCTTCTCCTCTTGGAGATGGAAAGTATATGATCTCAACCCTTACAACCAGGTAAGTCTTCTTCAAGTAATGGAAGAGGCCTGTGGAGAAATTGAGGCACAAGCATGTCAAGGATGGATCCAGCATTCATGATATTTTTTCCCAGGATGCATGACTCGTGAAAATATATGCTGTAATGTTGATGAAATTTTCAGGCCAGATGTAATTGAGAGGCAAGATCAATAAAGTTAATTGATTCAATGATTGCAGTACATTTATTTATGTATTTATTGATTTATTTACATATTTATTTACGTAATTATTATTTTTGGGGGGGCGACAACTCATTGTTATACAACTAAACTCCTCATTAAAGAACTTCACAAAAAACATGTATTTTCATTAATTTGTGTATCTACAGCTGAATTTGTTATCAGATCAGCAGAGAACACAATTGTAGTTTTGATATTTATTTTTAATAAATGCATTACTAGAATAAAATGAAGTGCTTCATTATGCAGTGAATATTGAACTGTTTCGCCAACATAAGAGTGTGTTTAGTTTGCTGTGTTAACTGTTTTGAGAGCAGTTACCTGAATTTGGAGAAATGTGTCAAATCGATTGGGAAAAAATATAAAGCCAGGCAGACATCTTGACTCCTTTTCTTTTTTTTTATAACTGACCATAACATTGCATATAATTATAGCACCCCCTTGTGGATACCTACAATATACAACACATTAAAGTGAACACAACATCTCCCCATGACTTAAATAATTATACTTGCACTATGGCCAAGGTCTAAAACCTAAACGGAAGACAATAAAGTACATTTACAAAATAATACAGTCATAATATACACACATGTTCTTAGGAATTCTGAGTTACTTCAAACCAACAATTAGCTACAGGAATGACAACATTCAAACAGAACAATGCATCATACACAATAGCATTTGAACATTAACCTAACAGCAATGGTCTTTTGATCAATTCAGTTTACCATGTAATCTAGAACATGTATGCACATGAATGTATTCAGTTGAATCCCCCTAGTCTATTCCCTTTAAACTCTTATATTAAGGCTGAGTTACATAGTCCTTCAACCATGCCGGTTTGTTCTGACTACGCTGGCTTGGTGCTCTAGTGTTTGCAATACTAGCGAATGCTGGTGTCAGACTTGGTTGCTCAACTGAAGGGGTAAACTCCATGGGTAGCAGCACAAGATGAGAAGCAACCCAAATATGCCCATCAGTCAGTTCATAGCTGTGTGTTCCTTTTTTTGTAGAGGATCAGTAAATTTAGATTTCCCTTTCTGTACATGCACAGGCTTTCTTATTCTTACCCTATCACCTTCTTTGAACCTTGGTATTTTTGCATTGCGTTTGCCATCAACGTATGCTTTCATTTTTTTTTGTCCATTATTTTCAGCCTCAATTTCTTTCTTGTCGGGCTCACATTGGTTTCGTGGAGAACTGTCAGCTTTGTTCTAATTTTCCTTCCAAATAGGAGCTCAAAAGGAGACATCCCCGTGGTTGTGTAAGGAGTAGCCCTGTAGGTTTGTAGGAATTCCGTCATGTTTTTGTGCTGAGCGGCACACTTTTGCAAAATGTCCGGTTTTGCCACATACTTTGCATGTCTTATCCACAGCTGGGCACTGCTGCGAGTTTGCTAAATTATTATTTGAACCACAATGGTAGCATTTGCGGTCAGAGTGTGCCCTTGTGCAACTGTGTGTTCTCCCCTTTGTAGAGCTCACGCCTTTGGAAGAGCTCCTCGGTTTGGTGTATACATGCAGTCTTTGTTTGGAAGTCTTTGCAAAATTGCTTACGTTTGCAATTGCATTCTCCACTTGAGTTGCAATCTGTATCGCTTTCTCTAAGTTGAGATCAGGCTCAAGCAGTAAACGTTCATGAATTTTTGTACTGTGTGTTTTCTCAACAATTTGATCTCTCAACATCTCTTTGTCTCCAAATGCACACAGTGAGAGAATATCATGGAGCGCAGCAACATATTGTGAAATGTTTTCCCCGTGTCTTTGTTCCCTCTGGTGAAATGTGTGTCTCTCAGCAATTATGTGCCCTCAAAGCTATAAGTGCAGATGTGTAAGTTGTATCTGTATTTGGAATAGTGTAGAAAGTCCTCTGTGATTTGGTTCTGAGGCAATGAAGCAATGTAGCATGCTTGCGGGTATCTGGCCATTCGTCTCCCTCAGCATGAATCACTAGCATGTAGTTTTTTAACATTTTGTATCCACGTTTCAAATGGAATTGCAGGCTCACCCAGGCACTGGAGGTAAGTAGGAGGAAACGGAGCCAAAGGAGTAGTCATTCTAGTTGCCAGTTTGTTGTGTAGTGGTAGAATCAGGAGACAAACACAGTAGTCGGGTTCAACATGTCTTTGTTAAAGCCAGGCATACATCTTGACTCCTTTCCTTTTTTTTTCTAACCGACCATAACATTACATATAATTTTAGAAACCCCCTAGTGGAAGCTTACAATATACAACACATTAAAGTGAACACAACACATACTAACTGTCAGGGCTGGGACCAGGAATGACAGGAGGAAGTGGAATCCAGTAGCAGTGTCAGGCAAACAGACCTGGCAGACAAGTAGTCAAACAAAACAAAGAGGATTTGGCTGGGTTACAGAATGTAGGTCGAATGATCAGGCAAACAAGGTTAACAAGGAAGATCCGGAGGTGTAGAACTGACAGAGGCTAGGGCTGATACATAGGTAAACAGAATTCACACAATAATTTTCAGAAATGCTGTTGCAAGGCAAGGATTTGTGTTTTGTGAGGGGAACAAAAAGGGGTACATATATAGGGTTAGAAGCACTGCCCAAGGGGGAGGGGTTTTCAGCGCACATCGCTGGAACGTATTGAAGACATTTGTCTATCAAAGCTGCCATTGGCCCTTGTGCTGTCACTCAAACAGGACCCTTCCACTTCCTGTTTGTATAAAAGGTGACGTCTGCACAGACTTCCTCTTTTTGCCCTACGCCTTGGTTCGCTTCTGTTTGTGAATAAAAAACAGAAATTGTGTTTTTTCGGCTGGCTGGTAGTACAAATAGTACCATCCACCCACTGATTTGCTACAGTTGTGAGTTGTGTTATTTTAATTTTATTTAAATTATCCAAGCTGTTTTGTTCCGTCTGCGCCATGGAAGACCGTCGGCTTTCACACGACTACTAGTCATTTATTATTATTATTATTATTATTATTATTATTATTATTATTCAGTCTAGATCGCTGTGTTGGTTTTTTGGTTTTCCGCTTCACCGGAGTCCACACATTGTCCCCTATGTTTCTCCATTCAGGATCAGCCAGGGACCCTGGGGATCGACATGCTAGCCCACACGTGGCCACGCTTTCTCCTCTATGCATTCCCACCGTTCCCTCTTCTCCCAGTGGTTCTGGAGAAGATTAGGCAGGAATGAGTGACAGTTCTGCTGGTAGCACCTTCCTGGCCCCGCAGATTGTGGTTTGCAGACCTGGTCTCCCTCTTGGTCGGAGAGCCTTGTCAGCTTCCTCTGCGGGTGGACTTGCTGTCTCAGGTGCAGTTCACACTGTGGCATCACAACCCGGTCTTGCTCCAGCTCTGGGCCTGGCCCCTGAGCAGGATCACTTGATGGTTTGGGGTCTGTCAGACAAGGTAGTGGCTACTATACTACGAGGTAGCAGTACTCCTAACCCTGGTGGACTTTTCAAACTTGCTGTCAGGAGAAGTCTCATGACCCAGTTAATTGCCATATAGGTGTCATTCTGCAATTCCTGCAGGAGCTGTTGGACCAGGGCAAGTCCCCGTCAACACTCAAGGTTTATTAGGCCGCCATCTCCTCATGTTATGATTGATGGCGAGCCTCCGGGCTCTCATTTTTTGGTGGGGCAGTTTCTGAAAGGTGCGCGCAGGCTGAGGCCTACCCGCGCTCCTTCTCTGCCCATGTGGTGCCTTGATGTAGTGTTAGATGTCCTTTCCAAGGCCCCATTTTAGCCCTTGCAGTCAGTTGACCCAATGCAGGCTCTCAGGTGCTATTTGGAATGCACCAAGGACATTCGGTGCTTGGAACAATTGTTTGTGTCCTACAGAGCATGGACACAGGGCCAGGTGCTTTCAAAGCAGCGCCTCTCGCACTGGATTGTGGACACCATTACCATGGCTTACGAGTTGGCTGGAGCCCTGGTGCCTGAACACATGGTGGCCCACTTGACTCGAGGTGTAGCCACACCGTGGGCCCTTTTTCAGGGCGCCCCACTAGCAGACAACTGTGTGGCTGTGAGGTCTCGCCGCACACCTTTGTTCGGTTCTACAGGCTGGACGTGATGGGCCTGGTTCCTTCTATTGGGAATCCAGTGTTGGCTTCAGTTGAGCCTCAGTAGCCTATCAGGCACTGGCTCCTGAGTTTTCTATCCCTGTCTGCCCCTGTTGAACATGCCTGGAAAAGCAGCGCAGAACCGTTTTTCCCTTCCTACTGGACTATGACTTGTATATAGTTCATTCTGTAGGCGGGAGTGCATGTGTTTTAATCTTGTGCCCCTCTATGTATATAGTTAATTTATTGACATCAGTACAGTGTTTGTTGCCGCTAGCTGCTGGTCGGCACTGTGTAACTTGCTTCTGTGTCCTGCGTGTGGTGCATGAGCTGGCTCCTGCAACCCGCAGTGTATATAGTTCATTGGAATAGACAGTTGAGCTTGTCCGCTCCTTATTAAGTTGAGTGTGGTTGACTGCTCCTCTTGTTAGTGAGGGCACGTTGTGCGTCGCTATGTACAGTGGGGGAAAAAAGTATTTGATCCCCTGCTGATTTTGTATGTTTGCCCACTGACAAAGAAATGATCAGTCTATAATTTTAATGGTAGGTGTATTTTAACAGTGAGAGACAGAATAACAACAAAAAAATCCAGAAGAATGCATTTCAAAAAAGTTATACATTGATTTGCATGTTAATGAGGAAAATAAGTATTTGACCCCTTCGACTTAGTACTTGGTGGCAAAACCCTTGTTGGCAATCACAGAGGTCAGACGTTTCTTGTTGTTGGCCATCAGGTTTGCACACATCTCAGGAGGGATTTTGTCCCACTCCTCTTTGCAGATCCTCTCCAAGTCATTAAGGTTTCGAGGCCGACGTTTGGCAACTCGAACCTTCAGCTCCCTCCACAGATTTTCTATGGGATTAAGGTCTGGAGACTGGCTAGGCCACTCCAGGACCTTAATGTGCTTCTTCTTGAGCCACTCCTTTGTTGCCTTGGCTGTGTGTTTTGGGTCATTGTCATGCTGGAATACCCATCCACGACCCATTTTCAATGCCCTGGCTGAGGGAAGGAGGTTCTCACCCAAGATTTGATGGTATCATCCCATCGTCCCTTTGTTGCCGTGCAGTTGTCCTGTCCCCTTAGCAGAAAAACACCCCCAAAGCATAATGTTTCCACCTCCATGTTTGATGGTGGGGATGGTGTTCTTGGGGTCAAAGGCAGCATTCCTCCTCCTCCAAACACGGCGAGTTGAGTTGATGCCAAAGAGCTCGATTTTGGTCTCATCTGACCACAACACTTTCACCCAGTTCTCCTCTGAATCATTCAGATGTTCATTGGCAAACTTCAGATGGGCCTGTACATGAGCTTTCTTGAACAGGGGAGCCTTGCGGGCGTTGCAGGATTTCAGTCCTTCACGGCATAGTGTGTTACCAATTGTTTTCTTGGTGACTATGGTCCCAGCTGCCTTCAGATCATTAACAAGATCCTCCCGTGTAGTTCTGGGCTCATTCCTCACCGTTCTCATGATCATTGAAACTCAATGAGGTGAGATCTTGCATGGAAACCCAGACCGAGGGAGACTGACAGTTATTTTGTGTTTCTTCCATTTACGAATATTCGCACCAACTGTTGTCACCTTCTCACCAAGCTGCTTGGCGATGGCCCATTCCAGCCTTGTGTAGGTCTACAATCTTGTCCCTGACATCCTTGGACAGCTCTTTGGTCTTTGCCATGTTGGAGAGTTTGGAATCTGATTGATTGATTGCTTCTGTGGACAGGTGTCTTTTATACAGGTAATGAGCTGAGATTAGGAGCACTCCCTTTAAGAGAGTGCTCATAATCTCAGCTCGTTACCTGTATAAAAGACACCTGGGAGCCAGAAATCTTGCTGATTGATAGGGGATCAAATACTTATTTCCCTCATTAACATGCAAATCAATGTATAACTTTTTTGAAATGCGTTTTTCTGGATTTTTTTGTTGTTATTCTGTCTCTCACTGTTAAAATACACCTACCATTAAAATTATAGACTGATCATTTATTTGTCAGTGGGCAAATGTACAAAATCAGCAGGGGATCAAATACTTTTTTCCCTCACTGTATATAGTTCCTTTTCCAGCAGTCTGTGGCCCCACCCTAGTTATGCTAGATGTGCTGGAGGCCGCTGCTGTTGTGTCCAGCGGAAGGCACTTGAGTTGGCTCTTGTTGCCCCGCTGTGTATATAGTTCCATTATTTAATTGAATTATCCAGCAATGGCTATCCAGTCTGGTTAGCCCACTGTATGTTGAGCACAGGGTGCGAGACTGCACCTTGTGCTTATATGGTGTGGTGTTGGTATTGGCCCCGCTCCTAGCCCTGCTAGTAGAGCAGGAGGCTGCTATTACTAGGCTTCGCGGTAAGCACAAGGTTCTTCTTGCCCCGTGGATACACCATTCCTTATCTCTTCCCAGTTCAGCGTGACTGTGGTCTTCGCGTCTGGGCAGCCCAGATGTGGCCCCAAGGGGCCCCTGTGGTTTCTATTATAGAGTTGGTACAGCTCCTAATAAGTACACCTCAGGGCAAGTTCTCTTACCAGCTCGCTGCCTCCCCCCTTCCGGTTTGGTTATATTGTAACCCCTCCCCCTTGGGCAGTTGCTTCTAAATCGAAAGATAACGATAGGTTGCGTATGCAACTGTGGTTATCTGAGAAAAGAAACACTGCCCAAGGGTTGCAAGGTCGCGCGGGAGTTGTAACTCCCAGAAAAATGAGGAAGTCTTTGTGCAGACGTCACCTTTTATACAAACAGGAAGTGGAAGGGTCCTGTTTGAGTGACAGGCACAAGGGCCAATGGCAGCTTTGATAGACAAATGTTTTTGATATGTTCCAGCAATGCGCACTGAAAACCCCTCCCCCTTGGGCAGTGCTTCTTTTCTCAGATAACAATGGTTGCATATGCAACCTATCGGTTTAATGAGTGGATGAAACAAGAAACACGTGGAGAGGGTAAATGGGGAAGCCGAGATGATAATTGAATGATAGACTGATTGGAGGTTAATCAGGGTCTTGGATCGGAATCTGGGGAAAGTGTGGTTCAGGTGACCTCTAGTGGTGAAACTGGGAATAGTCAGGTTGTAGGAATTACACTAACATATACAGGGGAAAGGCAGCAGCTATTTTACAATACTCCTGGTTCTTAAAAGCAAGGGAGATTTTAGGGGAGGGATTATATCTGTATAACACCACGATTACAAAATACTGGTTTCAGTGCTGGTTCGCACCCTCCCCCAGAAATCATTTTGTTGTCTACCAGCTGTTACTTTTAGATTTATGCACAGGATTCCTGCTTTTAGAGTCAACCTGTTCTCACGTTCAGTTCGCCACTGTTTTATGCATCCTGCCTAACTGTTTAACTGCCTATTTCTTTCTTTCTTTTTCTTCTTCTTTCTTTCTTTCCCTGTCCATGTCTTCTGCTGCACCTCACTCTGTTCTCAAATATATAACAAGCCCACAGGTGTTCCTCATTTATGTCACTGTATTTTATACTGAGTTTAAAAATTACTTTTGGGGTGTTATAATTTCTGATGAAAGTAAAGTTTCCAATTATAATACTATAAATCTGTTTTTGCTGGTCTTCTGACATGTAGGCTATTTTTACAAACCCCCAATTGTTTTTCTGCTGCTTGTGAAGTACATATTTCTTCAGTGACTTTTAATGGCAACACTAGGGCATAATTATTTACATCCCTTGGGCTTGTGATGCATGAACTTTCCTGGACATTTTCAGGTTTAAAAAAGGTGTAACTGAGGATCGAGGGGAGAAGATATAAAGGGTGGCTGACGACTGCAATAATCTAACTGCCAACAGAAAAAGGACAAAATTTAAATCTACTGTTCCTAGGAGTCTTGTTACATTATCATGTATGTGTAAGTATGCGCAGCTGTCTTATTGCATCTTGTGTAGCATACAAGAAACTAACAAATGTTCCACATATGCTTTTTCTTCAATTGATTGCTTGGAAGCTGAAATAGAGCTATACTTTTTCATACAGTTAGGTCCATACATATTTGGACAGTGACACAATTGTCATATTTGGATGTAACTACCCTCAAATTAAAGATGAAAGTCTACACTTAAAGCACATCTTGATTGCTTCCTTTCAAATCCATTGTAGTGGTGTACAGAGCCAAAATTATGACAATGCTGTCACTGTCCAAATATTTATGGACCTAACTGTATGTGTTCAACAAACTAAATAACACAATTCATTTTAAAATACAGAACCTGAACATTTTATTTTTCTTCCTTGTATTGTTTAAAATATATAACTTGTCTATATTGTCTGGATCTCAGTTATGTGGTTTGTTACAGCTTACTACAGCTTGTTCTCTTATGTTCGGCATATCAATTATACCATATTTAACAGTTCTCTCAGAGATATTACAGGAGTAAGGTTGGTTCATATTTGCAATTATCCTGTACTAGTGTGAGTGCTGTAGGACAGGGTTAATTGCATGATCTGGATTGTGCACCAAGCATGTTTGATGCATCCCAGTTCTGACTCATGTAATTGCATATTTTAGTCATACATTATGGAATTGAAATTTAAAAAATGAATTTTACTTATGTATCAAAATGTACACATTACCAACACTTGAGGACTCTATTAAGATGTTTTTTTTTCTTTTATGAATGTGGACTTACTACTAGCAAATAGCAAAGAATCTTACAACTTTTTGTATTTTAGCTTGCTCCAGTTTTTCATGGGGCCAGTGTCTGACAGGCTTAAAGCATGCATTGAAGGTGAATGTTAACCCTGTGCTTCCAGTTCCTCTGAGGTATTTGTTTGAAGAGAGAAGACAATGGAAAACTCCACCCAGATTACTTATTTTACATTAACTGCATATGCTGAAATGGAAGATGTCAAATATTTATACTTTATTATTGTTATTCTCTTGTTCCTCATTATAATTTTCTGTAATGTAGGTCTCATCACAGTGATCTGTGTAGAAAGGAGTCTACATGAGCCCATGTATTATTTCTTGTGTAGTTTAGCAGTGAATGGAGTGTGTGGGAGCATAGGACTGTTCCCTGCTGTGTTAGTTAATGTTCTATCCAAAACACATGAGATTTCACGAGTCTGTTGTTTTGTACAGATTTTTATTCTGCACACTTATGGCTGCTGTGAATTTTCTAATTTAGCTGTGATGGGTTATGACAGGTATGTGTCAATTTGCCATCCACTGCAGTACCATAGCATTATGTCTCCTAAAAGAGTCTGTCTACTCATTGCCCTGACTTGGCTGTTTGCAATCTGTACTTTTTCAATCACAATCCAACTCACTATTAGAATGCAACTGTGTGGAAGAATTATTAAAAAAATATACTGTGCCAATTATTCAGTAGTTAAACTAGCCTGTGAAAACACAACCACATTTAACATTTATGGATTAGTAGGTACTGCTTTTAGTACATTTCCACAACTGTTGCTCATTGTTTATTCCTATGTAAAAATCCTCAGAGTTTGTGTAAAATCTTCCAAAGAGTCTCAAGTGAAAGCTCTGAACACCTGCATGTCCCACATAATTACACTGGTGATTTTTTCATTTGGTGGATTTTATGAATTGATTCAAAACAGATTTGACATGAGTGCTGTTCCCAATATTTTACAGATAATGCTCTCTGTGTATTTTTTAATATTTCCTCCTTTTTTCAATCCAATTATTTATGGAGTGAGGACTAAAGCCATAAAAACAGGAATTCACAAAATGTTTCTGGCAAACACAAAGACAAACCCCAAAGTTTGAACCACACTGGACAATAAAAGCTCACATAGTGGTTTGTTTTGCTGTAATATCAGATTTGCTTAGAGTCTGACAGAGGTAGAAACCTAAGATAACAAACATACATTTCACTTAAATAATAAACAAATAAATAAACAAATGTATGCAACTCAGATTATTTTAATCTTTCAGTGATCTTTCAATTGCAAAATCCCAGAATATTTTGTTACCACAAAAGTGGTAATATAATGGGATGTATAATGACTACACAAAAATAGTGAGGAACAGCAGAACTTAGATTTCTCATTACTTTATTTGTAACTCACTAGCACCCATCAGATCACAGGCAACCACTGCTTTGTGCCTGGAGTTTTACTTATTTTATTACCAAAACATCACAATGTTAAATTAAATTATGTTGTGGCAAAATATATATATTTGCATATGGTTTATAAATGGCTAAATAGAGCTGCTGAACCCTATTTTAATTAAGCAGATTGAGTACTGAGAATAATATATTTATTTTACATGCCTGGCCTGGAACCCCCGACATGGGAGCTCCCCAACCTCAGTTGAGTCTCTACGAACAACATAATGTAACAGCATTTAATTTAGGGAGGTTGAACGTTCCCTAAAAGCATTTATCACAGAGTGTAGAAGCTCTCCGTGAAGAGGTTACAAGCATTTATGTGCACCGTTTTCAAATTAGGCCTACTATTAATAAAAATTAAAAGAACCATCTGATCCAAATACTACATTGATTAGTAATCCAAAACACATCACATACAGTAAACATAAAGCTGTCTAAAAACTAAAGGCTTTTTTCCCTGCACACCGGTGTGAAAAGCCAGCTTGTCCTGTTGAGTGACAGGGAGCAGCGCCTCTCAGGGCACAGTGGCACCGAGATTTTCCTATCCTTTTCTAAAAGCTCAAGCCCAAATGGTGGTTTCACGCACACCCCTAATGAAGGTGTCATTTGATGGGTTACATCCCCATCAATAGCAGGTTAAGAGCCTTTTTGTACCCGAAGTCAGGAAGTCAGGAATAGGTTTGGTTACTTTAACACGAATGCTGCTAGTCTGGACATAAAACGCTTGTTTTGCCACTGATATGAGAGGTGACCGTACCCATCTATTTTCAATTTTTTACAGACCCAAGCCAAACTTTTTGGTCTCACAAATTCACAAGGTTTTAAATACAACATACACCATATATTTCTGTGGAAAAAAAAATTGAAAACGAACCGCCATTTCCCCTCAGCAGCAGAAGCCCGTGTGTATTCTAACATTCCATTTCATAATAAGCGATGATGACTGCAGGTTTGATTGTAATTGTAATGTTGTATTTCTTATTTCCTCTTTTAATTTAAAGTGTCAATGTATGCTTTTTGTTGTTGTTGCATATGATTGTGGGATTCATTTGAAATGTACATTTGTATTATTGGCCTTATGATGAAAAATGCATTAATGTATATTTCAGACAGGAAACTAATAAACTGAATCCTAGTTGTTTATTTGTCTTGCTTTTATTTAATATCTATTTTGTTACAGTTTTTCTTGATTGCTTAAACACAAAAACTGGTTCCAGAAGCACAAAAACCCATACCCTTATGTCATTCACAAAAACACACACACATTTCCCATAACCGTTAACACTATTCACCTGTTTCCACACGTTTCAATATTCAAAACTATTTCTGCAAAACCTTACACAAAAGTGGCCACATAAATCATTCATTGCACTATATGTTCATTCAGCAAACACATGCCCTCAATATAATTAACTTGAAGCATGTCCATGTGCTTTGGAACAATGGATCCTAAAAATGCAGAAGTTGCGAGAGGACGAGGATGAGGACGAGGACGAGGATGAGGACAATTAAGACAAGTAATCTCAAATGAAATCCATGACACCCTAGTTCATCATATGAGAGAAGCTGGACAGCTAGTGCAACCCAACCTAAGGCGTTACACGGTTGCATCCATTGTCCGTACTTTCAGAAGGGAAACAGGTAATTTGCCTTGTTGTTACTGTGATACATGTAATGTTGTAGTGCATATAGATTTAATCTCCACTTTGTTCTCAGTGTAGTTTTTACCACAGTAATGGATGACCATAGGTCAGTAATGGTCAAATTTCAATTTTGCAGAACTGAGAGCCGGCCATCTATTGGAGGTAGGCGTAGACTTGTCACAGCTGAGCAGGAGACTGCCCTGGTGAATATGGTGATTGCCAATAATGCCATCCGTTTGAGGGAAATTCAATCCCAAATAGTTGAAGACCAGGTAGTCTTCCAAGGAATTGACAGCATCAGCATTTCCACCATTGACCGGATCATTCAGAAGAACCAAATAAGGTCAAAGCAGTACCGTGTGCCCTTTGAAAGGAATTCAAACAATATATGCAGGTAATTGCTTTAATGTACAGAATTTTTACAGTATATAGAGTATGGCCCATCTCTCCAGCATATCAATACAGTACTGTATAGTAATGTGTTACAGTAACTGCAGTACACAATCTTTCACTCCAGTACAATAGTACACTACAGTACTGTATTTGTAGTACAGTAAAATGTGTGATTTTTGACTTCTGTAGAGAATTTTTGAGCTGGATGCCATGGCTGACCCACATGAGTACATCTTCATCGACGAGGCAGGGTTCAGCCTAACAAAAAGGCGCAAAAGGGGGCGCAACATCCTTGTACCATCATAGTTCCTGGCCAGAGGGGAGGCAACATCACCCTATGTGTAGCCGTCAGCAATAGTGGTGTCCTCCACCGCCATGTCAAAGTGGGTCATAGAACACGGCACAACTCCTTCAATTTCTAGATCTGCTGCACAATAACATTCTTCAACAGGAAGGGGAGCCAGGGCAAACAGAGCAAGCCCAATATGTTGTAATTTTGGATAACGTGAGTTTCCATCGGGCTGCTCTGGTTCTCGCCTGGTTCAATGACCACCCCAGATTCACCGTTCGTTTTCTTGCCAGCGTACTCCCCATTTCTGAATCCGATTGAGGAATTTTTCTCAGTATGGCGGTGGAGAGTGTATGACCGCAAGCCCTACGCACAGCAAAACACCCTGGAGGCAATGGTGGACGCCTGTTGAGATGTTTCTGTGGAGTCTATCCAGGGTTATCTAAGGCACACAAGGGCATTTTTCCCACGCTGCCTGGCAAGAGCAAACATAACGTGTGACGTTGAGATATTATGGCCTGACCCAGACCTGAGACAAGATGATGAGAACACTGATGTTGAGTAACCTGTACATTTGCTGCATTTGGAATTAAATCTTAACGAAATTGGGTATTTTACTGTGCATGGACTCTTCCTTACATGTTTTGTAAGTGTGACATTTTAAAGGTCAGGTTTTTGACCAAAACAGCATATACAATAGTATTCCCTAATCCACTAAAGTAAGAGGTATTTATTACAGTACTGTTTTGAATTTCTCTCACCAGGGTGTTCTTGAAAGGGTTATCTGGATAGTCAGTGCTGTGATTTTACAAAGTTCCAAATTATTTCTCTGAAAACCTATTCTAAACATTTTGTGAGCAGTATTTTGAATTAATCCCTCCAGTGTGTAACAAACAGTCATGTAGTCTGTGTTTTTGACAGCTTGTGTGTGTTGTCTGAGGGCAAAGTTTGAACTGGGACCCAGAAGTTAGATGTTTGTACCATTGGGTGTGAGTTTTTAAAATTGTGTGTGAAGATTTGAGAAAATGGTGAGTTGTTCCAGGAATTGTGTCTTAGCAATTGAGAAAAACTGTAAAAAACAAAGCCAATAAGTGCAGGTGTATAACTGATACCGGTGGTTGCTGTGAGCTATTAAAGTATGTAAAGACATTGGAAGCAAAGTATAGAAAGACAACATTCAGTAGAAGAGCAGAATTAGAGGTGGCAGGATTCACACTGCCATTTGAAAGAATCGTGCATGACTCGAGAGATGGCGAGGCTTCAGATGCAGGTGCAAGAAGCCCAGAGAGCCATTTGCTTAATTTGCAAAATGTGGATTCTGTAGTTGATGGGATACGAAAAGAGATGAGGAAAGTGAACGACTTGACTTCAGAATGTAAAGCTCTGGCAGACGAAAGAGACTGAATAGACACAGAGAGGAAAGAGAGTGGGGTACGGTTGTATGAGGCAGAGGTTTAGATAGTTAACCTGAAAAAATAATTGAGAATCGTTTCAGACAAATTAGCCCGGATGAGTATTAGGAATGTCAATAAAAGGATTAGACATAGAGATGACAAAAATCAAGAAATGCAGAAAGAGACACTTCAGCTCAGGGAGGAGAAAGATCAGCTTGCATTGGCAAATGCTAAGTTTGAGCAGAGCATTGAGGTGCTAAAGGAAGATATGCAGAATCAGATACATAGTAAAATAAAATAGATCATGAAACTTAATTACTATAAAAGAAAATCTGCAATGGATGGTGAACAGAGCTTAAGTGTGGCAGACAAGGTTAGAGAGTTAAATGAAGAGGTGCTGTTCTGGCAGGGCAAGTATGAAGAAGTGAAGGGAGAGTTGGACAAGTTCTTAGCGAACAAGACCGAAACATACGCGGAAAATACGCATTAGGCACTGTTAAGTGTACATTTGATACTGTCAGAGAAATGGTTCAGGACATAGTTAGAAGTGGGGTGTGTGAATTGAATGTACATTTTTGTGAGAGTGAAATTATCACAAAAATTACAAATCTTGTTGGGGATAGAGCTGCAACTGGCTGATAAGGCTATGGCTGTGGATTGCATTTAGTTGATGGTTTGGCCCACCAGGCTGATGTAACTTTTTAATTAGAGAAAAACATTCGGTGAAGCCAAAAGTAGGTAGTTTGTGCTTACATTGGGTACACAAAACAGTAGGAGAAAGTGGGATAGTTAGATTGATCAGAACTGTATGCAAGGCAGTGTAGGAAAGAGGCTGTGAAAAAAGTGGAAAACCAGCGCAATTCAAGACATTTCTGTTAGGCAAGGATAAATCTGAATTTGTCCCACTGGTACCATTCAAAGGTAACAGAATCAACGTTACGTTTTTCAATGCAGCTGGGTTTTTACCTGATCTCTGATTTGCTGGAATTCAGTAAAGACATTCAGCATTAAAACAAATTGGTGGAAGCTGTTTTTACTGATCTAAATGTGAGACAGTACTTGGCAGGATGTAGGGCACTTGGATTAATTTGTAAAATTGTGACAGAGCCTCTTTTGAGAGTTTTATCAAGGAAGGAGCATGTTCTTGAGATGAATGAAAGGTATCAGCTCGCGCCCCCCTCCCCCCCCACCAAGTGTATGTGGTCAAGAACATCCAGGCTGCTGGCAAGAAAGTGAGTTTCATGAACCGCTTTTATTTTGCCAGCAGCCTGAGACCATTCGGCCTCTGCGCCATGGATAACACCAGGCCGCACTCGTGGGATCCCCCGCCGTTCTACAGGGCGCTCCGAGCCTTTGCGCTCGAAGTAGGCCTCCATAAAGTCGTGCTGGCCTCCTGGGATTATAAGACCATCTGTAGTCAGATGAGATCTACCCAGGAGACCAGCCGGATAGAAGATTTCCCTCCCGAAACCTGCCGGTTTATCTGGGCTAACGCTACGCACGTTTGTCTCACGAACACGCAGAAAGATGTCTCCTGGAAGGCTGTGAGTCGGTGTCTCCCCACCCGAGTGTTCATGCACAGAAGGGGCATAGCTCCTTATGACACCTGCCCCTATAAGGGTTGCCTGGGGAAGGAGACGGAGGCTCACATCTTTAGTGAGTGCCCCTCCGCCCACAGGGTCTGGCTCCTGTTTTCTCCGTTCCTCCACAGGTTCGCCGTTCCTGCGCGGGCGACCGCCCAGCAGATCCTGTACGGTCCGGCCAGGGGAATTTCAACATCTACCCTGAGGTGCTGGTGGCGTGTCGTCTGCGCAGTGAAGCAGGCACTGTGGGAGGGACGGAACATCTGTTTGTTCAATAAGCAGGAGCTGGACCCGATCGTCATCGCGCGGAGGGGCATGGTGTTTGTAAAAGACTGTGTCAATCTGGAGGTCCATCAGAGGGGCAAGGAGGAAGCCTATAAGAACTGGCGCATACAAGATCTGGGGGAGCTCAGGATCCCATGATGGGACCCACCTCCGGGGACGGTCAGTTCCCCCTGCTGGAGCCCGAGTCCAAGATCTTTTAAAGATTTTACGAATGATTGTTTTTAAAAAGATTTTAAATAACGAATCTTAATTGTTTTTAAAGATTTAGTTGTTTTTAAATCACAATTGTTCAGGGTTTTTGGTATAGTTTTGTTATATTTTGTTGTCAAATACATTGACCGTTTTGGGTTTAATTTAAAATGCATTAGACCTTTTTTGTTTGTTTTTTATTTTTTCCTTTTAATTGTTTCTTTATTTTGTTTAATGCATTTTCAGTTATTTTCAATGTATTTGACCCTTTTGTTGGTGTGCAGTTTTTGCTTTTATCACGTTTTGTTTTGTTGATTTGAGCACGTTTACTTTAAAGTTAATTGTTTTAGTTTTTTTTAAAATCACAAAGATTTAATTTAAAAATTTTAAGTGATTTTAAGGACTGATATTTTAAATGATTTTAATCATAAGTATTAAAAATTGAATTGTTTTTATTTACGTAATGTAAAATACTCAACCCAATAAACAGTATTTTAAATAATTCTTTAAATAAAGACCTAAGGGACGTAATGGCAAGGTCACTGGCGCTGGGGGAGGAGGCCTGCGGCAGCAGACAGCCGGGAAGGGAGAGACCACCCCCTCCCCGACCATTAGTAAAAAGAACAACTAGCGGGGTCTACCCAGTTCTCTCCCCAGTTGTACACAAAGCCTCTGCCCTGACATCTGCTCGTCGGGCCTCGGCCGCAAAGGAACCAGGGAGAACCTCCAGCACCACGGGCCCTGAGCCCAGTGGAGTTTCGCCAGCCTTACCGGGTGGCGGGAGCCGAGCCCCCCCCATAGTCTTCCTAGAGGATCAAGCGGTGAGGCAAATAATTGAAATGATGGGTGCTAGCGCTAAGCTAGGTGAGGGAGAAGACAGGAGTGAGGAAGAGAAAGGTTTCTTTACATGATTGTTACGGAGCGGGTAATTGCCCTCACAGCCATTATGGCATTAACTATTATATCAATAAATGTGAGGAGCATTGCTGAGGCGAAAAAGAGGACCGATGTTCTATTCTGGCTGGTATGAAGGCGGATGTCATCTGTTTGCAGGAGTGCGGCATCCCGTTCCAAAAGGAATATAAAGATCTCCGGGACACTTGGACCCTAGGCGAATCCTTCTGGTCGAGGTCCAATGTGTCCCGAGCGGACAGGATTGCCGTACTCCTGAAAAACCCCTTCATAGAGGTAAAGGCATTTAAGGTAATAGAGGCGGGCAGACTGGCCAGCCTCGATTTTAAATACAAGGGGGCTATATTGAGGCTGGTCAATGTCTATGCCCCCACCAGCCAGAGAGAGAGAGTCCTCTTTCTCCCTCAGCTACGCCCGCTCCTGATCGGCACCTTACCAGTTATCATTTCAGGTGATTTCAACTGTGCTCTGAGGGATGTAGACCGGAGTAAGCCCTGCAATGATAGATCCAGCAGGGACCTCGCTGCGTTCGTGGAGGACTTTGAACTCTGCGACGCAGGTCGGGACCTGGTCCCCTTGTTCACCTGGGTGAGTTCTTCTGGCTCCTCCTTCTCCAGGATAGATCTCGTCCTCCTCAGTAAGCCACTGGAGATGACCGCCATGTCTTCGGAGGCGGTCTTCTTTTCAGACCACAGGCTCCTGACGACAGAGGCGCTCATCCCGAGCACACGGGAGTCGGGGCCTGGGGTCTGGAAGCTCAACACCTCCCTGCTCGATGACCCTCGTGTGATTAAGACCTTTAGCAGACGCCTCGAGGAGTGGAGGACCCTGAAGGACCTTTTTGATTCTCCCATAGAGTGGTGGGAGATGGTGAAGAAAAGAACCAAGGGCTACTTCATTCAGCTGGGGAAACGGAAAGCTCGCGAGAGGCGGGCGAGATATTCCCATCTAAACGCCCGCCTCCAGCGCCTGAGTCTTTTACAGCTCAGAGGCTTCGACCTAGCTGAGGAGGTGGCCCGGGTCAAACTGAGTCTCTCCGCCCTCTATCGGGAGGCGCAAGAGAAGATCAAGGTCCTTTCCAGGGTCCGCATCATGGAGGACGATGAGAAATGCAGCCGCTTCTTCTTCAAGAAAACGAAGGAGAGGCGGCCTGCAATGTCCTCCATGATCGACTCCTCGGGGCAAGAGGTGGAAGGCAGAGAGGCTGTTGAGACAGTGGTGCGGGATTTCTACAGGGAGTTGTACGACCAGAAGGTGGTGGATCAAAATCTGATCCATCACTTTCTGTTCCTGTTGGAGTCCCGCAATGAGGGGGACGAGGAGGAGGAGGAGGATCCAGAGATCACCACCACTGAACTCTCCCAGGTGATAAAGAGTCTTAACTCTGGAAGGACACCGGGTCCCGACGGGATCCCTGCTGAGTTCTATAAGATCTTTTGGGAGGTGCTTAAGGAAGATCTGGGCCAGGTCCTGGGGTCGATGTACAGAGAGGGCAGATTGGCCCCTTCGATGAAGAAGAGTATCCTCTCCCTTCTTCACAAGAAGGGAGACCCGAAAGATCTGAGGAACTGGCGGCCAGTCAGCCTCCTGTGCACCGACTACAAGATACTGGCCAAAGCACTGACGCTCCGGCTGCAGCGGCCACTCCCTCAAGTCGTGGGTCCCGACCAGGTCTGTGGTGCCCGGGGGAGATCGGCGGCCGACAACGCCATGCTGCTCAGGGATGTCGTGGCCTACTCGAATGAGAGAGGGCTTCCCCTGGTCCTAATCAGTTTGGACCAGGAGAAAGCCTTCGACAGAGTGGGCCACGAATACCTGCAGCTCGTTATGGAGAGGATGGGTCTCGCTCTTGGCCTGAGGAAGTGGGTCAAGATCATCTACAGCGGCCTAAGCAGCAGGGTCCTTGTGAACCGCCACCTGACCGAACCATTTCCGGTCAGGTCGGGGGTCCGGCAGGGTTGTCCCCTGTCGGCCCTGCTGTACGTCCTCTGCTTGGAGCCGTTCATGCAGGCGATCCGCCGGGACGTCCAGGTGACAGGTTTCCATCTCCCGGGTTCCGGCGGAGAGCAACTGAAGGCCCTGGCCTATATGGACGACGTGGCCGTGGTCTGCACGGACGCTCTGTCCGTGGCCAGGGTCGAGGAACTGCTGGACGGCTTCTGCAGGGCGACGGGGGCCGCTGTGAACAAGGCCAAGAGCGAGGTCTACCTCTCCAGGGCATGGCCTGTCGGCCGGGGCCCGCCGACCGTGTTCCCTGTGAAGCCGTCTATCAAGGTTCTGGGGATCACGATCGACGGGACCAACACGGGCACCCGGAGCTGGGAGGAGGCCATAGCAAAGGTCCAAAGGAAGATCCACGGCTGGAGCACAAGGACCTTGACGATGGCTGGTAAGGTGCTGGTCGTAAAGGCCATCCTCTTCCCGATACTCCTCTACGTAGGAATGATCTTCCCCCCAGACAAGGTTATCGCAAACCTAGTGACCCGAATTATATTTCGGTTTGTCTGGGGGAGCAAAATGGAGAGGCTGAAAAGAGTGCAGATGGTGAAGGGTACCCTGGATGGAGGCAGGGGGGTCCCGGACGTTGTGCGGCTGATAAAGGCGCAGGGGCTGGCCTATGTGGTCAAGAACATCCAGGCTGCTGGCAAGAAAGTGAGTTTCATGAACCGCTTTTATTTTGCCAGCAGCCTGAGACCATTCGGCCTCTGCGCCATGGATAACACCAGGCCGCACTCGTGGGATCCCCCGCCGTTCTACAGGGCGCTCCGAGCCTTTGCGCTCGAAGTAGGCCTCCATAAAGTCGTGCTGGCCTCCTGGGATTATAAGACCATCTGTAGTCAGATGAGATCTACCCAGGAGACCAGCCGGATAGAAGATTTCCCTCCCGAAACCTGCCAGTTTATCTGGGCTAACGCTACGCACGTTTGCCTCACGAGCACGCAGAAAGATGTCTCCTGGATGGCTGTGAGTCGGTGTCTCCCCACCCGAGTGTTCATGCACAGAAGGGGCATAGCTCCTTATGACACCTGCCCCTATAAGGGTTGCCTGGGGAAGGAGACGGAGGCTCACATCTTTAGTGAGTGCCCCTCCGCCCACAGGGTCTGGCTCCTGTTTTCTCCGTTCCTCCACAGGTTCGCCGTTCCTGCGCGGGCGACCGCCCAGCAGATCCTGTACGGTCCGGCCAGGGGAATTTCAACATCTACCCTGAGGTGCTGGTGGCGTGTCGTCTGCGCAGTGAAGCAGGCACTGTGGGAGGGACGGAACATCTGTTTGTTCAATAAGCAGGAGCTGGACCCGATCGTCATCGCGCGGAGGGGCATGGTGTTTGTAAAAGACTGTGTCAATCTGGAGGTCCATCAGAGGGGCAAGGAGGAAGCCTATAAGAACTGGCGCATACAAGATCTGGGGGAGCTCAGGATCCCATGATGGGACCCACCTCCGGGGACGGTCAGTTCCCCCTGCTGGAGCCCGAGTCCAAGATCTTTTAAAGATTTTACGAATGATTGTTTTTAAAAAGATTTTAAATAACGAATCTTAATTGTTTTTAAAGATTTAGTTGTTTTTAAATCACAATTGTTCAGGGTTTTTGGTATAGTTTTGTTATATTTTGTTGTCAAATACATTGACCGTTTTGGGTTTAATTTAAAATGCATTAGACCTTTTTTGTTTGTTTTTTATTTTTTCCTTTTAATTGTTTCTTTATTTTGTTTAATGCATTTTCAGTTATTTTCAATGTATTTGACCCTTTTGTTGGTGTGCAGTTTTTGCTTTTATCACGTTTTGTTTTGTTGATTTGAGCACGTTTACTTTAAAGTTAATTGTTTTAGTTTTTTTTAAAATCACAAAGATTTAATTTAAAAATTTTAAGTGATTTTAAGGACTGATATTTTAAATGATTTTAATCATAAGTATTAAAAATTGAATTGTTTTTATTTACGTAATGTAAAATACTCAACCCAATAAACAGTATTTTAAATAATTCTTTAAATAAAGACCTAAGGGACGTAATGGCAAGGTCACTGGCGCTGGGGGAGGAGGCCTGCGGCAGCAGACAGCCGGGAAGGGAGAGACCACCCCCTCCCCGACCATTAGTAAAAAGAACAACTAGCGGGGTCTACCCAGTTCTCTCCCCAGTTGTACACAAAGCCTCTGCCCTGACATCTGCTCGTCGGGCCTCGGCCGCAAAGGAACCAGGGAGAACCTCCAGCACCACGGGCCCTGAGCCCAGTGGAGTTTCGCCAGCCTTACCGGATGGCGGGAGCCGAGCCCCCCCCATAGTCTTCCTAGAGGATCAAGCGGTGAGGCAAATAATTGAAATGATGGGTGCTAGCGCTAAGCTAGGTGAGGGAGAAGACAGGAGTGAGGAAGAGAAAGGTTTCTTTACATGATTGTTACGGAGCGGGTAATTGCCCTCACAGCCATTATGGCATTAACTATTATATCAATAAATGTGAGGAGCATTGCTGAGGCGAAAAAGAGGACCGATGTTCTATTCTGGCTGGTATGAAGGCGGATGTCATCTGTTTGCAGGAGTGCGGCATCCCGTTCCAAAAGGAATATAAAGATCTCCGGGACACTTGGACCCTAGGCGAATCCTTCTGGTCGGGGTCCAATGTGTCCCGAGCGGACAGGATTGCCGTACTCCTGAAAAACCCCTTCATAGAGGTAAAGGCATTTAAGGTAATAGAGGCGGGCAGACTGGCCAGCCTCGATTTTAAATACAAGGGGGCTATATTGAGGCTGGTCAATGTCTATGCCCCCACCAGCCAGAGAGAGAGAGTCCTCTTTCTCCCTCAGCTACGCCCGCTCCTGATCGGCACCTTACCAGTTATCATTTCAGGTGATTTCAACTGTGCTCTGAGGGATGTAGACCGGAGTAAGCCCTGCAATGATAGATCCAGCAGGGACCTCGCTGCGTTCGTGGAGGACTTTGAACTCTGCGACGCAGGTCGGGACCTGGTCCCCTTGTTCACCTGGGTGAGTTCTTCTGGCTCCTCCTTCTCCAGGATAGATCTCGTCCTCCTCAGTAAGCCACTGGAGATGACCGCCATGTCTTCGGAGGCGGTCTTCTTTTCAGACCACAGGCTCCTGACGACAGAGGCGCTCATCCCGAGCACACGGGAGTCGGGGCCTGGGGTCTGGAAGCTCAACACCTCCCTGCTCGATGACCCTCGTGTGATTAAGACCTTTAGCAGACGCCTCGAGGAGTGGAGGACCCTGAAGGACCTTTTTGATTCTCCCATAGAGTGGTGGGAGATGGTGAAGAAAAGGACCAAGGGCTACTTCATTCAGCTAGGGAAACGGAAAGCTCGTGAGAGGCGGGCAAGATATTCCCATCTAAACGCCCGCCTCCAGTGCCTGAGTCTTTTACATCTCAGAGGCTTCGACCTAGCTGAGGAGGTGGCTCGGGTCAAACTGAGTCTTTCCGCCCTCTATCGGGAGGAGCAAGAGAAGATCATGGTTCTTTCCAGGGTCCGCATCATGGAGGACGATAAGAAATGCAGCCGCTTCTTCTTCAAGAAAACGAAGGAGAGGCGGCCTGCAATGTCCTCCATGATCGACTCCTCGGGGCAAGAGGTGGAAGGCAGAGAGGCTGTTGAGACAGTGGTGCGGGATTTCTACAGGGAGTTGTATGATCAGAAGGTGGTGGATCATAATCTGATCCATCACTTTCTGTCCCTGTTGGAGTCCAGCAATGAGGGGGACGAGGAGGAGGAGGAGGATCCAGAGATCACCACCACTGAACTCTCCCAGGTGATAAAGAGTCTTAACTCTGGAAGGACACCGGGTCCCGATGGGATCCCTGCTGAGTTCTATAAGATCTTTTGGGAGGTGCTTAAAGAAGATCTGGCCCAGGTCTTGGGGTCGATGTACAGAGAGGGTAGATTGGCCCCTTCTATGAAGAAGAGTATCCTCTCCCTTCTTCACAAGAAGGGAGACCAAAAAGATCTGAGGAACTGGCGGCCGGTCAGCCTCCTGTGCACTGACTACAAGCTACTGGCCAAAGCACTGACACTCCGGCTGCAGCGGCCACTCCCTCGAGTCGTGTGTCCCGACCAGGTCTGTGGTGCCCGGGGGAGATCGGCGGCCGACAACGCCATGCTGCTCAGGGATGTCGTGGCCTACTCGAATGAGAGAGGGCTTCCCCTGGTCCTAATCAGCTTGAACAAGGAGAAAGCCTTCGACAGAGTGGGCCACGAATACCTGCAGCTCGTCATGGAGAGGATGGGTCTCGCTCTTGGCCTGAGGAAATGGGTTAAGATCATTTACAGCGGTCTAAGCAGCAGGGTTCTTGTGAACTGCCACCTGACCGAACCATTTCCGGTCAGGTCAGGGGTCCGGCAGGGTTGTCCCCTGTCGGCCCTGCTGTACGTCCTCTGTCTGGAGCCGTTCATGCAGGCGATCCGCCGGGACGTCCGGGTGACAGGTTTCCATCTCCCGGGTTCCGGCGGAGAACAACTGAAGGCCCTGGCCTACATGGACGAAGTGGCCATGGTCTGCACGGACGCTCCGTCCGTGGCCAGGGTCGAGGAACTGCTGGACGGCTTCTGCAGGGCGACGGGGGCCGCTGTCAACAAGGCCAAGAGCGAGGTCTACCTCTCCAGGGCATGGCCTGTCGGCCGGGGCCCGCCGACCGTGTTCCCTGTGAAGCCGTTTATAAAGGTTCTGGGGATCACGATCGACGGGACCAACACGGGCACCCGGAGCTGGGAGGAGGCCATATCTAAGGTCCAAAAGAAGATCCACGGCTGGAGCACAAGGACCTTGACGATGGCTGGTAAGGTGCTGGTCGTAAAGGCCATCCTCTTCCCGATACTCCTCTACGTAGGAATGATCTTCCCCCCAGACAAGGTCATCGCAAAACTAGTGACCCGAATTATATTTTGGTTTGTCTGGGGGAGCAAAATGGAGAGGCTGAAAAGAGTGCAGATGGTGAAGGGTACCCTGGATGGAGGCAGGGGGGTCCCGGATGTTGTGCGGCTGATAAAGGCGCAGGGGCTGGCCTATGTGGTCAAGAACATCCAGGCTGCTGGCAAGAAAGTGAGTTTCATGAACCGCTTTTATTTTGCCAGCAGCCTGAGACCATTCGGCCTCTGCACCATGGATAAAACCAGGCTGCACTCGTGGGATCCCCCACCATTCTACAGGGCGCTCCGAGCCTTTGCGCTTGAAGTAGGCCTCCATAAAGTCGTGCTGGTCTCCTGGGATTATAAGACCATCTGTAGCCAGATGAGATCTACCCAGGAGACCAGCCGGATATAAGATTTCCCTCCCGAAACCTGCCGGTTTATCTGGGCTAACGCTACGCACGTTTGCCTCACGAATACACAGAAAGATGTCTCCTGGATGGCTGTGAGTCGGTGTCTCCCCACCCGAGTGTTCATGCACAGAAGGGGCATAGCTCCTTATGACACCTGCCCCTATAAGGGTTGCCTGGGAAAGGAGACGGAGGCTCATATCTTTAGGGATTGCCCCTCTGCCTGCAGAGTCTGGCTCCTGTTTTCTCCGTTCCTCTGCAGGTTTGCCATTCCTGTGCGGGCGACCGCCCAGCAGATCCTTTATGGTCCAGCCAGGGGAATTACATCTACAACAATGAGGTGCTGGTGGCGTGTCGTCTGCGCAGTGAAACAGGTCCTGTGGGAGGGACAGAACATCTGTTTGTTTAATAAGCAGAAGCTGGACCCAGTCGTCATCGCGTGGAGGGGCTTGGTACTAGTGAGGGACTATGTCAATCTGGAGGTGCATCAGAGGGGCAAGGAGGAAGCCTTCAAGAACTGGCACTGATCTGGGGGAGCTCAGGATCCCGTGATGGGACCAACCTCCGGGGACGGCCATCTCCCCCCTGCTGGAGCCCGAGTCCGAGATCTTTTAACCTTTTATTTATGATTGATTGCTTTTAAAAATGATTTTAAAAAATAATTTTAATTGCTTTTAAATAATGATTTGATTTTAAAATGCACTTGTTTTGTTCTGGTTTTTGGTCGTTTTTGTTATTTGTTTTGTCAAATACATTGGCCGTTTGGATTTTAATTTTTAGTTTTGTTTTTGTTTTTATTTTATTGTTTAATTTGTTTTTTGATTTGTCTGATGCATTTTCAGTTACTTTCAATGTATTTGACCTTATTGTTTAATGGTTTTCATTTGGCAGTATTGCCTTTTATCACAAGTTTATTGTTTGATTGATTTATGCACGTTTATTTGAGTTCTTGAATTTTTGGTTAAATTTAAATCACATTAAGATTACATTTTTTTTATGTGATTTTAGAATTGGTTTTAATTACAATTTTGGATGTTTTTTTATTGTAATGTAAAATACTTCTCCAATAAAATAGTATTTTACTTTAAATCACGTTAAGATTTAAAAAAAGTTTTAAGTGATTTTAGAGTTGGATTTTAATTTTATTTATCAAAAGTATAAAATTTTTGAATGTTTTTTATTCTGTAATGGTAAAATACATCACCTAATAAACAGTAAGTGCATGTGCAGAACTGCTGCTTTTGCAGCTAAATAAAGAGCATTGTTGTTAATGATTCAGTGTTTGCCTCTGCTTTTACTATGCCAGCGCAGTGGGCGCTACATTGGTGTCAGGAGCAGGAAGCATGGAAGGCAACTTTTGGGGAGAAGATGACAGTGCCAAGAAGCGGCGAGCAGAGAGGAAGAAGCTCAGTACCTCACCGAAGATCTGAAGCAGCAACTCAGACTCGGGTTTCCCTCCGCTACCAGAAGGGGGACCTGGAGTAGATCTTGCAGAGTCTGATATTTGTTTTTTGTTTCAACAGAGGCAGAGTGGAGGCGACCCAGAATCCTTTGGAGTTCCTGATCTAGCAGTGTTCCTGTTTCGGTGCGAGGACGAACCATTTGAGGACGAACCATCTGAGGGGAGCAGCCGAGGACCTACACCTACCTGGACCAGTGGGACCGAAGAGCGAGGAGGACCTCGACCGGTGACCAGGCTTCAGGATGGCAGCGCCCCCCCAGGAGCCCAGGTCCAGGCCCCAGAGGGAGGAGTGCAACCCACTAGAGCAGTGACACCAGTCAGACCTTCTTGCTGATACCAACCCACTGGAGCCTCCATTACCAGCGGGAGATCAGGCAAGGACTGGGCCGGACTGGCCTAGTAACCCCGACCAGCAGAGTGGGCCTCCTTCAGTGAGGGTACACCGAATTTCCATCATCTGGATCGGGCTGGGATCAGCCCCACCTGTCTCTAGTTTTGTTCTTTTGTTTAGTTTTTTTTCTCTTTGTTTGTCCTCTGCCTTTATCTTGCCTCTCCCTATTCAGGATTGTGGGGAGAGGCCGGAAGCAGAGGAGGCCGATCAGTTCTGAAACTAATCCATCTGTACTTCACCTGCCCCCTGGAGACAGCTAAGCGGTGATGGAGTTTCATACCTGTCGCCGCCTCTGCGTTCATGTGGTACAGTTCACCAGGGAAGGCGGAGGAGACCAGCGGATGTCTAGACTTCAGTTCAGCAGGGAAGCACTGATGCATTAATTGATAAAAAGGGGTGACATTAAAGAGTTGAAAAACAAACTACAACTGCCGTAACTGTAGGATTTGATAAAAGTCTGTTATCTTTCAAGTCGGAAGCACTGCCCAAGGGGGAGGGGCTTCTGTGCACTTCCGTAGGAACCCGATCGAAATGTCACTCTATCAAAGCTGTCATTGGACTGTTACCGTCACTCAAACACATCCTTTCCCACTTCCTGTTTGTATAAAACAGGAACTTCCTCTTTTGCCTCTTTTGCCTCTTTGTGTCTTTGTGTTTGCATTAGACCTTTTACTACTAACTGCATAATTTGGTTGGCTGGCTTCACTCTATAGTGTCGTTCAGCACCATTTTATCACTACATTTGTCTGTGCTTTGTGTTATTTAGTTATTATTAACTAATCCCGCTTCTGATCCGTCCTCGCACCAGAAGTCTGGCTGCACTTACAGCGGCCAGTACTGCTAGGCGCTCCACTTGTCATAGCATCTCAGTTGCTATGTGCCCTGTGGAACTCGCATTGACCGGTACCACACGCTTCTGGTAGTGCATGTGTGTGCACTCGGCGAGATGGAGAGACCCCGCTCCTCCTCTCGTGATCTGGCCTGCCCCAACAGGCAGTGTCGTGTAACGGAAACCCTGCTCCGATGGGCTTACGAGGCGGGAGTCCAAGCGGGAGTCCAAGCGGCCCGCCTCCGTAATACTGAAAGCCTGCTTGCCCAGCTGGCTGAACCCTCAGACACAGCCGATGCATCACCAGCCCCTATGGCGGAGATAGCAGCAGCAGCTGACCAGCTGGTCATCGCGGCAAGGGAAACTGGATGCTCCTTGGCAGCCATTGTGGTGGCACGCCGCCAGCTCTGTCTGTCACAGGCAAGACGGGCCTTTGATGCTGACACACACCCTCCAGGAGAGAGAGCAGTCCCTGCAGCTGGCCCAGGTTTACCCTGTTGCACCCCTGCCCAGCACCCCAGGCCTATCAGCGCAAGCACCCTGCAGGAGCTCAACAGCGTAAAAGACCCCTGACCTCCGCTTCCAGGCAACAGCGTCCTCCCGACCTCCGTGACCGCATTTCCGGAAGGCAGGCGCTCCCCCAGGCTCACTGCCCTGGCCCTTGGCAGCCCATAGTGGCTTGTGGCAGGAGGAGGCCTGGTGCACACCCGCCTCTTTCCCTGCCTGAACCGCAGCCCTGGCCCACCCATACACCCCCCAGCAACTGGCAGCTCCATCCAGGCTCCAATTGGCAGCTCCACACCCAGGACTCCTGGGTGCTCCAAATTATATCAGTTAGCTGCAGTTTCAGACATGCCTACCCCCCCTTCTGAGGCATGGTGTGGACGCGAGTGAGGGACCCGTTGCAGTGTTCGGTACTTCACATCGAAATTGCCGCTCTCCTGGAGAAGTGAGCAATCCGCAAAATGCTCCCTCCGGGGCTGCGCAAGGGATTCTATTCTCCATACTTCCCAGTGCCCAAGAAAGATGGCGGTTTCTGCCCCATCTTGGATCTGAGGTGCCTGAACCTCCACCTCAAGGTGTTGCGTTTCAAGATGCTCAACCTGTGCACCATGTCCCAGGCCATCAAGCCCGGCATCTGAAAGATGCTTACTTTCACATCCCCATTGCACAGGCGCACAGGAAGTTTCTCTGCTTCGCCTTTGAGTGCTGAGTGTTCCAGTTTGCTGTTCTTCGGCCTGTCTCTATTCCCCACACTTTCTCCAATTGCATGGACCTCGTGTTAGCCAGCATCCTCATTTATCTAGATGATTCTTATCTTATCTTCTCTAGTCTGTTCTCACTCCAGGGAGCAAGTTCAGAGCCACACAAACCTGATTCTCGGCCGTCTCTCTGAATTTCCCCGGACTACGCCTCAATTCCGTTGCCATGTTTGCCATGCTGGCACCAGAGGGAGTTGCCTCCATACTCGTGTGTCTCCCTCTCCCTTATTATTATTATTATTATTATTATTAATAGTAGTAGTAGTAGTAGTAGTAGTAGTAGTAGTAGTAGTAGTAGTATAACTACTAATAATAATAATTATTATTATTATAAAGCAGTACATGTTTATTTTGGTATGTTATAAAAAGTATGATAATTGTAGACTGGGGCCTCTCAGCTTACAATACAGCTACACTATACAGTATCAGTGGGGGAAGTTAACATTATTTCTGTGGTTTTCCATTCATACATTCTTGAACACAACGCTGAGGAATACACTCATACAAATTACACAATAATTTGAATTAATGTTGTGTTCCTGATTGCTGCACAGTAGCCTGATCAGTTAGTGTTGCACTGGGTACATTGGTAAAGATAAACTGAATATATTTTACTGTGTCAGTCAATTTTAGAAAGTGTAATTAAAGTAGAAAGAACAACATTTTGTATAAACACAAAATCTGAGATGGTTAAATCTGTCTACACTATGTAACAATTCTGCACTTATGTTTTCGCAGGCACATTTTGAACACTGGAAGAAAATAACAATGCAAAACACAACCACTGTGACACAGTTCTTTCTAACTGCATATGATGTCAATGGCAACATTAGATATTTTTATTTTATAATCACCCTAGTGGGTTACCTTTTGATAATTTTTGATAATATAGTTGTCATAACAGTCATAACATGTCACAGAAAACTCCATGAACCCATGTACATATTTATCTATAACCTTGCCCTGAATGGACTGTATGGTAGCTGTGCCTTTTATCCTCAATGTATACAAAGCCTGCTATCAGAAAACCCAGCTATATCTAAGATTGGTTGTTATGTTCAGATATTTTGTATTCACACATATGGATCCTTTGAATTTTCAATATTTGCCCTGATGGCGTATAATCAATATCTGTCCATCTGTCATCCATTGAGGTACAACAGCATTATGACCCTATCAAAAGTCACTCATCTTTTGGTGTTTGTGTACATGTATCCTGTTTGTATTTTTACTGTTCATTTTTATTTAACTATAAGGCTGCCTTTATGTGGGACTGTCGTAGATAAGGTATGCTGTGACATCTGGTCAGTTGTCAAACTTTCATGTGAAGATACCACTATCAGTAGTATATTCAGCATTTTTGTTATGATCATTTGTATGGTTCCATCATTGCTTGTAGTTTTGTTCTCTTATGTCAGAATCCTTGATGTCTGCCTGAAGGCTACAAAGGAAGCTTGCATTAAAGCACTGGAAACCTGTGCACCTCATTTAGTGACTTTCATAAACTACTGTATTGCTACTTTTTTTGAAGTTACCCACCATCGTTTTGACATGACAAAAATGCCTCATGTTGTACGTGTTTTAATGTCAATAGATTCTCTTTTGTCCCCCCCTCTGTTAAACACCATCATCTATGGAGTTAAATTGCAGGAGATAAAAAAGAGGATCCTGCAAATGTTCTATGCAAGAAAGACAAATTCTGTTGAAGTATCTCAGGGAAACAAAATGATAAGGACATGTCTCTCAGAAAGCAGGTAAAACATGTTGTAAACGTTACAGTTCAGATCTCCCCAGTGTCACTCAGCAGCTGGTTACAGCCATCTCTTTATTTTCCCATTTAATTGATATACTGCCATTTTATACCGGTGATAATTGACACAGATAGTCAGAGCCCTCCGTTGGAGGCTATTAAAATGTCAGAGTTGCAACAAGTATTTGACCACCACCTGTGATCATTAAATGTGTTCATTAACTTCCATTACTAAATAGTCTGGGAATTGCAATGATACTAATTTTATCACCACCCAACACAGGTTCTGTGCATCATATTATTTAGTGCTGTTCATGTCCAATTCCTTGTCTGTCAATGAGTGGCCACAACATCATTCATATGTTAGTGCTAGTTCCAGAATAAAGATTGTTTTCCAAACTTAGGTTCTGTATCGAATGATGTTGAAAAAACTGTGTTGTGCATTTAATCACTGGAGGGGAACTTGTCGTTTCTGTAGTTTACAAAACTGTTATGATTGGCAGTTGAAGGGGGTGATACACTACACATTACTTATTTTTTAAATCATAACTATTTTTATTATTATTGTTATTTATTATATATATATATATATATATATATATATATATATATATACACTCACCTAAAGGATTATTAGGAACACCTGTTCAATTTCTCATTAATGCAATTATCTAACCAACCAATCACATGGCAGTTGCTTCAATGCATTTAGGGGTGTGGTCCTGGTCAAGACAATCTCCTGAACTCCAAACTGAATGTCTGAATGGGAAAGAAAGGTGATTGTGAAATACTCAGACCGGCCCGTCTGGCACCAACAACCATGCCACGCTCAAAATTGCTTCAGTCTGCTCAGTTACTGGGATTTTCACGCACAACCATTTCTAGGGTTTACAAAGAATGGTGTGAAAAGGGAAAAACATCCAGTATGCGGCAGTCCTGTGGGCGAAAATGCCTTGTTGATGCTAGAGGTCAGAGGAGAATGGGCCGACTGATTCAAGCTGATAGAAGAGCAACTTTGACTGAAATAACCACTCGTTACAACCGAGGTATGCAGCAAAGCATTTGTGAAGCCACAACACGTACAACCTTGAGGCGGATGGGCTACAACAGCAGAAGACCCCACCGGGTACCACTCATCTCCACTACAAATAGGAAAAAGAAGCTACAGTTTGCACAAGCTCACCAAAATTGGACAGTTAGGACTGGAAAAATGTTGCCTGGTCTGATGAGTCTCGATTTCTGTTGAGACATTCAGATGGTAGAGTCAGAATTTGGCGTAAACAGAATGAGAACATGGATCCATCATGCCTTGTTACCACTGTGCAGGCTGGTGGTGGTGGTGTAATGGTGTGGGGGATGTTTTCTTGGCACACTTTAGGCCCCTTAGTGCCAATTGGGCATCGTTTAAATGCCACGGCCTACCTGAGCATTGTTTCTGACCATGTCCATCCCCTTATGACCACCATGTACCCATCCTCTGATGGCTACTTCCAGCAGGATAATGCACCATGTCACAAAGGTCGAATCATTTCAAATTGGTTTCTTGAACATGACAATGAGTTCACTGTACTAAACTGGCCCCCACAGTCACCAGATCTCAACCCAATAGAGCATCTTTGGGATGTGGTGGAACGGGAGCTTCGTGCCCTGGATGTGCATCCCACAAATCTCCATCAACTGCAAGATGCTATCCTATCAATATGGGCCAACATTTCTAAAGAATGCTTTCAGCACCTTGTTGAATCAATGCCACGTAGAATTAAGGCAGTTCTGAAGGCGAAAGGGGGTCAAACACAGTATTAGTATGGTGTTCCTAATAATCCTTTAGGTGAGTGTATATATATATATATATATAATACATTGAATAATTAATTAATAATAATACATTCACAATTTACACAGGTGTATAAGAGATATACAGTAAACAATATGTAAGGTCTTACATCCTGGAATGAAAAAGCTGCAGGTGCGTGTCAGCATGGTGATGTTCTGAGTGTAGGAGAGTGCAGGATCGAGGGTGACTCAGGTTCTTAGCGTAAGAAGAGGGAGAGCGTGTTGTAGTTTCTAAGGGGATTGAGGTGGAGAGGTCAGCAGAAGGTGAGGAAGGGGGGGGAAGGTTGAGCTTGAGGTGATGTGAGTGCATTCAGGCAGAGATAGCGGACAAGCAGGAAGAGATGCAAGAGGGGATGAGGGTGTTGGATGAGGGAAAAGACAGGAAGATCTCTGCATCATCTGTGTAAAAATGGTAAACAAAACCATGGGATGCGATGAGGGGGCCCAGGGAGCAAGTGTAGAGAGAGACGGAGCCTTGGGGTACACCTATGAGGAGAGGTTGGGGGGTGGATGAGGAACCTCACCATGTCACTTGGTAGGTGAAGAGGCCCCAAATTCCTCACGCACACATGAGGTTACCAAAGAGGACATAATGAGACCAGCTTCTAACGGTTTGTACCAGATGCATCCCTCTGCAGATACACAATACAAATTTAGTACAGAACGTACGTTCTAGTACAATCACAAGAAGATGGGGAAGTGGGCACACAACCCCCCTATGCCTATCTAGACATGCGTTAGATACGTGTGGAATATAAATAACGAAATGGCTACATATGTCTCCATATTTGGGCATAAAATAGAAAGCATTGTGTTTAGGTTTAATCAGGAAGATAGTGAGGATATTATAAGATAGGGAGTTGTCTCCCCCTTATTGGTTCAAACTCACCCTGTCCAGGATATCGCAGTATGTACTGTATATAACACCCTGTAAGCTCTATGATTTAATGGAAGAAAGGACAGAGACCTGCGTGTCTGTGTGTATTACTTTTCTCCAAGCGGCTTGAATAAAGACTCTGTTTGATTCAATCTACTCTACAGTCTGTTTTCTGAAAGCAATTAAAAAAGGGATTCTTCAGTAGGTCCAGTCGCTGAGGTAAGAGGAGAACCAGGTGAGAGCAGTCCCAGAGAGGTCAGCGAGGCAGGAGAGGAGGACGGAGTAATCGACAGTGTCAAATGCTGCAGAGAGATCGAGGAGGACGAGGACTGAGGAGAGGGAGGCCACCTGAGCAAAGCTGAGGCAGTCAGTGACTGCCAGGAGGCCAGTCTCAGTGGAGTGAGCTGTACGGAAGCCGGATTGCAGAGGATCAAGAAGTCAGTGATGGGAAAGAAATTCAGAGAGCTGACGGGGGACAGCACACTCAAGGGTCTTTGAAAGGAAGGGGAGTAGGGAGACGGGGCAGTAGTTCTGAAGAGAGATAGGGTCAAGGGTTGATTTCTTGAGGAGTGGGATGACAGCAGGAGTTGAAGAGGGAGGAGATGAAGGGGAGTAGAACAGGAGCAGTCGCTTGGAGGAGGCAAGTGGGGAGAGGGTCCAAGGCACATGTTGTGGGTTTGTGACCTAGGAGGAGAGAGGAAAGTTCAGAGTCCAAAAGAGGTGAGAATGAAGAAAAGGAAGTTGATCGGTGGGAGACTTGGGCGGGAGAGGAGGGGGAACTGTTGAAGTGCTTGCAGATGTCTGTGATCTTAGAGGAGAAGAAGGAGGCAAAATCATCTGCAGAGAGAGAGGAAGGAAGAGGAGGGGGAGGGGGTGCACAGAGGGAGGAGAAGGTGGAGTAGAGTTTGCAGGGGGTGTTGATAGAGATGCGCCAATCCAATAATCCGTATCGGTATCGGTCCGATACAGGCCAAAAACACTGGATCAGATATCGGAAATAAAAGATGTTGTAATCCGATATGATCCATCAACAAATCTAGCCTGAAACTTCACCTTAAAGGGGAACTCCACCGAAAATCCATATTTTCTCAGGTTATTCTATAAGTAGAAACCATATTATGTGGAGTGTGCAGTGCAATTAAACTACCACAAATCTACAGCTGGTGTGTTAACCCACCTAAAAGCCAAACACCCTTGTTCGAAACTAGCAATGACCGAAAAGGGAAGAGGAGCAACAAACAAATTAATATAATTCAGCTACATACACACAGCCAGCTATTGCCATTTATTTTGTATTGACTGGAACTCGAGCGTACACATGTTTTTTTCCGAACATAGAGCGACAGTCTGTGTGTTGAGTGTTGTTTGGAAACATGGAAAAGTAAATCGTTTAGTTAAGTAGATTATATAAATTAGTTACATACAGTGATTGAAAGGTATTCGATCCCCTGCTGATTTTGTACGTTTGCCCAGTGACAAAGAAATGATCAGTCTATAATTTTAATGGTAGGTGTTTTTTTACAGTGAGAGACAGAATAACAAAAAAAAAATCCAGAAAAACGCATTTCAAAAAAGTTATACATTGATTTGCATGTTAATGAGGGAAATAAGTATTTGATCCCCTATCAATCAGCAAGATTTCTGGCTCCCAGGTGTCTTTTATACAGGTAATGAGCTGAGATTAGGAGTGCTCCTAATCTCAGCTTGTTACCTGTATAAAAGACACCTGTCCACAGAAGCAATCAATCAATCAGATTCCAAACTCTGTGGCCTAGCCAGTCTCCAGACCTTAATCCCATAGAAAATCTGTGGAAGGAGCTGAAGGTTCGAGTTGCCAAACATCAGCCTCAAAACCTTAATGACTTGGAGAGGATCTGCAAAGAGGAGTGGGACAAAATCCCCCCTGAGATGTGTGCAAACCTGGTGGCCAACTACAAGAAACGTCTGACCTCTGTGATTGCCAACAAGGGTTTTGCCACCAAGTACTACGTCGAAGGGGTCAAATACTTATTTCCCTCATTAACATGCAAATCAATTTATAACTTTTTTGAAATGCGTTTTTCTGGATTTTTTTGATTTTTTGTTATTCTGTCTCTCACTGTTAAAATACACCTACCATTAAAATTATAGACTGATCATTTCTTTTTCAGTGGGCAAACATACAAAATCAGCAGGGGATCAAATAATTTTTTCCCCCACTGTAGGTATACACATATCTTAGCAGACTTACACAATTATAAAACATAAATAACCACTTATGAAAATATCATACAACTAAAATGTAACATCTTAAACAATGTGAAAGCATGTTTGTAATGCCTAAAGCCTGAATATTCCTTGTTTCGGCACCAGAGTTCACCTGAGCCACACTTTCTTCATATCCCGTTCCAGGACATTGATCAGCTCCCAATCATACAAATGAGGGGAGTTGCTTGGGAGTTTGTTCCAGATTGTAACAACTCACTGTGTGAAGAAGTGTCTCCTGTTTTCTGTCTTGAATGCCTTGAAGCCCAATTTCCATTTGTGTCCCCGGGTGTGTGGGTCCCTGCTGATCTGGAAAAGCTCCTCTGGTTTGATATGGTCGATTATCTTCATGATTTTTAAGACTTGAATCAAATCCCCATGTAGGTCCGTTCCAGGGTGAAAAGGTTCAGTTCCCTCAGTCTCTCTGTAGGACATTCCCTTCAAACCTGGAATAAGTCTGTTTGCTCGACTCTGAACTGCCTCTAGAGCAGTGATATCTTTCTTGAAGTGTGGAGCCCAGAACTGTACACAGTATTCCATATGAACTAGTGCATTGTAGTCTTAACATTACTTCCCTTGTTTTAAATTCAACACTTTTGGCAATGTACCCTAGCATTTTGTTTGCCTTTTTTATTGCTTCCCAACATTGTTTGGATGAGGAAAGTGAGAACTCCACATAGACTTCTAGGTCTTTCTCATGGGTTACTTCATCTAGTTCTATTCCTCCAATAGAGTAATCATAGTGGACATTTTTATTACCTGCATGTAATACCTGTAAAATCTGCCAGGTGTCAGCCCACACTTGAATATTATCTAAATCCCTTTGAATAACCTGTGCTGCCGAGATTGTATCTGCTGAGCCACCTATTTTTGTATCATCTGCAAATTTGACACGTTTGCTAACTATCCCAGAGTCCAGATCATGAATATAGATTAGAAAAAGCAGAGGCCCTAATACTGATCCCTGTGGAACTCCACTAACAACCTCACTGCAGTTAGAAGCAACTCCTCTAATCAACACCCTCTGTTTCTTATACATCAACCAGTTCATAATATCCATTTACTTACATTACCCTGAATACACACAGCTTCCAATTTTAGGATCAATCTTTGGTGCTGAACCTTGTCAAAAGCTTTCTGAAAATCTATATCATATCATATGCTTTCACAAGATCTACAGCAGCAGTTGCATGTTCAAAAAACTTGAATAAATTAGTAAGACATTATCTGCCTTGTCTAAACCCATGTTGACTATCTCCAAGAATATGGTTTTCATTAAGATGCTCCTCTATTTTCTGTCTACTTGTAAATTTTTTGAAAACATTATGAATGCAGGTGAGACTGATTGGTTTGTAATTTCCTGGCTCAGTTGTGTCCTCTTTCTTGTGG
This sequence comes from Amia ocellicauda, assembly GCF_036373705.1. Classification (NCBI taxonomy): domain Eukaryota; kingdom Metazoa; phylum Chordata; class Actinopteri; order Amiiformes; family Amiidae; genus Amia; species Amia ocellicauda. The sequence goes on from NC_089852.1 coordinate 32,947,211, forward strand.
ATTGGTATGACATTTGCTGTCTTCCAGTCAGTTGGCACATCCCCTGTTGTCATTTGGAATATTTTAGTTAATGGTCTATAAATAATGTCCCTCATTTCTTTAAGTACTGTTAGAAATATACCATCTTGTTTTTAATTCTGCTAATCCCTTTAGTACCTCCTCCTCATTTATCCTGATCTCTCTAAGATCTGACTGGACTGATTGTTAACCTGTGGCATGTTATCCAATCTTGTTCATTTTCAAAAATAATATTTCTTTAGCCTTTACCCGTTTCACTTCCTCCTTTATTGACCTCTTGCTGTTATAGTATTGAAAAAAGGTTTTTGCTTAGTTTTTAGTTTTTGCACTCTTCTATTAAACCATTTTAGACATTGTTTTTTGGTCCTCAATTTGCTAAGTTTTGGTTGGTTGGTCTCCCTGATTGGTTCCCTGAAAAACTGAGTTAGAAAGCAGTCATTTACCATCTCAACCATTTCTTTTTCTGCTTCTGTAGTCCCAACTGGGCTTTCCCAGTCTATGTTTGGGAAATTGAAATCCCCCATTATATCAGCCACATCCTTGCTACATGCAGTCCTGATTACATTGTACAATGCAACATCTTTCTGAATATCTGAGTTAGGTGGTCTGTAACACACTCCTACCACTAATCCTTCTGATCTCTTGTCCAAAAGATTCACCCACAAAGATTCTGTTCCATTATTGGGATCTAATATGAGTTCTTCTGCCTCAATGTCATTTTTCATATATAATGCTACCCCACCCCCTATTTGATTTTGCCTGTATCTTCTAAACTGTGTGTATCCTTCCAACTTGTATTCATCCCCATCATTTTCTGTAAGCCATGTTTCTGTCACTACTACAACATCATAGTAACACACCAGTACTGTGGCTTCTAGGTCAAACATCTTGTTCCTTATACTCCTGGCATTGAGGTACAAACACTTCAGGATTTTCCTACTAGCAGTTTCCCTTTGTTTTCTTTCCTTAGTGGAACATATCCCATTGTCAGAGCTCCCTGCCCCCCTGGTCCCTAGTTTAAATGATTCTCAGTAACTCTGCACATACACCCTACCAATGCATTAACCCCCATTCTGTTTAGATGTAGACCGTCTGGTTTGTACAGGTCCCATCTATCCCAGAAGAATGGCCCCATAAAACTGCAGCCCTCATCCCTACACCAGTATTTCAACCACTTGTTGAACTTTCTAAGCTCTGCCTGTCTCCCTGGCCATACACGTGGTACTGGAAGTATTTAGGAGAAAACTACTGTGGAGGTTCTGCTCTTTAGTTTCTTTCCAAACTCTATAAATTTGTCTTGCAGAACCTCTGCCCTTCCTTTTCCTATGTCATTGGTTCCAATGTGAACAATGACCAGTGGATCCACCCTGGCTTTGGCCAGTAGCCCATCTACTAGGTTAGGGAGATCTGCAACCTGAGTACCAGGCAGGCAGGATACCATGCAGGTCTCCTTCTCACTAGAACACACTGTGTGATGTATATCTCTAAGGATTGAGTATCCTACTATAACTACCTCCCTGTTCTGGGGGGGTGGGCACTGTGGTGCTCTGGTGCTCAACTGCCCTCCCATCACCCTTTAAGATGTCATTGTCTAACTTGGTGTCCAGCAGTTGGAACCCGTTGGGCATTTCTAGCTCTAGGGGTGTGCTCGTCCCTTTTCTGTGCTTATGTCCTACTTGAACCCAGCAGTTCTCTACACTTTCCTGCTCTAAGGACTCAACCTTCCTAAGTTTTGGCGTGCACACCATCTCTCTCATGGGCTGATTGACCAGTTCTTCCATATCACTAATGCAGCGCCGATCAGCAAGCTCAGCCTCAACATCACGGACTTTGATCTCTAGGACCCAACATGCCGACAACGTTCACAGATGAAATCTTCCTGGATAAATTAATCCAGGAAGGCAGTCATTCTGCAAACCCGACACTGTAGTGGCCACATGCTTCTAAATTTAGTAATTTGTTGGTGCCCTAAACACTTTCTCTTGTTTTTTGTCCCCTAATTCAACTGCTTGACATTTTTTTGTTGTTTTTGTTACCAAGAAACAGCAGCAGCTTAAATACCTTTTGACACCTCACTGACTCCACCTCCAAATTCCTAAACTAGGTCACCTTTCCTTCAATCTAGTCTAACCAACACAACAGCTGAATGAACTATAATTAAGGCAAACTAGGAAAAAGGCAAATCTAAAAACAAGATTAGGAATACTAAGACTTTCTGAAAATAGAAACACAACAAAATAACTCTCTCTCTAACCTGTCCTGTGTCTGACTTGGATAACTCCTTAACATTTCCCAAGTGATCAGTCTATCATTCAGTCATCATCCCTGCTTACCCTTTCCACCTGTATCCTGTTTCCTCCACTCATCAACCCTTGTATATTTGTTCCCCTCTCAAGATGTGAAGTCTTGTTTTGTCTTACCGCAGCATTAGTGAGCAGTCTTTCCTAGCCTTCTCTTCATCTTGTGTCTCCAGATCTTCCTTGTTTGCCTGGTTTGCTTGATCAATCAATTTTCCTTCTGTGACCCCAACTACACCTTTTGCCAACCCCCCTTTGTTCTGCTCGCCAGACTCGTGTTTGCAAAGTCTGTTTCCTCTACACCACAATTGGATTCAACTCCTATCTGTCATCCCGGTCCCTTTCCTGACAGCTTTGAAATGGCTCCATCAGTCTATTACAGGTGCGTACATCAATGCAGAAGATGCACTTTTCAACACTACAGTGCCTTTTCAACAGGTCTGTTTGTTTTGCATTTAGCAACCTGGCAGTGTCTTTATTCTGTGTGCCCGTGGGCAGCCCTGGAAGAAGAATGAGGAGTACCTTCAGTCCTGTATAGATAGGCTACTGATTTGCAGTGCCAACAGCAGTAGATAAATGCTAAAACCAGCCCTAAACCTAATACAAAATAATTAGCATACATGATCAAACAGGTGACTGACCAAGGCATAGATCCAACGACCTTGGTTTGCAACGTGATCAAGATTGAATTCCAAGGAAAGTAAGAACTTGCTGAGCCGATCAGAGGACAGGCAGACGAGCTATAACATGTGCGATTCTTCAATTGTTTATATTTTGTGACATCTGCTGATAAAATAAATAATGGTAATAATATATGAATATATGATGTGTAGAAATTCACGTATTTCAGCTGATGTGCTGATGAAATTGATAACGAAGAAGAAAATCTGACTATAATCATCCAAAATGACAACGACAATGACTAAATGTTTTTGCATTTTCATTTGTGAAAATATGACTAGACAAAATCAGCAGTTTGACTAAAACTCAGAACTCACCATTTGAGCTTTTACCACCTGGCTAACTGTCAAACAGCAACACCCAATCCTAGGCATGCATGACTGTTGCTGCCATGCAGTGCATGCTTATAATTGGCTGAAAACAACTGGGATCTACAGTACATGGCCTTGAGAAGGAGGAGTGTGGAAAAGTTAAGTAGAATCAAGAGTTTTGAGAGTCATTCCTCCAAAATAAATACAAATATATAATCAAAAACAGAGTGTTAAATGCAAGTTACTTACGCTATCTATAATGTTACTGTTATTATTATCAACATTAGCTATTATACACAAACTGATACAAAAACTAAAAAAACGTAGCAAGGCTACCTAGCACACTCAATACAATTGGTTAGTTCCTAGTGCGAGTAACCACTTATTCAGTACTTGGAAGAGAGAAATCTGCAGTCTAACAGTACTTCAAATACAATGAGAAAACAAAGAAAATTAGTTTTGGTAAGTAATAAGTTGCCACACAATTATTTTATGGATTAAAATGCTAACAAATTCGAAGTGTCTTAATTCTAAAGTTAAAAAGGGTAAATCAACGTAATTTATTTTATATTCCAAAGACTAAAAGTGAATTGAATGTATGCATGTTTTAGGTCGATATGACAAAATTAAATAGCATGACTAAAATTAGTGTACTTTCAGTTGACTAAAACTAAGATTTTTGTAAATTTTTAGTACACTAAAAATAAATAAAAGTGCATGACTAAAATGCGACTATATCTCATAGACATTTTAGTCAACCTGACTAAGACTACTACTAAATAAAAAAACTGGTGACTAGAGTGCACTAGAGTCAGGTCTATGACCAGGAGTGAAAACAACACCCATCTAGTGGTCACAGTGTGTAATGACACCATTATGTAAACTCACAATCCCCATCATCCATATATTATAGTACCCAAATACAACCATTTACACGTGATACAGTTAAAGTACACCAACTGTACTCCTACAGTACTTGCTTATAACAACAAAACTGGTACTATCTGTTACAGGTCATACACCTGCAATTCATACATCTGCTTAAATCAGACCACAAGGTGCTTGTCAGTCATTAAATAATAAATAAATTAAATAAATAAATAATGAAGCATTTTTTCAGAATACAACATTCAGCCCAATCATCTTCTCAGATGAAATAGCAAAAATTATTGAAATTTAGTTAATTGGTCTTCGTCCAACATGTATTTTCACAAACACCCATTTGTTTTCTGATGCTCGTGAAGTACTCTGCATATTCCATCAGGGACATTTAATGGAAACACTAGGGCATCATTATTTCCCTCGAAAATAGGCAGGCTTGTGATGCATGAACTTCCCTGGACATTTTCAGGATTGAAAACCTTGTAAACAAGTATCAAGGGGAGAAGATAAAAATCGTGGTTGACATGAACTGCATTCATCTAACTGCCAACAGTAAAAGGACAAATACTTCTAATCTACTCTTCCTCATAGTCTAGGTACGTTATATCATATGTGTATGTGTAATTATGTACTCCGTATTCAAAATGTTCCACACAAGCTTTGCTGTTTTTTTATTTTTTATTATTATTATTGAATGTTAACCAGAATGTATTGCTTTGAAGCTGAAATACAGAGAATTCCTCATGTGTTCAACAAACTAAATAAACATTAAATACAAATCCTGAAGAAAGGCTTTTCTTTCAGCTTTTATTAAAAATATATAATTTGTCTGTTTGGATCTCAGTTATGTGATTTGTTCATCTAATACTTCTTGAACAGCTTTTTCTCTTATGTTCAGTATATAAAATGTAACACAGTTCACTTCACTACAGTTGTTACAGGTCTAAGGTTGTTTCATAGTTGCAATTATCCTGTATAAGTGCAAGTGCTGCAGGGATAATGACATCTGTGTCTGATGCACCCCATTTCTGACACATGAAATTTAATATTTTAGTCATCCATTATGGACGTGAAAAAAATAAACAAATGCATATACTTATGGATCAAACTTGTATTACAAATTACCAGCACTTGAGGACTTTATTAACATTTTTTTTTCTTTTCTGAATGTGGACATACTACAAAATACCAAAGAATCTTACCATTTTGTATTTTTGTCTGCCCAAATTATCCATGGGGCCAGTGTCTGAAAGACTTAAAGCATTTGTTGAAGGTGAATGTTAACCCTGTACTTCTCTTTCCTCTCAGGTATTTGCTTGAAGAGGGAAGACAATGGAAAACTCCACACAGATTACTACTTTTAGATTAACTGCATATGCTGAAATGGGAGGTGTCAAATATTTATACTTTATGATTGTATTTCTGTTGTTCCTCATTATAATTTTCTTCAATGTAGTTCTCATCACAGTGATCTGTGTAGAGAGGAGTCTGCATGAGCCCATGTATTATTTCTTGTGTAGTTTAGCAGCAAATGGAGTATATGGGAGTATAGGATTGTTCCCTGCTGTGTTAGTTAATGTTTTATCTGACACTCATGAGATTTCTCGGGGCTGTTGCTTTGTACAGATTTTTATTCTGCACTCTTATGGCTGCTGTGAATTTTCTAATTTAGCTGTGATGGGTTATGACAGGTATGTGTCAATTTGCCATCCACTGCAGTACCATAGCATTATGTCTCCTATAAGAGTCTGTCTACTCATTGCCCTGACTTGGATGTTTGCAATCTGTACTTTTTCAATCACAATCCAACTCACTATTAGAATGCAACTGTGTGGAAGAATTATTGAAAAAATATACTGTGCCAATTATTCAGTAGTTAAACTAGCCTGTGGAAACACAACCACATTTAACATTTATGCATCACTGTCTATTGTTTATACCACATTTCCACAACTGTTGCTCATTGTTTATTCATATGTAAAAATCCTCAGGGTTTGTCTAAAATCTTCCAAAGAATCTCAAGTGAAAGCTCTGAACACCTGCACGTCGCACATAATTACACTGGTGATTTTTTCATTTGGTGGATTTTTTGAATTGATTCAGAACAGATTTGATATGAGCTCTGTTCCCAGTGTCATACAGATTCTACTCTCAATGTATTTTTTAATATTGCCTCCTCTTTTAAATCCAGTTATTTATGGAATGAGGACTAAAGCCATTAAAACAGGAATTCAAAGAATGTTTCTGGAAAACACAAAAACAAGCCAGAATGTTTGAACCATGCTCAATGATAAAAGCTCATGTAGTTTCTTTGTGTTTTATTAACTGAAAATAAATACACTGTGAAAATCTTAAATCAATTAATAAATTAAATGTTTAAATAAATACATATATAAATGTTGAAATGAATCAATCAATACATTTTGAAATAAATATGTGGACATTTATCTGTTTCAACATTTATTCCTTTATTTACTTCAACATTTATTTATTTACCGTTTGCTGCTTTTCTATTTCTATTTCTCAGTGCACTTTTACGTTTTACATTTTACATTTCACTGTGACAAAACCCACTATAGGTGTAATTGACAGAGGGGGTTGTTTCAAGTGCGCTATTGGCCTTATAAATATTGTCCCACCCTGCTCCAGGGTACATAATCGATGCTGATGTGTGCTCCCAAGATCAGTGTGTGAACATTTTATTTCCTGCACCAGTGGCGTATCAAAGGCTTCATTACCATGTATAATTTTATATTAACCATCCAACTCATTGTTACCTCATAGGAGAAGGGACAGCTTCACTCAAAAATACACATAAAGTGGTCGCAAATGCTATGTTCGAATACATGACCTAAGGTTCAAATTATTATTATTATTACTATTATTTATTTCTTGGCAGACGCCCTTATCCAGGGCGACTTACAACACACAATATTGAAAGGGAATGTAATGAATAAAAATAATCTTGTGGAAGAATAACATATTGATGTCACTACTGTGCTACATATGATCAGACATACAACTTTCATATCTTGTATGCATTTATTATATGCACATGGGCAGATACAACTCTTGCAATCTTTTTTATAATTTATTTTATTGGGGAGAAAACATATGCAGGCCTTCAAAAAGAATATCATCATCCATTTTTAGACAAAACTAAAGTCAGAAAAATAAAAATAGAAAATCCCCTTAAGTCTACCATCCGCAATGACATCAGCCATAACATTATGACCACTGACAGGTGAAGTGAATAACACTGATAATCTTGTTATCATGGCACCTGTCAGTGGGTGGGATATGTTAGGCAGCAAGTGAACATTTTGTCCTAAAAGTTGATTTGTTAGAAGCACGAAAAATGGGCAAGCGTAAGGATCTGAGCGACTTTGACAAGGGCCAAATTGTGATGGCTAGACGACTGGGTCAGAACATCTCCAAAACTGCAGCTCTTGTGGAGTGTTCCCATTCTGCCGTTGTCAGTACCTATCAAAAGTGGTCCAAGGAAGGAAAAGCAGTGTACCGGCGACAGGGTCATGGGTGGCCAAGGCTCATTGATGCACGTGGAGATCGAAGGCTAATCCAAAAGACGAGATACTGTAGCTCAAATTGCTGAAAAAGTTAATGCTGGTTCTGATAGAAACGTGTCAGAACACACAGTGCATCGCAGTTTGTTGTGTATGGGGCTGCGTAGCCGTAGACCAGTCAGGGTGCCCATGCTGACCCCTGCCCACTGCCGAAAGCGCCTACAATGGGCATGTGAACATCAGAACTGGACCACGGATCAATAGAAGAAGGTGGCCTGGTCTGTTGAATTATGTTTTATTTTACATCACGTGGATGGCTGGGTGCATGTACGTCGCTTAACTGGGAAACACATGGCACCAGGATGCACTATGGGAAGAAGGCAAGCCGGTGGAGGCATTGTGATGCTTTGGGCAATGTTCTGCTGGGAAACCTTGGGTCCTGCCATTCATGTGGATTATACATTGACATGTACCACCTACCTAAGCATTGTTGCAGACCATGTACACCCTTTCATGGAAACGTTATTCCCTGATGGCATTGGCCTCTTTCAGCAGGATAATGCTCCCTGCCACAAAGTAAAAATGGCTCAGGAATGGTTTGAGGAACACAACAAGTTCAGGGTGTTGATTTGGCCTCCAAATTCCCCAGATCTCAATCCAATCGAGCATCTGTGGGATGTGCTGGATAAACAAGTCCAATCCATGGAGGCCCCACCTCGCAATTTACAGGACTTAAAGTATTTGCTGCTAACGTCTTGGTGCCAGATACCACAGCACACCTTCAGAGATCTAGTGGCGGCAAAAGGGGGACCTGCACAATATTAGGCAGGTGGTCATGATGTTATGGCTGATCAGTGTGTATGTATATATATATATATATATATATATATATATATACACACACAGCCCTGGAACAAATTAAGAGACCTCTAATTTTTTTTCTTAAATCAGCATCTGTACATTTATGGCAGCCATTCCATTCCAGTGTCTGTTGAATTCCAACACAGACACACCTCATTCTACTGAATGAGGTACTGATTAGGTGATCACCTGAACCAAATCTAATTTAACGTGGAAAAGTATAAAACCCACTGCTGTGGTCATCACTATCCTCTTGAAATAGGACCAGCTGGATGGCACAAACAGTGCTAGTAGTTCCTCAAAAGTAATTGAAATCAAAAATAACTATTGACCATGTCAAAAGGAAGGTTGAAAAGGAAAGTTTTGAGTGAGGAAAAGAAGGGTTCAATGAGCGTCAGGTTGCTTCCATCCTTTCCATCTATTCCAACATTTCAAAGATGGCGGTTCATAAGAACAATGTCAAGCAGCAGACATTGGGGACAACAAAGTTACAGACCAGCAAAGGGCAAAAACGACTCTCTACTGACCAGGATGACCGCCAACTCATTTGAATGTCACTCAAGGATGACATCAAGTGACCTACAAAATGAATGGCAAACAGCAGCTGGGGTGAAGTTCACAGCGAGGATGGTTCAAAACAGGCTCCTAGGGGCAGGGCTGAAGTCGTGCAAAGCTAGAAAAAGAGGTTTGTCAAAGACCATAAGGATTGGACCGTAGAGGACTGGAGTAAGGTAATCTTCTCTGATGAGTCCAGTTTTCAGCTTTGCCCAAGACTTGGTTGTCTAATGCTTAGACGAATACCTGGAGAGTCCTACAAACCACAGTGTCTCGCACCCACTGTGAAATTTGGTGGAGTGATGATCAGGGTATGCTTCAGCAAGGCTGGAATCGGGCAGATTTGTCTTTGTGAAGGACACAAGAATCAAGCCACGTACAAGGTTGTCCTGGAAGAAAACTTGCTTCCTTCTGTTCTGACAATGTCCCCCAACTCTGAGGATTGGTTTTTCTAGCAGGGCCTCCTAGCGGCTGCATCACAGACCCTCCACCTCGGCCTCCTTCACTTGAGGCCGCTGGTGGTTCAGGTCTCCCGGGTCACAGTTACTCCGGCGTGCTGGAAGGCGCTCCGTTGGTGGCGGAGCCCTCAAAATTTAACCCTCTGTGTGTCCCTGGGGCAAGTCTACCACTGAGCAGTTATGACGACAGACGCCTCCAAGCAGGGTTGGGGAGCAGTCTGCGACGAACGTGGAGTCTGAGGCAGGTGGACGGAGCCAGGACGGGCCCTCCATATCAACATCCTGTAGTTACGGTACTCCTTGGACTGTCTCATTTCCTGACGGTCCTGAGGGACAGACATGTACTGGTTCGGAAGGACAACACAGCGGTGGTTGCCTATATCAACAGGCAAGGCGGTCTCTGTTCGCGCAGATTGTACTGTCTAGCACGCCGTCTGCTTCAGTGCTTACTTTGTAAATCCTAAGGTGCCGGAACACATAGTGTATATGGGAGCGGAGGTTTGACGCTGGTACCAGAACAGTGCTGTTGACAGTAAAAAAAGAATGAGAACGGGGGGTTGCACCAGGATCAGCATAAATACGTACCGGAACACAGATCCGGCAGGATCCAGCACAAATTAAGCACTGGGGATCCCCCAAAACAGGCGCCGGATCTAAATTCGGAGGTGCCGGATTCGGATCCGGCTTGTTCCAGCACAAATTAAGCCCTGGTCTGCTTCTGTGGGCGCAGCCACGGTTCCGCTCCATCAGAGCAGTTCACCTCCCAGGCCTGTCCAACACGGCGGTGGACTTCCTTTCTCGGGGAGGCCCCCGGTCTCGGAATGGCGCCTCCATCTGTCTGTGATACAGCGACTGTGGAGCCGGATCGGCAGAGCGGACATGGATCTCTTTGCCTCGGCAGAGTCCACACACTGCCCAATATGGTTCTCTGTCCAAGACCGCTCAGGAACCCTAGGGATCAACGCGCTAGACCACAGGTGGCCACGCTGTCTCCTTTACGTGTTCCCACCATTCCCCCAACTCACGGTGGTCCTGGAGAAGGTCAGGAGAGAACAAGCAACAGTTCATTGCCCCATCGGGGTCATATTGCAATTTCTACAAGAGCTGTTGGATCAGGGCAAGTCCCCATCCACGCTCAAAGTGTATCTGGCGGCCATCTCCGGATGTCATGTCCGGATTGATGGCGAGCCCCCTGGGTCTTATTTCCTGGCTGTGCAGTTTTTAAAGGGAGATCAACGGCTGCGGCCTCCTCACACTCCTTCACTGCCTGCATGGCGTCTTGATGTAGTGCTGGATGCACTTTCCCAAGCCCCATTTGAGCCACTGAACTCAGCTGAGCTGAAGCTGGTGTCAAGCAGGTGATTGCCAGCAAAGACTGCATTTTAGCTGGCAATCACCTCTGCAAAATGTGTGAGTGAGTTACACGCCCTGTCCGTACACCCATCGTGTGTCCATTTTGTGGGAGATGGCTCCAGGGTCACGCTACGGCCTAACCCTGCGTTCCTCCCAAAAGTGCTGTCTCCATTCCATGTCAACAGGCCTATTGAGTTGATGGCTTTTCATCCTCCTCCCTTCGCTTCAGAGCAAGAGAGTTGGCTTCACCTGCTCTGCCTGTGCGGGCCCTCAGGTGCTATTTGGAACGCACTATGGACATTGGCGCTCAGACCAACTGTTTGTGTCTTATGGAGCGCAGACATAGGGCCAGGCACTTTCAATGCAGCGCCTCTCGCATTGGATTCTGGACACCATTACCATGGCCTACAAGTCCACCAGGACCCAGGACTCGAGGCGTGGCCACATCTTGGTCCCTTTTTCAAGGTGCCCCCTTGGCAGACATTTGTGCGGCTGCAGCTTGGGCCTTGCCGCTTACATTTGCCCGGTTCTACAGGCTGGACGTGACAGGACTGGTCCCTTCCAATGGGAACCCGGTGTTGGCTGCAGTCGAGCTCTGGCTCCTGCCTTTTCCTCTCCCAGTCTGCCCCTGTTAAGTGCATCCTGATGGTGCTATTTGAACCGTGTCTTCCCTTCCACCGGACTATGCCTTCCAGTCGAGCATCCACGTGAGCTGCTCCTGGACTTGCTGACAGCCCTGTCGTGGTGTTCCCAGCATTATATGTGAAAAATTACATTTTGGTAGAAGAACTCGTATTAGATCCCAGTAACTGAACAGAATCTTTGAGGGTGAAACTTTTGAACAAGAGATCTGGAGGCTTAGTGGTAGGAGTGTGTTACAGGCCACCCAACTCAGATATTCAGCAAGATGTTGTATTGTACAGTGTAATCAGGACTGCATGTAGCAAGGATGTGGCTGTTATAATGGGGGATTTCAATTTCCCAAACTACAGAAGCAGAAATTGAAATGGTTGAGATGGTAAATGACTGCTTTCTAACTCAATTTGTCAAGGAACCAACCAGGGAGGGTGCATGTATTGACTTGATCTTTTCAAATTACCAAGATAGAATCAGGGGAACAGTAGTTAGATAACCAATGGCAAATTGTGATCACAATATGGTTAGCTTTGAGGCATACTTTCAAAAAACAAGGTCCAAGTCTAAAACAATGGTCTAAAATTTTAGAAAAGCAAACCTTGAAGGTATGAGGTGGCACTTAGAAGAGGTATACTGGAGCACACTGGATACAGAGTCAGTTGAAAATGGATGGGTATATTTTAAGAATATACTACTTGAGGCTTAGCAAAACTTAGAAAATTGAGGACCAAAAAACACTGGCCAAAATGGTTTAATAGAGGTATGCAAAAAAATATAAAGAGAAAGAAAATGTTGTAGACAAGATGGAGATGAAAGGGATGGAGACTAAACAAAATACATAGAATATGTTGAGCTGCAAAGAGATCTTAAGAAAGGGATCAGGAAAGCAAAGAGGGAAATAGAAAGAAACATAGCTCTTGGAGCTAAAACTAATGCAAAGAGCTTTTTTCAATATTACAACAGCAAGCGATCAATAACGGAGGAAGTGAAACAGATAAAGGGCAAAAATGGAGGTATCTTGGAAAACGAACAAGATGTGGCAAATGTTTTAATGAGTATTTCACAGAGGTTTTTACAAAAGAAAGAACAGATAACATGCCACAGGTTAACAATCAGTCCAGTCAAATCCTAAGAGAGATCAGGATAAATGAGCAGGAAGTACTAAAGGGACTAGCAGCATTAAAAACCAACAAATCACCTGGGCCAGATGGGATATTTCCAACAGTACTTAAAGAAATGACAATTATTGTTGGAAAAAATTATTAGACAGAAAATAGAGGCGCATCTTAATGAAAACCATATTCTTGAAGATAGTCAACATGGGTTTAGATGAGGCAGATCATGTCTTACTAATTTATTCGAATTTTTTGAACATGCAACTGCAGCTGTTGATCACGTGAAAGCATATGATATGATATACTTAGATTTTCAAAAAGCTTTTGATAAGGTTCCACACCAAATACTGATCCTCAAATTGGAAGCTGTAGGCATTCTGGGTAATGTAAGTAGATGGATTATGAACTGGTTGATGTATAGGAAACAAAGGGTGTCGATTACAGGAGTCGCTTCTAACTGGAGTGAGGTTGTTAGTGTAGTTCCACAGGGATCAGTACTAGGGCCTTTGCTTTTTCTAATATATATTAATGATCTGGATTCTGGGATAGTTAGCAAACTTGTCAAATTTGCAGATGATACTAAAATAGGTTGCTCAGCAGATACAATCTTGACAGCAGAGGCTATTCAGAGGGACTTGGATAATATTCAGTTGTGGGCCGACACCTGGCAAATGAAATTCAGTGTGGACAAGTGCAAGGTAATACATGCAGGTAACAAAAATGTCCACTATAATTACACTATGGGAGGTACAGATCTAGATGAAGTAACGCATTAGAAAGATCTAGGAGTCTATGTGAATTCCTCACTTTCTCCATCCAAACAATGTGGTGAAGCAATAAAAAAGGCAAACAGAATGCTAGGGTATATTGTCAAAAGTGTAGAATTTAAAACAAGGGAAGTAATGTTAAGACTACAATGCACTAGTTAGACCTCATCTGGATACTGTGTGCAGTTCTGGGCACCACACTTCAAGAAAGATATTGCTGCTCTAGAGGCAGTTCAGAGCAGAGCAACCAGACTTATTCCAGGTCTGAAAGGAAAGTCCTACTCAGAGAGACTGAGGGAATTGAACCTTTTCACCCTGGAACAGAGGAGACTATGTGGGGACTTGATCCAAGTCTTCAAAATCATGAAGGGCATCGACCACATCAAACCAGAGGAGCTTTTCCAGATCAGCAGGGACACACGTACCCGGGGACACAAATGGAAATTGGGCTTCAAGGCATTCAAAACAGAAAACAGGAGACACTTCTTCACACAAAGAGTAGTCACAATCTGGAATAAACTTCCCAGCGATGTGGTAGAAGCTGAAAGTTTGGGAACATTTAAAAATAGACTGGATAGGATCCTTGGATCACTTAGATATTAATGGACACCAAACGAGCACGATGGGTCGAATGGCCTCCTCCCGTTTGTAAACTTTCTTATGTTCTTATGTCTGTCATGTGGCCTACAGGTACGTTGCCTTACAACGCCGCCCTGTATATAGTTAGTTAATTATGCATTGTGTTGCGGTGGTGCATGCATCTGGCCTTTACCCCGCTCTGTATTTACAATGTGTGTTAAACAGCAGGACTGTGGCTCCGTTCTAGCTTGTTAGTAGACTGGGGCTCACTGCCACTGTTCCCAGCTAATGGCACTCGAGCTGTTTTCACTGCCTTGCTGTGTATATAGTTCCTTGGTCAGCAGGTCTGTGGCCCACTCTGGCTTTGTGCCATAAAGCAAAAGACCCCTGCTGCTGTCCTCGTGTTCTGCGTTGTACATAGTTAATTTGTCAACACAGTAGAGCTAACGTTGCCCTGCGTTAGCTAGACTAATCAGCAGGCGTTGACTGCTCCCGTGACCCACGTGTGGCAATGAGTTGGTTCCTGCGCCCCGTGGTGTATATAGTTCGTTTGTATGACATTTTAAGTTGTCAGCATGGGGGGCTCTCCTCTCTGTACTGTTCAGTTGAATAAGATGCTCCTGTGCTTCGCATGAATATTCCAGCTGCAACGCTGTATATACAGTTGTATTCAGCTTGGCTACTCAGTTGTGTATTATATTGAATTTCAGTGGGTCTGTAGCACTGCTCCTGTTGGATCAGGGGTCCACTGCCATGATATGCGCGGAAGGCGCACAAGTTGCTTGATTGCCCGCGCCAGATATTGTGCAAATAGATTACGGCCTTACTCCTAGCTGCACTAGTAGAGCAGCCGGCCTTGCCTTACAGTTAAACTCTGTAGCCCCGGTTTGTATATGCTGATGCTAGACAGTTCCCATTATGTAGAGTACAGTTCCCCCGCTTCTCCTCCCTTGCGACGGTTTTATTATACAGTAACCCCACTCCGTTGGGCAGTGCTTCTGATTTGAAAAATAACGATAGGTTTGACAATGCAACCCCAGTTATCTGAAAAAGGAAGCACTGTCCAATGGTTGCAAGGTCACGCGAGAGTCCTAGGTCTCGGCAAAAGAGGACGAACCTGCGCTTTTATACGAACAGTGGAAGGGACCTGTTTGAGTGATGTATGCAGGGGCCAATGGCAGCTTTGATAGAGTGATGTTTGGGATCAATTCTCGTCGTCATCCAGAGTTAAATTAAAGTCTGAAACTCTGGTTGATAAAATAAAGTGTCAATAGGTCTCTTTGAATCATTTTAAAATTCAGACATTTTAATTGTTTGTTTAGACAATTAACTAACTAAATAACTGAAGCATGTATATTGTAATAAAAAATAAAAACAAATTAAATTTCTAGTCAAACTCAACCAAATTCAGCTACCCTTAGTGTATTGGATTAGCCAATACCGCACTGGATTACCGCCCACTAGCTGTGATTGACAGAGGGGGTTTTGTCACAGTGAAATGTAAAATGAAATAGAAAACATGCTTTGAAATGTAAAAACGCCCTGAGAAATGTAAATATCAAAGTGGCAAACAGGAAAATAATGAATGAATAAATAAATGTTGAAATAAATAAATAAATTTATACATTTTAAAATAAGTACATACATAAATAAGGTTGAAATGAATAAATAGATAGATAAATGACCACACATTTATTTATTTAAACATGTATTGATTGATTTCAACATGTATTTATTGATGTGGGCTATTTATTTAATTATTTATGTTCTCTGTGTATTCATTTAACATTTTGTCATGGATAGTGTAGAACCCGTCTCGTAAATAAGTGGAGAAGTCGTCAAGATAAAGCAAATAGAACTTTAATCAAGCCGGCTCGGAAGCACCACGTCAGGAAAATTCCTTCAGTGAGGACTTAATGTTTACAAACATGAGTGCAACTTTATAGGAAAAAGACGTAACATCTTATGGCCATTCATCCAATCAGGAGGTACAAGTCCAGGTCCGTTTACGATCTGTCCTCCCGTGGAGAGGTGATGGATCCAAAAAGCAGATGTCTGTCTTTGATGTGCACTAGGAAGATGCGATCCCACGGTCGTCATTTACCTAGTGTCAATCGCTCATTAACAGAAACAGTTCCTGCCTATCTGGAGAAACGATTAAGTCACAAACACATTTTCAGCAAACAGCTGTAGGCTATTTTGGCACTGTGTGATCTTTTATTACTGACAGGAGTTTCTAACAAATTAACCTTGTTGACCTTTTGCTGAGCCTGCTAAAGCTAATCTGCTCAGTCTGTATACAAGCTACTTCTAATGCTAGTATTAATATAAAACATTATATAATTATCACAAAACACTTTCTTCAACTTTTCCTATACAGAGTCTTCAGATAGTCCTCCATATTTATTGTGGCATTTACAAGGTTATAATACAGCCATACTCCTAGCTGCATTGTAACAGATTCATAATTGTTTCCCTTAAGCTTGTGAAGTACACATTTATTTAGGGATTCTGATAATTATCTCTCCCCATTAATGAAAGTTTACCTAGTTTACTCTGTCTCATTAGGCTGCAACCTCCCTGGGCATTTCTCACAGTGGATAGCCATGCCAAAGGACAATAAAAGGGTGGTTGATGCTGCAGGTTCATTCATAATGCAGTGCAGTGCATTCGACATACCTTGTGCACAACTCAGCTTGCCAAACAATTAACTGACTCCTACGATCCTCATTACTGTAATTCTTGTACAAGTGTAAGTATGTGATTATTACTATCAGTCTGTCTTTTGATGTAGTTTATTGGGGATCATGGTGCTGTAATGACAGTTCCTGAACAGTAGATTTCATTAACTTATTTGCACTTATCTGCCCCCCCTCCCCTCTGTTTTTATTATATTTGTACGGTTTCATTTTAAATTACCTTAATTGTAACTGAATGTAGTTGTTTATTATGCATGTTTTGACTGTACTGCACGTTGCACTGTGGTAACTATTGGCTTATGTACTACTCTTGAGCTATCCATAATTAATACACTATATCCATTCTTAGTTGATTTTACTCTAATTAGGACTAAGATTATGTAAGATGTGTTCTCACCTTAGTTTGTGCTAGACCACATCAAACCTTCAACCTACACATCTGTACCCTATCACTGTTACATTTATTTTTAGAAGCCACTTCATCATATGTATAAATCAAAACATGATAAGGTACATCTTTGTGAGTCAGAGTATTGATTTGGTTTAGCCATTTAGTGTTATTGTTTACATTCATAAATAATAAAAATTAAAAATGCAATAATGTTAATATTAATTATTATGATTAATTAATCATAATCCCATATTAAACATAATTTTACCTGAAAGGACTCTTTTTAAATGTAAATGTAGCAAATTACGGCAAAAGTCATTTGTGGCAAACTTAATACATTCCTGTTCCTCCCAGGTTCCTCCAAGAGACAGAGAAGACGATGGAAAACACCTCCCAGATTATTTATTTTACATTGTCTGCTTATGCTGAAATGGGAGGGGTCAAATATTTATATTTTATGATTGTACTTCTTTTGTTCCTTGTTATAATTTTCTTAAATGTAGTTCTCATCACAGTGATCTGTTTAGAGAGGAGTCTGCATGAGCCCATGTATTATTTCCTGTGTAGTTTAGCAACAAATGGAGTGTATGGGAGTATAGGATTGTTCCCTGCTGTTTTAGTTAATGTTTTATCTGACACCCATGAGATTTCTCGGGTCTGTTGTTTTGTTCAAATTTTCATACTGCACACCTATGCCTGTGGTGAATTTACTAATTTAGCTGTGATGGCTTATGACAGATATGTGTCAATTTGCCATCCACTAAATTACCATAAAATTATGTCCACTATGAGAGTGTATCGACTTATTACCTTGACTTGGGTGTTTTCTGTTGGTCATTTCTTTGTGACTATTGCTTTAACTGTTAGAATGCAGCTGTGTAGAAAAATAATTGAAAAGATATACTGTGCAAACTATTCGGTTGTCAAATTAGCTTGTGAAGATATATCTGCAATTAGCACTTTTGTCTTAATAGCTATGATTTATTCCACATGTCCACAACTGTTGCTCATTGTCTATTCCTATGCAGAAATCCTAAAGGTTTGCCTAAAAGCTTCCAAAGAATCACAAGCAAAAGCTCTGAACACCTGCACATCCCACATAATGACACTGGTGAATTATTCATTTGGTGGATTTTATGAATTGATTCAAAACAGATTTGATATGAGCTCTGTTCCCCATGCTGTACAGATTATGCTCTCTGTGCATTTTATCATATTTCCTCCACTTATAAATCCCATTATTTATGGAGTGAGGACTAAATCCATCAAAAGAAGAATTCAAAGAAAGTTTCTTGCAAACACAAAAACAATCCCACAAGTTTAAGCATGTAGGAAGAAACACCTCCTGTAATTATATTTTACATTAATATTCAAATTGCTTCATTTCTGACCAAAAAAGAAAAAGAAAAAGACAGCTGATTAACCCATATTTCACAAAAAAAGTGTGCAGCTTTAATTATCCCTGGCACCATCAAGTGTAATGCTCTACAGACCTGCACTCCCCATTTACTGACCTTCATAAACTACTGCTTCCCCAGCTGTTTTGTTCACCAACGTTTTGACATGGCTAAATTGCCCCATTCTGTGCTTGTCATCAAGTCAATCAATAGTCTCTTGTCACCCACTCTATTCAATCCAAGAGATAAGAAAGAGGATCTTGACACTTTTTTTCCAGCACAATAAAGTATTCTGTTGCAGGATTTAAGAAAACAGAGAACAAAATAAATATTTCGTTAACCAGCTAAATACTACATGCATGTACTACATGCATGGTATCTCTTTGTGCAAATCATTCTGTTGCTTTTTTAAATGCAGGGAAATTATATTAATGGAGTGACTCATAATTTATTGCACACTCCCAGATTATGGAAACTCTCAAGCCATGCCCTTTATTTTGTAAATCATCAGCACTCCATCACTGTTAGTCACTGCACTAGGCCTTGATTATTACTTGTAATCCAAACATGACAAATAAAAGACTAACATCTTGACAATTTACTGATATTGGAAATTATATGGTACTGCGGTTTTGTTGTTGTTATATTTTTAAAGATAATTATGTTTTTACACCCACACACTTATTTATATATCTAAACGGTCACACTTTACAATAACTCATTAATTAATATATGACTAACACAGGATTAAAACATGTATATGTCATGCACTTCATCTGAGTTCACATGTATAACCGGAGTAGGTTTTAGGTTTTAGGTTTTGGGCTTAGTGCTGGTTCATGTGCTCAACATCAGAACTCAGATGATGTTCATGATGTATTGATGTTTAAATCCTATAGTATCCATGCATTAATTCATGAGTCATACCAGTACCGTATTGTAAAGTGTAACCCTAAATTAAAGTGTTAACAAAAGGTCAGCTTTTCCACTGTAATGTGCAGACAACAGTAAGACTGATGTGTTGCACTTGCATTTATTTATATTCAAATTATTGCAGGTTAGTGATTGTGAAACATTTATTTGAGAGGAAGGGGAGTAGGGAGACAGGGCGGTAGTTCTGAGGAGAGGTGGGGTCAAGGGTTGGTTTCTTGAGCAGTGAGATGACAGCAGCTTGTTTAAAAGCAGAGGGGAAACAGCCAGAGAGGAGTGAGGAGTTGAGGATGGAGACGATGAAGGGGAGTAAATCAGGAGCAGTCGCTTGGAGGAGGCGAGTGGAGAGAGGGTCCAAGGCACACGTTGTAGCTTTGTGACCTAGAAGAAGAGAGGAAAGTTCAGAGACCGAAAGAGGTGAGAATGAAGAAAAGGAGGCTAGGTCGGTAGGGTGGGCTATTGAAGATCTTGCGGATGTCTGTGATCTTGGAGGAGATGGAGCCAAAATCATCTGCAGTGAGAGACGAGGGAATGGGAGGGGGAGGGGGAGGAGTAGGTGGAGTAGATTTTGCGGGGGTTATTGACAAAGGATTCAAAGAGTGATTGGAAGTAAGACTTCTTGGCTGAGGTGAGCGAGGAGGAGAATGTGGACAGTAGACAGCAGTAGAGGTAGAGGCAGCTGGGAGTTTGAACCTCTTCCACTTCTGTTCAGCAGAACGCAGAGTGGATCAGTGAAGAACCCAGTCTAGATGCATAGATGGTAAATGTATTTATTTAACACGCCAGGCCTGGAAGTGGCCCGACATGGAAGCACTCTACCTCAGCAGAGACTTATTGAACAGCACAAGTGGTCAGCCTTATATACATTGCAGGACATGTGGGTCTGTGGCCGGGGTCTGTCACTGGGGGTTTGCCAGAGTGTTATCTTGAGGTCAGATTTCTGACCCTTGTAATGTTCATGGTAGTCTTCCTCGGAAGAGGTGTGGGATCCAAAGAACAGATGTCTTCCTTTGATGTACTAGGAAAGGTCCGATCCCACGGTCGTAATTTAACAACTGTCAATCGCTCATTAACAAAAACAGTTCCTGCCTATCTGGAGAAAAGATGTAGTCCACAAACAGACTTTTAAAAAACAGCTGTGGGCCCTCTCTCTCTCTGCAGTTTGATCCTTTCTATTATTGACAGGAATGTCTAGAGGGTATGCCCTGAACAACTTGCAAAATGGTTGTTGCTACCATAATACATTTACTTTGCTTGGTCTGCATATTATTATTAATATAAAACATAATACAGTTTATATAAAACATTAATAACGTCTCTTCAATCAGGTTGAGCGGAGGACAGAAGAGATCCAAGGCTGAGGAGGGGAGGGACGGACAGTACGAGACGTGAAAGGACAGAGAGAGTCAAAGGAGGAGTTGAGGGAGGAGAACAAAGAGAAGGTAGCACAGTTAACAGACAGATGGGAAAAACAGTCAATGGAAGGTAAGAGAGTGAGAGCTGTGGAGGCCAGGGTGGAGGGAGAGACAGAGTGGAGATTACGGTGGAAGGTGATAGAAGTTGTGGGTGGGGTGGGGAGCGAGGGGAGAGAAAGGGAATCACTTGTGTTATCTTGTTTTCCTTTTATTATTCACTTCACAAATCACCTTTTTATTACTTTTAATATTGTGTGGTTTTCTTAATTGCTTTGATTATGGATTTCTATTCAATTATTGGTTTTGTATTTTTAATTTCTTTCACTTTTGTTATTATTAAAACAGTATAGATTTGTTAAGTATCTTTTATTTATTATTGCTACTGCTGTCAGGTCCTCCTGTTGTTTCTCCCTGTTGGCCCCCACGGAACACACCGGTTAAATAGAAAGAGTGTTTAATTATCATCCTGAACATTTTACTGACCCTTTTCCCCGAATCACTGAGTTATGTACTTACTGTCATTCCTGCATAAGATTGCAGACTTCTGGACTTACCTGTCTCCATCAGCCAGAGTGTCTCGTTTAACGGTGTTGCAGCTCTGCCTCCTTCCAAGCTGCACCCTTCTGAAAAGAGAGAGAAAGAGAGAGGCAACTAGATACAGTACAAAACCTGCATTGTGGCATCAGGCGGAGGCAGTAACTGGTGGTGGTGAGGAGAGCTGTGTTGTTAGAAGTATCTGAAAGAGATAAACATTGAGGTTAAAGGTAATAGGCTTAGTGGTGGTAGTATGGTTGCTGTCTGGTGGGGACAAGCCAAGGGTTGGTGTTGCACATCTCGCACTTTATGCTCCTGAAATTTACAGCGGAAACTCTTAGATTTTTTATTGCCATTTTAGTTAGGATCCTTATTATTGAATTCTCTATTCTTATTTTTGTGTTTCTTTTGGATAGGGTTTTTATAGTGATTACGCCCAGGCTATTAAAGACATTTTGTATAGATTTTATACACTATTTCCTTTGGTGCTATTGTCTTAGTACAGACTTCCTGCCCTGTACTACTTATTTGCACTAGTATCTGATTAAAAAAAAATAATAATTGCATTAAACTTACCTGTGTGTGTCGTGTTGTCCTTTCTTCCTCAGCCGTGCTTGTACAGGGAAAAGGTTGGGTGGCTTGAACCCGCCCATCCTCATTAAACCAGGGTGGTGTTGTCAATTGTGTTCACTCACTATCTCCAACCTTAGCATGCAACAAATTGTTTAAATATAAATGAATTTAAAAAAAGTTAAAGTTTGCAAATATTGGTGCTGCAACAGTCGCTAGGCCTTTTTGTATATTCCACTATGTAATTTGTAATCAATTGGGCCTACACTTCTGCTGAAGTTTAAAAGCGTAGATGAAGACTGCCTTGTTGGAAGCTGAGTGGCAGTTCCACAGACCTCCAGAGAGTGGAATGGAGGGGAGAGGGAGAGAAGTCCCTGCCCTTTGTAAGTGTTGCCCTTCGAAAGGGGGGCACTGAAGGCTGCTGGCACTGACTGCTGGCGCGGGGATCCTTGGAGCTGTTAAATACTGTAACTAATTAGGAGGGTACACACCTGTGTTGCATTGAATGACACAAGTCTGTCAGGATGGCACAAGTCCCTAAGTCCCTCCCAGTCTGGAATGCTAGTAGCATAATTAATGGCAGCTTCGATCTTTCACTTTTGTTATTATTGAAACAATATAGTGTGGTTAAGCATCTTTTATTTATTATTGATGCTGCTATCAGCTTCTCCTGTTGTTTCTCCCTGTTGGCCCCCACGGAACACACCGGTTAAATACCTGTAAAAGAAAGAGTGCTTAATTATCATACTGCACATTTTACTGACCGTTTATCCCAAATCACTGAATTATGTTCTGCATAAGATTGCAGACTTCTGGACTTATCTGTCTCCATCAGCCAGAGTGTCTCATTTAACGGTGTTGCAGCTCTGCCTCCTTCCAAGTTGCACCCTTCTGAAAAGAGAGAGAGGCAAATAGATACAGTACAAAACCTGGATCGTGGTATCAGGCAGAGGCACTAACCTCTGGTGAGGTGATGAGGAGAGCTGTGTTGTTAGAAGTATCTGAAAGAGATAAACATCGAGGTTAAAGGTAAAAGCCTTGCGAAGAACAAATCCCAAAGAGCCCCGATACCATAATCACCTAGTGGTGGTGGTGTGTGGTGTTTCTGTCTGGTGGAGACAAGCCAAGGGTTGGTGTTGCACATCTCACACTTTATGCTCCTGAAATGTACAGGGGAAAGTCTTAGATTAGGATCCTTATTATTGATTTCTCTATTCTTATCTTCATGTTTCTATTGTATAGGTTTTCTACATTATTTCCTTTGTTGCTTTGGTCTTAGTACAGACTTCCTGCCCTGTACTACTTTTTTTCACTAGTGTCTGATTCAAAAAATAAAATAATCCTCATTAAACCAGGGTGGTGTAGTCGATTGTGTTCACTAGCTATCTCCAACCTTATAAACAATCAATTTAAAAAAAGATATAGGGCTCTAGTTTACAAATATGGCTGCTGCAACAGTCGCTAGGACTTTTTGTCTTTTCCACTATGTAATTTGCATATCAATTGGGCCTACCGGACTATTTCCACTTCTGCTGAAGTGTAAATGGTAGCATGCTGATGTTTTACTAAACTGTTGCACTTGTATGTCATTGAAGGCATAGTTAATCCTATATCCATTGCTGACTAAAACAATAGGTTGTGAACGCAACCTCAGTTATCTGAAAAAGGAAGCACACTGGAAAATGCCCAGGGAGGTTATGGCCTAATGAGACACTTTACAAAGTAAACTAGGTGCATTTTAATTAATGGGTAGAGATAATTATGCCCAGAGTTGATATACAGAATCCCTAAAGAGATGTGAACCTAAAATGTCCTTTACAATGCATCTAGAATGATTTAGAAAAACTCTAAAGAGTATGTAAAATAAACCAAAAATGTAACTAAGAAATAAGTCCTATTTAGCAATGGGCATTTTTTTTTTTTTTTTTTTTAATTAAAGGCACCAAAATTGTGTGCTTAAGGGGTTGAACAGAATTTTCTCACATGCGCACATCTTTATCTTTCAAGTCGGAAGCACTGCCCAAGGGGGAGGGGATACTGTATAACAAAACCGTCACAAGGGAGGAGGCAGTGAGCTGATAAGGGAGCCTGCCCAGAGGCATACCACTAGGGGACCTCGGCAATACAACTCCAGACAGTAACCTCAGGGGCCCCGTAGGGCCACACCTGAGCCGTCCAGGAGCAAGGACTGCAGTCACACTCTTACCGGGAACTGTCTAGAATCAGCATATACAAAGCGGGGCTACAGAGGTTAACTCTTACTGCCTCCTCTTATAATAGCAAGGCCAGCTGTTCTACTAGTGCAACTAGGAGAAATGCAGAAATCCAATATTGCCAATATTTGGCACAGGCAATCAAGCAACTTGTGCAGCCTCCGCGCATATCATGGCAGTGTACCCCTGAACCACAGAAATGGGGCCACAGACCCACTAAAACAGTCGGCTAGTCAACAGAGTAACCGAGCTGAAAACCAACAATATGAATGGCGTGACAGCAGCAAGTACAGCGAATACAGAGCGGAGAGCTCCACTGTGCTGACAACTTAAAATATCATACAAAAGAACTATATACACCACGAGGCGTAGGAACCAACTCATGCGCCACACACAGAACACAGAAGCAGCTGACGCCTGCTGATTACGCTAGCTAATGCAGGGCAACAACAGCTCTACTGTGCTGACAAATTAGCTATGTACACAGCAACAGCGGTCTCTTGCTCTATGGCACAGCCAGAGCGGGCCACAGACCTGCTGACCAAGGAACTAAATACACAGCAAGGCAGCGAGAACAGCTTGAGCGCCATCAGCCGGGAACAGCAGCAGGGAGCTCCAGTCTACACAAGCTAGAGCAGAGCCACAGTCCTTCTGTTTACACATTATATATACATAGTGGGGTAGAGGCCAGACGCATGCACCACTGCAACACAATGCAATAATGAACGAATTATATACAGGGTGGCCTCGTAATGCAACATACATGGCGGGCGCATGACAGACCCTGTGAACACATCGACAGGGCTGTCTGCAAGTTCAGAAGCAGCTGGTGTGGGTGCTCGACTGCAGCCAACACCGGATTCCCAGTGGAAGGGACCGGTTCCACCACATCCAACCTGTAGAACCGGATAAATGTAAGCAGCGAAGCCCAAGCTGCAGCAGCACAGATGTCTGCCAAGAGCCGCCTTGAAAAAGGGCCCACAATGTGGCAACGCCTCGAGACGAATGGGCCACCAGGTGTTCAGGCACCAGGGTCCTGGTGGACTCAAAGGCCATGGTAATAGTGTCTAAAATCAAATGTGAGAGGTGCCTGGCCCTGTGTCACACACCATAGGATGCAAACAATTGGTCAGAGTGCCTAATATCCTTAGTGAGTTCCAAATAGCACCTGATGGCCCGCACAGGGCAGAGCAGGTGATACTGACTCTCTTGCTCCGAAGAGAAGGGAGGAGGATGAAAAGCCATCAACTCAATAGGACTGTTGATAAGAAATGGAGACAGCACTTTCGGGAGGAACGTAGGGTTAGGCCGTAGCGTGACCCTTTAGCCATCTCTCGCAAAATGGACACACGATCAGTGTACTGACAAGGCATGTAACTCGCTCACACGTTTTGCAGAGGTGATTGCCAGGTGATTGAGTTCAGTGGCTCAAATGGGTCTTGGGAAAGTGCATCGAGCACTACATCAAGGTGCCATGCAGGCAGTGGAGGGGTGCGAGGAGACCGTAGCTGTCGAGCTCCCTTCAGAAACTGTGCAGCCAGAAAATGAGACCCAGGGGACTCGCCATCAATCAGGATTCATAAGATAACATGATTGTTAAATCTCTTGTGAGAAAATTCTGTTCGACCACTTTCATTTTCCACAAAAAATATTTGTGAGCTACCATTGCTAAACAGGGCTTATTTCTGAGTCACATTTTGGGTTTATTTTATATACTGTTTAGAGTTTTTCTAATCATTCTAGATGCATTGTAAAGGAGGATTTATTTGTTTCCCTTAAACTTTTGAGCTTCACATTTCTTAAGGGATTCTGTAAATCAACTCTGGGCATAATTATCTCTATCCATTAATTAAAATGCACCTAGTTTACTTTGTGAAGTGTGTCATTAGGCCATAACCTCCCTGGGCATTTTCCACTGTGGATAGCCATAGCAAACACTGAAAATAAAAGGGTGACTGATACAGGTACATTCATAATGCAGTGCAGTGCATTCAACGTACCTTGAGCACATCTCAGCCTATCAAACAATTGCAGAAACTGACTCCTACGATCCTCACTACTGTTATGCTTTTAAAAGTGTAAGTATGTGATTATTACTATCAGTCTGTCTATTGTATGTAGTCTATAGTGTAGTGGCAAAGGAGATCATGATGTTGTTCATGGTTCTCCCAGTTACTGAAGAGTATGTTCGATTTATTATATCACTTTATTGATTTGTTTTGTTGCACTTATCTGTAGTTTCATTTTAAATTACCTTAAATGTAACTGTATCTATACAGTTGTTAATTATGGCTGTTATGACTCTACTGCACATAGCACTGTTGTAACTATTGGCTTATTTACTTTTTAAATATTATTTTTACATTAATACATTTTTCATCATCATATTAATAATTATAATGGCAGACTGACTATTCACCCATCTGCAGCACCAGAAAGTAAGACTGGAAAATGTTCATCACTACTGTTCTATGAAGAGAACCAATCATTGGTGATGTTTACACTATGTGTGTTTTTCAGAAGTCTGTACAGGACAGTCGAGGTGTATACAGGTGTTCATTTTAAAACTTGTGACACAATAAACTAGCTACTGCTACTGAAATGAAGTGGTTTGAAAGCTACAGTGATATGTGGATCTATTTCTATCCAGCAGTCAGTGTTCATCACAGCACTCCCTAAACCAACAGGTCTTCAAAAAGACAACAACAAAAAAGCGATAGCAGGTAACCCTTACATGTTTTCCCACAACCAGGCATGCTAAAACTGTACACATTATAAATACAATAGTCATTCACTGTTTCAAAGCTATAGCACGACAGGCGTTTCAACAAAGCAATTCCTAACAAATACAGTGATGTATGTGTCTCTTTACATTTACAATTCATTCTTGAATGTCAGTGTGTAAATTATCAGATAGTCAATTATGTTAAATAGCAAGTTATGATAAAGTAATTTGTTGGCATACTTAATACCTTTATATTCCACCCAGGCACTGGTTTTGAGAGAAAAGACAATGGAAAACTCCTCTCAAATTACGTATTTTACATTGTCTGCTTATGCTGAAATGGGAGGGGCCAAATATTTATATTGTATGATTGTATTTCTTTTGTTCGTTGTTATAATTTTCTTAAATGTAGTTCTCATCACAGTTATCTGTTTAGAGAGGAGTCTGCATGAGCCCATGTATTATTTCCTGTGTAGTTTAGCAACAAATGGAGTATATGGGAGTATAGGACTGTTCCCTGCTGTCTTAGTTAATGTTTTATTTGACACTCATGAGATTTCTCGGGTCTGTTGTTTTGTGCAAATTTTCATACTGCACACGTATGGCTGTGGTAAATTTACTAATTTAGCTGTGATGGCTTACGATAGATATGTGTCAATCTGCCATCCACTAAATTACCATAAAATGATGTCCACTGTGAGAGTGTATGGACTTATTGCCTTGACTTGGGTGTTTTCTGTTGGTCATTTCTTTGTGACTATCACTTTAACTGTTAGAATGCAGCTGTGTAGAAAAATCATTGAAAAGATATACTGTGTAAACTATTCAGTTGTCTAATTAGCTTGTGAAGATATATCTGCATTTAGCACTTATAGCTTAATAGCAATGATTTATTCTTTATGTCCACAACTGTTGCTCGTTGTCTATTCCTATGGAAAAATCCTCAGGGTTTGCCTAAAAGCTTCCAAAGAATCCCAAGCAAAAGCTCTGAACACCTGCACATCCCACATAATTACACTGGTGAATTTTTCATTTGATGTTTTTTTTTTACTTATACAAAACAGATTTTATATGAATTCTGTTCCACATGCTGTACAGATTATGCTCTCTGTGTATTTTATCATATTTCCTCCACTTCTAAATCCCATTATTGATGGAGTGAAGACTAAAGCCATAAAAATAGGAATTCAAAGCAAGTTTCTTGCACTCACAAAAATAAGCCAAAAAGTTTAAAGCATGCAGGAAGAAACATCTCCTGTAATTATATTGTACAGTAATACCTGACTTGTATGCAGTCTGAAATAAATAAATAAATGTGTATATGTGTGTATGAATATATATACACTCACCTAAAGGATTATTAGGAACACCATACTAATACTGTGTTTGACCCCCTTTCGCCTTCAGAACTGCCTTAATTCTACGTGGCATTGATTCAACAAGGTGCTGAAAGCATTCTTTAGAAATGTTGGCCCATATTGATAGGATAGCATCTTGCAGTTGATGGAGATTTGTGGGATGCACATCCAGGGCACGAAGCTCCCGTTCCACCACATCCCAAAGATGCTCTATTGGGTTGAGATCTGGTGACTGTGGGGGCCAGTTTAGTACAGTGAACTCATTGTCATGTTCAAGAAACCAATTTGAAATGATTCGACCTTTGTGACATGGTGCATTATCCTGCTGGAAGTAGCCATCAGAGGATGGGTACATGGTGGTCATAAAGGGATGGACATGGTCAGAAACAATGCTCAGGTAGGCCGTGGCATTTAAACGATGCCCAATTGGCACTAAGGGGCCTAAAGTGTGCCAAGAAAACATCCCCCACACCATTACACCACCACCACCAGCCTGCACAGTGGTAACAAGGCATGATGGATCCATGTTCTCATTCTGTTTACGCCAAATTCTGACTCTACCATCTGAATGTCTCAACAGAAATCGAGACTCATCAGACCAGGCAACATTTTTCCAGTCTTCAACTGTCCAATTTTGGTGAGCTTGTGCAAATTGTAGCCTCTTTTTCCTATTTGTAGTGGAGATGAGTGGTACCCGGTGGGGTCTTCTGCTGTTGTAGCCCATCCGCCTCAAGGTTGTACGTGTTGTGGCTTCACAAATGCTTTGCTGCATACCTCGGTTGTAACGAGTGGTTATTTCTGTCAAAGTTGCTCTTCTATCAGCTTGAATCAGTCGGCCCATTCTCCTCTGACCTCTAGCATCAACAAGGCATTTTCGCCCACAGGACTGCCGCATACTGGATGTTTTTCCCTTTTCACACCATTCTTTGTAAACCCTAGAAATGGTTCTGCGTGAAAATCCCAGTAACTGAGCAGATTGTGAAATACTCAGACCGGCCCGTCTGGCACCAACAACCATGCCACGCTCAAAATTGCTTAAATCACCTTTCTTTCCCATTCAGACATTCAGTTTGGAGTTCAGGAGATTCTCTTGACCAGGACCACACCCCTAAATGCATTGAATCAACTGCCATGTGATTGGTTGGTTAGATAATTGCATTAATGAGAAATTTAACAGGTGTTCCTAATAATCCTTTAGGTGAGTGTATATATATACACACGCATGTAATTGTATATGTGTGTGTGTGTGTGTGTGTGTGTGTGTGTGTGTGTGTGTGTGTGTGTGTGTGTGTGTGTGTATGTATGTATGTATGTATGTATGTGTATATATATAAATAATATTTATCTTTAAAAATGTTAAAAAATACAATATAGCACAGTGCCATGTGACTTCCAAAATCAATAATTTGTTGAGACAATTATTTTACTCTGGTTGCTCAGAAGCCACCTGGAAAACCTATTTACTATTGTGCGAAAACATATATCTATGTTTATTATTCCTAACCTTTTGTCAAATAATATAATAAATACTTCTCAGAAACACTATTTTATTATACTGTATTTCCTTAATGGGGAATATTTTATAATCCTCCATTCTAGGGATTCCTTGTTGAGGCTGGCTGGTTGTGGTTTACCTTGATAAATTTTGTTGGGAGAGTGGGTAATGAAGATGAACAGAAAATATATAATTGGGTAATTTATTCTTTTTTCATGCACGTGATGTAAAGCCTATTACAAGAGCCTTAACATAACAAACTAGAAAGAAATGTATCCATCAATAGAATTGCACACATGGTCTCAGAGATTCAACAGAAAGCCATACAACCCTTTAAGGTCTGTAGAAGGTGCTACAATGCAGATAATGAGTCCTAATGTGAAAAATTAATGACAGCAGGTTCATCATAGCCCACTATAACCAGTCAACATGAAATAAGCATCCTGGGTTAATTTTCCTCCTCAAAAGACTGAATCTGAGAGTAAATGAGTTTCCCTTTTTCACATGCTGCAGTGCTGCACAAAAAAAAATGGGAGGCAGAATTAAACAGCTTGCTTTTAAATGCATCTCAGTATTCTCACACTTTCAACTACACTCGATGGTGCCAGAGATAATCAGAACTGCACACTTTTTTGTGTATTTGCTTTTTTACTATATATATATATATATATATATATATATATATATATATATATATATACACAGTACTGTGCAAAAGTTTTAGGCAGGTGTGAAAAACTGCTATAAAGTAAGAATGCTTTAAAAAATAGACATGTTAAATAGATTATATTTATCAATTAACTAAATGCAAAGTAAGTGAACAGAAGATAAATGTACATCAAATCCATATTTGGCGTGACCACCCTTTGCCTTCAAAACAGCATCAGTTCTTCTAGGTACACTTGCACAAAGTCAGGGATTTTGTAGGCATATAGTCAGGTGTGTGATTAAACAATTATACCAAACAGGTTCTAATGATCATCAATTCAATATGTAAGTTGAAACACAATTATTAACTGAAACAGACTTCAGGCGGATTTAGGTATAGGCATTCCCCACTGGAAGCCCGAGGTAGGGGGAGCGGGGAAATGTATCAAATTAGTAAAATCAGTCACACTACGAAATGCTACCAAATAAATCACAATTAATTCATAATACTGTGAATATATAGTTATCTTTCAGGTTGGAGGCACTGCCCAAGGGGTAGGGGTTTCTGCACACTTCCATTGAAACCTGATCGAAAACATCACTCTATCAAAGCTACCATTGGCCCCTGCACTCGTCACTCAGAACAGGTCCCTTCCCACTTCCTGTTCTATAAAACGTGACATCAGTGCAGGTACATCCTCTTTTGCCATTTCACCTGGACCCAAGAACATGACCTCGCTATGTCTGTGTTTGTAATAAAGATTCAAACTGCGTATTTCGGCTGGCTGGCTTCACACGGTTTTCACTGCACATCGTCTCTGTCTTGTGTGTTTAGTTATAGCTAATCCCAATTCTGTTACGTCCTCACACCGGAGGTCTGCCTGCGCTTTCTGTTTCAGTTTCATTCACAAGAAGAGCCTTTTAAAAATAATTGTTGTGTTTATATAGTGCAATATCTAGTCCGACTGCTTGCTGTGTTGGTTTTTTGTCCACAAGGTTTTTCCTCCACAGCAGGTGTGCTAGCAGCAGCAGTAAAATCAGTGTGCCCAAGACTCTTGGGTGCTCCAAATTATAGCAGTTGGCTACTCCCTGCAGTTTCAAACATGTCCACCCTTCTTCCGAGGCGTGGTGTTGACGCGAGAGAGGGACCCGTTACAGTGTGCGGCAAGGATTCTATTCTACTTAATTCCTTGTGCCCAAAAAAGATCTGGTTTCTGCTCTATCTTGGATCTGAGGCACCTGAACCGCCACCTCAAGGTGCTGCACTTCGAGATGCTCAACCTGCGCACCATGTCCCAGGCCATCAAGCCCAGCGACTGGTTCACCACAGTGGATCTGAAGGATGCTTACTTTCACATCCCTATTGCGCAGGCACACAGGAAGGATGAGTGTTCGAGTTTTCTGTTCTCCCCTTCGGCCTGTTGCTAGACCCATGCACTTTTTCCAAGTGCATGGACGTCATGTTAGCCCCCTTGCATTGCCAGGGGGTCCGCATCCTCAGTTATCTAGACGATTGGCTGGTTTCTTCTTACTCGAGGGGGTTCAGAACCACACAAACCTGATTTTAGGCCGCCTCTCCGAATTGGGCATCCGGGTCAATCAAGAGAAGATCCGCCTGATGCCAACTCAGCAGGCATAGTTCCTTGGACTGCGCCTCGATTCCGTTGCCATGCTCGCCACGCTGGCAGAGAGAGTTGCCTCAATACACATGTGTCTCTCCCTCTTCTGACTGAGAGCTCACATCAGGGTGTCCCTTTGCCAGAGGCTGCTGGGCCTCCTAGCGGCTGCATCACAGACCCACCCCCTCGACCTCCTCCATTTGAGGCCGCTGCAGTGGTGGTTCAGGTCTCTCAAGATGCACCCTTGCCGTGATCGAGCACACTGAGTCACAGTCACTCCAGCGTGCTGGGAGGCGCTCCTCACAAATTGACCCTCAGTGTGTTCCTGGGGCCAGTCTCTCACCGAGCAGTCATGACAACAGACACCTCCAAGCAGGGTTGGGGAGCAGTCTGTGATGGACGTGGAGTCCCAGGCAGGTGGACGGAGCACGCACAGGCCCTCCATATCAATGCCTTGGAGCTACAAGCAGTACTCCTTGGACTGTCTCATTTCCTGCCTGTCCTACGGGACAGACGTGTTGGTTCGGACAGACAACACAGCGGTGGTTGCCTATATCAACAGGCAAGGAGGTCTCCGGTCGTGCAGACTGTACTGTCTAGAATGCCGTCTGCTTCTGTGTGCGCAGCCACGGTTCCGCTCCATCAGAGCAGTTCACCTCCCAGGCCTGTCCAACATGGCGGCGGACCTCCTCTCTCGGGGAGGCCCCCCGGTCTCGGAATGGTGCCTCCACCCGCTTGTGATACAACAACTGTGGAGTCGTTTCGGCAGGGCAGAAGTGGATCTCTTTGCCTGACTGTCCACTATGGTTCTCCATCCGAGACCGCTCAGGAACCCTAGGGATCAACGCGATAGCCCACACATGACCGTGCTGTCTCCTTTACGCGTTCCCACCATTCCCCTTCTCCCGGTGGTCCTGGAGAAGGTCAGAAGGGAACGAGCGACAGTTCAAGGTGGCCCCAAGGTGGCCTAGGAGAGTCTGGTTTGCAGACCTGATCGCCCTCCTCCACAGAGAGCCTTGGCAGCTCCCAGTGAGAGCAGACTTGTTGTCCCAGGTGCAGGGCACGCCTTGGCACCCCAATCCGGGCCTGCTCCAGCTCTGGGCCTGGCCCCTGAGCGGCAGCGATTGATTGCCTGGGGTCTGTCAGAAACAGTAGTAGCCACTATTCAGTCAGCGAGAGCTCCCTCTATGAGGTCGCAGTTTTCCTACCGCTGGCAGATGTTTAGCACCTGGTGCCAAGACGGCAGTCAAGACCCAATGAATTGCTACGGCCTAACCCTGCATTCCTCCTGAAAGTGCTGTCTCCATTTCATGTCAACAGGCCTATTGAGTTGATGGCTTTTCATTCTTCTCCCTTTACTTCGGATCAAGAGAGTCAGCTTCACCTGCTCTGCCTTTTCCGGGTCAGATCAATTGTTTGTGTCTTACGGAGTGCGGACACAGGGCCAGGCGCTTTCAAGGCAGCGTCTCTCGCATTGGATTGTGGACACCATTACCATGGCCTACGAGTCCACTTGGACCCCGGTGCCTGAACACCTGTTGGCCCACTCGACTCGAGGCGTTGCCACATCTTGGGCCCTTTTAAAAGGTGCCCCCTTGGCAGACATTTGTGCGGCTGCAGCTTGGGCCTCACTTACATTTGCCCGGTTCTACAGGTTGGACGTGACGGGACCAGTCCCTTCCATTGGGAACCCAGTGTTGGGTGCAGTCGAGCCCCAGTAGCCCACGGGCTCTGGCTCCTGCCTTTTTCTTCTCCCAGTCTGCCCCTGTTAAGTGCCTCCTGAGGGAGTTAGTGAATTATGTCTTTCCTTCCACTGGACTATGCCTTCCAGTCGTGCACCCAAGCGGAGCTCTGTTCCGCATTCTGTACAAATGATGATCTCTGTGTATTTTATCATATTTCCTCCACTTTTAAATCCCACTATTTATGGAGTTAGGACAAAAGCCATACAAGTAGGAATTCAAAGAAAGGTTCTTGCAAACACAAAAATAAGCACAAAAGTTTAAAGCATGGAGAAAATATATAATAAATGCAGCTACAGACAAACATTTCACTGAGGAAATGTGAAGCCTGGTACCATCAAGTGTAGTTGAAAATGTTTGAAAAGGGAAATCCATTTTAATGGAACGCTGCTTAATTTTGCCTCTTAGCAGTATTTCAGTGTGAAAAGGGAGACACGATATCTTTCATTTACTTTCATTTGCAGATCTTCTGATGGGGAAACGGATCCTGAAATGCTTATTTCATGCTGACTGGTTATCATGGTCTATTAAGAATTTAATATCTACATGTTATTATACTGCTGTCATACATTTTTCACATTAGGACTGCATTGCAGCCCCCTCTACAGACCTTCTTAAAGGGTTGCATGGCTTTCTGTTGAATCTCTGAGATCATGTGTGAAATTCCAGTTTGTTCATTTAAGGCTCTTGTAATAGGCTCTACATCTTGTGCATAAAAACATGTTAAATTACCAAATTATTTAGTTTCTGTCCAATATTCATTGTGCACTCTCCCAGCAGGTAAACCGCAATTAGCAATGTTCCCCAAGGAAATCCCTAGAATGGAGGTTCATTAAATATTCCTTGCAGGGGATTACAGCATAAAGTACAGAACACGCAGCTACTGCAAAACATGTACAATTATCATTATACCTGGTGCATTCAGAGTCAGTGTTGATGGGAAGGATTTTAAAGGTATGTGCTGGAGATATGATAACGACTGGAGATTATGTAATTAATAAATGCTACACATTTATATTTAATAGCATAATTATTGTTGTTATTATTATTATTATTACTATTATAAGTATTACATGTACATGTGCATGTACAGACAGTATGTCATGATTTCACTAATTCCTATTAGTTACTTATTTAAAAGAGTTTCTGAAAAGTTTTTTATTATAATTTTCTATAAACGGTTTTATGGTTCATAAAGGGTTTATAATCACATAATAATATGTATGTTTTTCAGGTGGCTTCTGAGCAACCAGAGTCAAATTACAATGCAAAACTCAACACATATAACAATATTCTTGCTGACTGCCTATGGTGAAAATGGCAACATGAAATATTTGTATTTTGCTGCAACCCTGTTGGGCTATCTCTTGATACTCCTTGCAAATGCAGTTGTCATTGCAGTTATAACATTTGATAGACAACTGCATGAACCTATGTACATATTTATTTGTAATCTTTCCCTGAATGGACTGTATGGGAGCTCTGCATTTTATCCTATGTGTATGGCAAACCTCCTTTCAGAAATCCCAACTATATCCAGAGCTGGCTGCTTGATACAGATATTTTCCCTTCACACGTACGGAGGATTTGAATATTCAGTCTTGGCCCTGATGGCATATGACCGATATCTATCCATCTGTCATCCATTGAGGTACAACAGCATTATGACTCCATTTAAAGTGACTCAGCTGTTGGTCTTTGTGTACATGTATCCTATTTGTATTTTTTCTATACACCTTTGTTTAACTGTAAGGCTGCCATTATGCGGGTCTGTCATAGATAAGGTACACTGTGACAATTGGTCAGTTGTCAAACTTTCGTGTGTTGATATCACTGTTAATAGTGTATTTGGCTTATTTGTTACAACAGTTCTCTTGGTTCCACCAATACTACTGAGTTTATACTCTTATGTCAGAATCCTTGCAGTGTGCCTGAATGCTTCAAAGGAAGCTCGTTCTAAGGCTCTACAGACTTGTGCTCCCCATTTACTGACATTCATAAACTACTGCATCACCAGCTGCTTTGAAGTTGTTTACCAACGTTTTGAGATGGCTAAATTGCCCCATTCTGTGCTTGTCATCATGTCGATCAATTGTCTCTTGTCACCCCCTCTGTTGAATCCAATCACATATGGGATTAAATTACAAGAGATAAGAAAGAGGATCCTGAAACTTTTTTCCAGCACAATAAATAATTCTGTTGCAAGAGTTAAGAGAACAGAGATCAAAAGACGTCAAACCACTTAAATACTACATGCATGTTATCTCTCCATGCAAATCATCCTATACCTTATATAAATACAGGAAAATTAAATTCACAGAGTAAGTAATCTTTTATTGAACACTCCCAGTGTTATTTTATTAGCACAAAAGGGATATATATTTACTACACAGAAATTGAGAGTACAAATCGAAGCTCCCAATCCATGGTCTTTATTTTGTAAATCATTAGCACTTCATCATTGTCATCACTCCACTGGACCTTCATTATTACTTGTAATCCAAACATGGCAAATAAAAGACTAACATCTTGACAATTTACTGATGTTGGAAACTATAATGCACTGTGTTTTTTAAATTAAAGAGAATTATGTTTTATTTATATACATAAAAAAGGTGGAGTCCCTGTGTGTTCCATCTTTGCAGTAAGGAGACATCATTTTACTAATAGATCCATCCATCTTCAAAACTGCTTATCCTGGTGAGGGTTGAGGGGAAGCCAGAGCCAATCCTGGCAGGTATACACCCAGGACGGGAGACCAGTCCATCACACACAGGGCAATTTTAGAATGATCAATCAGCTTATCCTGCATGTCTTTGGACAGTGGGAGGAAACTGGAGCACCTGGAGAAAACCCACATGGGAACGGGGAGAACATGCAAACTCCATAAACACAGCCCCCACCCTCAGCCTGGACTCAAACCCGGTACCACAGAGCTGTGAGGTAGCAATGCTAACCACCGCACCACCGTGACACCACTAGTACATATCTATAATATATAAGTTTACTTTTAGGAGGTATAAAATGCAATAAACTTAAAGCTGCAAGAAATGGCTCCACTAAAGCGTGTGCTATGGTCAGTGACTGGTGTGGGCACCAGGATGGCCTTGGCACTCCAACCAGTGAAACGCAGTTGTAAGGTGCAGGAAATGCACATGCTCAGATCTTAATTATGTACTGAAGAGCACATGGATTGCACCTGGGGGCACCGAGAGAACCGAGTACCAGTACCGAGTTGCACTGAAATTGCACCGGGTTAGACTGAGGTACACTTCACTGTACCAAGCTGCACCAAGACATTTCATGCACTGGTTGTAGCACAGTACTGGAGGCAACACTGAGACCAACAGCCACACTGCATTGGAGCATTGGAGATGGCAAGATGGCTGCTTGAAGTATGCAAGGATAGATAAGAGTGAAAAAATATACCACCCAAGTGTTTTGGAGTCCTAGAAGAGTTTGGAGAGCGAGACCCCTGTGCCCTGTGTCACACATTTATTATTTCAATTTTTGCTCTATAACACCCACATTAAAATTGCATAAACTAAATCATCACTAAGTTGAAAAATCAGGGGAAACACTGAAATCCCAATTATGAAAGGCATTTTTATCAGATCCTGTGTAATTGAATACAATTTCATAAAATTACAGACCTTTTTCATGTCTGCTTTGCAAAATAATATATATCTTGTTTTCTTTCATATTCTTTATTGCACATAAATTTTAAATTTGAAGGAATTGTAAACTAACACGTATTTTGAAGGATGTGTTGATCCTGTCCTGGTAGGCACATTGTGCAGCAAATCACTTTCTGGTGGGAGAGGAAGTGATGTGTAAAAAAAAAAAAATCTTTAATGTGTTTTGAAATTCCGACAGTTTGATATTTTTGGGAAAACGTAAACTCAAGTTTGAGTAGCAGGACAACAGCCAAGCAGCAAGCACTCCTACAATCTAGCTGTCAATCAATTAACTCACTCATTTTGTAAATCAAACTAACCTCAAATGAAGCAATATAACCACACCTACCTGTAAAAAACACACCCCTCTGCCTCCCTGTTTCCACATTTTGTTCATGGTGTCCTTTCCTTCATTAGTCAGATTTGTTCTTAATGAGACAAGACTGACGACCAGCAAGTACAAAGTCAAATACACACTAATAAAACAGCAAAGTACGCTCTCCGCCTTAATTTCAACAAAATCCCCATAACCACTTTAAAAAGAATATGTAAATGATAAACAAACAAACAAACAAACAAAAAATAAATAAATATAAAAAATGTGTTGGGAGTATTATTTGTGTGTGCATGCGTGCGTGTGCGTGTGTGTGTGTGTGCTTATTGGGAATAATGATGGTGCTAACAATAATAACTCTTGGCCCTGAGCTCTTTACATATAATTAAGATGAAGGCACAATAATGGATCCTATTTTAGAATGTCGTTATGATGACTAGGAGTACATAGATACATGCTATCCCAAAACACCTTCATACTGTTGCATTTCACTTTTTTTTTTTTTTTTAATAATTCTTAAACTATTGTGCGTTTCATTGTAAGGATAATTATGTATTTCTTTATTTTAATTGCTACCTATCCATTAAGGCCCTTTGAAACAAATTAGTGGGAAAGCAGCTGAAGTTCAGCCTGACTGCAGAGGTCCCTGGCTGACTCATTAAATCAGACCTCTCTGAAGGCTGGTCACAACATAGCTACCATTACTTTCTGAGGGTTTCTGTTTGCTTTACTAAATCAGTTTGCTTTACTAGGCAGCACTGTGGAGTAGTGATTAGGACTCATAACTGGAAGGTTGTGGGTTCAAATCCTGGGCAGGGCAGTGCTGTTGTACCCTACTTCACTTAGATTGCTCCAGTAAAATGCAATTGTGGTTTACCTAATTCTTGACTAGTACACAAAATATACTACCTGTGTGGTTTACTGAGATTTAGTTATGCAGACGGTCGAAAGCGGTGAGGGCTGGCAAACTGCTTTGACTTGAGGACAGTTGCAAAGCTTTCAGGTTTTTGGTGGAGAAGTTCTGGTTCTGGTTCCGTTCAGTCTTTCTGGATTTCGTCTCCTTGGTTTCTTCTCCCAGGTTGTTCCACTCCAAATTGTGCCACTCCCAACTGCTAATTGTTTTAACTTCCTGTTTTTATACATTTTAGACAAATAGATTCTAATCTCTTTCCTTCCAAACTTCTGATTGGTCTGGTTTGGGGTAATAAAATTGAAATTCGAATTGAAGCAGTCTTTGCCATTCCTCTCCCTTGATTCCTACAGAATGTGTGTTGGGGGTGTGATGGCTTTGAGGAATGTGAAAATGGTCCAAATGTTACCTAGAGTTTCTAATTCTCTATATTGTCAAGTTTTAGTTCTATCAATTACATTTTCAAGTCCCTCAAAGCAGGACCTTACAGTTGATACCAAACAAGCCAGGTGGTCTTTTTCGGTAATGTAAAATTTTTGTGTTTTTGGAATCCCAGGGGGGCTGGTCTGATGCCCATGTCAGTGGAGGATCAATTAGGATGTGTAAATACTTATTTTACCAAATGTGAATGTTGCATTGTATGTGAAATATAAATGGTCCAATGGTTGTTTTAGCTAATGGTCTTTCTTTTAAGACCAAACATGGCTTGAGCATGTTCTGAGTCTGAGATAGAATTATTTAAGTCACCTTTTATTTTTTGTTATCAAATTGAGGAAGAAGCTGGGTAACACTTCTGTTAGAAGCATGTCGTTTGTATTTGGGTTTATTGCCCTGGTCTATGGAATATATAAAGTACCTTGAATGTTTGTGTTTCACAAAATAAATCTTCAATTGGAATGTGATGCTAGTCATGGCAGCCCATTTGTCAGTTGGAGGGGTCCTTCCAGCATGGATGTGTTATCTGTCATACTTTGGTGAGCACAGGCCTGTCGTAAAACACAGAGCTTCAAAGCTGTCTCCTTAAGTCCTTTAGCACAAGCCTAAACTTCTCAGTTAGGAAGGTATATGCATTTCAGTACATATTTGCCAAAATAAGGTTGTATGATTTACAATATCAAGTTGAGAAGTTAAAGACACTAACAAAAAAAGCTTATTTACATTAAGACACATGATTAATGAATTTGAAGTTAGTTTAAGACTTGAATTCAATCTCAAAGTGGATGCTGGAACTTTTTATTACACCTTTTATAAATGCATAATACTCATAATAATACATTAATAATAATTATTATTTTATTTTATTTTAAAAAGACTCCTAAAGGACAATACTGATATTACAAGAAACCTTTACTAACCTTAATTTAAATCTAAACCTTTTTTTTTAAATATAATTGTTAATGGTTTTGATGTTTAATACATACAAACACCCACAGTTATCAAGTTACATTTCTGTTACATATAGATGTTGGTAAATGCTTATCAGTAAAACAAAAAATAAAAGCAAAGTGGGTTAAATCTCCAGTTTCAAAAGCTCACAACACAAAGGCCATTTTGTTTTACTAGTACAGGTTAAAACAATAACATTATTTTTTTATGTGTATTATGTTTTCCTAATTGTCAGACCTTGTTTTTCCAATTGCGGTTCAGGTGCACAGTGAGAACAGCACAGCTGAGGTGTATTGGGATTTCTAATGCAGCTCTCAATGAGAAATTAAAAACAAGCTCATATGGCAAACATGGAAACAGTTTCAGATTTTGAGCCCATTTAACCCTGGTATTGCCTAGGGATTCCAGCAAACAGCTGAGTGTGATTTAGCCTTGATTCAAACAAGTGTTGCCAAGGTTTTGGTACCCAACATGTGCATCAAGCATAGGCCTTTACAAGTATAATCACTTTTGAAACTCAGCCCTTGAAATATTTTTTGGCTGCAAGGATTCCAGGCAATGTTATTTGTGGCAAGCATACTCTATTAATTTCTTTAAGTAGATCAATTCTCATGTCCTCAAGACAAAGGTGTTATATCCTATGTAGCCTGTTACAAGGGAATATTCTGAGGAAGGAAACGCACTGGGGTGCAGAATCCATGAACAAAAGGGTCTGATTTTCAGATGAGGCGGTAGAGCTATGCTGAAGCTTGCCTGCCATAATGTGCTGGCCAGCACCCGATGGTCTCTGTCTAATGTTCTAATTACTGCGGATAAGAACGGCTCTTGAATGTCCTAGAGCCTTCTTTTGAAAAATAATCAGCATAATTCATCAAAGTCTGAGCTTTATAATCAAATAAAGAAGGTAGTGTGAGTCTCTCAATACAAATATAAAATGAATCTTCATTCCATGAAGACCCTAAAATATCAGTTAAGAACTTGTACTGCATTCTGCAGATATGTCACACCAGTTCAGGTACTCTGAGAACTTGTCTGAAATGGAGCAGGTTTTATGGTGAAAGCTGGTCTTTTCTGCATTATTTTTATAATACATTTCCTAATTTCCTGAGTTCGTAGTCCATATATTATTGGGTGCAAGAGAGGAGGAATTACAATGACGTGGATTGACATAAATACGTTGACAACTTTTGGTAGAATCAGATCAAATCGATTGTAAATGACAGAGAATAGAGTCGCTGTTGAAAAATTGACAAAAGTGATTAAATGAGGAGCACACGTGCTCAAAGCCTTCCTCTGGGCCTCATGCGAGGCTTTCACGCTTACCATCAGAATCTTCATATAGGACAACACCACCAGAAGGAATGGTAGAACTACTAATCCCAGTGTAAGAAACAGGCCCATTGCATTGTCAAGACTAGTATTCACACAGGAGAGATTTACAACAGCCAAGTTGTCACAAAACAGTTTACTGATTGTGACTCTGCACAGTGGAAGTCTGGATGTTAACAATATTTGCACTGACATTCCAAAAATGGGAAGAAAGTACACGAGGGCCAAAAGCCTCTTTACCTCTGCAGAAGTCATTATGCTGTGATATCGTAAAGGCTTACAGATAGAGATGTACCTATCATATGCCATCACTGTTAGAATGCCATATGCACACGTTGCATAGGTGTTAATACAGAACACCTGCATTAGACAACCCGTATAGGAGCTCTCTTGGACATCCCAAAGAAGAGGATCCATTAGTTTAGGATAGAAAGCAGAGCTTCCATACACTGCATTGAATGACAGATTAAACATAAATATATACATGGGTTTGTGGAGACTGGATTCCAGATAGATAACAATCATGAGAAACACATTTGCACAAATTGTCATAAGGTACAGCAATAAACTGAAAGTAAAATGCAGGTGTCTCAGACTGCCTAAGGAGCCATATGAAGTAAATATTAAAGTGCCATTGAAGGAGAAAGATGTGTTTTTCATTGTGCCAAATCTGTCAAAAAGAAAATAGTATTTGTAAGTTTTGAAAAAGATCCAAAGCTGCCCAGTCTTGGTCATGCAGGGCTACAAATCCAGTTAGAATCTTACAGATCACTTTGTTATTTTGGTTTGGTTTAGCCAATGATTACTTGGATTAGGTCTACCGTCACTAGATAGATAGACAGACAGATAGATATAACCTAATAAAGGCATTTACTGTTAAAACACAGCATTAAATTGAGTATGTCAAATCACTGTTTTACTTAAACTATTTAAACCCATTTAACTACAATTGATTTACAATATACAGTGACAGTTGACTGAATTGGATATTTAAAATATAGATTAATCATTTTATGCTGCCTAACATATTACCTTAAAGGATGCCTCCTTCTCTAAGATGATGTGCATAGCAACTGAAAATCATCAGCTATATATCCTTCAAACTGCACATGTACTCTGGAGGGTATTTTCTCATTTCGAAATGCCTTGAGGAGATCTATCAAATCATATGTTACAGTTTTATATATATATACAGTGAGGGAAAAAAGTATTTGATCCCCTGCTGATTTTGTACGTTTGCCCAGTGACAAAGAAATGATCAGTCTATTATTTTAATGGTAGGTGTATTTTAACAGTGAGAGACAGAATAACAACAACAAAATACAGAAAAACGCATTTCAAAAAAGTTATAAATTGATTTGCATGTTAATGAGGGAAATAAGTATTTGATCCCCTATCAATCAGCAAGATTTCTGGCTCCCAGGTGTCTTTTATACAGGTAACGAGCTGAGATTAGGAGCATTCTCTTAAAGGGAGTGCTCCTAATCTCAGCTCGTTACCTGTATAAAAGACACCTGTCCACAGAAGCAATCAATCAATCAGATTCCAAACTCTCCACCATAGCCAAGACCAAAGAGTTGTTCAAGGATGTCAGGGACAAGATTGTAGACCTACACAAGGCTGGAATGGGCTACAAGACCATCGCCAAGCAGCTTGGTGAGAAGGTGACAACAGTTGGTGTGATTATTCGCAAATGGAAGAAACACAAAATAACTGTCAGTCTCCCTCGGTCTGGGGCTCCATGCAAGATCTCACCTCGTGGAGTTTCAATGATCATGAGAACGGTGAGGATTCAGCCCAGAACTACACGGGAGGATCTTGTTAATGATCTCAAGGCAGCTGGGACCATAGTCACCAAGAAAACAATTGGTAACACACTACGCCGTGAAGGACTGAAATCCAACGCCCGCAAGGTCCCCCTGCTCAAGAAAGCACATGTACAGGCCCGTCTGAAGTTTACCAACATCTGAATGATTCAGAGGAGAACTGGGTGAAAGTGTTGTGGTCAGATGAGATAAAAATCAAGCTCTTTGGCATCAACTCAACTTGCCGTGTTTGGAGGAGGAGGAATGACCCCAAGAACACCATCCCCACCGTCAAACATGGAGGTGGAAACATTATGCTTTGGGGGTGTTTTTCTGCTAAGGGGACAGGACAACTGCACCACATCAAAGGGACGATGGACGGGGCCATGTACCATCAAATCTTGGGTGAGAACCTCCTTCCCTCAGCCAGGGCATTGAAAATGGGTCATGGATGGGTATTCCAGCATGACAATGACCCAAAACACACAGC
The DNA here is from genome assembly GCF_036373705.1 of Amia ocellicauda. NCBI lineage: Eukaryota > Metazoa > Chordata > Actinopteri > Amiiformes > Amiidae > Amia > Amia ocellicauda. Next base: position 32,990,915 of record NC_089852.1, read on the forward strand.
CAAGGCAACAAAGGAGTGGCTCAAGAAGAAGCACATTAAGGTCCTGGAGTAGCCTAGCCAGTCTCCAGACCTTAAGCCCATAGAAAATCTGTGGAGGGAGCTGAAGGTTCGAGTTTGCCAAACATCAGCCTCGAAACCTTAATGACTTGGAGAGGATCTGCAAAGAGGAGTGGGACAAAATCCCTCCTTAGATGTGTGCAAACCTGGTGGCCAACTACAAGAAACGTCTGACCTATGTGATTGCCAACAAGGGTTTTGCCACCAAGTACTAAGTTGAAGGGGTCAAATACTTATTTCCCTCATTAACATGCAAATCAATGTATAACTTTTTTGAAATGCGTTTTTCTGGATTTTTTTGCTGTTATTCTGTCTGTCACTGTTAAAATACACCTACCATTAAAATTATAGACTGATCATTTCTTTGTCAGTGGGCAAACATACAAAATCAGCAGGGGATCAAATACTTTTTTTCCCTCACTGTATATATATATATATATATATATAATAATTTCTAATGAAAGCTCTTATGGAAGCAAAGCTATCAATATTAAACAATTTAACATTTTTGTTGGGCAGTGTGATGAGCAGACTGACACTCTCATTACCCACTATGATTGAATATATACATTCTATGCATCATTTTCCTCATATGCAGATTACACTATTATTGCAAATATATCGATAGATAGCAAATGCAACCCCGGTTATCTGAAAAAGGAAGCACTGCCCAAGGGGGAGGGGTTTCTGTGCAACAGATCGAAACGTCACTCTATCAAAGCTGCCATTGGCCCCTGTGCATGTCAATCAGAACAGGTCCCTTCCCACTTCCTGTTCTATAAAACATGATGTCAGAGCGGGTTCGTCCTCTTTTGCCGGGTGAAGGACTCCCACGCGACCTTGCAATCCTTGGGCAGTGCTTCCTTTTTCATTCGCAACCTATCGATATAGCTGGGAGAGGAAAGGCAGGAGCCAGAGCACGTAGGCTACTGGGGCTCAACTGCAGCCAACACCGGATTCCCAATGGAAGGGACCGGTCCCATCACGTCCAACCTGTAGAACCGGGCAAATATAAGCGTCGGGGCCCAAGCTGCAGCCACACAAATGTCTCCCATGAGGGCACCATCAATCTGGACATGACATGCGGAGATGGCTGCCAAATACACTTTGAGCATGCACAGGGGTTTGCCCTGGTCCAACAGCTGCTATAGAAAATGTAATATGACTCCAATGGGGCAATTCATCGGGTCTTGACCGCTGTCTTGGCACCAGGTGCTAAACATCCGCCAGCTGTAGGAATACTGCAACCTCGTAGAGGGAGCTCTCGCCGACTGATTAATGGCTACTACCGCGTCTGCTAGACCCCAGGCAATCAAACGCTCCCACTCAGGGGCCAGGCCCACAGCTGGAGGAGGCCTGGATTGGGGTGCCAAAAGGTGCCCTGCACCTGGGACAACAAGTCTGCTCTCACTGGGAGCTGCCAAGGCTCTCTGTGGAGGAGGGCAATCAGGTCTGCAAACCATAATCTACGAGGCCACTGTTGCTCGTTCTCTCCTGACCTTCTCCAGGACATGTGTGGCCTAGCACGCCTAGCCGAGGGGGAGGGTCAGTGATGCAGCCGCTAGGAGACCCAGCAGCTTCTGGCAAAGGGAAACCCTGACACTAGCCCTCAGTCGGAAGAGGGAGAGACACGTGCATAATGAGGCAACGCTCTCTGGCACCAGCGTGGCGAGCATGGCAACGGAATCGAGGTGCAGTCCAAGGAACTGTGCCTGCTGAGTTGGCATCAGGCGGATCTTCTCTCGATTGACCTGGAGGCCCAATTCGGAGAGGCGGCCTAAAATCAGGTTTGTGTGGTTCTGAACCCCCTCGAGTAAGAACAAACCAGCCAATCGTCTAGATAACTGAGGATGCGGACCCCCTGGCAATGCAAGGGGGCTAACACGACGTCCATGCACTTGGAAAAAATGCGTGGGTCTAGTGACAGGCCGAAGGGGAGAACAGCAAACTCAAATGCTCGGCCCTTGAAGACGAAATGAAGAAACTTCCTGTGCGCCTGCACAACGGGGATGTGAAAGTAAGCATCTGATCCACCGTGGTGAACCAGTCGCCAGGCTTGATGGCCTGTGACATGGTGGTTCAGGCACCTCAGACCCAAGATGGGGGCAGAAACCGCCATCTTTCTTGGGAACAAGGAAGTATGGGGAATAGAATCCCTCATACTGCCCCAGTGGGAACACTTCGCAGATTGCTCGCTTCTCCAGGAGAGCTGCAATTTTGACGCAAAGGGCCGTACACTGCAACAGGTCCCTCACTCTCATCCACACCATGCCTTGGAAGGGGGGTGGACATGTCTGAAATTGTAGGGAGTAGCCAACTGATGTAATTTGGAGACCCCAAGAGTCTTGGGTACGGAGTTGCCAATTTGAGAGTTGCTGGGGAGTATAAGGGTGGGCCAGAGGCTGCTGGAATGCCTCAGGGACAGGGCTCGGGTGGTGGAGGAGGTGGGGTCGGGCCAGGCCTCCTCCTACCACGAGCTGCCATGGGCTGCCGGGGGCCAGGGCAGCGAGCCTGGGGGGGCGCATACCTGCCAGTGAGATCAGCAGGTGGGCGGGGCTGTGGCCTGGGCTGTGGCTTGGGAGCCTCCCTGTCGGCAAGCTGCCTGCGCTGCTGGGTCTGGGGTGCAATGGGGTAAACCCGGGCCAGCTGCAGGGATTGCTCCCTCTCCTGGAGATTTTATTTCTAAAATTGTCAAACAACAGTTTAATGCAGCACTCATTTATATTTAAGAAAATACTAAATGATATTACACATTCTAAAGTTTATGACTCACAGAATAACATTTCTAATTGATTTCTCAAATGTCATGAATAATAAACTCCAAACTGTTAAACGTATCTGAGCTTCATCGCAAAGAGGCCTCTCTGCCTTCGGGATCAGATAAAAACACATGGCACAAGGTCCGTGTGGTTTGGAACAAAGGCAGTCCGGTTCGGCTTTGTGCAATAACTTCCACTTCAGTCGATGCTCCTGGAAGTTGGGGTTTCGCGAAAATAGTCTTTTCCAAACAGATTTTCCACTGGTTTGAAGGCTCCAAGGGTGTGCACAGGATGTCTTCTTGGCAAGCAGGGTTTTCCACCATAGTTACTTGAAGACAAAGTCTTTGAGGAAAGCAGGGCCCTGTTCGTTTCAAAGGGTCAAGTTTCTTAAGACTCAATAGCTATTTAAATGACTGAACACTTCTGTATTACAGTCGACTTAGTCAATTGTCCAGCTGTAAAACTCCACTGATCAGGTGGGTACAGTTGGGCAGGCACAGGTTCTAAAGTTCTTTACTTAGTAAATTTCTTTAAAGAATTCTTCGTATGGCTCAATCTCCTTCTCCCAGTTAAACTCTTCTGTTGCCGGCAAAGACTTGGTTGGTTTCTGGTTCCGGTTCTGGCAACAGAGCTAAGTTGAGTTGAGGCAGCGAGTTACCGGTTCAGGTGAGAGAGAGAGAAGAAATGCTGTGCGTTATCTATTATGCCTTCAGATCATAGGCGATTGGTTCTTGAGTTTGTGAGGTTGGATTTGTGCCAGCCCCCAGTCTCCTATTGGAGGAGGCTCGATTCATGCCTGATGCCAATCCATGCCATCTTTTGGAAATGCCGGTTTGCCTGGGTTCGTAGCTCTGTTTCGGGATTTCGGCTCTCGCCCGCTTCAAAGGGTTTTATTACCTCCACGCCATATTCCCCAGACATTTTCACAGCAGGGATTCCAAGCCATTTGGCCCATTCTAGGTGAGCCGACTCCCTAAACTGTCATTTTGACATAGAACAGTTCATGGGCCGATGAGCTCAGGAATTCTGGTAATTTTGGGGGGAGAAGTCTTCTTTAGATCAGAGCTCCAGCTCAGGGCTAGAATGCTCTATCAAAATACACCCCCCTTAACACTACATTGTAAATAATAAAACAAATGAAAATGGCATGGACAAAAATGATGGGACCCTCAACCTAATATTTAGTTGCACAACCTTTAGAGGCAATCACTGCAATCAAATAATTTCTGTAGCTCTCAATGAGACTTCTGCACCTGATAACACGTAGTTTGGCCCACTCTTCCTGAGCAAACTGCTCCAGCTGTCTCAGGTTTGATGGGTGCCTTCTCCAGACTGCAAGTTTCAGCCCCTTCATAGATGTTCGATAGGATTCAGATCAGAACCCATAGGAGTTTTTTGTTTTTCTCTCCTCTGTGCCTAAATGGTTTATTTACTTAAATGTTCACTCACTTTATTCTAGATCATGTAAAATGTTTACAGGTCTATATTTTATTTTATTGTATTTATGTATTTTAATTTGCTGTACGTTTGTTGTATGTTTACCAGTCTGTAAAGCGCTCTGTGGCTACCCTGCGAAGGGCACTATACAAATAAAAATTGATTGATTGATTGATTGATTCACATTTGGAGGCTTAAGTGCGTTCACATATGTGGGCGAAAAGGAGGCCTATACGAAATGGATGCCGGGAATTAAACAAATCTGCTCAAACAAACCAGTTACGCATTAAATCTGCTTACGGGTGTATGCGATGTATTTATAATCACAAATCACAACTTATTAATATTGATATTAATAATTGATCGGTTCTATATTTTCTTTGAAAGTAATCTTAACCCTTTGCAGCTGAAGCTTTCTAATATAATTAAAAAATGTCCTGGTTCAAGGGGAATCAAATTTATATATTTCCCTTTTCAAATGTCTATCTTCGGTTCTGCAAGTCTAAAAGTGCTGCTATACAATTCACCTGAAAGCGAAGCACATTTAGTAGGACATCTACATTAAATCACAAGAAATCGTATGGATTAGTTATCAATAGCCTATTGAGATTTATAATCTGAAAATGTCTATTACACACACACAAACACACACACACACATACAGTACATATAATATATTACAGTAGTACTTCAAAAGTATCTGTCTCTTCGGTGCTGATTGCTGCAGGTCGATGTGTCCCATGCAATCCAAGCTGCTGCTCAGTATTTCTTATGAGTTCCTCGGAAAAACATGTAACCTTTTCTCTGAACTCCACTGCGTTTGTTGTCATTTTTAAAGTCTGATCTTTGCATTTTTATTTTCCTTTTAACTTGGTCGGGCGAGTGATTGATAGCCATCGAAAGAATTCTTCTGTGATCGCTTCTACAGATATATCCTCATAGAGAGTAGTGCTCGTACACTTCCTTCCGGGTTCTTTTTTAACTTTATCTTCCATCCACATTGTAAACAGTGCTTTCATTTCTGCATTGTCCCAGTTACCTTGAAAGCCAACATTTGTAATTGTACTGTTCAGCTAAATATAATTGCATTTCAGATTGCATAGTAAACAGCTGGTCTCGTTTTAAAATGCATTGATTTGAATGGAAACCTGCTTTGGTTAAATTTATATAATTTTAATGCAAAATTCAGAGAATCAAGTTACCTGGTCCCATTCACAATTTCACAATGCAATTTTCAGGTGTAAAATGCATACTGTTAAATTTCAGACTTCAATCATACTTAGTACAAGAAAAAAACAATAGCAAGTTTATCAGCTACAGACACTTATTTTAATTGACCGAGTAGTTTGAACTGTTTACAACATTATAACTCTTAGCCTATACTATTTTAATATATACAGTGGGGGAAAAAAGTATTTGATCCCCTGCTGATTTTGTATGTTTGCCCACTGACAAAGAAATGATCAGTCTATAATTTTAATGGTAGGTGTATTTTAACAGTGACAGACAGAATAACAGCAAAAAAATCCAGAAAAACGCATTTCAAAAAAGTTATAAATTGATTTGCATGTTAATGAGGGAAATAAGTATTTGATCCCCTATCAATCAGCAAGATTTCTGGCTCCCAGGTGTCTTTTATTCAGGTAACGAGCTGAGATTAGGAGCACTCTCTTAAAGGGAGTGCTCCTAATCTCAGCTCGTTACCTGTATAAAAGACACCTGTCCACAGAAGCAATCAATCAATCAGATTCCAAACTCTCCACCATGGCCAAGACCAAAAAGTTGTCCAAGGATGTCAGGGTCAAGATTGTAGACGTACACAAGGCTGGAATGGGCTACAAGACCCCACAGCTCCCTCCACAGATTTTCTATGGGATTAAGGTCTGGAGACTGGCTAGGCCACTCCAGAACCTTAATGTGCTTCTTCTTGAGCCACTCCTTTGTTGCTTTGGCTGTGTGTTTTGGGTCATTGACATGCTGGAATACCCATCCACGACCCATTTTCAATGCCCTGGCTGAGGGAAGGAGGTTCTCACCCAAGATTTAACGGTACATGGCCCCGTCCATCATCCCTTTGATTCAGTGCAGTTGTCCTGTCCCCTTAGCAGAAAAACACCCCCAAAGCATAATGTTTCCACCTCCATGTTTGACGGTGGGGATGGTGTTCTTGGGGTCATTCCTCCTCCTCCAAACACGGCGAGTTGAGTTGATGCCAAAGAGCTTGATTTGAGCTTGACACAACACTTTCACCCAGTTCTCCTCTGAATCATTCAGATGTTCATTGGCAAACTTCAGACGGGCCTGTACATGTGCTTTCTTGAGCAGGGGGACCTTGCGGGCGTTGGATTTCAGTCCTTCACGGCGTAGTGTGTTACCAATTGTTTTCTTGGTGACTATGGTCCCAGCTGCCTTGAGATCATTAACAAGATCCTCCCGTGTAGTTCTGGGCTGATTCCTCATTGTTCTCATGATCATTGAAACTCCACAAGTTGAGATCTTGCATGGAGCCCCAGATCGAGGGAGACTGACAGTTATTTTGTGTTTCTTCCATTTGCGAATAATCGTACCAACTGTTGTCACCTCTCACCAAGCTTGGTCTTGTAGCCCATTCCAGCCTTGTGTAGGTCTACAATCTTGACCCTGACATCCTTGGACAACTCTTTGGTGTTGGCCATGGTGGAGAGTTTGGAATCTGATTGATTGATTGCTTCTGTGGACACCTGGGAGCCAGAAATCTTGCTGATTGATAGGGGATCAAATACTTATTTCCCTCATTAACATGCAAATCAATTTATAACTTTTTTGAAATGCATTTTTCTGGATTTTGTTGTTGTTATTCTGTCTCTCAATGTTAAAATACACCTACCATTAAAATTATAGACTGATCATTTCTTTGTCAGTGGGCAAACATACAAAATCAGCAGGGGATCAAATACTTTTTTCCCTCACTGTATAAAGATGTGAACTAGCAAAATGTATATGTACATGTAAGGCTATAGATCGATATGACATTCAAACAATATAGAGACAATACTGTTTGTCTTGTGCAGTGGTGTGAGAGGTTTTGGTGCCTGTGTTTATTCCGCGTCTCTTTTGAATCAGACACTCGAGTCTCGGTGGCGTGGCTTGAGTTGCGTCACGCGCTGACACTTTCCACCCGGCCCAGGGCCCAGTGCATTCATATTCAAATTTAGGTCACCTTTAGGCTGCCTCAAAAGATTTAGGCCAGGTCAAAAAGCGGGACTAGTTTTCACCCGGCCCAGGGCCACCTTAAATCTATGATCCCGTTTACGTTTGAGTTAAGGCAGCCCTGGGCCGGCCTAAATCTCAAATGTGAATGGGGTCTTAGCAAATTCCAGTCTGGCTTCTTTATGTTTTTCTTTCAAAAGTCTTCTTCTTCCATGGAGGTCACTTTCACTCAAAAAGCAACGGATGGGGTGATCAGAAACTGACGTACTTTCACCTTGGAGTTCAGCTTGTATCTCTTTGGCAGTTATCCTTGGTTCTTTTTCTGCCATTTGCACTATCCTTCTGTTCAATCTGGGGTCGAATTTCTTCTTGCGTCCGCGTCCAGGGAGGTTGGCTACAATTACATGGACCTTGAACTTCTTCATAATATTTGCAACTGTTGTCACAGGAACATCTTGTCTTGTAGCCTTTATCTTTACCATGCCTGTCTATTATTTTCTTTCTGATCTCCTCAGACAACTCTGTCCTTTGCTTTCTTTGGTCCATTTTCAGTGTGGTGCACGCAATGATAACAAACAGCACAGTGACTACTTTCCTCCATTTAAATAGGCCAAATGACTGATTAGAAGATTGGAGACGTGTGATAATATTAAAGAAACTAGTTCGGAATATCACTATAATCCAATTATTGATTATCTTTTCTAAAGGATACCAACAAATGTGTCTGGGCCATTTTAGAATATCTTTGTAGAATGAGCAATAATTCATCTCTTTTCACAGCTTCTTTGCTTTATTCTATGACATACCAAAGGCAAGCAAGTATACAAGATGCAATAGCTTTTCATTTAATCACTTTTCAGGAGGAATGAAACATTATTTCAATGAGCTGTAAGGATACCAACAAATTTGAGCATGTCTGTATATGGCACTATATAAACATGACTATTATTTTTAAGGGGATCTTCTTGTGAACAAAACTGAAACCGAAAGCGCAGCTGGACCTCCTGTCCGGGGACTGAACAGATTTGGGATTAGATATCAAATAACTAAACACCATCAAGACATAGACGATGTGTAGCGAAAGCGGTGGTGAACAACACTAAGAAGTGAAGCCAGCCAGACAAAATTTGAAATTTGAATGTTTATTACAAACACAGACACAGAGAGCTCACGTTCTTGGGTCCAGTGAAATGGCAAAAAAGGACGAACCTGTGCTGACGTCACGTTTTATGGAACAGGATGTGGGAAGAGACCTGTTCTGAGTGATGTGCGCAGGGGCCAATGGCAGCTTTGATAGTGACGTTTCGATCGGGTTCCTACGGAAGTGCGCAGAAACCCCTCCCCCTTGGGCAGTGCTTCTGACTTCAAAGATAACTACAGTAGTCCCTTGCCAACCGCGGGTGATAGGTTCCTGAAAATCCAGCGGTTGTCAAAACCAGTTGGCAAAATTAAAAGCCTTAGGTTCCATGGCCATGATTTATTGTAACTATGCATCATATACATTAATAAACATGACAAATATGTATCTGAATGAACAAAAATATGTTACTAGTGAACAAAAATACTTTAATTTACCTTTAATACTGATAATGATGATGATGATGATGATGATGATGAGGATGGGGAGGGGCTGTTTAGAGTCCATGATTCAAGGCAAAAATAAATTAAATATATAAGTTTCACAAACACGGTGCGACTTCACAATTCCACAATCTGTTTATGAACGAATGCCAGAAATCTTGCAGGAACACAAAACCATGAAAACGCGAACCTTTACACCACAGTAGCCAACATGTTATATAAATGTTTTTGTTGGGAAACTCGAAGCCTTTTAGGCAAACCTATGGTTGGCAAGGGATTACTGTATATGTCCATCCAATTCAGTCTGTTCACTATATTTTCAATAATGTTAAGCAACTAGATATAGCCAGAACTGTATTTTTGAATGTTATTTTGTGATAAACATTGACAAGAAAGTGGTTGGGCCTGTAATGGTGTTCTTTAGCCTGTGTGCTGTGTCACATCCTAATTTTTATATGCATGTGACTGTGCTATTTCATTAAAAGGGCAAGCTTACCACTGAACTTTATTGTTACTCATCTGAACAAGAGTCTTTGTACATGTATGTGTAAGTTTCTTACTGTGTGTATGTAGTTTATATTTAAATATATAATATAGATATATAAAATATAAATATGTAAAATATACATACAGAAGTGTATAATGCTCTGTACATTTTGTCAATCATATATTGCTAAATATTTATTCTCCTCCTAATGTTTTATCCCAAACATGGAAGGCAGGACATAAGTGACTTTTTATTTATTTGTATTTTGCATTATTTTGTTTTTGATAAGCTTCATTCAGTTCATAATAACCCGTCACCTGCTTGATTATCAACTACTCTTTGTCCCGCTTCCCAAATTAGCATGGGGATTATAACCAGACAGGACTAGCCACCTTCCCAGTCTACCCTTGATCTCTCAAGGTTTTTAACTTTGTTTTGAAATGCAGCCGCTTCTTCTTCAAGAAAACGAAGGAGAGGCGGCCTGCAATGTCCTCCATGATCGACTCCTCGGGGCAAGAGGTGGAGGGCAGAGAGGCTGTTGAGACAGTGGTGCGGGATTTCTACAGGGAGTTGTACGATCAGAAGGTGGTGGATCAAAATCTGATCCATCACTTTCTGTCCCTGTTGGAGTCCCGCAATGAGGGGGACGAGGAGGAGGAGGAGGATCCAGAGATCACCACCACTGAACTCTCCCAGGTGATAAAGAGTCTTAACTCTGGAAGGACACCGGGTCCCGACGGGATCCCTGCTGAGTTCTATAAGATCTTTTGGGAGGTGCTTAAAGAAGATCTGGCCCAGGTCTTGGGGTCGATGTACAGAGAGGGCAGATTGGCCCCTTCTATGAAGAAGAGTATCCTCTCCCTTCTTCACAAGAAGGGAGACCAAAAAGATCTGAGGAACTGGCGGCCGGTCAGCCTCCTGTGCACCGACTACAAGATACTGGCCAAAGCACTGACGCTCCGGCTGCAGCGGCCACTCCCTCAAGTCGTGGGTCCCGACCAGGTCTGTGGTGCCCGGGGGAGATCGGCGGCCGACAACGCCATGCTGCTCAGGGATGTCGTGGCCTACTCGAACGAGAGAGGGCTTCCCCTGGTCCTAATCAGCTTGGACCAGGAGAAAGCCTTCGACAGAGTGGGCCACGAATACCTGCAGCTCGTCATGGAGAGGATGGGTCTCGCTCTTGGCCTGAGGAAGTGGGTTAAGATCATCTACAGCGGTCTAAGCAGCAGGGTCCTTGTGAACCGCCACCTGACCGAACCATTTCCGGTCAGGTCGGGGGTCCGGCAGGGTTGTCCCCTGTCGGCCCTGCTGTACGTCCTCTGCTTGGAGCCGTTCATGCAGGCGATCCGCCGGGACGTCCGGGTGACAGGTTTCCATCTCCCGGGTTCCGGCAGAGAGCAACTGAAGGCCCTGGCCTATATGGACGACGTGGCCGTGGTTTGCACGGACACTCCGTCCGTGGCCAGGGTCGAGGAACTGCTGGACGGCTTCTGCAGGGCGACGGGGGCCACTGTCAACAAGGCCAAGAGCGAGGTCTACCTCTCCAGGGCATGGCCTGTCGGCCGGGGCCCGCCGACCGTGTTCCCTGTGAAGCCGTCTATCAAGGTTCTGGGGATCACGATCGACGGGACCAACACGGGCACCCGGAGCTGGGAGGAGGCCATATCGAAGGTCCAAAAGAAGATCCACGGCTGGAGCACAAGGACCTTGACGATGGCTGGTAAGGTGCTGGTCGTAAAGGCCATCCTCTTCCCGATACTCCTCTACGTAGGAATGATCTTCCCCCCAGACAAGGTCATTGCAAAACTAGTGACCCGAATTATATTTCGGTTTGTCTGGGGGAGCAAAATGGAGAGGCTGAAAAGAGTGCAGATGGTGAAGGGTACCCTGGATGGAGGCAGGGGGGTCCCGGACGTTGTGCGGCTGATAAAGGCGCAGGGGCTGGCCTATGTGGTCAAGAACATCCAGGCTGCTGGCAAGAAAGTGAGTTTCATGAACCGCTTTTATTTTGCCAGCAGCCTGAGACCATTCGGCCTCTGCGCCATGGATAACACCAGGCCGCACTCGTGGGATCCCCCGCCGTTCTACAGAGCGCTCCGAGCCTTTGCGCTCGAAGTAGGCCTCCATAAAGTCGTGCTGGCCTCCTGGGATTATAAGACCATCTGTAGCCAGATGAGATCTACCCAGGAGACCAGCCGGATAGAAGATTTCCCTCCCGAAACCTGTCGGTTTATCTGGGCTAACGCTACGCACGTTTGCCTCACGAATACGCAGAAAGATGTCTCCTGGATGGCTGTGAGTCGGTGTCTCCCCACCCGAGTGTTCATGCACAGAAGGGGCATAGCTCCTTATGACACCTGCCCCTATAAGGGTTGCCTGGGGAAGGAGACAGAGGCTCACATCTTTAGTGAGTGCCCCTCCGCCCACAGGGTCTGGCTCCTGTTTTCTCCGTTCCTCCACAGGTTTGCCGTTCCTGCACGGGCGACCGCCCAGCAGATCCTGTACGGTCCTACCAGGGGACTAACATCTTTCACCCTGAGGTGCTGGTGGCGTGTCGTCTGCGCAGTGAAGCAGGCCCTGTGGGAGGGACGGAACATCTGTCTATTCAATAAGCAGGAGCTGGACCCGATTGTCATCGCGCGGAGGGGCATGGTGCTCGTAAGGGACTACGTCAATCTGGAGGTCCATCAGAGGGGCAAGGAGGAAGCCTATAAGAACTGGCACATACAAGATCTGGGGGAGCTCAGGATCCCATGATGGGACCCACCTCCGGGGACGGTCAGTTCCCCCTGCTGGAGCCCGAGTCCAAGACCTTTTAATTATTTTATGGATGATTGTTTTTAAAACGATTTTAAAATGAATCTTAACTGTTTTTAAAGATTTAGTTGTTTTTAAATCATTAATTGTTTAGGGGTTTTTTGGTTTAGTTTTGTTATATTCTTTTGTCAAATACATTGTCCGTTTTGGATTTAATTTTAAATGCATTGGACCTTTTTTGTTTGTTTTTTATTTTTACCTTTTAATTGTTTCTTTATTTTGTCCAATGCATTTTCAGTTATTTTCAATGTATTTGACCTTTATGTTGGTGAGCAGTTTTGCTTTAATCACGTTTGTTTTGTTGTTTTGTGCACATGTTTATTTGAAGTTAATTATTTTGTTTTTCGTTAAATCACAAAGATTTTAAAAATTTTAAGTGATTTTAAGAATTGATTTTAAAAGTTTTTAATCATAAGTATTAAAAATTTGAATTGTTTTTTTTAAGTAAATTTAAAATACTACACACAATAAAACAGTTTTTAACTTTGTTGTCATAGCATATTGGCAGCTGCATGTAGGAACAGTGCCACTCAGTGGTCGTCCCAAAAACAAAATAAGTAATTGTTTTCCTTTTAAAGTTTATAAAACAAATAATAAAACAAACTTTGCAATGCCATTCACTGACACCAATATGTCATCTGTGTGCTGTAAAAAATAAAGCATGTTTTAAGCTTTGAAAATCTATATCAACCTGTAATTCCTGAAGGTAGCTACAGATAACTTTCTGGTAACCAGATGGCACACAATGTCATTACACATAGGACTAAGAATGGCAGCTGCAGTCAGTGGATCATCAATAATCATAGGGACACAGGTGGTCTGTTAGAGACAGATGAGGTTTTACCTTCCCTAAAGATTGACTGCACAGCACAAAGGTAATTAAAATATGCTGTATGGAATACAGCTTTTAAACAAATAGAATCAGTATTATACATGTTTTTAATATTGTAGTATACAGATAGATTATGTTAATTATATATTATTGTGTCCAGTTTGCTTGGGGTCTGTGTTCACTGTAAGGGCTTACCTGGTAGATAGATACCAGGGATTCATAGTATCACTGCTTTGGAGAATAGATACATAAGACAATGTATTTTTTTGGAAAAGGAAAACAAACTACTACGGTATTTTTTTATTTTAACTGTATTTTTATTAAATTGGTCAATATTCTGCAAGCACTTAGAACAGATAACATATCACCATCAATCATCATATTCAGTCTGAGAAAGGGCAATTAACTGTGGACAGATGACATAGAAGACAAAATATACAGAGAATATCTAGAAGGAAGCAACAAAATATCATTCTTACCTAACAGAAAAAAAACATAGCTCCATGCAGTCATAAATATCAATAAGGAGTAAAAGCTTATACACATTACATTCAAACAGCTATTGAGAGTTAAGTAGGTGGGTCATTGGGCAATGCAGATATTAGTTGTGTTTCATTTGTATATAATTCAATATATGTGCTCAGTACAAAGATAAATCCAAATGTAGGGCAAAGTCACAATGTTTAGACAAAAGCTGGCCCTCAAACAGGTACTCTGGTCAAAGCCTCTGTCTGGAGAACAGGATACGACCATGGGCCTGATTGATTAAATCCATTAGCCGGAATCAGGAACACAGTTCCTCAGGTCCATGAAGCCGGCTTGGCCCATGCAGGATGATGCAATGGCAGTGTGAGACAGGCTTGTTCTGTGGGAGTCTTATGTTCTGCAGTTTCAGATTGTGGTTGTGCAGTCCCAGAAGCTGACCCGTTACTCCTCAGGGTTTGTCTGGATTGGCACTTTGAAATATTGAAAACAAAATGCTGGCTACCTATATAGTGTTGGATATTCTAATCCTGAGTTACAACTGCCAAGGAAGTTTTGTCAAATGCCTTTCTGGGTTTATCAGCTAAGGCTTTTTTACTGAGTATTTTTAAAATACAATTCCAAATGTCCTGACTTCTAACTCCATATATCACTGGGTGTAAAAGAGGAGGAATGACAATAAAATGAATTGACATGACTATATTCACACTTGTTGGGAGATTAAATTCAAAGCGATTATAGATGATTGAAAAAAGGGCAGACAAGGAAAAATTTAAGAAAGTGATTAAGTGAGGAGTACAAGTCCTCAGTGCTTTCCTCTGTGCTTCCTTTGAAATTGACAGACAGACTGCAAGTATCCTTACATAAGAGTATATAACAAAGATGAAAGGAAAAAACACAAACACAATTGTCAGAAATATACCATAGATATTGTTAATGTTAGTATTAACACAAGACAGTTTGACAACTGCCCAGTTGTCACAGAAAAGTTTATGGATTTTAAACTGGCATAATGGAAGTGTTCTAGTTAATATGATATGCATAACAACACCTAACACTGGAAACAAATAAGCACCAGTCAAAAGAAACTTAACCTTTGAAGGTGTGATAATGCTATGATACCACAAAGGTTTACAAATGGAGATGTACCTGTCATACGCCATTACTGCAAGAACTGTGAATGTACAAGCACCATAAGTGGTTATACAAAACACCTGAAACAGGCAGCCCACATAGGAGCTTTCCTGAACAGCTGAGAGGAGATGGTCCATGACTTTAGGATAAAAAGCAGAGCTCCCGATCACTCCATTGACTGCCAAGTGAAACAGGAAGATGTACATGGGTTTGTGGAGATTTGGTTTCACATAGATCACTACCATTAGGAAAACATTAGCAGAAACAGTCAAAAGGTACAATAACAAACACAACATAATATAAAAGTACCGGAGGCTGTTGAGAGAGCTGAATGAGGTAAATATCAAAGTGGCATACAAGGAGGAAGATGAGACATTCATGGTGTATATATCCCTGTACAATAGAGCATAACAATTGAAATACATTTAAATAAATGAAGGTAGAAAAGGCACAAACCTAAGCTGCCATAAGAACATGATGTGTTCAAGGCACATAAAGAAGCATTATTTTACAATGACCTTTGCATTTAAAAATACAGCTCTGCTTCTTTCATGATCGTTTATAATTACCTTGGCTGTGCTCTGTTGAACAGGTGCTATATAGAGTGAGCAGAGCACAGAGCTGGGCTTTATATATTTAACTCTGCCTGGCCACTCTTGTGTAATGTTGCTAGTTTTAAGGCACACTGGGAAATGCTATTCATGTATATTTAACACTGGGAGATTAATTAAGAGTGATGAAGTATATGTAAATATGAAATAGATAAAAATACTATTTTATTAATTCACTTGATTGCCTGATTAACTACCACTTTTTACTGTTCACAATAGGGGACACATTAAAACAGACCTTTGCTTATTACAAAGTCAACGTGAAATAAATTTTCTTCTCAGATGTGTGTTCTTCTACTATAAATAAAACCTTTATAGAGTACATGTTTTTAGTTTGTTATTAATGGGTGAGGAAAATTTGGTATTTATTATGGCCCTAGTTTAAAAATACTGATTTATAAATTAATTTATGTTTGCAGTATGAACGATGGTCATTTATGTTTTCTTACTTATTCTTTTCTCAGAAAGGACATAATAAGCAAGAAACATAACTGTCTATGTGTGTTAAATTAGACATTTCCATAGTTATGTCAATTGTGAAATTGCCAGTTTAAAACAGACCAAAGAAGAATTTCACATTTTGTAACCCTATGTCCTGATTGGTAAAGCTCTGAATATTGCATGTTTTATAGAAAATATTTGTGTAAATCAAACATTTCAGATTGCAGTTTTAATTTAATTTAAATATTTAGAACCAGTCAACTACATTTGTTTATGAATTAAAAACACATGTAGAGTGTCTCATATTATTCATACCTCAAGACAGCTACTGGGGGTGTTTTCTTAGATTGAGTAAATCTAGTGACAAGTACTCGTTTGCTTAGTATCTTTTTGATGCATTTCCTAATTTCTTGAGTTCTAATCCCATAAATTATAGGATGCAAAAGAGGGGGGATCACAACAAAATGAATGGACATCATGATGTTCACACTTGGAGGTACATGCTGCACATCGAAGCGGTTGTATATTAAAGCAAAGAGTATGGAGACGGAAAAGTTGCTGAAGGTGATTAAATGAGGTGCACAAGTGCTCAGAGCTTTCTTCTGTGCTTCCTTTGAAGCTTTCAGACTCACCATTAATATTTTACCATAAGAGTAAACAACGAGACACAATGGCATGATGACATATACACCCACCACAAAAAGACCAAAGATATTGTTGAAGTTAGTATTTATACAGGAGAGCTTGACAACTGCCCAGTTGTCACAGAACAGTCTAGGTATGTTAAATCGGCACAGTGGGAGTCTGCTGGTGAAAAAAACCTTGACAGATATACCAAGAATGGGTAAGAAATATGAAAGGCTGACAAATATCTTGACTTTTCCCGGAGTGATAATGCTGTGGTACAGTAAAGGCTTACAAATGGAGATGTAGCGGTCATATGCCATCACTGTCAGAATGGCATAGGCACAGGTGGCATAAGTACTCATGAAAAAGACCTGGGAAAGGCAGCCTGTGTAGGAGCTTTGCTGGAGATCTGAGAGGAGGTTGTCCAGGAGTTTAGGATAGAAAGTAGTACTCCCGTACAGTCCGTTCACAGCCAGGTTAAACAGAAATATGTACATGGGCTTGTGGAGACTGGATTCCATGTAGATTACTGTCATGAGGATAATATTTGCAGCAACAGTAAATATGTATGCAAGCAGTGCGAGAGTGAAATACAGATGTCTGAGAGGATCAAGAGAGCCGTATGAAGTAAATATGAAGGAGGCAGCATAGTAAGTGAAGGAAGCATTGTCCATCGTCATTTGAGATATCTGTTGGTTAAAAAAAATTACAAATTTTATTTTACTACTACTACCACTACTGCCATTGTAATGGATCATGAAACTTCAATCTGCAATAAGACACCTGCAAATTAAAAAATAGTAATTCATTAAAAAATGATGTTGTTCCAGGAGAAAAGGTTCTATAACTGTAGTTGCATTAAAATAAGGCTAACAGCCCATTTATAAGAAAGCACAGACAAAAAGCCCTAGTGGTAATCAGAGCGGACAAAACATTGCTCAGTGACATTCAGTCCTTACCTTTTCTTGTGCAGTGCATTGCAGACTGCTGTGGAAAGCTTGGAAGCAGAGCATGGAGTTTTATATAATTCACAGCTTCCCCTGTGCCATGATCTTATTTTCAATTTACCCCAGCAGAGGGAAATCAAGTTTAATGTGAGACTGAGTCTTGAGGGCCCTTGCAGGATATTTGACACCGGAGCAACACCGGAGCATTCTCAGATATGCAGAATCTATAAATAGCAGCAATTACAATAAACTGTGTAAGAAGAAGCATTAGCATGTCTATCAGGCAATGAGGAAGTTCAAATTACAATGTTGGAGTTCAAGTTAATGTTTTTATGTTTTGTAAAATCTTTGCAGTTTGTTTCCAACTTTCTTCCCACGGTTATATGATACATAGAAAATATGTGCTCCCTCTGGGTGAGGACACCTATGGACTTGCTTGGAAATCTTGATCTATGAATACATCAGGACAAAATACCTCCATTGGGAATTAGTCTGCCTTCTTTTACATAATGTTGTGGAGACCATAATATTGTTACATTGTTATTATTTTTGTATAACTATGTTTTTCCTTATATGTTAAAGTTATATAAGGTATCAAAATAACAATATATAAGTACTAAAATAACTAACCAAAACACAATGCAACTTTCAATTTTGGGGTTTAGTTATTTAAATACACATTTACACATCGCAGCTTACTGCTTACTTACTTACATACATTAACAACAGACACAGTAAACTAGAATCATACTGTTTGAATTTTTGGTATTGCAGTTATTTCATAGGTTTACCTTTAGATTATCAATATAAACAGTTTCTGATGAATTCAGCATCTATAAGTTCCTTTGCTTTATGGACAATTTCTATTCTTCCTTTCATTGCTTTGCACTGTCTTCAGCTATACTATAGCATCTTCAGACACCCTCATCTGCCAAATAATTCAGTAATAGTATGGGGGAAGAGAACATTTTATTTTTCAGTTATTCAAATACATAAAAATATACAGAACATCATTTGCATACACCCTTAAATTTATATATATATATATATACAACATTCAATATTCAATGTCTCACTCCTGTCTAAGTGTGCAGTTTTGATGTCCAGAGAATGTTTTAAATGTATTGAACTAGGGCTCTGTGAGAGTCATTATGATGTCTATAGACCCTGAAAAAAATGAAAACTACTTCATAAAAAATGTTGAAAAGGCTGCATTTATGATCTACCAGCTCCATCTAGTGTTGTAGTGAACAAAACACCTGCACAACAGAATTGCAGGCAAGATCTAGGCAAGGCATTGTGAACACCATACTGCACCAAAAACAAGATACTCGGTGAAATGCATTTCAGCAAAACATTGGTACAGGTAATTATTTTTGTACTGATTCTCCTTTAAATTAAGAATTTAGATCATTTAGCTAAAGAGTAGTGTAGTCATGATGTAACTGAATTGTATTAACCAAGGGAATCAAAATATTTGCTATACTTATCAAATTAAGTATACAAATAAAATCATGATATTATGTGTTTAAATAGATAAATACCCCTTAACAAATAGTAAGATTAAAATTTAAGACTGGAGTCTGCAAGTGTATAAGAAATACATACTATGTAGTTAGAATGTACTTTTGATTACTTTATTTTTCACAGACTATTGTTTTTTTCTTCAACATATATATTTGAATTATGTAGTATGTGCTAGTTTCCTCAAAAATGTGTAAACAATACTTAATAAAATTATACATAGTAAACTGAAGCTTAAATGTATGACAATATATTATATTATCATAGTACACATATTACATCTCAGTAGCAGTCTTTATAGCCAGTGTGTGTTTGTGTATACTCTATATGGTAACACTTTACAATAATGGGCATTAATTCCTCACAAATTGCAATAGTACAACACAGGAAAAACACATGAATACATTATGTAATTCTTGTAAACTCAGATTAAATTAATTTGTAATTCAAGTATGTGAATTCATTATGATTTAAAGACTTTTATTCATATGGAATTCCTTTTTAATAAATTAAGTTGATCATATGTATAAATCATATCTTCACACATTAATTCATCTTTTCAACAACCCCCTGGTGAGTGAGTAAGAGGGTATGAGTTAATTATGATTCATGGTTATTAAGGGTATTTTTTTCTCAGGTATGTTCCTCATGAATTCATGTCTAATTCCTTTGCTTCTTTAAAACTTAATCACATGTACTTCATGTTTACAGCCAATTAGTCATGACGTATTCATGTTACTTCCTTATGAACAATACATGAGCAGCCCATTATAGTAAAGTCATACACTATTCATGTTATTTCCTAATGAACACTACATGATCAAACAATTATAATAAGTCATTAGTCTATTGGCAAGAATGTATACTGAAAGTTATATGTATAAGTATTTCATGCTATGCTATAAAAGATTTTATATATACTTATACACACATACATATGTAGCGATATCTGCTGTATGCTGTGGCATATTGTAATAAAGTATGGGTATAGCTTTAAGAGACGTAACATAACATATGCAGGCACGGGATAGGAAGACTGGCGAGGGCCAGGGTATGTCATCCTCACTCAACAATTCCACTGTTCGCCAACAGAGGTCAACATCACCAGAATTCTAAACTTGTCCTTCACATTCCCCAGCACCAATCATCCACTTGACATTCCTCAGCCTACTGTGGCCTTGAAGTGCAAAACACACGCAAATAAAAAACAAAAAGATGACTTTACAATTAAAACAAAACACCAGCAAACTTAATAAAGTGTCTGCAACATTACAAAAGTGTCAGCAAACTTAAAAAAGATGCTGCAAACTAACATAAAAAAGATGTTGCAAACTAACTTAAAAAAGATGTTGCAAACTAACTTAAAAAAGATGTTGCAAACTAACTTTAAAAAGTTGCTGCAAGCTAACTTAAAAAAGTGTATGCAAACTAACACAAAAAACTGTATGCTAACTTTTAAAAGTTGCTGCAAACTAAAAATAGTTGCAGCAGGCTAAAACTAATTCTCTACCGGAAATTACCATTAAAGTAGGCGGGCTTTGACTGCAAGGAGAAAAAAATTATTAGATCTCTGCTGAGGAATCAGTATTCAATTGTGCAGACCAGGAAACGTCCTTCAGCAGATCAAGTTACTGTCATTCTATTGTCTTTCTGTTGTTTTCGTAGGTATTAAAAATACATCTAAAACACAAGACAGACTGGAGTATTTTATATGTGGTTTTACTTACAACATAAGGTGGGAAATATGAATTATAAAGAACGACATGTTTTGACTGGTAACACGCCTACACGTATCGTTTGGAGTCTAATACTACTACTACTACTACTACTACTACTACTACTACTACTACTACTAATAATAATAATAGGCCTAGTAATAATACTACTACTACTACTACTACTACTACTACTAATAATAATAATAATAATAATAAATACTTATGTTTGGACACATCCCGAATACCTCCTCGGTATTAGTGTACACTTCTGCCATTGTTCTGACAGGGCAAACGAGGCTTATACGTGTATTTTATTCCAAACACAATATTGTGGATGTAGTAGTAATAAACTCTTCCAATGCAGATGAAATAATTTGCTCCCCTTACACTGGGTCTGATTAAATCAAAACTTTGACCCACCTGCTAATAGAGAACTACAGAACTGCATTATGTTGCATCTTCATTTTCACTAGTAAGATGCCACTTTCTTCAAATTATAAATGTAACCGCTATGATGTACAGATTAGCAATTTTCTCTTAGCGGTTGTGTCAAAGTTTAGATTTAATCTGGCCCTGGGTTTGTTTGCTTTGAAACAGTGTATCAGTGTGCTGCTGTTAACACTTGCCTTGTGTACAAATGTGCAGTTTGAACTCATTTTTGAGATTCACTTCCGTGAAAAAACGGATATTTATATTTTACATGATTAGTGCGTATAATAAATGGCTGCATGCCGCTTACAATAACACATTTATAAAGGTAATTAAGTAATTATATACAGTAGTCCACCAAACACATTTCAGTCTACCTCTGATGAAACAGAATACATGTGTGCGTTCACGTGGTAACGCTTTATTTGAACACCCCTCTATGTAGCCTACATAAAGGCTACATAACACAGCCATAATACATTCATAACCAGCCATAGCCATTTTTCCAACTGACATAACAGGCACATAAGTATTCATAACACTGATTATAGCACTCTCTATTAAATGTTTGACATAATCATACATGCCACATGTCATAAAGTGATTCGACCTGATTTTGGGGGTAAAGTGTCATAATGCAGGTATAAATACGTATAAGACATAATGTTATAACACTCTGCCATGAAACATGGGACATAACATCTTGCCATAGGACACCAAAGAAAATTGTAGATTTCAATGGAAGAAAATGTATGCAGCTTGGTACATATTGTTCCCATCATAATTAATATTGTGTTCTGTTCATTGTGGACCTAAATGGATTATTGATGTACATCTGTATCTTATTGTTTGATCATGTCACACTTTTCTTATTTTATAATAAATATATACCTTTGTAGCTCAAATGAAGGACCATGTCAATCTTTTACTTGCTGCTCTTTTTTGTGCTGCTTAAATGGAAGTAAGCTACCCATTTCTATATGTAGATTAAGTATATTCAATAAACCAGGACATTAACATGTATTATAACAGTGGTATAAGGTGTTGCAAGAGTTATAACACTCACATTACATTGCTATGAAGGATTTTTTGCAATTCAAATAAACTGACATACATATTATAGGTCATATCACTTTCATAAACACTTCTTCCAGTGTTATTTGCTTGAATACAGAGTAATAACACACTCAACACCAATGCAAGTAAACAGCTTTATTACAAAATAAAAAGGCTAGTTTGCCATAGTAAAATGTACAGGTAGGCCTTTTCGGTCAATGTAAAAAATACAAACAAAATAGACATATATAGATTTACATGTTGCTGTATTTTTTAGATATACATTCAGTTTTGTGTGTAAGTGTGTCCTCGTATTTAAAACAAACAAATAAAAAAGATTCTGTAGGTCAGAGTCATTGCACTTTGAATCAAACCTAACAAATGTTTGATCAATGTTTTTCTTTTCTTCTTTAAAAGTAAAATATGTTAAACATTCAGAATTTGAACCTTTTCACATCATGGAAAAGTCTGCCTAGAACACCATTGTGATGTCTTCTGCCTAACCAATGATTCCACTCAATTATTTTTAAATGTTGTCGAAGTAGCTTCTTTGTGAGGTTCCCTCGATGGCGCCATACCTCCAACTTAAAGGTCTTCTCTAAATGCTGAGTATGAGCAGTGTTTATAAAATAATAATGTATTTATAAAAAAGATTCTGTAGGTCAAAGTCATTGCATTTTTTATCAAACCTAACAAATGTCTCTATTCTGATATTTTCAAGAGTAAACATACAATAATATCAGCTTAAAAAAAAGGTTTGCAAGAGACCAACACGTGCTTTAGAGAAAAAATACACATTTGAAAAAAAAAAAATGTAATTATCTATTTTGATTATTAAATCCAGTTATATTTTTACAGAAGGAGAGTTTTACTGTAAGATTTTCAGTATTCATTGAAACTTGTACAGTATTGGAAGAAGTTTTCCATTTTCTTTCATTTGGTCAATTTTTTCTTTGATCAGAGAATCAATTCTTATGAAACAGCGAATAGAAAAGTCACGGAGTGTTTATTTTTTTTCATCAAACTTTTCCACAGAGGTAAATGCTTCTGGAGCAGCTATTTTTAATTCTGCAATGGGTGCTGTTCGAGAGATTGTGTTGCGATCCACACCCACTTTTTCAAAGGCTTTTGCCATTGATGTACATTTCTGAAACTTATGGAGAGCCTTCTTGTAAGGGTGAATAACTCCGCTGATGGTTGTCACTGCAGAAAAAATAAAACACTTTCTGACATAACTGTACATTTTGCAAGAAATACAATAGTTATATTTATATTATTTTTAAGATTCTCTTATCATGGCAACAGACAGAATTTGCAGACTGAAATGAGGTTAGTATTTTATTTAAATTATTTCAAATGTTATTTTCCATGTGAAATTAATTGGAACATTTAACAAATAAAAGATTAAGATATTTTCATATATATTCTCTGTATAGGAAGTTGAAGAAAGTGTTTTGTGATAATTATATAATGTTTTATATTAATACTAGCATTAGAAGTAGTTTTGTATACAGACTGAGCAGATTAGATTTAGCAGGACAAGTAAAGGGTCAACAAGGTCGATTTGTTAGAAACTCCTGTCAGTAATGAAAGATTACACAGTGCTGAAATAGCCTACAGATGTCTGCTGTGAATTTGTTTATGACTTAATCGTTTTTCCAGATAGGCAGGAATTGTTTCTGTTAATGAGCGATTGACACTAGGTAAATGACGACCATGGGATCGCATCTTCCTAGTGCACATCAAAGACGGACATCTGCTTTGTATCCATCACCTCTTCACGGGAGGACAGATCGTAAACGGACCCGGACCTGTATCTTCTGATTGGATGAACGGCCATAAGATGTTACGTCATTTTTCCTATAAAGCTGCACTCATGTTTGTAAACATTAAGTCTCACTGAAGGAATTATTCCTGACGTGGAGCTTCCGAGACGGCTCGATTAAAGTTCTATTTGCTTTATCTCCACGACTTCTCCACTTATTTCCCACACGGTTCTACAGTGTTAATTAAAAGAAATTTATAAGAACTACTTGTGTATGTCTAGAATGGTATTCATACACATTCAATATTCCAACACCCAGGGTGGTATAGACGGTAAAAAAACATTTATTCATCCAATCAAATTGCTTGTTCAGTGCTTCATAGCCACAGTTGAGATTTTTAATATAAATACATGTATAGTGTATGCCTACTTCTTATTCTTTTTTCCCTTTGTGGTTTTCTATGCTTTGACTTGGTCTTCTTTGCCTTATGCTTACTTTTCATTCTGACTTCATCTGATGAGTCAGAAGATGTGACTAAAGTGTCTTCACTTTCCTCTGACTCATCAGAAGAAATCTTGATGCTCACAGATTTGGCCGGAGAACCTGTGAAATCAATTAAAAAATATAAATGTATTTCTGTTATTTACTTAACATCAGACATAGATAATAATATAAAGATATATAGTATTTTTTTGTTTGTAATTTCAGATTAGCTTAATAGACCCTACACTAGACATTCACAACATACCAATTAATGATAAATTTAAGTCAAATTAATCAAATCAAAAATCTAAATTTTATTTCTACAAATATACATAATATAACAAGTAATTCAAACCCAGCATTGCCATATGCTCGAAATATTACATGATGGTTCAATTAAGCCAGAAGACACATCACTGTCAATTATAGACAATTATAGTTATCAAACAATATAAACAATATCCCATAAATTAAACAACATTTTTGCAGACAATACTGTATGTACGTATATATGTGTGTATTTATATATAAACCATATACTAATTTTCCAGATATCTCAGCAAGAGAATTTAAAGTTTTACATAAACATACCTGAGAGACTCTTATTAAGTTGCAGCTGCAGAAAGTCTTTATCAGCCCTAAGGTCCTTTATTGTGTCTTCCATCATTATATTTTTAATTCTTTCGCCTTGCAGTTCTGCTCTTAATTTTTGTATCTCCATTGAAGCAGTAGGATACATAATACTGACCTCTGCAATACATATCCAGAACAATTATTTTACTGGTGAATAATTGTATTGTTACAATGTATCACATTTAAGAAAGGAGAAAAAACTATTTAATTAAAGAAGAAAGCTATTCATGTACCTCTTCTTTTCCTTGGAGACTGTTCATTCAATAGTGACTCTGGTTTCATTCCTGAAACGTGTGCTTTTTCTTGAGGTTGTTCTGTGTCTTCAAGCAGATGTCTGGGTTTCTTTATATTTCGATTAGTCATCCTTCTAACTTCCATGTTTCCTGTACAATTTAGAGTTCATCATATATATATAGGGGGAGAGAAAGGGCTTGGGGCCTAATGGCGATCCTTATTGCTAAAGTTAGTCAAATGTAACAATAAACAGTTGGGAGTAAGTAAAACATAGTCGTTTTAGCCTTTTACTAAGTTCAAGTTCATTAATAATGATAGTTGGGCTAATTTATGTAACGCTTAAAAGCTTAGGACTGTGATATCGTACTAGTCGAATGCTGGCAATAATGTCTGTATGTGTGTGTGCGTATATATATAATATACATTTATTTTATGTTATATAATTACAGATTTCTAGTGTTCTTAAGCACGATCTAGTAAATTAATTAATTCACGAACCATTTGTCCAATAAACACATATAATTTTTAACGAAGTGCAAATTTTCAAATTCTCCCATGCATGTATCTTTTGTTATGACGTGGGCGGGATTAAATCAAAACTTTGTCTCACCCGCTAATCGAAAACTACAAACTGTACTCAGTGGCAGGTTTATTTGTTGTAAGGGTGCTATTTTCTTCTTCTCATAAATGTACCACTATTATGTACAGACTTGTAGTTTTCTATTAGCGGGTGGGTCAAAGTTTTTATTTAATCCCGCCCATTGTTCATTCAATTAATTATCAAATTGCTGCTCTTACCAACGTACTCAGCTCCACTCCTCACACTTGCTAGACGCACTGTGCTCAAGTCAACACTCGTGTATCTACAGTGGGTTTAGAATGCTTTGATTCATCACGAAGTAAATCATGTTACATTGTTGATTACTTGGCAAAGTAAAATAATTTAAACATTTCTAAACATACATTTTTTGAAAATTATAAATTATATATTTTGTACTAATAATTACAATCGATAGGCAAATGTGTGGAATGTGCCGTTATTAAATTAAAATGTGTGTGTGTGTGAGAGAGCGGGAATGCAAAGGTATGCATTAATAAGCTATCATAATACGTTTCTGTTACTACTACTACTACTACTACTACTACTCAGGGGCGTCGTAAGGGGGTAGGCATCCTAGGCAATTGCCTGGTGCCCCGGGCTCAGGGGGCCCCCCAAAATGTGAACATACCCTAGAATCACCTCTACTACTACTACTACTACTAATAATAATAATAATAATAATAATAATAATAATAATAATAATAATAATAATATTTAGTAGGCACAACTGAGTAATTTGTTTGAACCACAGAACGTTTAATAATGTTCCTTTAATGCATACAGATAATTTGTGCATTACAGAATTTAGACACAGAGACAAGTATTCATTCAATTAAATCTGTTTATATAGATATTAAAACACTTGTATGTAACAGGGCAAGATGACTGGTGTCTGTATACAAAAGGAGTTGCTGAGGCTTATTCATTCAAGACCAACAAAAAAAATCAAAGAAAAACGATTGAGTGGATGCAGCACAAAGGATTGTTAAGAAGCAAAGTAAGATGCAAAGTGTGTAATAATTCAATGCGACTTCAGAAACATAATAATTGTGATGGTTGTATATGGTAAGTTTTTACCTTTACTTATAATAAATTATAGGATAGTACAAATAAACACTATAGAGTACTAAACTATATGAATGTTTGCATAGGTTGGACTAACACTATTATTAAATAATAGTGGTTGTTTAAATAAATATTATTAATTTCTTAATCCTAGGCAATGTCGCAGTAGAAGCCATACAAAGAGAACAGCATCAGTTGCTATTGGTTCGATATTCTTCAAGTCTCACAGACCCCTTAGAAGCTGTCTGGAATTCATGTACAGGTTTGAAAATGTAATTTGTTTCCTAAAACATAATAGTAATACAAGTTTATCAGTTCTCCTTTGGTGAATTTATATGGTGTGTCTATTGAAACTTTGAATTCTTAGCTTGTGTGACTGTAAACCAAATAAATATCATTAGGGTGAATGACCAAGTGGCATGATTTGTTGCCTAAACCTTATTACATTTTAAATGCTATTTATTTAATTGGTGTGAAAGGTTCTCCCAAGGTCTGCTACTGCGGCAGATAGACATGATGGAAGATGGAATTGCTGGCAGTTCATCGACACTGACCAGAATGGCCAAAAAGATAAGAATGGTAAATGTTTTGCACAAGATGTAATGTTGGCATAGATTGTGTAGTATACGCAATAAGATTATATATAATAATAACAATTTCTGAAAGCAGAGAACTAGAAATGAAAAATAAACAGAAATGGTTTTCAAGTTCATCATTACAAACTAATGTGCCATATTATTTTGTAAAGAGTGCTTTATTTTACTTTTTTCAGGTTTGCCTTCAAGCTGTTCAGAGGCTTAAGAGGCGTGGTATGAGAGTTGGTGGTACTCGCCATTTTGTTGTCTTGGATGAGAGCAAATTTGCCCACAAAAGAAATGTATGTTCAGTAATTATGGATTTATCCATGATTCAAAATCTCCAAATGACCATGTACCATTCACACAAATATTTACAGAATTGTTATCAAAGATATTTAAATATCTTTAATATTAAAAAATGATATTATACAAAATTTGGTATAACAGGTATATAGAGTGTATTAATGTGGAGCAAATTTTTCACTAATATTTTAATTGTTTTAATCTTTGCCTTGAATATGTTTAACATGGTATTCCTTTCATTTGTATGTTGTATAAACCATACACATTTAACACTTAATATGTTCTCTATATTTTCAGTATGCCCGTGGTAGATTTGGAAATACATGGCGGAGAGACAGGAAATGGGTCTTTGGCATCCTTGAAGTTGGCGCTACATCAAGAAGGCCTATCCTAAAACTTGTGAAAACACGTTCCTGACGACATCTCCTGCCCTTAATTTGCTGCTATGTGAAAAGAGTCCGGGGGAGTCCTTGACCAACTTGGCTACCGTCATTAACCTGTTTGCCACAATCGGCACTTTGTAAATCCAATCAGTGGGGCTCATACTCAGAATTTAGAGAGGGCATGGCAAACCTTTAAGTTGGAGGTATGGCGCCATCGAGGGAACCTCACAAAGAAGCTACTTCGACAACATTTAAAAATAATTGAGTGGAATCATTGGTTAGGCAGAAGACATCACAATGGTGTTCTAGGTAGACTTTTCCATGATGTGAAAAGGTTCAAATTCTGAATGTTTAACATATTTTACTTTAAAAGAAGAAAAGAAAAACATTGATCAAACATTTGCTAGGTTTGATTCAAAGTGCAATGACTCTTAACTACAGAATCTTTTTTATTTGTTTGTTTTAAATACGAGGACACACTTACACACAAAACTGAATGTATATCTAAAAAATACAGCAACATGTAAATCTATATATGTCTATTTTGTTTGTATTTTTTACATTGACCGAAAAGGCCTACCTGTACATTTTACTATGGCAAACTAGCCTTTTTATTTTGTAATAAAGCTGTTTACTTGCATTGGTGTTGAGTGTGTTATTACTCTGTATTCAAGCAAATAACACTGGAAGAAGTGTTTATGAAAGTGATATGACCTATAATATGTATGTCACTTTATTTGAATTGCACAAAATCCTTCATAGCAATGTAATGTGAGTGTTATAACTCTTGCAACACCTTATACCACTGTTATAATACATGTTAATGTCCTGGTTTATTGAATATACTTAATCTACATATAGAAATGGGTAGCTTACTTCCATTTAAGCAGCACAAAAAAGAGCAGCAAGTAAAAGATTGACATGGTCCTTCATTTGAGCTACAAAGGTATATATTTATTATAAAATAAGAAAAGTGTGACATGATCAAACAATAAGATACAGATGTACATCAATAATCCATTTAGGTCCACAATGAACAGAACACAATATTAATTATGATGGGAACAATATGTACCAAGCTGCATACATTTTCTTCCATTGAAATCTACAATTTTCTTTGGTGTCCTATGGCAAGATGTTATGTCCCATGTTTCATGGCAGAGTGTTATAACATTATGTCTTATACGTATTTATACCTGCATTATGACGCTTTACCCCCAAAATCAGGTCGAATCACTTTATGACATGTGGCATGTATGATTATGTCAAACATTTAATAGAGAGTGCTATAATCAGTGTTATGAATACTTATGTGCCTGTTATGTCAGTTGGAAAAATGGCTATGGCTGGTTATGAATGTATTATGGCTGTGTTATGTAGCCTTTATGTAGGCTACATAGAGGGGTGTTCAAATAAAGCGTTACCAGAAATATGAATACAATAGTGTGACGTCCCCATAATATCTAAATATGGGGTATTTTACTTCTACTTTACATAATACATTAAATGAAGGGTTTTATAGCAATTCATAATTTCTGACACTTATTTTGTCACACAAACAAAAGTACAAATAATCCTTAAAATTAATACAAAATTCTCCCAGTGCCACATTCACGTTTTTCAAGTGAACCGAACTCAGTTATTTTGCCAAACGGACCGACACAACCTCTTTCGGTGTCTCAGTTTGTTTCGGTTCGGTTCACTAGCCAATCGAAATGTGTTGTTCACACTCTTCTCTAAAGAACCGAACCGCACTGAATACGAAACAAACCTCTAGTGTTAACGAGCCCCTAGTATGAAACCTGCTTTAAGTACCTTATTAGCTCTCTTCAGTTGTATTTGAGTCAATTACTGGAGTTAGTCTAATAGAATAGACTCTAGTCTAGTCTAAGAAATAAGAACGAATGTGTGTATGAATATATATACACTCACCTAAAGGATTATTAGGAACACCATACTAATACTGTGTTTGACCCCCTTTCGCCTTCAGAACTGCCTTAATTCTACGTGGCATTGATTCAACAAGGTGCTGAAAGCATTCTTTAGAAATGTTGGCCCATATTGATAGGATAGCATCTTGCAGTTGATGGAGATTTGTGGGATGCACATCCAGGGCACGAAGCTCCCGTTCCACCACATCCCAAAGATGCTCTATTGGGTTGAGATCTGGTGACTGTGGGGGCCAGTTTAGTACAGTGAACTCATTGTCATGTTCAAGAAACCAATTTGAAATGATTCGACCTTTGTGACATGGTGCATTATCCTGCTGGAAGTAGCCATCAGAGGATGGGTACATGGTGGTCATAAAGGGATGGACATGGTCAGAAACAATGCTCAGGTAGGCTGTGGCATTTAAACGATGCCCAATTGGCACTAAGGGGCCTAAAGTGTGCCAAGAAAACATCCCCCACACCATTACACCACCACCACCAGCCTGCACAGTGGTAACAAGGCATGATGGATCCATGTTCTCATTCTGTTTACGCCAAATTCTGACTCTACCATCTGAATGTCTCAACAGAAATCGAGACTCATCAGACCAGGCAACATTTTTCCAGTCTTCAACTGTAAAATTTTGGTGAGCTTGTGCAAATTGTAGCCTCTTTTTCCTATTTGTAGTGGAGATGAGTGGTACCCGGTGGGGTCTTCTGCTGTTGTAGCCCATCCGCCTCAAGGTTGTACGTGTTGTGGCTTCACAAATGCTTTGCTGCATACCTCGGTTGTAACGAGTGGTTATTTCAGTCAAAGTTGCTCTTCTATCAGCTTGAGGCCCATTGTCCTCTGACCTCTAGAATCAACAAGGCATTTTCGCCCACAGGACTGCCGCATACTGGATGTTTTTCCCTTTTCACACCATTCTTTGTAAACCCTAGAAATGGTTGTGCGTGAAAATCCCAGTAACTGAGCAGACTGTGAAATACTCAGACCGGCCCGTCTGGCACCAACAACCATGCCACGCTCAAAATTGCTTAAATCACCTTTCTTTCCCATTCAGACATTCAGTTTGGAGTTCAGGAGATTGTCTTGACCAGGACCACACCCCTAAATGCATTGAAGCGACTGCCATGTGATTGGTTGGTTAGATAATTGCATTAATGAGAAATTGAACAGGTGTTCCTAATAATCCTTTAGGTGAGTGTATATGTGGTGACATTTCTCTCAAAATGTCCTGGTTTTCAGTTTTCCCCTTTTTATACTCAAATCCACCCTTTAAATATGCAAGGGATGTTTGTATGTTATCGATCACATTAAGAAGTGAACATTTTAAATATACTGGTAAACCCTAATTACCAGTAACTTTTTACAGTAAGGTTTTCTGAATGACAACATAAACAAAAGTACTGAATGCGCATGCGTCAAAGTTGTGTGCCCCCCGATGCAAATTTGACTAATGACAGGCGGACATTTCTTAAATTTACCGAGTGCAGAAATAAAACAAGAACTTGTAAACAATAGTGATAATACAACCATGACCTGATCCATCTACTTTTTTAAGGAATCCCATATAAAATAAAAGTTGATGCTGCACACTATTGTAATTGATTAAGCTTATGTGGAGGTTATTTAGGAAAAATTCTAAACACAGGTGTTTTTTATAACAGTTATGGATCCCAGAATGTTGTTGTCATATTCATAATAATACATTAATTAATTAAGTTCTGCCAAGTTAGTTACAACCAGTTAGATATTTATAGGCTGCATATTTCATACTGACATGGCTACACAGGACAGATTTAAGCAACACAATCATGCAATTTTAATAATGCAACAGTTTAATTATTTCGCATAGAAATAATGGAAAATATCTGGGATACTTATTGTCAATGTTAATTGGGAACATGATACAAGGAGAAGTCTTTGTTTTTGTTTGTTTTTTCTGTAAAACGTGCTGCTCAAAAAAGAAAGGCAACTAGAAGAAACTGGAGCAGATATGAGGAAATTAACACTTTTTTAAAAAACAAAAACATATTTTTAAATGATTATTTGTTTTATACATTTTTTCAATATGTCCCGGTTTCAACTTTTGAAAATCTGGTCACCCTATCAATATGCATGAATCATAATTCATACCCTCTTAAGCTGGGGTCACACTACACGATTTTTACAATCCAACCCAATTTTGATAATAGTGAGTAATCTGTAGCAGACTGAGGCACTCCGTTCTCAAAACATTTGATTTCCCTTGCCTTTACACTTTCAGGGATGAGGTGACCATTGCTATATTGATAAGAACCTTCCTGTTGTTTCTGAGAGCTGTCCACAAGGTTACAGTATTGGTGAAGTGGAAATGTACCAAAGGGTTTGACATATCTACTCATTAGCTATATTGTTTATTATTCCGTAGTCAATATAATCCCTTAGCTTCACATATTAATCAGTATTTAATGCATATTCATTGATTCTCATCAATTATACCAAAATATAGCCCTTTCTTTGTTCGCTTTTGAGGTCTCAACCTATTAATTACCACACCTATTTTACTCAGGGCTCAAAACCTTTGCTGAGTCCGGGGTTCCTCTGTATCTCTGTCACTTGTTTCTCCATATTATTTTATTACCATTATACAATAAACATCTTATTAATTCACTGTTGTCTTGTGGATTCTTTACACATCAGATTTCTTACAACACTGTATTGCAAAATAGTTATGTATTTGTAGGAGATGGTATTAGCCTTGTTATTGAGGCCTACTGTGACAGCGGTGAAAGATTTTCACATTGAATGTTGTGGGAAAGTGGTTTGGCAGTAGGTGTGTAGATACACTTGTGTATTTGTTTAAAAATTTAAGAATGTCTGCTTCCATAGAATATATGTTGCTGTATATTCTATAAATATCATTGCAGACCAGGCATACTGGATAGATATCAATCTCTCCAAATGTGTATTATATATTATGTATTACATCCACCTATCACTGTATTTATTGAAAGGTAGAAGACCATATTTAGTGGTTCTCTAAGAAATGTTTTTCTTTTCAGGCACATTTACTTCTCCTTCCACTTGGTGGCAGCAAATTATTGAATATACAAAAAAAAAGAAAAAAAAGAAAACAGTGTATACAGGGTTTAAATCTAAGGGGAGTCTCACTGCTGTCTCTCTATGAGTATACACTAAGGTATCTTTCCTAGGTAACACACTGTTTGCAAAACAGGTATGTATTTTCAGCAGATGAAATCAGAGAGAGAATTCCCTATTTCCACACAGTAATGTTTCTGCATATTCTATTAATATCATTGCAGGCCTGGCATACTGGATAGATATAAATCTTTGCCAATTTCAAATATATATTATGTATTACAGACAATAAACAACTAAAAATAACTCAATGCCCCCAACCAAAACCAAACTGACAAACAAAACAAAACAAAAGAAACAGTCCCTGGGACTATTAAACTAGCAAGTGTAATTCATAACTAACCTGGGGAAATGAGGAGAAGAGGGATACAGTCTCTTATTTATTACATTAGTAACTTAGTGATTCCACAAGAAAGCCTTTGAGTAAAGTAATTTAAAAATTGTGCCAATAAAGTTAGTGCAGAGATATATTATCATTTGTATATATTTATTTAGTAAATGCATACTTTTAATAATGTATGTACTTATGTTGTTGGTTTAACAGATCTGGCTTACATAGCATGGAATTTCCCAGAAATATAATGAATGGCTGTAATAATCTATGTTCAGATCACCACAGCTGATATTCAGGAAAATTATGATACTAAAACAAATATATACAGATCAGATAAGAACTCCAGTTTTGATCAAATGTGAAAATAACTTAACTGTGTATCTCTGAAGCAGATAATCCCTGCTGGTATGGTCTTCCCAAGGGTAAATAAATCTCTGGAAAAAAATTTAGAGACCACTCCAAGTTCAGAAATCAATGTTAATCTTAACTTTCTCCAGAGCTGTAAAAGTGTTGATTATTTGAGTAGTTTTAATTCTGAATACAACATTGTTTAGGCAGCTTTTGAAGTTTAATTGGTCATATTTCCTGAATATAGGTTTAATCTGAATCTGCTCTGTATTATTATTTGTATAATTATTGTTATTTATTTATTTATTTTGTTTGTTGATTTTAGACACTTACAAGTGGAAATTGCTATGTAGAATAAACCATATAACTGGGAGCCACGTTAGTGCTGAAAATTGACCCACCTGCTAATACTCAAGACACATCTGTTCAGACTGTACCTGTAATTTAGCAGTTTATTCCCCTGAGCGGTTCAACACTGGTGTAATTTTCCACTTTATATAACTGTCTCATTATACTGGTTGCTTTTATATTGCTAGTACTCCTGTTGTTTATTTGTGATTTCCCCTATGCCCTCTTCCCCTTAGCTCTTAACTATGACTTCAGCACATCCTGTATGCACTTGTTAGCAATTAAAACTAGGATGTATGACTTATACATGATTTTATATTAACTGTATATTTTAACTATGCACTTCTGTAATTTTGAAACTATTTGTATTATGCTTAATTTTTAACATTGTACTGTATTGCCCTTTTGTATTGCTCTTTTATCCTGTAAGTCGCCCTAAAATAAATAATAATAATAATGGACACCCACAGATCTGTATTCAGCAGCAGCATTATTTATCTTTTGTCAGATGTGTCTTCCTGCCCCTATCAATTAGCGAATGGGTGAAATTGAAAATTCCTCACTGCCCCCCCCAAAAAAAAAGAGGAAACGACTACATACATAACGATACATATAAACCCTGCACAATTCACTGTGAATCGCTCGGTTATTTAGCTTTCATAATCTGCATTCATGGAATTTACACTAAAGGGTTACCCAGTTCTATATTCTGTTTAGTTATCTAAGCAAGTTAAATTACGTGATTACTACAAAAGGCACCATTTAAACAGCAGGCTCTATTTTGCTCATTAAGAAACAGGAATAGTTACAGAATTAACTTACAGAAAGCACCTTGTCAAGGGAATAGAAAACATTATATAAGAGAAGACTTTGCAGGAGCAAGATTAACATAAGAGATCATGGTAGACTGAAGGATTTATTTTCGAAGTAGTGAGTTGAATTGTTCTTATTATGAATCATTATTTTACAGCAGGGGAAGATTGTAATTGTGGAATCATTGAAAATCATGCTCTTAGCAACACATCTTTTGCAGGGTTTATTGCTGATGATGTTGCAGAGCTGTAGGACCCAGCAATGCATTTTTCATTCTTATTTAATTACCACACGCTATTTTACTTTTGTAACTTGCAGAATTACACACCATTAATATTAAAGCAGACAAAGCTTATTATTTCACAGAATAAAATATGATACAACTCAGTAGTTATTTGTTTCCTCTTGCAACATTCACATTCAATACAATATACTATACATGTTTAAATACTTGTTTTATTTTCAATGAACAAATTATTAAAGTGCTGAGGGGTTTGCAGACATACAATATTAGCATTAGATTTGAAATTATAACACTTTTTTAAATAAAGGTATAACATTTTAATTTACTTGGCGTTTAAGGAAAAGATTGCAGCTTAAAGTAAAATAGCATATATAGGTATACTATATAACTGCAAAATGGTTGGTAATTCTGATACTAAGTGATTGTCAAGTTTAATTTAAAACAATTGTATCCATGAATTATTTTTTTATGTTTGTTTTCCAGATAACTGCTTTGATTGAATCCTACAGTACAGGCAAGAAAAACAAAAAGAAATGGAGAACTATCCAAATGGAAATTCTTCTTACACCGAATTTCTTTTAACTGGATTTTCTGGACTCAAAGGACAAAGGCATTTTCTTTTCATTCCTTTCTTCATCATGTTTGTATTGGCTCTGGCTGCAAACTCGGTTCTCATTTTTGTGATCATAACCACCAGGAGTTTACATGCTCCAATGTATATTTTAATAAGTGCCATCGCCTGTGTGGACCTGAGCTGGCCAATTGTAATTGCCCCTAAAATGTTGTTTAGCCTTTTGTTCAATTGGAATGGGATTACGCTGTTGGGTTGCCTGACCCAAATGTTTTTTGTTAATTTTATAGGTGCTCTCCAGTCTTCCATCCTCATGGGGATGGCCTTGGATCGGTATGTCGCTATACTTTATCCACTGCATTATAATGATTACGTGAATGTTGCCACTTTCGTTAAACTCTATGCAGTGGTTATTTTTAGAAATTTAATTTTGAACATAGCTGTTGTCACCTTGGCTGGTTCTCACACTTTTTGCTCAAATGTCATTGATCATTGTTTCTGTGAACATATGGCACTGGTAAAGTTGGCTTGTGGAAGCACAACTAAAAATAGCATAGTGGGGTTGGTAGCAAGCTCCTGCATCACCAGTGTGGACTGCTTGTGCATCCTTATTTCATATGGGAAAATTTTCAATTCCGTGTTCAGAACCTCTTCAGTAAAATCCTGCCAAAAAGCAATCCACACTTGTGTCACTCATTTCATTGTCATAGGTATCTCTTATGTGTGTGCCATGACAGCCTTTCTTACATACAGGACTGAGAATACAATGAGCTCCAATTCCCGTGTATTAATCAGTGTAATGTATATACTCGTCCCTGGCTCTTTCAATCCAATTGTTTATGGCATTAGGACAAAGGAGATAAGAGAACAGATAATTAAAATTGTTCAGTGCAGAAAAATTGTGCCAGTGTGATTCATTCTGAAAGAGCATTATAAGGTTTATCAGGAAAAAAATGTGTCTACTAAAATTAATTTATAGTTGTTTTACGTAATTTCAAAAAAGCATTAATAATTAAATACTTTCCATGATATTGTTACTAAGTATGTTCCCAAGAGATTTATAATAAAACTAGTAGGATACCACATAAAAGATTTGAGAGAATTTCTGGGGGGCCTTCACTCAGCAGTGGATCGATAGAGACTGAAGAGGATGATGATATAGAGTACACTATGTGATTATCAATAAATCTGAATTTGAGAACAGAGTCTTGTTCTCTTGTTATTATTATTCTGTTAGTTCAAACATTAACTCCCTCCTACAGTTCTTATGCTACACAAACCAAACTTCATATAGTGGTTCACCATGATACTTAGTGTTGCACGTTTGCTTTTTGTATGGCTGAGATCAAAAGTTATTGATTTATAATTGATCAAAAATGCCATTGACAACAACGGTTTCAATTATTTTCTTACACAAAGGCATTCCTTCCCTGTATGACCTGTATGATCAAAAGGCCTATAAAGCTATAAGCCTTTTGATAAACTTTAAGTCTCACTGCAGGGTTCCCCCACACATGATTCCTCCAAGCTTGTAATACAGATTCTATTTTATGTACTTCTTCAAAGGGTTCTTCACACTCCATCTCCGTCAGTTATGCTTATTCTCTCTGCATTGCTGTGCAGTACCATGATTTCTCATTGTGGTCCTAATATCACTTACTATTCATTTTCCTGTTATAATGCTATATTGTAATAATACTTACACACCTACTACTAATAATAATATTACATAATGAAATTAAAATACAGTGCTTTAGTACAAATATTATTATTATTATTATTATTATTATTATTATTATTATTATTATACATTCCACAATAACTCCTTGCACAACATTTGTGCTACAAAACTTGTTCAGAAAAATAGTCTGAATACCTTAATCCATAACCTAAACTATTTGTTCTTCCTTTTAACTAGTAAGATTTTACTATATTAATAATAATAAAAATAATAATATGTGCTTACCAACCTGCAAGCCTGTTCAAATATTTTATTGGAATCATTAAGCACAGAATGCTTGCTATAGGGTTTGTTTGTTTAATTAATCATGGCATATTCAGCTTATTTATACAATTAACTTGTCAGCATAACACTGGGACACTGTTCTGCATTGTGTTTTTTTCGATGAACGCTCAGTGGATACCTCCCACTTATTGCTACAGGAACATTTTAAAGAACACAACCCTATCTTGTAATTAAGGACCATCAATAGCCACTCCATAGATCCAATGTCTCAGAGGAGCTATGAAAAGAGATTTAAGAGTAACTGCTGTAAGTGTGATTGGATTAAAGCATAAACTGGTGCCAGATACAATATCACAACCCGAAAGTTACGGAGGTGGGGTGGGGGGCATAATAAGAGTGAAGCGGAATGAGTAATCTACTGATAATTAAATACCTGAAATGCGTGATTGAGTCATCTTGGAGTCGAAAAACTTACCTCAAAATCTCCATGAGATCAGGCAGATTTTGATACAAACATATATTTGCTTCACAACCACATATATTGCAATGGGACACATCCAGTGAAAAATCACACAATTAACATTATGCAGGCAATTTAGGTGCGGTTTCTGGTGCTTGTCAATCAAATTGATACATTTTGGTGGAGCTCTGTAACTGAAAAAGAAGAGGATGCTAAACTTTAGATTTGTGCGCCTGAAAGAAATATGCGTTTTCATTGGGAATAAGCTGCTTCCGCCACTGAAATAGAAGTTTCTAGGTGAATGCAAGTCTCCTGTTGTGACTCCTGAATTCATCAATAACATCTCCATCTATTAGTTTCAGGTCCTTATTTATGTACATGTGCGCTAGCCCATAAAGTCTTCTGTCATAGTGGAGCGCAAATATGATTTGAGTAGTTTTAACCACTGTATATCACTTGTAATATGAGCACATTACAAGTGACATAACCCTCCAAATAAATAAGTACAGAATTAAGCCTCCTGCTTCTTCAAATCTACCCGATTGGCCTAGCAGGTATAACACAATACTAGGGTACTCCCACATGAGGTGCCCGGTTTGAATCCCTAACCGGGAGCTCCATGCACACAATTTTTTTTCAAATATACTATGGCCCTGAGGGAGGTGCCACCCGGCTCCCACCCCCAAATACGCCACTGATTACTACAGCTATCAATGTTATTATTATTATACATTTCTGTTACCAAAAACATTTTACTCTGTTTCTCTTTCCTTTTTCTTCTTACTGCTAATGGTGATTTGGCACGTCTTAGTCTTTGTATAATTACATGACAGCATGCATAACATCTACATTGTAAATATAGAAGGACGTACTAGGTATTTATACCCCCACATTATCCACTGTAATTTGGTAACCTAATGTGTTCTGCAGCGTAATAGTATAGATTTGTGACATTGTGTGTTGATTTTATGGACATATTGTACATAGAATATTTGAATAGGTCACGGTCCCATTCAGTTGTGTTGAACACCACACTATAGGAGTTTGAATGGGAAGTGAAGAAATGCATTTCTTTCAATGTGTGTCTGTGTAAACAAGGTCACTGTCTTAATGTGCTATAGTTCAACCCTGATACCTAGAAGAACAGAGTCTGATAAGAACCAGTTTTCACCAGCAATTTGGCCTTGATACATCACACAAACCCCCTTTATATTAAACATTACGTAGGCCTTAATTCTCCCCAGTTTGATTATATATGGGTCTTCCTGAGCAGTTGCCAGGCAGAAACTGAACGTCCACTCATCATGGGACAGATATGTGGGCCTGTTATCTTTCTCTCCTGTCTGGTCTGCATAAAACTGTATTTTGTAACTTCTTCTAAAGACTTTTCTCGAGATTGCCTCTTGAACTTCTTCCTTGCAGCAGCTTGTAATAAAAACCTTTTTATCTCTCTCTGGATTTCTCAGACTCTTCAAGAAGGTTAAGCGATGTGCAAGTTTTAAATCTACAGTGAGGGAAAAAAGTATTTAATCCCCTGCTGATTTTGTACGTTTGCCCACTGACAAAGAAATGATCAGTCTATAATTGTAATGGTAGGTGTATTTTAACAGTGAGAGACAAAATAACAACAAAAAAATCAAGAAAAACGCATTTCAAAAAAGTTATAAATTGATTTGCATGTTAATGAGTGAAATAAGTATTTGACCCCTTCGACTTAGTACTTGGTGGCAAAACCCTTGTTGGCAATCACAGAGGTCAGACGTTTCTTGTAGTTGGCCACCAGGTTTGCACACATCTCAGGAGGGATTTTGTCCCACTCCTCTTTGCAGATCCCCTCCAAGTCATTAAGGTTTCGAGGCTGACGTTTAGCAACTCGAACCTTCAGCTCCCTCCACAGATTTTCTATGGGATTAAGGTCTGGAGACTGGCTAGGCCACTCCAGAACCTTAATGTGCTTCTTCTTGAGCCACTCCTTTGTTGCTTTGGCTATGTGTTTTGGGTCATTGACATGCTGGAATACCCATCCACGACCCATTTCCAATGCCCTGGCTGAGGGAAGGAGGTTCTCACCCAAGATTTGACGGTACATGGCCCCGTCCATCATCCCTTTGATGTAATGCTTTTGTCCTGTCCCCTTAGCAGAAAAACACCCCCAAAGCATAATGTTTCCACCTCCATGTTTGACGGTGGGGATGGTGTTCTTGGGGTCATAGGCAGCATTCCTCCTTATCCAAACACGGCGAGTTGAGTTGATGCCAAAGAGCTCGATTTTGGTCTCATCTGACCACAACACTTTCACCCAGTCCTCCTCTGAATCATTCAGATGTTCACTGGCAAACTTCAAACGGGTCTGTACATGTGCTTTCTTGAGCAGGGGGGCCTCGCGGCCGCTGCAGTATTTCAGTCCTTCACGGCGTAGTGTGTTACCAATTGTTTTCTTGGTGACTATGGTCCCAGCTGCCTGATCATTAACAAGATCCTCCCATGTAGTTCTGGGCTGATTCCTCACCGTTCTCATGATCATTGAAACTCCACGAGTTTAGATCTTGCATGGAGCCCCAGACCGAGGGAGACTGACAGTTATTTTGTGTTTCTTCCATTTGCGAATAATCGCACCAACTGTTGTCACCTTCTCACCAAGCTGCTGGGCAATGGTCTTGTAGCCCTTTCCAGCCTTGTGTAGGTCTATAATCTTGTCCCTGACATCCTTGGACAGCTCTTTGGTCTTGGCCATGGTGGAGAGTTTGGAATCTGATTGATTGATTGCTTCTGTGGACAGGTGTCTTTTATACAGGTAACGAGCTGAGATTAGGAGCACTCGCTTTAAGAGAGTGCTCCTAATCTCAGCTCGTTACCTGTATAAAAGACACCTGGGAGCCAGAAATCTTGCTGATTGATAGGGGATCAAATACTTATTTCACTCAT
Source organism: Amia ocellicauda (assembly GCF_036373705.1). NCBI lineage: Eukaryota > Metazoa > Chordata > Actinopteri > Amiiformes > Amiidae > Amia > Amia ocellicauda. The sequence goes on from NC_089852.1 coordinate 33,032,175, forward strand.
TAACATGCAAATCAATGTATAACTTTTTTGAAATGTGTTTTTCTGTTTTTTTTGTTGTTATTCTGTCTCTCACTGTTAAAATACACCTACCATTAAAATTATAGACTGATCATTTCTTTGTCAGTGGGCAAACGTACAAAATCAGCAGGGGATCAAATACTTTTTTCCCTCACTGTATCCAAAACACCAAAATCACTATTGAAGACTCTGTATAGGAAAGTTGAAGAAAGTGTTTTGTGATAATTATATAATGTTTTATATTAATACTACCATTAAAGGTAGCTTGTATACAGACTGAGCAGATTAGCTTTAGCAGGCTAAGCAAAAGGTCAACAAGGTTCATTTGTTAGAAACTCCTGTCAGTAATAAAAGATCACACAGTTCCGAAATAGCCTACAGCTGTTTGCTGAAAATTTGTTTGTGACTTAATCATTTCTCCAGATAGGCAGGAATTGTTTCTGTTAATGAGCGATTGACACTAGGTAAGTGACGACCGTGGGATCGCATCTTCCTAGTGCACATCAAAGACAGACATCTGCTTTTTGGATCCATCACCTCTCCACGGGAGGACAGATCGTAAACGGACCCGGAATTGTACCTTCTGATTGCATGAACGACCATAAGTTCACGTCACTTTCCTATAAAGCTTCACTCATGTTTGTAAACATTAAGTTCTCACTGAAGGAAATTTCCTGACGTGGTGCTTCCGAGCTGGCTTGATTAAAGTTCTGTTTGCTTTATCTCGACGACTTCTCCACTTATATCCGAGACGGGTTCTACAACTATTATGAAGATTGCTGTTACATGATTAAAACATTGTTAATGTAAAGAAATTATACAATATTCATAGTAGTTATTTCCCTTGATTATTATATTTCAATGTTGTAACTTTTTTGCAGGTTTTTTAATCCTCAGGGTTGATATCAAGATGATGGAAAAACGAAGAGTACATTTCTATCACTCTGAATTCATTTGAATTGAATTTTCTGACCTGAAAGACAACAGAATAGTGTAATGATGCTCTGCCCAAGGGGGAGGGGTTATTGTATAACAAAACCGTTGCAAGGGAGGAGGCAGCAAGCTGATAAGGGAGCCTGCCCCGAAGCGACCACTAGGGGGCCTCAGCAACACAACTCCAGATAGGGGTCGCAGAGGCCCCTTGGAGCCAAATTGGGCTGTCCAGGAGCGAGGACCACAGTCACACTCTACCAGGGACTGTCTGCAACCAGCATATACAAAGCAGGACCACAGAGGTCAACTCTTATGCCCTCAGCTTACAATAGCAAGGCTGGCTGCTCTACTAGTGCGTCTAGGAGCGAGGCTGTACACTCACCTAAAGGATTATTAGGAACACCTGTTCAATTTCTCATTAATGCAGTTATCTAACCAACCAATCACATGGCAGTTGCTTCAATGCATTTAGGGGTGTGGTCCTGGCCAAGACAATCTCCTGAACTCCAAACTGAATGTCTGAATGGGAAAGAAAGGTGATTTAAGCAATTTTGAGCGTGGCATGGTTGTTGGTGCCAGATGGGCTGGTCTGAGTATTTCACAATCTGCTCAGTTACTGGGATTTTCACGCACAACCATTTCTAGGGTTTACAAAGAATGGTGTGGAAAGGGAAAAACATCCAGTATGCGGCAGTCCTGTGGGCAAAAATGCCTTGTTGATGCTAGAGGTCAGAGGAGAATGGGCCGACTGATTCAAGCTGATAGAAGAGCAACTTTGACTGAAATAACCACTCGTTACAACCGAGGTATGCAGCAAAGCATTTGTGAAGCCACAACACGTACAACCTTGAGGCGGATGGGCTACAACAGCAGAAGACCCCACCGGGTACCACTCATCTCCACTACAAATAGGAAAAAGAGGCTACAATTTGCACAAGCTCACCAAAATTGGACAGTTGAAGACTGGAAAAATGTTGCCTGGTCTGATGAGTCTCGATTTCTGTTGAGACATTCAGATGGTAGAGTCAGAATTTGGCGTAAACAGAATGAGAACATGGATCCATCATGCCTTGTTACCACTGTGCAGGCTGCTGGTGGTGGTGTAATGGTGTGGGGGATGTTTTCTTGGCACACTTTAGGCCCCTTAGTGCCAATTGGGCATCATTTAAATGCCACAGCCTACCTGAGCATTGTTTCTGACCATGTCCATCCCTTTATGACCACCATGTACCCATCCTCTGATGGCTACTTCCAGCAGGATAATGCACCATGTCACAAAGGTCGAATCATTTCAAATTGGTTTCTTGAACATGACAATGAGTTCACTGTACTAAACTGGCCCCCACAGTCAGCAGATCTCAACCCAATAGAGCATCTTTGGGATGTGGTGGAACGGGAGCTTCGTGCCCTGGATGTGCATCCCACAAATCTCCATCAACTGCAAGATGCTATCCTATCAATATGGGCCAACATCTCTAAAGAATGCTTTCAGCACCTTGTTGAATCAATGCCACGTAGAATTAAGGCAGTTCTGAAGGCGAAAGGGGGTCAAACACAGTATTAGTATGGTGTTCCTAATAATCCTTTAGGTGAGTGTATAGCAGGGTACAGGCTAGATGCATGCACCACTGCAACACAATGCATAATGAATTAACTATATAGGTAACCTGGAGGTCACATGACAGACCCTGGGAATACATCGACAGGGCTGTCAAAAAGTCCAGGAGCAACTCGCGTGGGTGCTCAACTGGAAGACATAGTCCAGTGGAAGGGAAGACACGGTTCAAATAACTCCATCAGGATGCACTTAACAGGGGCAGACTGGGAGAGGAAAGGCAGGAACCAGAGCTCATAGGCTACTGGGGCTCAACTGCAGCCAACACCGGGTTCCCAATGGAAGGGACTGATCCCATCACGTCTAACCTGTAGAACCGGGCAAATGTAAGCGGCGAGGCAGAAGCTGCAACAACACAAATGTCTGCCAAGGGGGCACCTTGAAAAAGGGCCCACGATGTGGCAACACCCCGAATCGAGTGGGCCACCACGTGTCCAGGCATCGGGGTCACAGTGGACTCGTAGGCCATGGTAATAGTGTCCACAATCCAAAGCGAGAGGTGTTGCTTTGAAAGTGCCTGGCCCTGTGTCCATGCTCCATAGAACACAGACATGAATGTCCTTAGTGCTTTCCAAATAGCACCTGAGGGCCCGCACAGGGCAGAGCAGATGAAGCCGACTCTCTTGCTCTGAAGCGAAGGGAGAAGGATGAAAAGCCATCAACTCAGTAGAACTGTTGACATGGAATGGAGACAGCACTTTCGGGAGGAATACAGGGTTAGGCTGTAGCATGACCCTGGAGCCATCTCCCGCAAAACGGACACACGATAGGTATACGGACAGGCCATGTAACTCGCTCACGCATTTTGCAGAGGTGATTGCCAGCAACAATGCAGTCTTAAGTGACACCAGCTTCAGCTCAGCTGAGTTTAGTGGTTCAAATGGGGCTTGGGAAAGTGTGTCCAGCACTACATCAAGGCGCCATGCAAGCAGTGAAGGGGTGCGAGGAGGCTGCAGTCATAGAGCTCCCTTCACAAACTGCACAGCCAAGAAATGAGACCCAGGGGGCTCACCATCAATCCGGACATGACATGCGGAGATAGCCACCAGATACACTTTGAGCATGGACGGGGACATGCCCAGGTCCAACAGTTCCTTTTGAAATTGTAATATGACCGCAATGGGGTAATTAATTGGGACTTGAACGCCATCTTGCCACCAAGTGCTTAACGTCCGACAGCGTTAGGAATACTGTGACCCCATAGAGGGAACTCTATGAACCGAATGAATAGTGGCTACTACCAAGTCTGACAGAACCCAGGCAATCAATCGCTCCTGCTCAGGGGCCAGGCCCAGAGCTGGAGGAGGCCCAGATTGGGGTGCCAAAGCATTCCTTGGACCTTAGACAACAAGTCTAAGTGATGTTTGTAACGAAAAAGTCTTAACTGCCCCATTTATTTATTTATCTGGGGTGCCTGGTATATTCTAATATACCATGGGAGAATTAATCTTTGCGTTTCCTTCCCAACTCATCACAAGGACATGGGAGTGAGGCTTACCAACTCCAGGGAGGTGCTACGGCAATCAAGAGGTGTTCCTCTCCAAGAAAGACAAACAAACAGATTCCATAAATAGAAATGGTGTGTATTAGGGATCGAACCAGAGCAGCTAAGTATAATTTATAAGCAAAATAAGCAATAAACAAAACAGACAAGTAACATTCTTTTAAACAGATTATACAAATTGTATATATTCCTAGTCCTGTATAGATTTTTAGAAGATTTTTTAATAGCCAATTATGTATTTAAGTGTTCACCCATTAAGAAAGAGCCATACAGATGTGTATAACTGGCAAATATCAGATACCAGACCAACAGGGTATTCACTATCAAACATCACTACAAACCTGGAAAAAGCAAACCTTCATAATTACACTATCTAGAAATAACAACAAATGCGAGTCTTGCACATAACACATAACTAAATAAAACACAAAAACAAACAATAAATACCACAAAGAAACAAACCACACGAGAAGAAGTTCACACTCTGTATACCATAACTATGACTCACATAACATATGAACATCGCAATAACACGCCACTGCAAACCGGACTCCCATTCCCCACAGTACATGATCACAGAGTTAAATCATTGTTCAGTAACGACTCCCCAGGACAGTCCTCCCTTCCACATTCCTTTGTTGTCTTCTTTACAAATGGTATAGTTCAGGGCATCAGTTTAGTCAGTCCGAGCACCGGAAAATGGAAAAGCACTCTGTACAATATCTGTACAACATCTCTGACATCTCCACAAGCTTGCAGTCATCTTTTCGGTTGGCCGGGTCGCTTGTTGACAGCTCGATAAGTCCAGCGTGGGTCCTTAATCGCTATGTAACTCAGTTTATGTGTGGTTATTAGAGAATAAATCCATAATTTACCTAACTACTAAAATAACAGAACTATGAAAACAAAAAAACAACCATGGCTTGGGCTAAAAAGACCTGCCCCACCTGGAACACCCTTACTACAGAATGAAAAGAAGCCTTTCCTTCCACAATCCTACTTCCTCTTTTAAGCTCCTGTCTTAAAGGGCCAGTCAGTTGGTGCAGAACGTCACAGTAGAGTCTGTGTGACCAGAGACCTCATTGACTGTTGATATAGGCAACCACCACCGTGTTGTCCGTCCGAACCAGCACATGTCTGTCCCATAGGACTGGCAGGAAATGAAACAGTCCAAGGAGTACTGCTTGTAACTCCAGGATGTTAATATGGAGGGCCCGTGTGGGCTCCGTCCACCTGCCTCGGACTCCACGTCTGTCACAGACTGCTCTCCAACCTTGCTTGGAGGCATCTGTCATCATGACCGCTCGGTGGTAGACTGGCCCCAGGGGCACACAGAGCGTCAAATTGTGAGGGCACCGCCGCCAACGAAGCACCTCCCAGCATGCTGGAGTGACTGACTCGGCGTGCTCAATCGTGATGAGGGTGCGTTTTGAGAGACCTGAACCACCACTGCCTCAATTGGAGGAGGCAGAGGGGGAGGGTCTGTGATGCAGCCGCTAGGAGGCCCAGCAGCCCTTGGCAAAGGGACACCTTTACACAAGCTCTCAGTCGGAAGAGGGAGAGACACGTGTGTATGGAGGAAACTCTCTCTGGCCCCAGTGTGGCAAGCATGGCAATGTGATCGAGGAACTTTGCTTGCTGAGTTGGTGTCAGACGGCTCTTCTCTCGATTGACCTGGAGGCCTAATTCGGAGAGACGGCCTAAAATCAGCTTCATGTGGCTCTGAACCTGCTCCCTCGAGTGAGAACATACCAGCCAGTCGTCTAGATAATTGAGGATGCGCACCCCCTGGCAATGCAAGGGGGCTAGCGACAGGCCGAAGGGGAGAACAGCAAACTCGAACGCTCGGCACTCAAAGGCGAAGTGGAGAAACTTCCTGTGCGCCTGTGCAATGGGGATGTGAAAGTAAGCATCTTTCAGATCCATCGTGGTGAACCAGTCGCTGGGCTTGTTGGCCTGGGACATGGCGCACAGGTTGAGCATCTTGAAGTGCTACACCTTGAGGTGGCGGTTCAGGCACCTCAGATCCAAGATGGGGCGTAAACCGCCATCTTTCTTGGGCACGAGGAAGTATGGGGAATAGAATCCCTCGTGCTGCCATGGTGGGGGCACTTCACAGATTGCTCGCTTCTCCAGGAGAGCAGCAATTTCGACGCAAAGCACCGCACACTGCAATACTCGCATCCACAGCACACCTCAGAAAGGGGGTGGACGTGTTTGAAACTGTAGGTAGTAGTGAACAGATGGGCCAGAGACTGCTGGAATGCCTCAGGTACGGGGCTCTGGTGGTGGATGTGGGGTTGGGCCAGGCCTCCTCCTACCACGAGCTGCCGTGGGCTGCCGGGGGCCTGGGTGAGGCTGGGGGGGGCACCTGCCTGCCAGTGAGACGCTGGCGGAGATCAGCAGGTGGCCGGGGCTGTGGCCTGGGCTGCGGCCTGGGAGTCTTGATCGGGGGGCCTCCCCTTTGGCGAGCTGCCGCAGGCTGCCTGCGCTGCTGGCCCTGAGATGTAACAGGGTAAAACTGGGCCAGCTGCAGGGACTGCTCCCTCTCCTGGAGGGTGCATGTTAGCATCTCCTCCACAGAGGGGCAGAAGGTGAAGCCCAGTGACATAGGGTCGTCCATGAGGAAGGACCTGTCCGGCTCAGGAATTTGTTGTGCCTGGGACAGCCAGAGCTGGTGGCGCACCACCACAATGGCTGCCAGGGATCGCCCAGTCGCCCTTGCCCCATGATGCATCATCGTCACCAGCTGGCCTGCCACCGCTGCTGTCTCCAAGATAGGGGCGGGGTTGGTGAAGCACCATCATGCTCCGGGGGCTCTGCCAGCTGGGCCAAATACAGGGCCAGCAGGCTCTCATAGCGCTTTTCCACCGACAAGGAGCTGGTGCTGGAGCCGGAGCTGCTGCTCAGCCTGGGATCCAGCTGATCTTTTTGTGAACCAGCCCACTTTTCCACCGGTTTTGGAACCGAACGCTGACGTCACTGGATGTGGGCATTCCCAAGCACGGAGTAGAAGAGAAACACACAGCAGTAATACTCAGCACCGAGGTGACTGCGTCTTTAAACCCTATTTAACATCACAATCAACTCATTCTGCATCTACACACAGCACAGATACATTGTAAAAAACAAAACAAAAAACGCGAGATCACACATGTAGCAGAAACTAAAATACAACTATACGAATATGCTAAGATAACTCAGCCTTTTATTTGTATTGATTTTTATTGATGCATTAAGGGATTTACACCGATTCGCTATTTCAGACACTTTTACTGTATTGAATAAAATACAAGTTAGAGTTAACATGCATTTGTCACAGTTCATATGAATATACTTTGTTTGAGTGGATACATTTTCATTCATTTTGTGGCGTATTTTTACTTTTATTCTTATTTAAAAAACAATCACTATAGGCTAGCCTATTGATTATGGATGCGGCTGTTTTGGGGGTATTTGCAGCGCAGTCGTGGGCAGATCAATAAACTGTTGGACGATCTCAGGTAATGTTAATGGTTTGATGGGAAATTGTGCTTATTGATGAAGTCTGTGATTATGGTCCCAAATCACTGTTACATTGTCCCTGTTGCCAGACACGCAGCAATGCGCTTATGTTTTGAAAGTCGCCCTGGATAAGAGCGTCTGGTAACAGATACACAATAATAACAATAATAACAATAATAATAATAATAATAATAATAATAATAATAATAATAATAATAATAATAATCCATTGTCAGCACTGCTGGCATGTGAGCACAAAGTGCATGACTGTAACAGATCTTACTGTGTATTTGATCTTCTCTTACTGTACAATATGTATGGTTTGTGTAATTCGCCCTGTACTAAGAAAATGAATTTATTCATAAATTACAAATCATGCACAAACCAACCCGGGACATGTGACTCGTAGGGGCGCTGGATTTAGCTTGACACTGGACCAGTTAATGACCAGTTAATTAAAACAACATTTCTGTCCAATCTATATTGTCGCATTTACTCTCATCATCATAATATCGCTGTAACACGTCTTTCTTTTCACGGAAGCTGCGCTCAGTCGTCTCTCATTGCTGCCATTTGCCAACAACTAACTAGTTATTGACCTGGTGAGCCCATATTGTTACTGTAGTGTCTCTTTGACAGACTACTGTTCGCTGCTGATTTCGCTCATTTTTAATCAAAACTCTCCTCACTGCTCACGTCTCTGCTGGCATTTTAAACATGGCGTCTGCACTGCGGCAAATAACTTTTTGTGGAGATGACTTTACTCTGCCCCCCAGCTCCTGACGTCACTGTTCCTTAGGTTCCAAACTAGCAAGTTTTTGGTGCCAGAAAAAGTGGCTCCGTGCCAGCACCGAGCCAGTTCTTTTGCGGTGGAAATGCAAAAAATGGTTCCAAATTAGGCACCGGCTCCGAACTAGCACCGGCTCCTTGTCGGTGGAAAAGCGCTATCAGTGTTTCTGAGGTGGGCCACTTGGACTCCAGCCTCATATGCCCTTAGGAGTAGCGTCACACGACACTGCCTATTGGGGCAGGCCAGATGATGTGGCTCCGCGGACAGCGGAGGTAGGGAGACCAGTGCGACTATGGTGTAGTTTACCTGGGGGAAACTCACCAAGCCTGCTTCCGCCACATCCTGGGTCCTGACATAAGTCTCCCCTCTCCTAGCTAGAGCGGGGGCTGTTTCCGTATGGTCCCAGGTGGCCCTCAGTTCGTCGAGGAGGTCAGGAAACAGTGGGAGGACCCATGTGGGCTGCTGTGAATGCTGACCTCTCTCGAACCTGGAGCACGGCAGGGCAGGGTCAGAGGGCCAGGGGAGCTGGAGACACTCCATGGCCCCCTGAATCACTGCCCAGAACCCCTGGTCCTGTCCCACAGGAGCAGGTGGGATGTTCTTGCTGATCGGAGGAGGAGGGGTGGATGAGACCAGCTCCTCCTCAAGCTCTGAGTCCTCCTTCCAGGTGGCCTGTCTACTGCTCTCCTCCGAAGATGGAGCAGATAGACTCCTCTTAGATACCAGCGGCGCGGTGTAAGCTGGTGGTGGAGCGTCATGGTGTGGGGGGGGCACCTGTTGCTCTGCCTGCGCTGCCAGGAGACCACAGATCTGGTCCATCCTGCTGTTTAAAGCATGGATGGCCTCATCGCGCTCCCTGTCTGTGGAGCCTGACCTCCGTTGCCGACGGCCAACGGGGAGGAGGCAAGTGACGACTCAGAAGAGGGGGAGGGAGCCCGTGAGCTGCTGTGGCTGTCCCAGGCACAACAGGTTCCTGAGGTGGACAGGTCCCGCCTCATGGACGCCCCATCTCACCAGACTTCACCTTTGGCCCCTCTGTGGAGGAGATGTTAACAAGCACCCTCCAGGAGAGGGAGCAGTCCCTGCAGCAGGCCCGGGTTTACCCCGTTGCACCTGAGACCCAGCAGCGCAGGCAGCCTGCGGCAGCTCGTCAACGGGGAGGTCCCCCAATCGTGCCTCCCATGCCACAGCCCCGCCCTCCTGCCAATCTCTGGCAGGCAGGCGCCCCCCTAGGCTCACCGCCCAGGCCCCCAGCAGCCCACGGCAGCTCATGGTAGGAGGAGGCCTGGCCTGACCCCACCTCCCCCACCAACCGAGCCCCATCCCTGAGGCATTCCAGCAGCCTCTGGCCCCCAGGAACTCTCCAGCAGCCTCTACCCCCCAGCAACACTCAAATTGGCAACACTGCACCCAAGACTCTTAGGTGCTCCAAATTATATCAGTTGGCTACTCCCTACATTTTCAAACACGTGCACCCCCCTTCCGAGGCTTGGTATGGATACGAGTGGGTACGTGTGAGATGCAAGCGCGGGAGGCACGGTGGTCTCCAGCACTTCAACCCTGGAGGAGGAGACGGAGTGGCTCGGGGAGAGGCTGAGATCCAGCGCTCCCGAGACCCCCCTGTCACTTGCATGAATAGTGGAACTGCATTCGCCTATAAAACATAAATCGAATACATAACTTACCTGTATGCATGTGTTGTAAAGAATGCTAATATGAAATATGAAACATACGGTTGGCTAACCATTAGTCATTGTACAACCTGTCAATTGAATGGCGAATATAAGCTAACCTCTATCGGGTGTAAATCTAGCTCTGATACTAGCCAGTGCCTCCCCAGCCATTGACCTCACCTACAACATTTCATCACCGGGTACATTTAACCCTTTGAGCAGTATGTTTTAAAATGCTCTGCCGTGACTCAGGGAGTGACTGATGTTTGCTTAAAATGTGATTCCTGCAGCTTACAAGTATCTCTGTTCATCCCAGAAGGAAATGGGGAAAATAGATGTATATAACATTAAATGTCTGAATCAACATCGTATATTCAATAATATAATATTGAACACTGGGGTAAAATAAATGTTTATTACAGTTAAATAACTATTATTTACATGTCTAACCATCACCAGTTTATTTAGTGTTTCACCAACGAAGACAAGAAAGTTTGAGAGTGAGAATAAGTTTGCTTTTAATTATATAAATATTTAAATTATAGCACTGGAAACACTTGTTGTTTTTCGTTCCAATAAAGCACTTCAAAGTTTCAATGTGTGTATCCTAGAGAGAGACAGAGAGAGAGAGAGAGATAGTGTGTGTGTGTGTGTGTGTGTGTGTGTGTGTGTGAGTACAGATTTATTTCTATGGGAAATGATAGGTTGAGAATATGCATTTTACATGTTGTATTTACTCTGGTGAAGTCATCTCTTGATTGCTGACGTTGACACACATACAGTGAGGGAAAAAAGTATTTGATCCCCTGCTGATTTTGTACGTTTGCCCACTGACAAAGAAATCATCAGTCTATAATTTTAATGGTAGGTGTATTTTAACAGTGAGAGACAGAATAACAACAACAAAATCCAGAAAAACACATTTCAAAAAAGTTATGAATTGATTTGCATGTTAATGAGGGAAATAAGTATTTGACACCTTCGACTTAGTACTTGGTGGCAAAACCCTTGATGGCAATCACAGAGGTCAGACGTTTCTTGTAGTTGGCCCCCAGGTTTGCACACATCTCAGGAGGGATTTTGTCCCACTCCTCTTTGCAGATCCTCTCCAAGTCATTAAGGTTTCGAGGCTGATGTTTGGCAACTCGAACCTTCAGCTCCCTCCATAGATTTTCTATGGGATTAAGGTCTGCAGACTGGTTAGGCCACTCCAGTACCTTAATGTGCTTCTTCTTGAGCCACTCCTTTGTTGCCTTGGCTGTGTGTTTTGGGTCATTGTCATGCTGGAATACCCATCCACGACCCATTTTCAATGCCCTGGCTGAGGGAAGGAGGTTCTCACCCAAGATTTGATGGTACATGGCCCCGTCCATCGTCCTTTTGATGCAGTGCAGTAAATTGTAAATTGGAATTTGTAAAATGTATTAATTTGAATTGCTATGTTTTAGTTAATTGAGCCAAAATTATGATAATTGTGTTACTGTCCAAATATTTATGGACCTAACTGTATATCTTTAACAGTATGGTTTTGGTGTCAGTTCACATTTTATGAAGACACGTTTTTTTTTTTTTTTTTTTTTGCAAACACTTGCCAGTCACATATGAGCAGCATGAGAGCGAGCTGTTTTGTTTTAATCTCATGCATAATGTTTTCAGGTTCATTAAGCAAGCTACACAGTGCCACCATCCCCCATGACTGTTTTCAGACTGCAAATCTAAGTAGTCTTCCTCCTGAAGGAGCTATATTAGGCTTGGTACCTCAGGGAAGCAGTCTATGGCTCTTCCTGATGTAGCTTGTTGCTTTTTCCTACAGGTAGCATAAGCATATTTCATCAGTATCGGTACTCAATTGATCTGAGTGTGTGTAATTTGGATACTTTTTCCTATTCTTTATTCCATTAGGCACTAATGTAAACATGTTTATGTTTCTGAAATAAAAGGTAGCATGTCCTCAAGGACGAACTGGACTTGCATCTAGGTCACACTATAAATAAATACATGCTCATTCCTGAAGCAAGACTTTTGTGATCTGGGATCACTCTCGCCTCTGGTGCTGAAGACTCAAGCATGAAGACTCAGCCTCCATTACAATATTCTTAACAAAGAAGCTGCAAGAAACATCACTGCAATGGAGAACTCATCTGTTGTAGAAGTCTTCACACTCCAAGGGTTAAATGAAACAAAAGCCAATACATTTATATTTTTTGCTATTGCTCTTCTTGCATACCTGCTGATATTTTTTTTCAATATGACACTGATCATTACAATCATCACTGAGAAAACCCTCTATGAGCCCATGTACATCTTCCTCTGTAACCTGTGTGTCAATGGACTGTATGGAACTGCTGGTCTGTATCCTAAACTCCTGGCTGACTTCCTCTCTGGCTCTCATGTGATCTCATATGCTGGATGTCACCTTCAAGTATTTGTTATCTACACTTCTGTTCAGTGTGAATTTACCATTTTAACAGTGATGGCTTATGACAGGTATGTGGCAATATGCAAACCTTTACAGTACCACTCCATCATGACATCTCTGACAATTAGCAAATTCCTACTGGTATCTTGGCTTCTTCCATTCTGCGAACACTCAGTTTCTACTTGGTTATCTGTCCAACTGCCCCTGTGTGGCTCTCATATTGATAAACTGTACTGTGAAAACTGGTCAATTGTAAAGCTGTCTTGTGTAGACACAACTATTAATAATCTCTATACATATACTGGTATTGTAATACATTTCTCTCAAACACTCTTTATTGTATATTCATACATCCAGATTGCTGGAGCATGTATAAAGTCTAGTGAAGAAAGGAGTAAGTTCATGCAGACCTGTTTGCCCCATTTGATAAGCTTAATCAATTTAATTGTTACCATGCTTTTTGATTTGATGTACTCTCGGTATGGTTCAAGGAACATCCCACAGCCTGTTCGCAATTTCCTGGCAGTGGAATTTCTACTCATCCCTCCTCTTTTAAATCCCCTCATATATGGCTTGAAGCTGAGTCAGATTCGCAGGAGAGTTATGAAATCACTTAATAGAAAAGTAGACATTAGTCTGTGACACCAAATATTAGCAATATTAGACTCTGGAATTTATGCAGTGCACATATGTTGGAATCATAAGTAATAGCAGGGATGGGCGGTGAACTTATTTCCAATCATGGCACTTCTGACTAATGTGGGATCCTATGTGATTTTCTTTTTTTGCAGTTTCCTCTGATTTGTGATTCGTGCTCAATGAATCAGTTTTCTAGTTGTATGAGTGTATGAGTTGGGGCGTGGGGTGTTGTTCAGTATTTTTATTATTTCTAAATGATGGGCAGTTCACGGGGCTTACTAGGTCTCTGCCAGAGGACCATCCCCATTGATATGTATGACACACTCCATCAGTAGCCAAGCTCTGGTTGGCTGATCTTCACCAGTATCCTTAAACAGGCTCTGCCCCTCCCAACACTTTAACAGTTTAGGCATACAGCTGGAAAAACCAAGACTGGAAGTTGGAGGGGAGCTCACAATCGAACACCAAGCATTCAGAGGCAGTTTTCATGACTCAGTGAATGGTCAGGTACAATTAGCAGCAGTGAAATGAACAGTGAAACTCATGTCAAGGTAGCTATAACATCCACTGTATATCCATTAGAAATATTTCCACATAAAAAAAACATTAATCTGCAATGTCCAGTGTGAATAACAGTATGAAGAAGACTCACAAGCATATAGAATAATATCCTGATAGTCCCTATCAAGTGATAAGTGTTTAAAGGATATTTAATAATTCATTACACGGACATAATACTCTTTGACATGTACAGTAGAAGTCAATGGATATGGACATTTACCTGAACTATGAGCTTCACAGGGAAATATAAATTGGCAAAGTTTACTGACATTTTATTGGGAATGTGATTTAATGGACTGTAATTGTTAGATCCATGCTTCATTCTTGTATTTATGACTTTTCATAGCCTCTACAATATCAAGATTATGTTATAATTTTTGTATTGCTTTAATCTCCAAACCTATATCTCTACATATCTGCTCTTGTCCTCTGGTCCTCACAATTTGTTGACTCAAAGTTTGTCGTTTTGCTAATGAATATAGGAAATGTTTTTGTTAATCGTCGTCATCACCCGTTGATGTCAGAGCTACAAAGTCACTCAGTGGTTTATGTATTGGCCCAGGAAGGTGGCCAGCAGCTGTTTTAAACTGATGTTATTACAGTATGAAAATATTAAAAGAAAAAATGACTAAAATAAATATTGCCTCATCACATTATATTTCTTGCTTACGTATGGCCCTTGGATATCTGTTTTCACACTGACTTCTCAATCTCAAATTTTTTTCTCATTTTATAAAATATATATGAAAGCCTTTATGAGTTGTTAAGGAAGTCCATCTAAAAAAACACACTCACATAGTTTATCCAAACTTATAATGCAAAGAATAATAAAGGAGCAAATGTTGAACTTTCAGTGTTCTTCATTAATCAGAAATAACAATACAGCATATTCCTATCCTCTCATAACAAGAAATAATGAGACCTTAGACAGATCCTAACCGAGTGAATACAGATAAAAATTTAAGAGTCGCCTTCAGACAGAGCTGGGTTAAAGTATGAGCTCATTGAACATAGAGAAGAGGGGATTCCATCGAAACATTGAGTTAATGTTTTTGTGTATTGTTTGTTTTGTTTTTTTAAATCAATTAATGCAGGCAGTTTTCTTTTTTTAAGATTGCAGAAAAATTAGAACAAAGAAGCTTCTTAGATTGGAACAAAAAACAATATCATTATATAATATTTATATTAAAATATTTAGTAAAATAATGCATTAACAGCAAAGCTCTACTATTTTGTGTGATGTATTTTGAATTTAACACTATTTTCTGACTTTTGTTCAGTTATTGGCCCTCGTCTCATTCTGAAATCAATACTGTAATGCCGAGATTTTGGATTATGTACAACCTCCTTACCTGCCTTTATAAAACAGCTTTGAGACGAAAATGAAAAATAAACATTTGGATAAAACTTTACTTATGAACATTACACACAATATTTGCACGGCAGAAACACTGCATTGACATTGGTATTTTTTTTTAAATGAGCACATATACATGAACATAAAAAATTAATAAAATTAAGTTTACGCAATAAACTGTTAACAGCTGTAGAAATCATTATGCACATATCTCAGCAGATGTATACAATTACACAACTTAAATAACCACTTATAGAAATAGTATATAATAAAATAAAACATCTTATCCAATGTTAAAGCACTTTGGAAATGTGTTTATTGCAGCTGCTTATATCAATACACAAAACACACTTTTTAACACTACCGTGCATTTGCCACAAAGTGCCTTTCCACACTGTGTGCATATGGCCATTCAATTAAAAAATAACAAATTAAATGTATTATGTGCCAAAGTGGATATTTCATATACCAAAGTGGATATATCATATAGCAGAAAAAATAAATTATATTTCAAAGTAGATATATTATATAGCACAAAACATTAATTTCTACACATTATATATGTATATATTATTATCATTATTTTATTAGCAGATGTCACAAAATATATACAATTCAAGAATCATAACTGGTAAAGCTCTCGTCTGTCTGTCCCCTGATCGGCTCAGCAAGTTTCTAACTTTCCTTTGGAATTCAATCTTGCTCACGCTCAGGTCTCTGGATCAATGCAATGATTAGTCAGCTTTGATCATGAATGCTATGTCTTTTGTATAAGGTGTAGGGCTGGTGACAGGCTGGGATTTGAATTACACTTCGGATTAGAAACATGCTTTTTTCCAACAGTTTAACACTAGAAGCGCCAACATTTTGAACTACCTACAAGCGCCATAGCCGGTCATTGTAACCGATAGCTCTTTAACAGCTGAAATATGACATTCAAAGGCAAACTATCATATAAAACTCAGAAGTTTTATTCATGAACATCAAATCCAACATTTACATAGCACAACTGAAGTATTTAAATTTAAATGTGATCATAAAACATTAATATTATTCCTATAAATACAATATAAACACACTTTTTTCTAAACACGCACACTGCAGTCAAAACATGAATAACTATATAGCCTACAATAAGCAAAAAGATCAAAAACGGCATACAATAAGATAATAAAACAAGTGTTAATGTAAGTATTGGAATAATGCTCTATAGCAATATTTTATAGTTCAAAAATAATTATTGCATTCATCAAAACATAATTGTACACTAAAGTAAATATTTTCAACATCGTGTAAACTTTGTTTTCAACATACAGTGTCTGTCATTGCCAGTATCGCTGATGCCCCTGAATCAGTCATGTTCATATACATGGCATGTCCAAAACGAGCTCTCTTCAGTCTCCGTTTCCAATCCATGTTGATTTGCGGGTAATCACTGTATCCACTCAATCTGACTACAGTTGCGTGTATTTTTCAAGCACATGAAACACTGTAGATAGGTAGAGATCGCCACTGACTGACTGTATTGTAAAGGACAAGCAGGATTATACATTATATTTGATTTATTATGCATTTAAATGACCGGTCAAAATAACCTGATTTTGTATGTAAGTTTATAACTTATTTATTTTCACGTTTATCCAGCTAAAACGCTGTAGGCATGTTTAATACACATATTTAGGAAAAGAAATGAATGGGTATGCGCAGTGTATTTAGGAACACAGAGTAACTCAAATTTTAATAACCAAATCAGTCAAATTGACCGGCTCTGCGCTTCTAGTGTTAAATTAAGTGCCTGATGTAATTGTGTGATTTCAGACAACAGTGGCATTTAAGAAAAGAGGAGAAAATGCAGCAAAGTCAAAGTGGAATTATACAGAATTTGTTCTACTTGGAGTCCATCCATAGGGGCGCCCAAATGAGTGAAGATATATATTTTTTTAACTTTTACAATTTTTTTACTAATAGTATTTTAATACTATTAATTCGAAATATTACCAAAAAGCGAAAGCCCCCACAACAACATAACTACATAGCTTATTATGCCATATTTTCTGTGTTGCCTGCAGGTTCACCCCGGCCCGCCGCATCAATCGCCCCCCCGCTGCTCTCATAGTTAGACTTACACGATTGTGGGGGGGCGAGTTCAGTTATCTGAAACAGTGAGTGACATTGAATGCGAAACATGATCAATTAGCATCAGTAGCCACTTCAAACGATGCCCACAGAAGAAAAAGAAGAAGAGGAGAAAACACGAGATAAGGACAGAGGTAATGTGATGTGATGAATGAATAGTTTATCTAATTGCATAGTTACCATTGGAGCAGTGTTACTACTAGCCAGCTTACTTTGGACAATACTAGTAATGCTCGCTAATTTAAATAGCTAGCTAGTGTAGTGTAAGGTACACTTATAAATTTCAATTAAAGAAGTGAATTTATAGTATCACCTTATCACGAATCCTGGAATCTTGTAGAACTCAATTTGTGTAATAATTGGACGCAGACACCAATTCCAAAGATATAAATTGTCAAATTTATTCAAAAACAAAGACTAAATGTAGCACTACACTAATTATACAAAAGGGAAAAACGAATAAAAAATTCAACTCTAGATCAACAAATCAAAGACAAATCACGTCCGTGACCAAATCAAAGACCATGGGATCGCATATGATAACACACAAATCGTTAAACAAAAAAGGTTATAAACACATTGACTACAATACCGGTTAGTAAGACGAAGGTGAGTCTCTCATTAGTATTGTAAGTCAGACATTAAATAACTACGCAGGTTAGTATTTATGTCAGGTAACTTCTCGTTATATATATATATATCAGTCTCATTTACGTTTAGGTGCCGAGAAAGATCCTATCATTACTTGTTACCACAATTTCCCTTAACTGATTATTATTCAATGATTAAGGATAGGCAGGGCCACCAATAATCTAATGTCTATTAACTTGTGTCAATTTCAGACTAAACAGTTAAACAGGAATGAGAAGATATTTCTCGGCGTTGACAGATTTTATTTGTAAAATTATCAACAAAACAGTTTAATGCAACACACATTTATATTTAAGAAAACTAAATGATATTACACATTCTAGAGTTATAAATCACAGATTAACATTTCTAATTGATTTCTCAAATGTCATGAATCACAAACTCCAAACTGTTAAACTTATCTGAACTTCGTCGCAGAGAGGCCTCTCTGGCTTCGGGCTCAGATAACAGCACATGGCACGAGGTCCGTGTGGTTTGGAACAAAGGCAGTCCGGTTCGGCTTTGTCCAAGAACTTCCACTCAGTCGATGCACCTGGAAGTTGGGGTTTCGCGAATGTAGAGTCTTTTCCAAACAGATTTTCCACTGGTTTGAAGGCTCCAAGGTTGTGCACAAAATCTTCTTTGTAAGCAGAGTTCCACCGTAGTTACTTGAAGACAAAGTCTTTGAGGAAAGCAGGGCCCTCTTTGTTCCAAGGGTCAAGTTTCTTAAGACTCAAATAGCTATTTAAATGACTGAACACTTTCGTATACAGTCGACTTAGTCAATTGTCCAGCTGTAAAACTCCACTGATCAGGTGGGCACAGGCGGGCATGCACAGTCTGTAAAGTTCTTTATTTAATAAAGTCCTTTAAAAGAATTCTTCGTACGGCTCAATCTCCTTTTCCCAGTTTAACTCTTCTGTTGCTGGAAAAGACTTGGTTGGTTTCTGGTTCCGGTTCGGGCAACAGAGCTACAGGTTGAGCTGTGGCAGCGAGTTTCTGGTTCAGGTTAGAGAGAGAGAAAAAGAGGTCGTGCGCTGTTCTTTATACGTCTGTCAGATCAATAGGTGATTGGTTCTTGAGTTTTTGAGATTGGATTTCGGTTTCAGCCCCCATTGTCCTATTGGAGGGGGGCTTGATTTATGACTGATGTCAATCCATGCCATCTTCGTAGCTCTATGTCAGGATTTCGGCTCTCGTCCACTTTTTTATTACCTTACAGGCCCCTTTCTCCAGACATCTCATAGCAGGATTCCAAACTATTTGGCCTATTCTCGGTGCCATCCTCCCCAAAACTGTCACTTTGATGTAAACCAGTTCCAAGCTGATGAGTTAAGGAAATCTGATAACTGTGGGGGAAAGAGGTCTTCTTTAGATCAGTGCTTCAGCTCAGAGCTAAAATGCTCTTATCAAAATACACCCAACATAACGCTACACTAGCTAGAGTCAATATCAGTTACTTTTTCCTTAAATTAATTAGGGAATGTTGGAAAGACTATTCAGGTGTTTGAGGAATAACCTAAATTATAACATAAGTGTGCTGCATGAACCATCCACTTATTTATAATTCGTTTTACATCACTTGTTTGCTGCAAGAAAGGCAAGGCTATAGAACATTATGCTACATTATGCATATTGCACTAAGGTTTCTGTAATATAGTTGTTTCTTGCAATACTCTTA
Source organism: Amia ocellicauda (assembly GCF_036373705.1). Lineage (NCBI taxonomy): Eukaryota > Metazoa > Chordata > Actinopteri > Amiiformes > Amiidae > Amia > Amia ocellicauda. Next base: position 33,051,635 of record NC_089852.1, read on the forward strand.
TTTATATTGTATTTATAATTTGTTTTATGTCACTTGTTTCTTTAATATTGTTTTTATTTTGTGTTTTTTTTTGTTTCTAAAATAAAGAAAATCTCAAAGACATAAAGCTGTGCAGTTTCTGTGTGAGTGTATGAACACAATGATTGGTGGTGGAATTGGCTGCAATGCAAGGGGCACCAGCTAAAATCTTGCCTAGGGCACCAATTGGTCAGGGCCGGCCCTGGATTCCATGGACTCGGACAGGGGTGGAATGTACTGAATTACAACTACTCTCGTTCCTGTAATTGAGTAGCTTTTTTGTGTACTTTTACTTTTTTGAGAATTTTTCAAATTTGGTAATTTTACTTTTACTTAAGTATGTTTTGAGTTAAGTATTGTACTTCATTACTTTTAAAAAGGCATTAATTACAGAGTACAAATTGTGTAGGCTGTCATGAAAAAAAAATGTGTGTGATAGACAGACAAATGGACCAATAACTGAAGAAACAGTACATTCAAATGTCAAGCATCCCACCCACAACACTCAACAGGCCAATCACAGTGTATGTCGTGATGTTACGGTTGGTCAGTCAATTAATCAAAGATTTGAAGTCAGTCCTCCAGGCTAACAGCAGTGATGGAAGTTAACTAGCTAGCTATCTAGCCACGAGTATTAGTCAGTAGGGGTGAACATTTTTTAATCCAAATTGAAGATCGATCGAAACAATCTTGATTATTTTTTTGTTTGGCTTTTCCAAACCAATATTAATTCAAGAATCAGCAAAAACAAAACAACAGCAGACAATAAATACCTCTGCATTTGTGCATTTCTCCCACTTATCAGTTCTTATGTTACTAAATATTTTAATTAAATACCTATACTAATAGGTACCTATTAATCCCTATTCCAGCTGTAAACTCCTCAAAATTAATAAATTATTAACACTTTCTTCTTTTTTTGTTATCAATTATTTTTATTGGGGAGAATACACACACAGAGATTCCAAATAAAACAAAAAGGTTCAAATCAAAATATCCCTGCATTTGTTTTATTTTTTATTTAGTAATTTAGTAATAATTGATTGTAGTTTATTCCAATACTTAGGTGGGGGAGAAAGGGGTAACATACAACTGAAAAAGTTGATACGTGGGAGAATATTCATTTTAACTGTAGAGACACGGGCTTGCAGTGAGTTTGGTAGAGAAGCCCATCTATTCATATCAGTATCTACCTGTCTCAGAATATTATTAAAATTATTAACTGAGATAGCATAAAGAGACAGATAGATTTCTATTCCTAGATACTTAAAATGCTTCACAACTGGAACAGTAGGAGAGACAACACAGCTCTGCATTGCAGAATTCAAAGGCATAAGTGCAGATTTCGTCCAATTAACTTTATATCCCGATAATGAACTAAAGTGATCAAAAATAGATAACAAGTGAGGAAATGAATGGGGGGCTTTGTCCACAAAAAGTAATATATTGTCAGCATAGTGATATGTGATGCAAAGTACCCTTAACATTAATCGGGGTGTAAGATAAAGACTGTCATACCGCCTGTGCAAGTGGCTCGAGTGACAAAGCAAATAGAAGTGAAGAGAGGGGGCAGCCCTGACGGGTACCCCTGGCAATAGGAAATTGTGTAGAGCACTTGCCACCTGCAAGCACCATTGCAGAGGGATAAGCATATAACACCCTTACCATACCAATAACATCTGCACCAGTGCCCATATATTCCAAGACTAACCACAAATAATCCCACTCCAACCGATCAAATGCTTTCTCTGCATCCAGTGAGATAATTGCACATGGGGTATCAATATCGACAGCTGAATGAATTATATGCAAAAGACGACGTATATTATCTGACGCTAATCGGGACTTGATAAAACCTGTTTGATCATGATGAACCAACTTAGTCATATATGCCTCAAGACGAAGTGATAAAACCTTAGCATACAATTTAACATCAGAGTTAATTAATGAAAGGGAACGATAACTTGCACAATTAGTGGGGTCTTTATCCTTCTTAAGTAATAAAGAAATAATAGCCGAATTAACATCTCTTCCAAATGAGCCCCTCTCAATAGCTGTTTGAATAATATCCAATAATAGTGGTCCTAACTGGTCCCAAAAGGTCAAAAAAAATTCTGGAGGTATCCCATCATACCCCAGAGATTTACCCTTACTCAAATTCTGCAATGCACCCTTCAATTCCCTCAAAGACAATGGTGCTCCAAGTCCGACTGCCTCCTCTATTGTCAAGTGTGGTAATCTAAGATTATGAAGAAAATCAATACACTTGTTTTTATCAAAAGAGATATCTGAGCTATACAATTTGGCATAAAAAGTACGAAATTCAGCATTAATTTTGCAAAAGATCTGATAAAAGGCCCTTCTGTTCCAATTTAATGGATATAATGTCAGCAAATTGTTCATTGCTACGAAGTCTAAGGGCCAGAAGATGTGATGGCCTCGATCCATTAAATTAATAATTTTGCCTCACCCTATGAATAAGGAATTCTGCCCTGCATCTAAGTAATGCATGATGGTCTTTCTTAACCACTTTGAGTTCAAGAGCAACAGTTTCAGAATAATGGCTTAAATTAAAGAGTTAGAAACTAAACAAGGTCTAATTGAACTTACTCTACGTAAGTTCAGTTAGACCTTGTTTAGTTTCTAACTCTTTAATTTTACTAAGCCTGGATTTGTTTAGGTGTGAGGCAAATGATGTAGAAGTATCTTTAATAAACCCTTTAATTGCATCCCATACTATACGAGGGTTGTCGACTGAGCCCTTATTAAAATATATAAACTCCTCTAACTTAGTTTGCACCTTTGAACAAAAATCTTCATTATGTAGAAATGCCACCGAGTAGCTTGAGAGGGAGTGCCCAGTAGGACTAATCTAGATTTAACGGCTGAGTGATCAGATAACACAGTAGGTAAGATCTCAACACTCTGTATTTCAGAAAAAATATGTTTCGCTGAGAAAATAAAATAAATCCTGGATAATGACTTATGCCTTGCTGAAAAAAAAGTGTATTCCCCTATAGATGGGTTGACTACCCGAAATAAATCATAGAGACTCAGATCTACTATAAAACACTGCAAAGCAAATGACACCATCCACTGTGTCCTTCCCTGTTCTTGGGATGTACGATCAATAACAGGATTAATAACCGCATTGATATCCCCACCTAAAACCAAACTTAATCCACTAATTTCCAACAATAATTTAGTTAATGTATAAAAAAATGTAGGATCAAATATAGTCGGGGCATAAACAGAGACAAATGCAGATAACAGTCTTCAGTATTGCCACTCTGCCATCCTGACTACCATATGATTCGAGCACCGTAATCTGCAATTTACGCCGTAACATTATTAGTGCCCCTTTAGTCTTAGAATCTGCGCAAGCAGCAGCTGCAACATTATAGTATTTATTAGCAAGCCTTGAGATGTCTCTTTTTTTCAAATGAGCCTCTTGAATAAACACTACATCAGCGGCTTTTCTTTTAAGAAAATCTAGACAAGATGTGTGCTTTGTTGGCGAATTCAGGCCGTGCACGTTCCAGGACACCAATGTAACTTCAGTCATAAGAATCAGATGGAATCAAAATACATCTAGGTACCCAGTACGGCACGGCCGGCATTACACCAACAGATAAACCTGCACAACTATCCTGTATAGATTCAATCAAAATACAGATTACAGTCATTAAAAAGAAAAAGTCATCACATATTCCAAAATCTGGTCCTTCCTTCCCAACCCACGGCTGTCCACCCGCCACCCCCCACATTCCACACCTCCCATTATCTAGGACATAAACCCATAAATTACACAAAATTGTCAAAAGAAAAACACGAACCTGGATGTAATGCAGATCAAAACAATAAGCAAAGCTCCCTCCCTACCTCCCTCCCTAAATAGGTCCCCATGACTGCTTTGCACAGGGGCCAAGATGCGTGGAAGACCTGCCCACCACCGCCACCCCCCGCATAACAATATAAAAGGTTATATTGCCCCAACCAGAAGAGCAAGAAGAGGGAGTAAAAGACACTAGAAAATAACTCAGTGAACAATCAAAATAAATAACTATTAATAGTATTGCTATCCCCACTATCAATAAACAGCAATAGCATCAACAGCAATATACTGATCCGTGTCCATGTGATAAATAGCTGAAAAAATAATAATAATAACAACAACAATAATAATAATAATAATAGTAATAATAATGAAAAATAATAAATAAGGTAAATGCGCATATGAATACATATAAACACACACACACACACCTAGACAGCATACACACAAACATATGCACAAATATACACACATATAGCAGACTAGCTAAAGTCTATAGTAATTATATTGTCTCTCACCATATGCTGTCCGCTACACAGTCTACTTCACTGCATTACCCCCTTCTTCCAGAGCAGGGTGTCGGTCAAACAAGTTTTGTAGGTCCTCAGGGCAGCGGCAGAAAACAATCTGGTCTCTGTACAATACAGTGGTCTGTACAATACAGTGGTCACTGGTCATTATTATTATTATTATTATTATTATTATTATTATTATTATTATTATACTGTTTATATCTATTATATTATATATTCCACCAGAATATATTCAAATGCCTATAACTTTTGAACCACTGGTTACAAAGTAACCATACTTGGCATGGATGTAGGGGTCTATGGCATGGTCACTCGAACGCAAAATGTTGGCATAATATAACATGGTTTGGTAGCCATCTTGATTGTAGTCCAAACTGAAAATTTCAGTTTTCAAACATTGTTTTATCAGGAACGGTAAAGAGTTGAGCTATGAGACTTATTGTACATACTGCACTTATGTTAATACTTGATTTGGCTATTTCCAAAAATGGATAAGTCACACGGTGTGGCAACCATGTTGGATTATGCTGAAAAAACTTCAGCCTTGATTTCTCATAATCGCTTAAACTGGCTGATGTGTGCTTTGGTATATAGTATTTTTGGACTATGTTCTACACATATTCTAAAAGAAAAGCTCCTACATAAAGAAACATGGCAGTAATGAACAAAAGATTTAGACTTACTGTAACTTTTGTTCTATGTTAAGCCTGCATTGACACATTGTCACCACTGGTAGCAGCATATGCTACAAACAGGACAGAGGAAAAATAACGAAGCAGCCATCTTGGGCATGTACATCGTAACAACAAAGCACTATCAGTCACTTGCAACAGTTTTACCCCATGTTCACACTGCCCGCTCGCTCAACTCAATGACTCGCTGCCATTAATTTCCAATGAGCTGTAAAGAAACCGTGAAGGAAAGCGAGTGAGAAACCGAAAGTGAAAGTAGAAAATATTCTTAAATGTGATTCTCAACACACAGTAATGCAAGGTATTAAAGTAAATACATGAAAATCAACAGTGGTACAAAAGCAATGACATTGCTGAATCTGTAGTGGTGGGTAATTGCTTTCAAATTAAAGTAATTTCAAACTGAGATCACGAGTGCTTTACTCCCTGTTTATATCATGTTACCAATGCAAAAGGGGGTTCATAACTTTGTCCTCTTTTCTCTCAGTGAAATCATAACTTATGGTGACACATTATATACTCAACTGTGCAGAATCACTTGGTCTTTGCTGTAGAGTTGAAAGGGTGAACATAAGACGTTTCCTGTATGAGCTACACCCGGACATACTCGGTCAGGCGCAATAGTAAAAACTAATTATTATTATTATTATTATTATTATTATTATTATTATTATTATTATTATTATTTTTATTTCTTGGCAGACGCCCTTATCCAGGGCGACTTACAACATAAATCCAAACAAAGTGCAAAACTACAGTTAAGTACAAGGCATCAATCATTACAAATTCAATTTAACTAAAACATAGCAATTCAAAGTACATTTTACAAATTCCAATTTACAATTACATAAGTACAGTAAGTGAGGTCCTACATCCTGGATGGTGAAAGCTAAGTGCTGTCAAGATGTAGGGTCACAGTCAAGGGCTACGGGAAAGGGAGCAAGGAGGAAAACAAATCAAGAACACGAGAAGCATAATAAAAACTGTGAAGTGCTATCTAGCAGGGATAGAGGACTAATATTACAAGTACTATCGGAAAAGATGCGCCTTGAGTAAGCGCCGGAATGAGGTCAAGGACTCTGCTGGATTATGGAGAGACGAGTGTCTGAAGGTAGCTTGGTGCAGTGTGGTCTAGACAGCGGTAGGTGAGGGTCAATGTCTTGAACTAAATGCGTGCCAGTATCGGGAGCCAGTGGAGGGAGCGGAGCAGTGGAGTAGCGTGTGCGAATCGGGGCAGAGAGAATACCAGATGAGCCGCAGAGTTCTGGATGCAGGCAGGCAGGCCGGCCAGGAGGGAGTTGCAGTAGTCCAGGCGAGAGAGGACCAGGGACTGGACGAGCAGCTGAGTCGAGTAGTCGGTGAGAAAGGACGGATCCGGCGTATGTTGATCAGGAAGAATCTACACGTGCGTGTCAGCGTGGTGATGTGCTGGGTGAAGGAGAGCGCAGGATCGAGGGTGACTCCTAGATTTTTAGCGGAAAAAGAAGGAGAGAGTGTGGTGGATTCCAAGGGGATCGAGATGGGGAGGTCAGCAGAAGGTGAGGGAAGGTGGGGAAAAACAGGAGAACCGATTTGGAGAGGTTGAGCTTGAGGTGGTGTGAGTGCATCCAGGTGGAAATAGCAGACAAGCAGGAAGAGATGCGAGAGTCAGAAGAGGGAAAAGACAGCAAGATCTGGGCATCATCAGCGTAGAAGTGGTTGGAGAAACCATGGGAAGCGATGAGGGGACCCAAGGAGTGAGTGTAGAGAGAGAACAGGAGTGGGCCCAGGACGGAGCCTTGGGGAACGCCTGTGAGGAGAGGTTGGGGGGTGGATGATGAGCCTCACCATGTCACTTGGTAGGACCGGTCACTGAGGTAGGAGGAGAACCAGGTGAGAGCAGTCCCAGAGATCCCAAGGTCAGCGAGGCAGGAGAGGAGGATGGAGTGATCAACGGTGTCAAATGCTGTGGAGAGGTCAAGGAGGATGAGGACTGAGGAGAGGGAGGCCGCCCGAGCACGGCTGAGGGAGTCAGTGACAGCCAGGAGAGCCGTCTCAGTGGAGTGAGCTGTGCGGAAGCCGGATTGCAGAGGATCAAGGAGTGAGTGTTGGGACAGAAAGTCCGAGAGCTGACGGTGGACCGCCCGCTCGAGAGTCTTTGAGAGGAAGGGGAGTAGGGAGACAGGGTGGTAGTTCTGAGGAGAGGTGGTGTCAAGGGTTGGTTTCTTGAGCAGTGGGATGACAGCAGCTTGTTTAATTGCCGTTATTTGTCCCTTAGTGATATACTTTGCTTTTCCAGGTGTAAGTATATATAACGCACACATCATTAATCAATGTGACAACCAAATGAAACAGCAAATAAACATCTAAATAAGGTTTAGAAGATAACTACGAATGTATAATCTGCAGCAGTTATAAACTTACAGTTTATTTTTATTTGCTTGGTTTGTTTTCTAAACTAGTACACAAATGAGTCAGGGATTCTTTCAGCTCTAGAAAATAGTCAAACAAATACAAGTTATTAAAATAAACACAGGGAAATGAACAGTGGTACAACAGCAATGACATTGCCGAATCTGTAGCGGTGGATTATTGCTTTCAATTGAAAGTAATTTGAAACTGAGATCCGTGCATTAGTTCCTGTTTGAATAGTTAACGATGCAACACGGGGTGGCATGACTTGTCCTCTTCTCTCTCAGTGAAATCGTAACTTATCGTAACATATTATGAACCGTGCAGAATCGCTGGCAATATAAAGTAGTGTTGAAAGGGTGAACATAAGACGTGTACTGTGGGAGCCACACCCAAATAAACAGACCTACTAATTGAGGCGCTTATAATAAATAACTGGAGATATGTACCCCTTAATGAAAAACATTGCATTTACAAGATGTATTGGTAATCAATGTGACAAAAAATTAAACAAAGTAAATGAGGTTTGAAAGGTAACTGCGAATTGAAAAGCTGCAGCAGTTCTAAGCTATACAAGTTTTTAGATTGATGTACACAAACGAGACTTGTAGAATAAAGTGTTTACTCATTTATTATGATACTAGAGCTATTGATATTACAAATAATTGAATTAAAAATGATATATTGAAATCAAATCAGGGTAGTTGATTAATACTGGCTTGTACTTTAACATACTTGTAGAACCGTCTCGGAAATAAGTGGAGAAGTCGTGGAGATAAAGCAAATAGAACTTTAATCAAGCCGGCTCGGAAGCCCCATGTCAGGAATAATTCCTTCAGTGAGGACTTAATGTTTACAAACATGAGTACACCTTTATAGGAAAATGACGTAACATCTTATGGCCGTTCATCCAATCAGAAGATACAGGTCCTGGTCCGTTTTACGATCTGTCCTCCCGTGAAGAGGTGATGGATCCAAAGCAGATATCCGTCTTTGATGTGCACTAAGAAGATGCGATCCCACGGTCGTCATTTACCTAGTATCAATCGCTCCTTAACAGAAACAATTCCTGCCTATCTGGAGAAACGATTAAGTCATAAACAAATTCTCAGCAGACATCTGTAGGCTATTTCAGCACTGTGTAATCTTTCATTACTGACAGGAGTTTCTAACAAATTGACCTTGTTGACGCTTTACTTGTCCTGCTAAATCTAATCTGCTCAGTCTGTATACAAAACTACTTCTAATGCTAGTATTAATATAAAACATTATATAGTTATCACAAAACACTTTCTTCAACTTCCTATACAGAGTCTTCAATATTTAACATATTTGACCACAAGAGGGGGAACTTGTCCATGAAAACTCTTGGTCTTGATTTTGTCAAAATTTGCTTTCATTTGATTTATATTATTAGGAGTCTGAAATCATACATTTATTGACTGGAATCACCTGAAAGCCTGAATAATTGAATAATTGCCTGCAATTAATAGATTTTATTAGTATTATTATGATATTTTTTTCTACTGTTATTTTCAAAAGCTCATACAAACAATACACTTCATACAATGATACAGCGCTGTGTAGAGCGATGCCATATGTAATATGGAAGCCTTATGTCACATGGGCTGGTGACCAGATTGGTTTAAGTGACACATTGTGGACAATTTTCAAACTTCTTTTTCTCTGAAACCGCAGGAGTAGATAGTAGGGTCCTATGGGCACGGCCTATTTTGTTATTATGTATGACTGTAGAACCATCTCAGAAATAAGTGGAGAAGTCGCGGAGATAAAGCAAACAGAACATTAATCGAGCCGGCTCGGAAGCTCCACGTCAGAAATAATTCCTTCAGTGAGACTTAATGTTTACAAACATGAGTATCACTTTATAGGAAAAATTACGTAACATCTTATGGCCGTTCATCCAATCAGAAGATACAGGTCTGGGTCCGTGTTACGATCTGTCCTCCCGTGAAGAGGTGATGGATCCAAAGCAGATGTCCGTCTTTGATGTGCACTAGGAAGATGCGATCCCATGGTCATCATTTACCTAGTATCAATCGCTCCTTAACAGAAACAATTCCTGCCTATCTGGAGAAACGATTAAGTCATAAACAAATTCTCAGCAGACATCTGTAGGCTATTTCAGCACTGTGTAATCTTTCATTACTGACAGGAGTTTCTAACAAATCGAACTTGTTGACGCTTTACTTGTCCTGCTAAATCTAATCTGCTCAGTCTGTATACAAAACTACTTATAATGCTAGTATTAATATAAAACATTATATAATAATCAAAAAAACACTTTCTTCAGCTTCCTATACAGAGTCTTCAATGACCTAACCTTATTAATATTCCTACGTCATAATTGGGGGGCGTGATTTTAGGTAGAGCTATTTCCTTAATTATTCCTACGTCATATCCGGCAGAAAGTGTACACCCATAAAACCCTGAACAACAAGGCCACTCCTAAAACCCTGTTGTTCTTGTTGTTCTTGTTGGTCAACTGTAGAGTGTGAATGGGTCAGATCCTCCTGTAGTGGTTGGGGGGCTTTTTTTTTTATAAATATACATGTAATGGTTTAGGAAATCTAAACCATTATAAGATCAACAAGGTCTGTTGTCTGTAATGGTCCCAGGTCCTAACAATGCCAGTTTTGCATAGGGTACTTATGTTATCCACACTGTCTCTGTCTCTGTCTCTCCCCACCAATCTCTGGAAACATCTGAGGATGTTCAGTTTGTTTAATAATAAGACAAATTTAATTAAAAAATAAAATTAAAAAAGCGTGTGTGTGTGTGTGTCTGTATAGGTTAATTGTTTTTGTAAAAAGCTGTGGTTATATTTTATTTTATATTAGCTCTCTCACATAATGTGTTCATTCGTTTTACTTAAATACATTCTAGGGTCTTAAAGCTCATAAGAGTTAGACTTAAGATAATGATGTGCTTTTAATGTATTTTAGCTGTCTCAATACCTAATGATAAGGCATCGTTTAAAAAATAAAAACAACTGATCACTCAATGCTAAATAGCTCACAACACTCAATGCTAAATAGATCACATCACTCAAGGCTAAATCGCTCACACCGCGGGAGGTGGGTCAGACAACAGTAGGTATGACGTGTGATATCAAAACATTCAGAATACTTTTAACCTATATAATTTATAAGCTTTGTAAAATAAACCCAAATATCTCTTTTGCGGTGATAAACGCTGTTCTGAGTAGTTTGTGACTTTAATACCAAACAAAGCATAGCTATTAAAAAAAAACACTGTACAAACTATTAGAGCGATGGTTATTTTAGATCTTTATAGTTATTTTCTTGGTTCAGGTTGTTTTTTTAGCTCTTATAAAGGCCTGAAATATTCTTAGTGATTGTTGACTTTAGGTCTAGATGATTTAAAAATGTTTTTTTGTGAGCCAAAAAGGTTCTAATAAAAGTTTAGAGTTGAGAGGAGAGAGATCGGCTCCATCTTGGTTTCTATTTGAAATTTGATGCAGTGCCATTTTATTGGTTGGTTTTGATATGTTAATTTGTAACGGGGCGGCACAAAGTCCAGACCAGAACAATGCCTTACAAACAGCTCAGGCATAAGGACAGCTGTATAAGTATGAAGGTCAGGTCTTCAGCTCGACAGACTCATACTGACCTTTCGATTTAAGACTAAAGATCAAGAATGGCTGGAAACAACATCAGCAACTTCGATTTAAACAAGTTTTTAGGTAAGTCTTCAGATTAATTTCATTGACTCAGAGCGTGTTGTGTACATGTATTGTAAATAAGGCTATAGCATCTGTTTTAAGCTCTGTAAAATTATTTTTCAGCCAGTCAACAGGAATTAATTCCCAACACCGAGGAGATCATCTGGAACAACACCTGTAAGCTTTTTGTGTTTGCGCTCATGGGTTCTTATGTACGGATGTGTGTGTGTGTGTGTGTGGGTGTGTGGTTTTGAAGCGGATCATTAGAGTTTTGAAAACGTTTTAATATATATTAATGCTGGTCTCTTTAATTACACAGAAACTATCGAAAGGCCCGGGGTTAATGTCTCCGAGGATTGACCGAGAGAAGTGGTTGCCCCTAGACGGGCTGTCTGTCGACCGGGTAATAACTAAACCCCCGGTTGTTTGTATCACGTTTCTGTAAGATGTTTGAGTTCAGTTTTGTTAATTAAAAAAAAATATCCTTTCTAACAGTATTAAGAAACGTGGTTCGAGACAACGAAAGGCCTTCTACATCGAGGGCTTGTTTCGTTTTACCTTCGAGAACCGTAACCTTTCAAGAATCTGAAAGGCCGTCAGCCCCGGCATCTGATAGCTGTGAGTATATATCTGCAGTCTGTAAATAAGAGGTTAAAGCTTTTTATAAATCGGCGTGGTTAAAGGTTAAACATGTCTCTTACTTTCACAGCGGTGCAAAAAGCTAAACCAGCTGAAAAACATAAGAAACAATTATTCTGTGGGGGTAAGTAAGATCTTTCAAACTTTAATGTTTTTAAAAGGGATTTGTTTGCACGCTGAGGGTTGAGGGTTAATATTTAAGGGATGTGAACCTGTTTCCTGTAGGGTGGGGGGTTCTGGGAAAGACCTGTAGAAGGCCGGACAGGTCTGGGCTTGTTTCTGGGAAACGTGTTTAGAAATGGCCGATTGCCGTACCGTCTGGTTAGGAAGATAAGTATTTTTTATTCTTCCCAAGACTCTTGGGATAGTCATTCGGTGGATGAGCTTTTGAGGACAATTACTCCATCTAAGTGGGATCAAACATCTTCACCAGTGAGACCACCGAGAGGATCCCCCACGGTGGTCTTGGAGACCCCCCAACATCTACTCGGGCCACAGCCTTCTTGGGGTAATTCAACACCCCAGATTCAGCTCGCCTCATTGTCGGTCGGAACAAACAAACAGCCACCCAACAACCTCAGGGGTCGCCTGACACACCCACCAACGCCGGTCTGGTTTCAACATCGTTCACCCCGACCCGTTTCTGGGCTACAAAACGTGGAACTGTTACTAACCCTGCTTGGTCTCCGGCCGTGAGTATACGCTCGCTTACCGGAGCGACCATCCTTTGAAGCCGAGCCAGGCCACCAGCCCCCGGAGCTACTTCCTGAAAGTCGGCATGAGTTGCTACATACTTTGTTACAAAATCAAAGACTTGTGTTAGTGGGGCAAAACCTGGTGATAGAGAGCCGAAACACACTTATTAATACCCTTACTAACGCCTTGTACCATATTTAATGTTTTAATAGCCACAAAACGCCTTACTATTGTGGGTTGTTGGAAAAATAAAAAATAAATTAAAAAATGTCTGGACTTGGTAAAAGAACTCACGAACTAAAGGATTATGAACAAGCTAGGGCCCCAAAAAGCCCTTCCCAAGAGAACGTCCCCGGCCCTGTTGTGAACTCCTCTGATGTTCCAATGAACCTGGAACTATTACAAATTGTAAATGATTTAAATAACCACCAACTACCCCCGATAGAATTAAACCCTCCGAGCCAACGTGAATTAACTGTTGAACCCCGACCTGTTACAGATGGTCAATGATCTAAATAACCACCTCCCACCGGTAGCGCCTATAGAGGTTCTCCCCCTAGTTCACCCCGATTTGTTTGAGTCAATTAGAACACAGGATGTCGGCAGAAGCCGGCATCTCTATAGAGGAGGATCTTGACATTAACCGGTTGGATATCTTTGAAGGGCTTTTACAGGCTTTAAATGAGACTCCTCAAAAGGGGGGTTTTGTAGATGGCGGCGGTGGTGGTGTTCGGGATGTGGAGGGTTCTGAGACTGATAAGGCTGTGAAGGACATGCTCTTTGAGAATGTAGGGGGTGACGGTTTTGTTCAAAATGATGATGTGTCCAAGAGTTCCAGTGATCCCGTGATTATAGATAGACCCGCCTATAACAATTTTGAAATGATTCAGCATTTTAATTTTGCAGAACTTTTAAATTGTGACAATTATGCGGAAATATTTGTCAACATACACAAGGCCTTGCAAAACATGCTTGAACAGGTTGCTGAAAGGGTCAGACCTCGAGATGTTGTACAGTTAGAACTCAGAGGGGATGATTTGTTTAGCAACCTATCTGTAATGCTGAGTGGAGATAATTTAGATGTTGATGAATTTCTGGCTAAAATTGAAGCGTTGTTGCAAAGTAACGCGGCCATCTTAGCTGATGAAAGTCTGTCTCTGGTAATGAATGTGGTTCGTAACCCTGAGGGTGGGGCGCTTAGAAGACTGTCGAAATGCTTGAAGAACAACATAATTAGGACCAAGCTCAGGCAATTAGTGGTGAGTTCCAGTGGGGACAATAAGCTCTGTTTTGCATACAGTTTAATAAAACTACTCACCCCTGACATGCCTGAACCCCAAGCTCTGCAAGAGGCTTTAATGCTTCATCAGAGTGCTGGATTAAACTCTCAACAGATGGTGGCCTTTTCAGACATTACCAAGTTTGAGGAGTTGTTGTCTTTAAAAATTGTAGTGTGGTACCGCTGTGAGGTAAAGGAAGTATTTGTGAAATTTCAGACACATCCTGAAACCCATACACAGACTCTGTTTCTCTTCCTAAGTGATAGTCATTACTTTGGAATAAAGAGTTTGACGGCTTTTTTGGGTTGTTCGTACGTTTGTCCTTGGTGTTATAAGGCCTTCAATGATAAGCTTAAGCACCGCTGTGACGGTTACTGTAATGTCTGTTTCAATCCGCAATGTCGTAAGGGTTTGGCACCCACCATCCGCTGTAAAGATTGCTTAAGGATTTGTCTCTCGGTGTTCTGTTTTTCCGAGCATAAGGTACAGAGGGCAGCTGTTGAGGGGGTTAAAAAACTGAGTTATTGTGATCAAACTAAATATTGCCCGCAGTGTTGCCTCCAGTACTGTTTTCTTTTTTGATTTTGAATGTCGGCAAGAAAACAGGGTCCACGTTGCTAATTATATCCACTGTATTGATATGTTGGATCGTGAGTGGTCAGCCAGCAGTGAGAGTTGTGTCAGGGATTTCTTTACATGGTTTCGCGGTCCAAAATACCTCAATTACACATTTATTGCACACAATGCTAAGGGTTATGATTCTTACATTTTGATGAAGTATCTGGTGGAAAATGGGGTGACCCCAAAAATAATAGCGAATAACGAAGCTTTCAACCAACATTACATAGACTCGTTAAATTTCCTCCCCATGAAATTGAGCGCTTTGCCTAAAGCTCTGGGTTTTGAGGCTCAGAAAAAAGGTTGGTTCTGCCATTTTTTTAATACCAAGGACACTCAAAATTATCGAGGGTCCTACCCGCCCGCCTCTTATTACGGGGTTGATACTATGATGTCTCATGAGAGGGCGGAATTCTTTAAATGGTACAATACGGTTAGGGGAGGTGTTTTTGATTTCAGAGAAGAGATGGCCGCTTATTGTAAAAATGATGTGGTGATCCTTAAAGAAGCCTGTGTGTGTTTCCGCGCTGAGGTTATCAACACCTCAGGTCTCGACCCTTTGCAAAGTGTGACCATAGCGTCTCTCTGCATGTATCGGGCCAATTTCTTGCAGAAAAACACTATAGCAGTCACCACTTCTGATAACTATCGTGCTAGACAAAATAACTTTTCGACTGTCTCCATACAGTGGCTGGAATACCTGAGTGTCAGGGATAACATCTTCATCAGACATGCTTTAAATCAAGGGGAAGTCAAAATGGGGCCTTACTACTTAGACAGTTTTAGCGATGTGTCCGGGATGCATACCGCTTATGAGTTTGCTGGCTGTATTTACCGGGAAGGGGGCTTCTGAGAACATGCTCTCTGTGTCAGAATAGAACCCTAATATACGGCCCAGTTGGCCGCTGGTTTGAATGCTAACACCCGGTTTTGACACCTTGTACAATCTGTTTTTAATAGGGTTGTAATATAGCTTGAGGTTGGGGTTGCCTTCTGAGAACTGTTTATTCATCTCATCTAATATTTTATCCACGTTGTCATAATAACCTCCTTGTATCGTGAATGTCCATTGACTCTTTTTAACATCATCAAAAATGGCATCCTTATCTTGTAAAACAGACCAAGTGTAAGGATACTTTATTTCCGCCAACCCCACTTCCCACGACCCCCTTAGATCTATACATTTTCCAAATTGTACCGTGTAACTGGATATTTCATTTTTTACGATATATATCGAGAGAGGCGTTACTGGGTAGAGTCACGTGTGCCCCCACCACACCCGCGGTCATGTTGTTATAAGGATTGAATATCGCAAACCTGTTGTTCCGGGACCCAACTATTGAACTTTTCAGGCCATCCTCGCCATTTCACCAACACATATTTTTTCCAGTTCTGTTTTTTTTCAGCTAATATCTTTTCAACTCTGTATACACTGTCTTTACCCACAATATTTTTTTGTAACTCGGCTTCGTAAAACGTTCCATCTATATCCTCCCCGTCATAGTCTTTTAACCAGTACACGGGGGGGTCTCTAGCCAACTGCTTGGTAACTGTAAAATATTCATCAGAAAATGTTTGTTCATAACCTTTGGCAAAAGTACTCCGTAGCTTTGAAACGCAAACCACATCACCGATGTTGAACTTATAAATAGTTTTTCCCTACTTAATAAATGGTCCGTATACATTTTTATAGACCTTAAAAGAATTACTTTGATCAACATCTATAGGCTTCATTTTAATACTGGTGTGATACCCTTGGTTGTAAGCCTCGATAAAATCCTGAACTTTATCAAAATACTTGAACGTGTTGACCGCAGTAAAATATCACCACATTTTGGTCTTTATGGTGTAGTTAAACCTCTCCACCACAACAATTTTTTCTACGGTCCAGACAAAAAGAAATCAGATGATTGGTTACTTGATCTATATCAACAAATACCTGTTTCTTTATCTTGTAGGTACACACCTCAGTTACATATACAAATAAAACAACAATATGGCCTGTTTTAAAAGTAAACAGAGGTGTATTAAACATGCTCGGTAAAAGATCATACAGATGTTGATGAAATGGCCTAATATCATTCTTGGCCCCCTTGAGCGCTTCATCCCAGTGTTCGTACCCCCCGGTCTTTGTTACAGCAGCCATTAACGTTTCCAGGTTTGAAAGTTGGTCCTCATCGATGGTTAAATCTGTAGAGAAATGGCTCGCATTTTTTGTCAAGCACATGGTGTAATAGAGCTCTCAGGTTAGCTACAGAGTGTTGATGACAGAACCAGTTGCAGAAGCAGTCCAGAACATTCCCCATATTCAAAGTCCCTTAGTTCAGGTCAGAGTCTGAATCAGTGGCGTAGATGTCGAATTCTTTGTCGCCGTTCCCAGCTTTAACTTCTTTATGGAAGAAATAAGCTTTTAGCTTGCCAGCGGTTTTTCTACTCGGCTCATCCAGGTCGTTGAGCAGCTGACCAAGTTTCTCTATTATAAACGGCTCCATTTTCAGCTCCAGCAAAATCTCATCTATGATTTTCTGGACTTGCACCGGGGTGACATGTAGGTGGGAGTAAGACAGCGCCTTGATTAGCGCAGGTTTCAGCCACGGTTTGTTCAGTCTTCTGTAAAACATGTCGAAATAGAACTGGAAATAGTAGCGGTCTGGTTCAAACAAACAGCTGTGTCTCAACTGACTGGGGTGATTCACTTCACAACCCAGACAGACTTCTTTCAGAGCTCGGTCGATGAGAGCACTCAGAATATACACCAGGGTGCTTTTAACCACTCTGCTTACTTGGTCACGTACCCCGGGCATAAATCCAGCATCTTCATCATGCCTTGGTGGTTTGTGGGGTGTTTCTACATCCATTGGACCGACCCCCTCCTGAGACGCACAGACGGTAGACAGTTCAGCAAAATCGAGGCCCTCCAGGATCTCCAGAGGCTGGGGCTCACCGAGACTCATTTGGACATCCATCGCACAGCATGCTGTTTCGTCCTGAGGGACTGAGGGGTTGAGGTCTTGGAGGGTAGCTGCAGTCAGAGGGTTCCGGAGTGTATACAAAATCTGCGGAATAGAACCAGGGGAGATCCCGGGTTTGAAGAGGTCTGTAGAGCCTGTTGACTTCCACAGCTTTCGGGTAAGACATTCTCTTTAATTTTAAACCATGAATGAAGTGTTGCGCCTTTTATCCTATCTCTTCACTATGTCATGACAGACCGCCCTCTTAGAAGAGAGTAGCCCCTTAGCCGCCAGACCCCCCTCCAAACCCCCACAGGTCATCTGTTTTATCATCGTCGTCGTCCTTCAAGGGGGATATATAATCCATAATCCAGCATATTCTCCTTCTAACAGAATCCAGTTCCGAACATTTGATCAAGATGTCAAAACCGTCATTTATACAGGTTATGACCTCTTTCAAGAACGGCCAGTCCAAGTCGTCAAACATGATTTCGCTAACCTTTTTTTCTGGCTCCTCCACAACCCCTTCAATAGGGTTTGTAATCAGGGTCCTGCTAAACAAAACCTTGCAATCGGTAGTTATCGATAGACTCTTCACCACTCTACCGTAAATCTGCAAGCTTTCCCATTCACACCTTTCAAAACCCTGAGTCGGAGAGCCCGTTTCGGGTACTCTTGGACCCTCTTGCAGGTCTTCTAGAGTCTTATCCACAAGACCCAGATCTCTCCAGGCCATCACCTTCAACCAGTCCTCATAAGAGTATTCAATTACCGTCTCAAAAGGTTCCAACGTACCCTCTTTCTCTCCCAAAGCAAAAAGCTCCACTCCAACATAGCTGGGGTCCCTTTTAAAGCGGTAACCCCATTGAGCCCCCCAGAACAACACCCAGGTGCGCTCAATCTTCAAATTGGTGAGTACAGGAACCCTTGCCCAAGCTTGCTTCTTGCGGGGTTTCACGTTGATGTCGCTGGACATGTTAAAGAAGCTGGATGTTTCAGATGCTGAGAATTAAAGAGGTATTGCCTAAAAACAGCGCGGGTTCTTAAATAGAGAGGAGAGTTTCGGGGGCGATGCCTTCAGAGGGGTGGGGGTATTTATGGGTGGCCTTGTTGTTCAGGGTTTTAGGGGTGGCCTTGTTGTTCAGGGTTTTATGGGTGTACACTTTCTGCCGGATATTATGTAGGAATAATTAAGGAAATAACTCTACCTAAAATCACGCCCCCCAATTACGACATAGGAATATTAATAAGGTTAGGTCATATGTCATAACAAAATAGGCCACGCCCATAGGACCCTACTATCTACCCACAGGTATGATTGATATGGAATTTTGTACACATGCCCTTGGCTAGATCTTCCATCAGATTTTTTAAAGGTAATATGATTGATGAAACGAGATGGTTGCCATGAGCCAATCAAATTTCAGCAATGCTTAAATTGCATAAAGTGTCATAAAGAGTAGGTTTGAATTAGAATGTGTTAGTACTGTGTAGATGTGTACTTGGCCCCCTGCATTGCTTTTAGCAGATTTGTAACTTTCCTTTCCTTTGAAATTAAATCTTGATCACTTTGCAAGCCCAGGTCTCTGCATCAATCTGCTGATCTGTTCGACGTGTATCTGTAGTGTTGAGAAGCTCATTTTCTGGACTGATGTACACATCTGTAACTTAAGACCGAGTCATTTCAAAGCGCTTTCACGTTGCTAGGCTGTGTTCCAGATTTATGCTATTTTTATAACTGGTTCTTTATGTTTTATAATTGTATATGTCTGCTAAGATACATGCATACTGATTTATACACCAGTTTACACAATTTATTGTGCAAAAATAATTGTATTTTTCTTGTTAATATATGCTCTCGTTTTGATATACAATTGAAGAATCGCAGGTGATATAATTTGTCTGTCTGACCTCTGATCGGCTCAGCAAGTTTCTAATTGTCCCTTCTGATTTCCATACTGCCCATCCCTCTTCGCCTGCTCCTCGGCCCCGTGGCCGTCCCCATCGTGTCTGGTCAGGTTCAGCTGTGGCCGATAGTGGGGGCGGGGGGTGATGTCACAACTACTGCCCAGCACTCACTCCCTGTCTAACTGCACCTCTACTTATCCCCACTAGATGTCGCCTTCGCCCTTCCTTCCCAGTCACTTCTCCCAGCTCCCTTTCAATCAATCAACATTCCTGAATACCATGTGCAATTTGCCATGCACCTTCCAAATCTGGTTCCCTGCTTCCCTCTGGTACCCATATAAACCCCTTACTCACTATCTGTAATCGTGAAGTTTTATCAGTTTACACTACATTTCCAAGCATTCTCCTTGAGCCTTATTTAACCTTTGAATCATCGACCCCTTGCTTTACCTCCCGACCACGACTTTGGACTTTCCTCTATACTCTGTTTACTTGATCGCCTGACCCTTGCTTGTGACCATGACCACGTCTTTGCCTTGCCTTGACTGCCCTGTCTTGCCAGTATCTGACCCTTGCCTGTTTGAACATGCCTCTCAGCACTGCTACTGGGTTCCCCTGTTCCTGTGCCGCACGGTGCGTTACAAATAGACTGTAAGCAAGATCAAACACAGTACCTGTTCCAACAGCCTAAAAATAATATAGGCGGCTAAATGATGAATATATATTTCTATACAGTATACTGTTGGCCAACACAGAGCTCTATGTAATATCTGCATGCAAATCTGGGATAAATTATATTGAACACCACCGCATTTTATGGTCATTAATATCGATGCAATTAAAAAACAATAAACTAAAGCATTTAACTTATTTGCAATTGTTTGTCAGGCTTCTTTCCTGGCTTTTGTAGATGCAGCAGTATTGGCTTTATTCAATATAATGTTATTTGCCTCCTCATACCCTTTCATGATAAGCACTGAAATAGGCAGCAGCTCTTGTGCCTTTGCCAAATCAAGGTTTCAAGGCGCCACTAAGCATTCTTTTGTGTCCAAACAGGAATGCACACTTATCTTCCGTGAGCAAAGGCTGGCTTAAACTAATGAGCTAATTAAATCCGAGATAAGAGTTGGAAGATCTGGAAATCCCAGATATCAGTTAACCCATTTGCTTAAGCTGGGATAAATCAACTTGGATTTGTTAAACTATGTCTGAAGAACGGACCACTGTTCACCCTATGTAAGACGATCTGTTAGATATTGCAAAGACATTTCAGTCCAAAGTTTATGGCACTTTAATGTTTAAGGTATTTTAGCCTCCAGTTTTTGAACACTAAATCCCAGAGTCCCGAGTGTCTCACATTCACTTCCTAGGGCAGCTGTAACAAAAATGAATGGAAATGCAGGCAGCAAACCGTGGCTACAACAAACTGTGCACTGCAGTAGCTGAAGATACCACTGTAATGATTAATATTAACTGAAATGATTTGTCTTAACATGTTAAGGGTCTACTAAATAAGCTGATTCTGCAAAACTTCCTGTTCCTGTTCTTAAGTTAAAGGTCGGACATGTACTGAAGACAATGGATCCATCTGTTCCATGATGGAAGGAACCCCCACGGATGTACAGCCCACACTCTTTGCAAGCTCGCATTTTTTGCAAGTCCATGATTGGATTCTGGATGTAGCACCATATGTCATTTGATCTATAAAGCTGTAAACATTCTGTTAAACCTTTGAGACTAACTGACGGGACCTCCCCAAAGTTACTCCCATGCCGGCATGTAAATACATTTTATATTCTATACTCCGAAGGCTCCTCCACTTCTTTAAAAGGTTCTTCAGATTCATAAACAGTCTATGATTTGTTTAGCATGGAAACTTGAAACTGTATTAGGGAAACCTGCAAAACATTTCCCTGCTCAGGTTATCCTATGACCACCAGGCAAACTGATCAAATTGACCTATTTTTGGTAGCTGTTGTCAGAGTCAAAGTCCTAGGCAGAAGCCCATTGAAGCAAAAGGGTCTAGGACCCAAACGCGGGGTGAAACTTAAAACAGATTGTAAAGGTACAGAGAGGATAAAGCAATAATCAAAGTCAACAAGTCAAGCAGTAGGTCGTGGGATCAGGCAATCAGGGAGATTCAAGAATGGTAGTCGAAACGGGAAAACAGGAGTCAAAACACAGGTAGGTAATTAAGGAAAAAGGCTCATAAATGATTCAGGAAAGAATGCAAGACTTCACAAAGATACTGTAAAATGGAGGGGTTAATATACCGTGTAGAAGGGAAGACTGAGACTGGGTAAAAGGGTGATTGACCAATGGGAAGAGGAGAAGATGAAACAGGTGCACATGGGTGGAAGGAATGTTAAGTGACTGAGTGATCTGGATACTGGGAATGAGAGACACTGGGTTTAATATTCAGGAGAGGGAGACCTCTGGTGGTGAACCGAGGTTGGATCAAGTCAGACCGTGACAACTTCTAACTGGAGTGAGGTTGTTAGTGGAGTTCAACAGGGATCAGTACTAGTGGCTGTACTTTTTCTAGTCTATATTAATGATCTGGACTCTGGGATAGTTAGCAAACTTGTCAAATTTGAAGATGATACTAAAATAGGCTGACACCTGGCAGATGAAAATCAATGTGGACAAGTGCAAGGTATTACATGCAGGTAATTAAAATGTCCACTTTAATTACACTATGGGAGGAATAGAACTGGAAGAAGTAACACATGAGAAAGACCTAGGAGTCTATGTGGACTCCTCACTTTCTCCAGTAAACAATGTGTAGAAGCAATACAAAAGGCAACAAAATGCTAGGGTATATTGTCAAAAGTGTAGAATTTAAAGCAAGGGAAGTAATGTTAAGACTGTACAAACAAACAAACTGAACAAACTCCCAAACAATGTGGTTGAAGCTGACAATTTGGGAACATTAAACGAGCATGATGGGTCGAATGGCCTCTTCTCATTTGCAAACTTTCTTATTTTTTTATGTAGCTAAATGTATTCCGTCACAGACATTCAATGAAAGTGCCATCTACAGTTTTGTGCATGTAAGGGGCCTGCAGATACATAAATAAAGAAATAAATGTACAGTTTCCTTTCATGTATATACCACCTTCAAATGTCACATTTTATATTTCAGGTTGTCATGGTGCAGTCTTGGTTGCTAGACATTAACCTTATTGATGGTAAAGAGGCCTTTCATGGTAATGAATGGAAACCATTTTCTTCTAGTATCCATTTTGCAATGTGGTCAAGTTCCACATTTCAAAGTATCTATCACACCTACAACTGCAACATAGCCAGCAACTTGATATTAGCATCTCCTGTACTATTGAGGGCTGTAGAAAGACTTAGAGAACTGTTGCAAGTTTTTGCAACCACATCTACAGGAAACTTTATCTCTTATCAGCACAGTAAGGTCATATAAACTTAAGTATTTGATGATTCTGAATACATCAGTATAGAGGAATAAACATCTAGTGGCAACATCTACTCTGCTCTCAGTTTGAGCACACTACTAACTGGTCTAAAAGAACACAGGTAGTAATATAGGGCACTTTTCTGGAAGGGGGGCTGCGGGGGATTTGACCTTTGACCTGAACTTGAGTTGAACTCGGGGGGGCCCTTCCTAGGGGGGTTAAGGGGGGATTTGACCTTTTGACCTTGAACTTGAGTTGAACTCGGGGGGGGGCCTTCCTAGGGGGTGGGGGGTGCTTGTACCGTGTCACAGAATAATTACCATATTGATGGGTTCCGAAGGAATGTGCAGGGTGGTGGGGGTCTTCAACTGTTTTTCAAACCCTCCAAAAGATTTGTCTTTAAGCCAGACTGATTCTTTAGTAAAAAAGCTATTTTTCTTTATACGTGTGAAGCTCTAAAAGAGCGCTATGTATACCCTTCAGATTCTTTAGAAAACATAGATATTTTTCCCTACGCTAGTGAAGCTCCAAAAGAGTTGTATTTAAGTCCTCCCGATTTATTTAGTAGAATAGCTATTTTTCCCTACGCGAGTGAAGCTCCAAAAGAGCTCTATTAAAGCCCTTCCGATTCTTTAGTAACATAGATACTTCTACTTAAGCGAGATCCGCGAGGCTGTCTCTTCAACAGGGCCAAAGCAGTTACCTCTTTCAAATGGACAAGTGTCGAGGAGATGTCTACGTCTACGGATCGGTGAAGAATTAGTATATTTGGGGGCGGAGTTGACAGGGCACTGATGACAGGTGGGGTCTGTTTTCAATTTAAGAAGCGGCTCTGTTTACTGTTTATTTGAGGCGATGGGCCCCCCTAACCCTGGATAATGGAATGTGGCGAGAGAGAGCGATCTGTAGAAGCGGTGGGGGCTGTGGGCAGCTTGAGAGACACAAGATGGACTGAACTTTAGAAAATCCTGAATATGAGCAAAATGAAAAGAAATGTAATACAGAAAATGTAAATTAAAACTTTCATTAATCAGCATAACCTCAGTAAATACTACACCTACCCAAGACCAATATTTTCTTGCATTTCAGAATATATCAAACGTATTATTTAAAGAACAGATACAATGTAAAGATTGAATAAATACAATTATGAAGTTTTAAAGGTGTGTGTGTGTGTGTGTGTGTGTGTGTATTCACAACAGCGTGCAATGTAAATGAAATGTAATGTTACTAAGTTAAATATAGAAGACTTATAGAATATATATGTTATATAAGAAGCATAGACTATATATGTAGAAACTGGGAAATTTCAATACAACTCAATACAATCAGCATTTGTAATAATATTAGTAACCAAACATCAAATTATTTTAAATAAATATGTAATATAATCCATTCATGCATTAAGATTAAGTAAATACACTCAATACAATCTCAGCACAAACCTATGTGTGTATGTATATTTATATAATTTACACATTAGAATAGCTTGACAATATGAAGTTTGAACAGCCTTCAATATATTTAAGTAGTATCATTCTTACAGAGGGGTGTCTGTGTGTGTGTCAGTGTGTGTGTGTGTGTGTTTACATATATACAGAGTGCAAGCTGGAGATCACGGCCCCAGGTTTCTTTTCTTTTTCCTTTTCAGATCCTAATAATATTCAGCCCTTCCTCCACTTTGCACAGATTTGTACTAGATTGCAACTTTTACGTACAGAGCTAAAGAATGATAAGTCAGGCTAAATGGTCTAAACTTTAGAAAATCCTGAATATGCACAAAAGTAAAAGAAATGTAAAACAGAAAATGTAATTGGAACTTTCAGTAATCAACATACTATCAATAAATAACACTCCTACCCAAGACCTATATTATCCGGTATTGTAGAATATATCAAACGTGTTATTTAAAGAAAAGGTAAATGTAAAGCTTGAATAAATCCAAATATAATGTTTTAAGTGTGTGTGTGTGTGTGTGTGTGTATTCACAACACCCGGTGATGTAAATTAAATGTAACGTTACTAAATTAACTTAAGAAATCCTTAGAAGAACCATAGAATATATATCTAGAAACTGTGAAATTTCAATAAAACTCAATAAAAGCAGCTTTTGTAATAATATTAGTAACAAAACATCAAATTATTTTAAATAAATATCTAATGTAATCCATTCATGCAATAAGATTAAGTAAATACACAATATGTGTGTATGTATATTTATATAATTTACACATTACAATAGCTTGGGGTTGCAGTCCGAAGACCTTAATCGTCTTGGTTGTATTGACAGTAAGACATTTGAACAGACTTCAGTACAACTAACTAGTAACTTATGTAAAGACATAAAGAACGAAAACACAATTTAATAACGATAGTAAGTAAATGAAACTAAACCACACTTATTTAACTTAAGATATACAGTATATAACCAACATTTAACTGAGCACAGCTCTCTTTGCTAGTTAGATAACTCTCCACAGTCAAACAGAAGCCTTATAGTAATAACTTTCTTACAGAAATAAAGAATGCACCCCATGATGTTAAGAAAAAAATAAATTAAAAAATACTAAAGTAACTTTAGACATATTAAATATGTATCATTCATTAAGTAGGTTTCTATTAAAACAGTAGATTTATACTTTTTCTAGAAAAATAATCTCCAGTCTCAGCATCTCATGGAGTGAGACCTACCTAGCAGCACATGAACAGAATACAGACAGAGGCCAGAGGGAGCAGCAACCTTAGAGACAACAGCGAAAGACAAGCGCAGGGAGACACAGTCACACTAGAGTCACACCGGATCATGCGTGAATCAAGCAGGTCTGTAGTGAGATAGGGTTAACACAAAACAATCAGGCGCACAAAAAGAGAGATTGGCTAGAAATAGAGAAAACCGATAAATAAATAAATACATACATACATACATACATACATACATAAATAACCATAATAACAGGGTGAGTTATAAAGACCAAACCGACACAGTTGAATATTTGAACGTTTTATTAAGAATTTGCTTCACCAAAACAGTTTACACAGTCATTCCACTGATGCCCTGACAGGATCACACTGCAGTAGAGGGGCTTCACAAGCAGCACGTCCTGCTCTCAGCTGTTCTTTATGTTTATACATAGTGACAGACTGACAGACAGAAACAGCATCACCATGAACAGATCTGTCAAATCAACAGCTAGGACCTAACAGCATATAGCTTAAGCATCTAGGGTTTAAAACGGCATCGCAGATTCTCAGTCACCTGGCCAATAGTTCACTGATTATCTTTGAAACGTGAGCAGAAACAGGATCAGCGCAATTCAGATTAATATTCTATACATTGAGCTGATGTAGCATCATTTCCATCCTTCCCACCTTGTGTATGTTATTAACAATAAAGAAGCATTTCATAAAATAGATACCTCTCTGATTCTTATTTTGTACAAAAACATGTTCTTGTTGTGTCTCTCTCTGCTAAATCTGATTTCGCTTTACTGTACAACTCGTACCCCAAATAATGTTCAAAATAAGTAGTTAAAAAGACAAAAGTTATGCACATCAACCCATTCGATGTGTCCCTGTTTAAAAAATAAAATTGGTATTGTTTTAATGACCTCCTTGACACTCTGAGTCATCCAACGTTTGCTAAAAAGGTCTGATCTGACCGCACTGGGGAGAAATCGGTGGGGGAGGAGAGTCCAGCTAAGAAAAAAAAAAAAGCTCCGGCCTCTGTGGAGAGCCGCCTGAAAAGCTGCGAGGAATGCGGCCCGTACACTCACAGCCCCTCTCTGATCTGAACCCCCTGACACAGATCCTCCAGAGCAGACCGGACAGCACAATGTCACATTACAGTGGCGCCAATGCAGGGTGTCTGTCTAGTTAGTTAGATAGTTGTATGA
This sequence comes from Amia ocellicauda, assembly GCF_036373705.1. Classification (NCBI taxonomy): domain Eukaryota; kingdom Metazoa; phylum Chordata; class Actinopteri; order Amiiformes; family Amiidae; genus Amia; species Amia ocellicauda. The sequence continues at coordinate 33,078,220 of NC_089852.1, forward strand.
ATTCTCAGCATTGACACTGTTAAGGCTGTACAGAAACGCATGAGAACTGCAAGGTCTTGATGTTTTTATTTTTCCTTACTAAGGTATTATCATTTCCAGACAGGATCAGTAAACTAAAGTAAAATAAAATGAAATGTTTGTGCTTTAAAATATTAATTTCACTTTACATTTGTATTGATTTGTATTACAAATAACTTCAGCAATAACTAAACTGACCATCCACCACCGCCTGTCTGTGAGCGCACTAAAGACAAATTAAACTTTCCAATTAGTGACATTAAAAATACACTCATTTGAAAGTGTAAAGTTTGCATCTATGAGGGGTTTAAAATTAAATGATTGAGATTTAACAGATTAGTAATTGTAAGAATAAGTAGCATCTTAATGGTTACCTTGAATTCAGGGCAACACAGTTAATGAACGGGCAGGGCTATTAAGCCTGGTTGAACATTATTCAAAATACAACACTAGTGATCGTCTGGAGCGTTACACAAATTGAGGGACAGGATTTCTCAGGCTTTAAGGGGGTTGAACCACCGTCACACGTTCCACAGCATAGGGCACTGACTCTCGTACCCCGTCATCTGTCTGCATTACCCCTGAAATGAAAAGTACAGCCTCAACCACATCAGTTTTTCTGGTCTGTCAAGAAGTATGGTGCCATGTGTATCGCCTTTTAACAGCATGTTTAATAAAATCTTATTGATTTGTTGTTTTATTCAGCACATGTATTTTAAATCATATGAACACAGTTTTTATACTGGTGGACATATTTGGCTTTTGGGTCTGATGTAAAAGCTATTTTTAAGCGGGATTTGACTTATCAGTAAAATACAGGCTAAAGTCAAAGTTTCATTTTAACAAAGATCAAGATTGTATTTTATTTTATTGTTTTGGATTTATTCAACCTTAATCAAATGCATTATTATAAATCACAATGCTGAATACAAACAGGGAGCCTATAACAAATACTCAGGGGGAATCTGCTTTAGATTAGTATGTAATTTCAAATAACTAGACCAAATACTCAAACACATCAGAAATAACTGTTTACAAAGACTTTCCATCTTTGACATTTATGAAAAAGGTTTTCAAAGTAAGATAAAAGAAACAAATATGTAACTTTAAAAAAAAAACAACAACATTTTACTCATTTGTGACAATAAAGAAAACTAAGTTGAGGCCCTAAAACAGAGACCTAATAAATGCTTAGAAACAACAACACATTTGTGTCATTCAAATAAGAAAACTGAATAGCGGGTGACCACAGCCCGGGAGGAAGGGATCTAACTGTGTCTGTGTGTTAAAAAGTCATGAAACATGATTGTGAAAACTCTGACTCATTACATAAGTTTGAATTACTATTTATTTATGTGTTTTCTTTACAGTTTTCTTTCTGGTTGAGCATCCTGAAAAGAACTGCACATTCATATCAGATCAGGGGTTTGATATGAGAGAGCTCTGAACACAGCGATCGGTAATAAGCATCAGTCACAGGCTAGGGGCCCCAACCCGGGGTGGAGCCGCTTATCAAATCCCCTGCAGGGTCAGAGCAGGCGCCTCTAAGAGCTCCTCTGGTTGGTAGCACAGACCGAGGACCTAGGTAGTAGGGGTGCTTTTTTGTTTAGTTGTATCATTGACTATATACCTAATTTTCTTTTACGGATATCGAGTGTCAAGATTTTTTTAAAGACAAATATTCAAATAATAGAGGATTTATATGTTTATATTCCCATGTATTCTATATGTAAAAATGTCCCATTCTTAAACTTGACCATTTTATCGCCATATTTTGGAGCATCTGTAAACATTTGGCACATCTTACCGGCTTTGTTTTTAAATGGAGTTAGTATTGTGTACTTGATTATAGCACAGGGATCTGATGTAATGTGAGTCTACAAGGCTGTTTGTGTTGTCTTTCCACCTCTATACAAACAAAACATGTATTTAGTTATTTCACCTACAGGTGGCCCATTTATAGCATCAAACACCTTAAACATGATTACATATTTCAACGACCGTGTTTATATTGAGGTATTCACAGAGGGATCTAGCTTAGGCACTTTTATACCTTTGAACCTATAAACAGGTTCTGAAAACGAATATCACCGTACAATGTATTCCAATGCTTTCTGGATTTTAACCCAGCGCACCGTCCATGCAAAAACATTGTAGTTCTTTAACATTAATAAATAAACCCTATTTCACAGGATAAGACCATGAACATGTTTATTAACCAAACAAAACATGTCATTTTTATTTTATATCAGGAGATGAGGCTTTGGGGGTCCGCAGGTGTATTAAAGCCCTGAGCGTAGGCCCGGGGGCTAGCTGGGGAGGGAAGAGGTTCGCGGGCCCTGGCGGCCTCCTCGGTTTTTGGAGAAGACTTTTTCTTTGTCTTCTGACCCGAGTCCCGCCCCGTGGCGCTCTTAGAAGAGGGCGTGTCCGTACACGTCCACACGCTGCCAACCGCCTTCACATCTCCGCCGCCCTGCACGGCGGAAGCACAGTCTCTTTTTAACAGATTCCAGCTCCACACATTTCTTCAAGGCCTCAAAACCCTCTTTAATTTCGCTTATGATCTCTTTCAACACCGGCCAATCTGTTCCATCAAAATCAATGATGGTAACCTGTGTTACTTCCTCCTCCATCTCTTGAAACACAGGCTCCCCTCCTCTATAATGGGCGATAGGTTGTGTAATCTGGGCCCTCTTGAACACAATTAGGTTGTCATCGGACATAGTTAGACTCATCACAGCTCTTCCAAACCTCTGGAGTAGCGCGCTGTCCCAGTCATGACTTTCAAATTTCATAGCCTTAGGTGGGATATCAGGGTCTCTTTTCCTGTATTTCAGCGCTTCTAGAGTCTTATCCATATAGCTGCTGTCTCTCCACTCAACCACATGCCGCCAATCCTCGTAAGGGTATTCAATTCTGAGTAAAAAAGGTGTAGACATATCATCATCATCTCCTAGTCCATAAAGCTCCACACCAATATATCCCTTGTCCCTTTTAAAGCGATAACCCCGTCTTGCACCACCAGTCAACTCCCAGATCGGTTCGAGCTTCAAATCGCAGAGCGAAGGACCCCTAGCCCGGGTTTTCTTCCCACAGGTTCTCTCGAAGATACCGTTGAACATGGTGAACAATCAGGATGGTTTGACTCGTTGAGAGAAAAAGCTGTGATACCTAACAAAGATCGGAGCCCTTAAATAAAAAAATGTCTTCTTCAAAGACCAAGGAGGCTCCTACCATTGGGACGTGTACGGGCACGCCCTCTTCTAAGAGGTTCACGGGGCCTGGCGGCCTCCTTGGTCTTTGTTAGGTATCACAGCTTTTTCTCTCAACGAGTCAAACCATCCTAATTGTTCACCATGTTCGAAATTAAAGCCTTCTGTGGCTTTCACCGTTCCTGCAATTGTGCTGTCCACGGTTCCTGCAATTCTGCCTCCTGAGGTCCCTTCGGTTCCACCTTCCCAGGCTCCGCCCCCAGAGACATTTACAACCCCATCTTCTATGGCTCCCGAGGTATCAACCGTATCGCCTCGTGAGACTGCGCCTCCCTCAGCTCTGCCTTATGAGGCTTCTACTGCTCTGCCTCCAGTGGCGCCACCTTCCTTGGCGTCGCCTCCCGAGACTACCAAAGCACCGCCGCCTCCAGAGACTTCTGAGGCTTCAACAGCTCAGCCTCCCGAGGCCTCCGCGGCGCCGCCTTCCACAGTTTCCCTGTCTCCATCTCCTGAGCCTTCCTGGACTCCACCTCCGACGGCTCCGCTTCCTACAGCTTCAGTGGCTTCGCCTTCCCAGATCCCAGCTTCTGAGGCCTCATCGGTTCCGTCCACCAAACCTCCAGCACCTCCTCTGCCTGACCTGGGCCCTACCTCTTTCTGGAGATCGCCTCCCAGACCTCCTAAACCCGTTCCTGTCCTGAGGCCATCTCCCAGACCACCTGAAACCGTTCCTGTCCTGTGGCTGTTCCTCAGACCTCTTGAACCTGTTCCTGTCCTGAGATCGCCTCCCGATCCCATCCCATGGCCATCCTTCAGACCTTTTGCCCCTGACATGTGGCCACCTCCCAGACCTCCCAACCTTGCCTTATGGCCACCCTATAAAAATCATGCCCTTTCCCTCCTTCATGTCTTCTGTTTCCCCACTACCTTTGGTCCTGATCTTCTGTCCCGTGGCTTTTCCCGCTGTATCTAGTCTTATTCGGCTGCGCCAAGCGTGGAGGGGGGGGTACTGTCACAGTTCTCTAGCCCTGACCCTCTTCCCCCACTAGAGGCCGCCAATGTTCCCTTGCCTTTTCCTGCTCCCTTCACTGCTTTCCTTATTTCATTCTATCAATTAACATTCCTCCTCACCCATGTGCACTTCTGCTCATGTCCTTTGTTCTCATTGGTCCTGCTCTTGTCTTCCTAGTTTCTGCTCTCTTTTATAAACCCCTCACTGCCCTCACTCTTGGCAAAGTGTTGTCAGCTCTACCTACTTCACCTAGCCGTGTTCTCCTGGTTCCTTGTTCTCCTTAACCCCTTGTCCTGTACCTGTTTCTATTGACCTCCTGGACTTCGAACCTTTTGCCTGTGACCTCGACCTCGCTATGGGATTCTCCTTGGTTTCTGTCTGCTCAGTGTAGAAGCTCTGCACTTGGGTCCTTTCTCTAATAGCTTTACGGTCCTCTCACGAGGCAGCCATGACAGGTGGTCAGTTTAGTTATTACTGAAGTTATTTGTAATACAAATCAATACAAATGTAAAGTGAAATTAATATTTTAAAGCACAAACATTTCATTTTATTTTACTTTAGTTTACTGATCCTGTCTGGAAATGATAATACCTTAGTAAGGAAAAATAAAAACATCAAGACCTTGCAGTTCTCATGCGTTTCTGTACAGCCTTAACAGTGTCAATGCTGAGAATTCATACAACTATCTAACTAACTAGACAGACACCCTGCATTGGCGCCACTGTAATGTGACATTGTGCTGTCCGGTCTGCTCTGGAGGATCTGTGTCAGGGGGTTCAGATCAGAGAGGGGCTGTGAGTGTACGGGCCGCATTCCTCGCAGCTTTTCAGGCGGCTCTCCACAGAGGCCGGAGCTTTTTTTTTTTTTCTTAGCTGGACTCTCCTCCCCCACCGATTTCTCCCCAGTGCGGTCAGATCAGACCTTTTTAGCAAACGTTGGATGACTCAGAGTGTCAAGGAGGTCATTAAAACAATACCAATTTTATTTTTTAAACAGGGACACATCGAATGGGTTGATGTGCATAACTTTTGTCTTTTTAACTACTTATTTTGAACATTATTTGGGGTACGAGTTGTACAGTAAAGCGAAATCAGATTTAGCAGAGAGAGACACAACAAGAACATGTTTTTGTACAAAATAAGAATCAGAGAGGTATCTATTTTATGAAATGCTTCTTTATTGTTAATAACATACACAAGGTGGGAAGGATGGAAATGATGCTACATCAGCTCAATGTATAGAATATTAATCTGAATTGCGCTGATCCTGTTTCTGCTCACGTTTCAAAGATAATCAGTGAACTATTGGCCAGGTGACTGAGAATCTGCGATGCCGTTTTAAACCCTAGATGCTTAAGCTATATGCTGTTAGGTCCTAGCTGTTGATTTGACAGATCTGTTCAGGGTGATGCTGTTTCTGTCTGTCAGTCTGTCACTATGTATAAACATAAAGAACAGCTGAGAGCAGGACGTGCTGCTTGTGAAGCCCCTCTACTGCAGTGTGATCCTGTCAGGGCATCAGTGGAATGACTGTGTAAACTGTTTTGGTGAAGCAAATTCTTAATAAAACGTTCAAATATTCAACTGTGTCGGTTTGGTCTTTATAACTCACCCTGTTATTATGGTTATTTATGTATGTATGTATGTATGTATGTATTTATTTATTTATCGGTTTTCTCTATTTCTAGCCAATCTCTCTTTTTGTGCGCCTGATTGTTTTGTGTTAACCCTATCTCACTACAGACCTGCTTGATTCACGCATGATCCGGTGTGACTCTAGTGTGACTGTGTCTCCCTGCGCTTGTCTTTCGCTGTTGTCTCTAAGGTTGCTGCTCCCTCTGGCCTCTGTCTGTATTCTGTTCATGTGCTGCTAGGTAGGTCTCACTCCATGAGATGCTGAGACTGGAGATTATTTTTCTAGAAAAAGTATAAATCTACTGTTTTAATAGAAACCTACTTAATGAATGATACATATTTAATATGTCTAAAGTTACTTTAGTATTTTTTAATTTATTTTTTTCTTAACATCATGGGGTGCATTCTTTATTTCTGTAAGAAAGTTATTACTATAAGGCTTCTGTTTGACTGTGGAGAGTTATCTAACTAGCAAAGAGAGCTGTGCTCAGTTAAATGTTGGTTATATACTGTATATCTTAAGTTAAATAAGTGTGGTTTAGTTTCATTTACTTACTATCGTTATTAAATTGTGTTTTCGTTCTTTATGTCTTTACATAAGTTACTAGTTAGTTGTACTGAAGTCTGTTCAAATGTCTTACTGTCAATACAACCAAGACGATTAAGGTCTTCGGACTGCAACCCCAAGCTATTGTAATGTGTAAATTATATAAATATACATACACACATATTGTGTATTTACTTAATCTTATTGCATGAATGGATTACATTAGATATTTATTTAAAATAATTTGATGTTTTGTTACTAATATTATTACAAAAGCTGCTTTTATTGAGTTTTATTGAAATTTCACAGTTTCTAGATATATATTCTATGGTTCTTCTAAGGATTTCTTAAGTTAATTTAGTAACGTTACATTTAATTTACATCACCGGGTGTTGTGAATACACACACACACACACACACACACTTAAAACATTATATTTGGATTTATTCAAGCTTTACATTTACCTTTTCTTTAAATAACACGTTTGATATATTCTACAATACCGGATAATATAGGTCTTGGGTAGGAGTGTTATTTATTGATAGTATGTTGATTACTGAAAGTTCCAATTACATTTTCTGTTTTACATTTCTTTTACTTTTGTGCATATTCAGGATTTTCTAAAGTTTAGACCATTTAGCCTGACTTATCATTCTTTAGCTCTGTACGTAAAAGTTGCAATCTAGTACAAATCTGTGCAAAGTGGAGGAAGGGCTGAATATTATTAGGATCTGAAAAGGAAAAAGAAAAGAAACCTGGGGCCGTGATCTCCAGCTTGCACTCTGTATATATGTAAACACACACACACACACACTGACACACACACAGACACCCCTCTGTAAGAATGATACTACTTAAATATATTGAAGGCTGTTCAAACTTCATATTGTCAAGCTATTCTAATGTGTAAATTATATAAATATACATACACACATAGGTTTGTGCTGAGATTGTATTGAGTGTATTTACTTAATCTTAATGCATGAATGGATTATATTACATATTTATTTAAAATAATTTGATGTTTGGTTACTAATATTATTACAAATGCTGATTGTATTGAGTTGTATTGAAATTTCCCAGTTTCTACATATATAGTCTATGCTTCTTATATAACATATATATTCTATAAGTCTTCTATATTTAACTTAGTAACATTACATTTCATTTACATTGCACGCTGTTGTGAATACACACACACACACACACACACACACACACACCTTTAAAACTTCATAATTGTATTTATTCAATCTTTACATTGTATCTGTTCTTTAAATAATACGTTTGATATATTCTGAAATGCAAGAAAATATTGGTCTTGGGTAGGTGTAGTATTTACTGAGGTTATGCTGATTAATGAAAGTTTTAATTTACATTTTCTGTATTACATTTCTTTTCATTTTGCTCATATTCAGGATTTTCTAAAGTTCAGTCCATCTTGTGTCTCTCAAGCTGCCCACAGCCCCCACCGCTTCTACAGATCGCTATCTCTCGCCACATTCCATTATCCAGGGTTAGGGGGGCCCATCGCCTCAAATAAACAGTAAACAGAGCCGCTTCTTAAATTGAAAACAGACCCCACCTGTCATCAGTGCCCTGTCAACTCCGCCCCCAAATATACTAATTCTTCACCGATCCGTAGACGTAGACATCTCCTCGACACTTGTCCATTTGAAAGAGGTAACTGCTTTGGCCCTGTTGAAGAGACAGCCTCGCGGATCTCGCTTAAGTAGAAGTATCTATGTTACTAAAGAATCGGAAGGGCTTTAATAGAGCTCTTTTGGAGCTTCACTCGCGTAGGGAAAAATAGCTATTCTACTAAATAAATCGGGAGGACTTAAATACAACTCTTTTGGAGCTTCACTAGCGTAGGGAAAAATATCTATGTTTTCTAAAGAATCTGAAGGGTATACATAGCGCTCTTTTAGAGCTTCACACGTATAAAGAAAAATAGCTTTTTTACTAAAGAATCAGTCTGGCTTAAAGACAAATCTTTTGGAGGGTTTGAAAAACAGTTGAAGACCCCCACCACCCTGCACATTCCTTCGGAACCCATCAATATGGTAATTATTCTGTGACACGGTACAAGCACCCCCCACCCCCTAGGAAGCCCCCCCCCCCCCCGAGTTCAACTCAAGTTCAAGGTCAAAAGGTCAAATCCCCCCTTAACCCCGCTATGAAGCCCCCCCCACCCCCTAGGACGGGGCCCCCCGAGTTCAACTCAAGTTCAGGTCAAAGGTCAAATTCCCCGCAGCCCCCCTTCCGAAAAAGTGCCCCATATTACTACTAACACATAGCTGTTTTTATATTAACAGAAAACATTTCATACCCACAGTTACTCAAGAAACAGTCTCCAATTATTTTGCAGTTTTTGCATGCAGAGAAACTACTCGGACCTAATCAAATTTGGCCACAAAATGAGGATGAGCACCATGAGGATTTAGTTTATTTGCTTTCAAGTGAATGTGTATTTGACACTACTTTTTAATATGTCCATTCTTAGTGTAAACTTATACAGTACAGCAAGCAGAACCTGCAGCTAGCAGTTCACTCTATGTGTAAACAGTAAAGGAATCATGGACACTTTTCCATATGTGCCAACTGAAAAAGTCTTGAAGGTCGCAGAAAAGTGAATGCACATCTAATGAGTTTCTTGAGGACTTTACAGATTGTGGATAATGCTCAATAGTTTTTCTTGGCGTCCAGAACATCATCTGACTTCACATTTACACTGATGAATTTGAGGTTGTTAATCTGCTTGAATCAAAGAAATCCATGAATCCATGAAATCTCTGCTTTTTACTTAAGTATTGGAAGCATTGACGAAAAGTACAGGTCCCAATTGAGGCACATATACTCGAGTACTCTTGTGAGGCACCACTTTCTCTAGCAAAATGTTCTTTGCTTCTCATTGAGGATGGTCTAGTTATTCAAGCTTCAGAAGCACAAATACAATTTCAGATGTGGTCTAGCCACCATCTCAGCAGACAATCTATCTGCACATAATGTAGCAGGATTTACTTGTTTTAATTCTGGGAGAGTATGCAGGTTTTGCATGACACCTTACACTGACATCAGACTGCATGTGAATGAAGAGAAAGTCATACACAGGACCTCAAAGGTACAGCTTAAACTTGTATAAAATGTCCATGTTTCAAAATGAACATGCAACACTGTGATTGCCAATTTGAATTACAATACTTACATATTCCTCATGAAAAATCAATTTGAAAACCTAAAATAAATTAATAATAATCAGATTTTAAAATGCATACAATTACATGAACTATAAATGCATGAACATACATTATTTTAGATAATTAATTTAATTTATTATTTTAATTATTTATTTAATTTAATTTAACCTGAACTGAAGAAATAATTTGCTTACATTTTTAAACTGTGTAACTGATACAAAGTTGGTTCCTTAATAAGATAATATGTTTATACTATATTATACTTAACTTAAACCCCCCACTGTTTAAAATTAAAATGTTCTGATTTAGGAAATGATTACTTTAATTAAGGCTTCAATTAAGTAATTGAGATCTTGGTTGGAACAAAAACCAGTTTGTTGTCAGGCCCTCTGGTATTTTAAAATTGGTTCAGGCTGGGAGGAACCAGCACTACAGGACTTTTGCTTTGTGTCCTGATTTGATTTGAGATGATCATCAATTGTTGATATTCTTGTGTGGTTCTGTGTGCTCCTGTGCCCTGTGTTTATCTGATACATTTTGAACTTTGCTTTTTGAACAAAGCTATTTGGTCTCAAAAATCTCATTTTTCTTAAGCTGTAACCTGGATAACTGATCATGTTGGCAACGTTAAGCTATTTAGTTTTGTCTAGGCGGGCAAGCAAGGCCTTCGCCAGGACACAGAGGGCATGAAGCAGGTTCATGGCCCGCCTCCGCAACACAGGACATGTTTACCCGACTTTACAGGGCTTGCCTGATCCATCACTTTCTGTCCCTGTTGGGGTCCTGCAAGGAGGGGGATGGGGAGGAGGAGGAGGATCCAGAGTTTACCATCATTGAACTCTCCCAGGTGATGAAGAGTCTTAACTCTGGAAGGACACCAGGTCCTGATGGGATCCCTGCTGAATTCTATAAGATCTTTTGGGAGGTGCTGAAGGAAGATCTGGCACAGGTCTTGGGGTCAGTGTACAGAGAGGGTAGACTGGCAGCTTCTATGGAGAAGAGTATCCTTAAAAGCATTCCTTGAGGAGCAGGAGGCCACTGCTACTGTGTTCTGCCGAGGGCACAAGACTTGCTCTGTTGCCCTCCATTGTATCGTGTTAAACAAGTAGATCTGTGGCCCTTATCTGCGCTGGTGGAGCAGGAGGCCACTGGGACAGACTTCTGTTGCCCCACTTTGTACACCATGTTTGAATTACTGGTTTACTGTACAGTGTAACTGTGGTCTTCGCTTCTGGGCAGCCTATATGTGGCCTCTATCTAGAGCTGGTTCAGCAAGGTCACCCTAACAGGTACACTTTGGGGCAGGCTCCCTTACCAGCTCTCTGCCTCCTCCCTTGGGCAGTGCTTCCGACTTGAAAGACAACGATAGGTTGCGGATGCAACCCCGGTTATCTGAGAAAGGAAGTACTGCCCAAGGGTTGCAAGGTCGCGAGGGAGTCCAAGTTCCAGTGTGTGCATCACCTTATATACAAGCTGTAAATAGAAAGGGGACTACTGCACAGGGGCCTATAGGCAGCTTTGAGAGAAAGATGTTTCGATGAGGTTCCAACGGCAACTAGTTAAAACCCCTCCCCTTTGGGCTGTGCTTCCTTTCTCAGAATACTCTGGATTGTATCCGAAACCTATTGCTCTATGCTGTGGAACCTCTAGGGTTCATACCATAGAACTTCAGATTTTTTTTCTATATGGACCCTTTTTGAGGGCCACATATGAAGTAAGCCACTGAACCCTTTTTGTTTTTATACTGCACTATTTATTGCAAGAGTGTTGAATATCTGTTTTCATACTTCTCAGTCTTACTTATTTTTTCGTTTTATAAAATTGACATTTAAGCCTTTTTGACTTGTTGACAAAGTCCATCTCAAAAAACACACATACAGGTTAGCAGGATTGTATCAAAAACTTATAAGGCAAGCAATATAATGGAAACAATTTTTGAACTTCGGAGAAAGTTTTTGCTACCAGTGTTGGACCTGCGTTTCAGTGCTATTCATGAATTAAGTATTCAAACAAAACATCACAACAGATTCCTATCCTCTCATTAAGAACAAGAAATAATGAGCCCTTAGACAGAACCTCTCCAGGGGAATACAGACAGAGATTTAAGAGTCACATTTCGAAGAGCTAGGTTAAATGTATGAGCTCGTTGAAGAGAGAGAAGAGGGGATTCCATCGAAACAGTGAGCTATGTTATTTATAAGTTGTATTGTTTGTTTCTTTAAATCATTTTATGCTGTCAGAGTTTGCAGAAAAAAAGCAGAAAAAGAAGGTACCTAAATGTGGCACAACATCTATATAATTAATAGAGCCTCCTAGTGTGCTCTAAGATTTAAAATTGTTAATAACTAAAATGATTGCTACAATGTTTTGATATATGACTGTAGCATAAATATATCAGAAATACATTAAATATTGTTTATGTACTCAAACCTTGTAAAAATGCTGTTAGGTTTTATATTAGCATTAATAGACAAATTAATTTTTAAATATAATTTTAGGGGGGGGTTGTAGAAAATACACTATTTACACCTTATTTTCTCATACTGCTGTTCACTTATTTACCCTTGTCAAAAAAAAAAACCTATACAATTATATTTTTTTAAGAAATTGAATTACACTTAGGACAGAAGTATTCCTTTTTTCAGTGTAAATTTAAGTGCCTGATTCATGGTTTGTTTTCAGAAAACAGCTGTGTTTAAGCAGAGAGGTGGAAATGCAGCAAAATCAAAGTGGAATTACATCTCACACAGAATTTCTTCTACTTGGATTTCATGGACTCGGAGGATACAGACAATTTCTTTTCATGCCTTTCTTTCTGATGTTTGTACTGTCTTTTCTTGGTAACACAGTGCTGATTATCACTATTACAGCAGGAAGCAGTTTACACTCTCCCATGTATGTGTTAATATGTATCAATGCCTGTGTAGACCTTACATTGGTAATTATATTTGTCCCGAAAATGTTATTAAGCTTTTTATTTGACTGGAATGGAATAACTCTATTGGGTTGTCTCGTGCAAATGTTTTTTATTCATTTTGTTGGTACCTTTCAGTCAACTCTACTGTTAGGAATGGCTTTAGATCGCTATGTTGCCATATGTATCCCACTGCGCTACAATGATTACATCAATATTTCAAGTTTTTTAAAATTCTCTACTGTGGTTTTTTTCAGAAATATGTTTCTTGTTTTACTTGTAGTAGTTCTAGCTAGTCGTCTTTCTTTTTGCGCATCAAACGTTATTGATGATTGCTTTTGTCAGCACATGGCTCTGGTAAGCTTGGCCTGTGGAAACACAAGTATCAACAGTATTATTGGGCTGCTTGCAGTGTTTTGTATAACAGTCATTGATGCTGTGATCTTTGTGATTACATACATCAAAATTGCCTCTGATGTTTTTAAAACGCACTCAGGAAAATCACATGTCAAAGCAATCCACACATGTGGAACTCATTTAATAGTCGCAGGTGTGACTTTGATCTTCACCATGTCCTCATTTCTTGCATACAGGTTCAAAAATTCCCTCCCTCCCAATATTCATAACTTAATAAGCATAATGTACTTACTTTTCCCCAGCACTCTGCACCCTATTATTTATGGAATAAGAACAAAAGCGATAACGGAGCAGATACTGAAACTATTTCAATGCCGAAGAATTGAACCCATCTCTATGAAAGTATCGAGTATACATTGATTATGGAACATATGAAAAAAACAATATATAAAGGGACAGACTAACACTTTTCAATACTGTCATTAACTCTGGAAAATTATCCCAGACTGATCCGAGCTCATATGAAGGAATCCAAGCTGGAATGTTTATGAAAATCATACACTTAAAAGTGTATTTTATTTTATTCATCATTACTTTTTATATCTAATACAAAATAAACTAATTTTGAATTGATTTATTTTCCAAACCTCTGATGCAACAAAACAAAAATATCCCCTTTAGACCTCTTCTCACAGTTTCTACTGGTTGCTGAGCTGTACCTTCCCCTTACTCTCCCAGCTCCCATATCCAATCATTCTTATCAGGACTCATCCATCTCTCTGCTGGCCTCTCTGAGGAGACGAAGTGCTCCTCTACACTGAACACTATCGAAGTCCATGTCACAGGCATCATGTTCACTTCATTATTCATCTGATTGGATCTGTTCTCATTTTGCTGTTGTTGCTGTATCTTGTACTATATCTTGATTCCTGCACATCTGGTTCCGTTATGTTGTGTTCTGCATGTTTGATAAACCACTCTATCTTATGTAAACTTTGAAGTCTGTAATGGTTTTCAGCTCCTGGTATGTTTTAAAATGCAACTGTGTTGTAACCTGAGTCTCCTTGGCTAAATGCATCAGTCAAATATATAATTATGAATATGCTGTGGCATCAATTTCTGGGTCTGGGTCTGCATGCAGTGGGATGGAGTGTCAATGCACGTTGTAACCTCAGTGAAGAACCAGAAAAAGAATGTAGCTGATTTCTCTGTTCAGTTCACCAGAACTGTTTCCAAAGCTTTCTTCAACAATATCTCATCTCATTCTACTTCATGTACAATCTGTCAATCAAGATCTGTTATGGAATATATATCTGTTAAAGTTGTGGAGGAGGGTATTTTGTTACCATGGGACCTTAGTTAACACATTTTGTATAACACATCTGCCTATTGGCCACTGTACTTGTCACTCAAACAGGCCTCCTCTGCTTATATAAAGAAGTGGTTGATGTAAGCTACCACTGTCGTGTTTTCTGTTCAAACTAAGACATGTTTGTCCGATAGGATGTGCTGAAAGTGGCGCAGTGCCAGTGACACTGCTTGTAGCTCCTGTGCATTGATGTGAGCGGCTCTTGGAGGAAAAATTCCTGCAGTCTGTTGATGCTGTCAGTGAGGCAGATCCCCTGCAGTGGTGGAAAGTGCAAGAGGCAAACTTCCCCAGAGTTTCCAAATTTACCAAGAAATACTTGTGCATTCCTGCCACTAGTAAGCCTTCAGAAAGGGCATTCTAGTACTAGGCAATGTGTTGACATGCCACAGGGCAACACTTAGAGACGGTAGATAGGGTTGGGCAGACTGGGAATAGAGACCAGGAGCCAGAGCCTACAGGCTACTGGGGCTCGACTGAAGCCAACATCAGGTTTCCAATAGAACATCCAACCTGTAGAACCAGACAGATGTAAGCGGTGAGGCCCAAGCTGCAGCTGACAAATGTCTGCCAAGGGGGCTCTTTGAAAAAGGGCCCACGATGTGGCAACGCCCAGAGTCGAGTGGGCCACCAGGTGTCCAGGCATTGGGATCCCAGTGGACTTCTAGGCCATTATAATAGTGTCCACAATCCAACGCGAGAGGCGTTGCTTTGAAAGTGCCTGGCCCTGTGTCCGTGCTCCATAAGACACAAACAGTTGGTCTGAGCGACGAATGTCTTTAGTGCTTTCCAAATAGCACCTGAGGTCCTGCAAAGCAAAGCAGGTGAAGCTGACTCTCCTGCTCCGAAGAGGAGGATGAAAAGCCATCAACTCAATAGGCCTGTTTACATGAAAAGGAGACAGCACTTTCGGGAAAAACGCAGGGTTAGGCCGTAGCATGACCCTGGAATCATCAGCTGCAAAACGGACACACGTTTTGCAGAGATGACTGCCAGCAAAAACGCAGTATTAAGTGACACTAGCTTCAGCTCAGCTGTGTTCAGTGGCTCAAATGGGTCTTGGGAAAGTGCGCCCAGCACTACATCAAGGTGCCATGCAGGCAGTGGAGGGGCAAGAGGAGGCCGTAGCCATCAAGCTCCCTTCAGAAACAGCCAAGAAATGAGACCCAGTGGCACGCCATCAATCCGGTCATAACAAGCAGAGATGGCTGCCAGATACACTTTGAGCGTGGACAGGGCAATTAACTGGGTCATAACCCCCATCTTGGCACCAGGTGCGAAACGTCTGCCAGCAGTAGGAATACTGCAACCTCATAGAGGGAGCTCTTGCCGACTGAATAGTGGCTACTACCGCGTTTGACAGACCCCAGGCAATCAAACACTCCCACTCAGCAGCCAGGCCCAAAGCTGGAGGAGGCCTGGGTTGGGTTGGTCTATAGAGGAGACGGCGCAATCACACGTGAGACCCCAGGTAAAAATGACCGCAGGAACCCTTGGGACCACATTCTGTTTGCCCAGGAGTAAGGACATCAGTCACACTCTACTGGGAACAGTAATGCAGAGAGGGAAGGCCCATAGCACCTCTACCCTCACCTTCAACAATACTAAGACCATATACGGAGAGGGGTTGACAGGAGATCTGCTCGTGTACCCTCCGCTGAACACAGGAGCGCTCAACTTCTGCCAACTAGCAGCTAGGGGTGGGGTGATAGCAGCTCTACTGTGCGATAGTATACAAAGTGGGACAACAAGAAACAGCTTTTGTGACTAACACTTAAATAGGAGCAGTCACCTCCTGCTCAAGTAGCACAGCTAGGAGTGGAGTGATGGCAAGCTCTACTGTGACAGCAGGTCTAAATGAAGAAGTGGGGCAATAGGAGACCAGCTTACCAGAAGAGCAGCCCCCTCCGGCCTGACCAGCGCAGCAAGGAGTGGGCAACAGCAAGCTCTACAGTGTTGTGGCAAAGAAGCATACACAAAGTGGGGCAAGGGTAGACCAGCTCCATGCCCTCCACTTAATACAGGGCTCAGTGACTGTATACAATGGCTTAGCAGAGTAACACACACGCACACCCATGACAACATATCCAGCGGGCCACATAGGGGCAGCCTGGGTGGCCTCGGCTGAAACAGCACTGACTATACACATGGGCGGCCTAACAAGTAGTCGTGTAAATGAGCACCATGCTGTGGAGGCAGGCCGTTTGGGCTTCAGCTTTGTGAAGGTGGAGGCTGGCGCCTGGAGTGAGAAAGGTGCCACTCCAATGGTCTCCATTTTTATCTCTGCTGCCTGCACGGGAGTGCGCACAGCAAGAACTGCAGGCACAGCTGGAGCAGCAGGCACATCAAGCGTGGCTGCCTCTGAGGTTGCTGGCCTGGAGAAGGAGACAGGGGGGCTCAGGGAGAGGTGGAACTCTGATCCACTGAGCCCCTACTGTCGCTCAGTGGTGGCCATGGCGGTGGCTTTCTGTATGTGACTGGGACCCGAGTTGTGCCGTAGCGGGGTCGGGGACCAAATTTTAACTGCGCCTGTGGTCGGCAAACAGACAGGGCAGATGACCTCTCCACTCCGTGGGGGGCAAGGTTTGATGGCTGCAAGCGATAAGTAGCACCGATGGTAGCACCAATAAGTACAGGCACCAGAGGCACACAGCAACTGGGATGCCCTTGCAACAAGGTGGAGCGCCTAGCATGACTGGCCGTTGTAAGCGTGTCTCCACCTGGCAATGCCTCAATGGCCAACAACTGAAACCGAAGAACAGCCGTACCTCCGGTATGCAGACGGCCCAGAATGGTGTTAGTTAATAACTAACTAAACAATACACACGGAGACGGATAAAAGTGGTGAATCGGTGGGTGAACAGCAGCCAGCCGACCGAAAGCACAAGTTAGTGTTGTAAACAAACACACAGCGAGCTCTCACGACTTGAGACTTGAACCTATTTTGAATTACGTGAACAGGGGCCAATTTTTAAATCATAAGCACATTTTCCTGTGATATATGTAAAATGTATGATTGGCATCATTTCACTATCATTTTCTTTCTTTTTGTTTTCAGAAGCTCCAATCACAAATTGATCTATAGTAGTCTCATTTTTGTTATAGATCAAACCATTGTATTCAAACTTACGGCTAATGGGAAATTGGTAAGGTTGAAAGTGAGGAGTGTGTTAAAACACAAAATGACAGAAATTAATGACTAGTTACAGCCAGACAGGAATGGATGGGATGAAACATCTTCCACCAGTATTCCAGAGATGCATTTTCAGTAAGTGTAATCACATTACAATTATAATTCCCCCACCCCCCTTGCAATATTTATAGCTAATTGATTACAGTGTGTCATTTTAGGAAAGAATTTGGGCTTTAAAATCAACTGGATTGTACCTAGTGGTCAGGTGAACTTTATTTAAAGACATTAAACTGTTACCAAACATTAGTCAGAATTGTATTATTATTTTGTACTCCTTTTTGCAAGAGTAGTATTTGTATAACATTATATATCAGGTAAACACGCATGATTTTCCATTGAGATTCCACAAATTGTATTGTATTTAAAGTGTGACTTATTCTATTCCAGAATGTGTGAAGCATGTTCATGAAAAGGTGGAGGTAGAAGTAAAATGTGGAAAAGAAAATTGAAGACTACAGTACAATTTGAAGTGCTTCATCAAATGGAACCGTGCTTCAGCATCGCAAAAACTTTCATCAAAAGATCAATAGCAAGAAAAAGCCTGTCATTTTACAGAGCACTATGTCTGAACATATTAGAGAGTGTGTGTGTGTGTGTGTGTGTGTCATGAACCTTATTACTGAATATCCATGTCACAATGAACCCACAGGGAGCTCACAGTGTGAGCATATTTAGGACACAGTTAGCTCACACTGTGAAGTCACCTTGTGAGCTCACTGTGAGACCTTTGAGTGGTTACAGATTTAGCGCAGTGTGAGCTCACAGTGATCTCACAGTGAGATCACATTCTTCACTGGGGAATCTGCAAGAGACCTGGGACTTGGGAGAAGATTCATCTTCCAACAGGACAATGACCCCAAACATACAGCCAAAGCCACACTGGAGTGGCTTAAAAACAAAAAGGTCAATGTCCTGTAGAGGCCCAGTCAAAGCCTGTACCTCAATCAAATTGAGAATATGTGGAAAGGGCTGAAAATTGCTGTTCACCAAAGGTCCCCATCCAACCTGATGGAGCTTGAGTAATTTTGCAAAGAAGAATGGGCAAACATTGCTGTGTCCAGATGTGCAAAGCTGGGCATAGACTCATGGCTGTAATTGCTGCCAAAGCTGCCTCTAACAAATATTGACTGAAGGGGGTGATTACTTATGCATTAAATTATTTTCTGTTTTGTAATTAATTTGTAATTAATTTAGAGCAATTTGCAGATTATATTTTTCACATTATTTTTCACATTTTCTGTGTTGATCAGTGGCAAAAACTCATTATTAAATCCTTTCTGATTTCATGTTGTAGCACAATGATATGCAGAAAAGTCCAAGGGGGGTGAATACTTTTGAGAGACACTATATTCCAATTAATGCAGCTCTACTGGCAAACATCTTACAAGAGTTATTTAACTAGAAAAAACAACTTCTATTATATAGTTGCATCCTTGACTCAAAAGAATCGAAAGATAACATCAGGTTGCAAATGCAAGTGTAGCGTAAGGTACACTTATACATTTCAGTTAAAGAAGTGAATTTAAGTATCACCTTTAAGTATTCTAGAATCTTGTAGAACTCAATTTCTGTAATAATTGGACGCAGACACCAATTCCAAATATATAAATTCTAAAATTTATTAAAAACAAAGATAACATGTAGCACTACACTAGTTATACAAAAAGGGAAAAACTAATTAAAATTCAATCAAGATCAACAAATCAAAGACAAATCACTTCCGTGACCAAATCAAAGAACATGGAATCGCATATGATAACACACAAATCGTTAAACAAAATTACAAACACATTGACTACAATACTGGTTAGTAAGATGAAGGTGAATCTCTCATTAGTATTGTTAGTCGGACATTCAATAACTAATGCAGGTTAGTATTTAAGTCAAATAACTTCTTGTTATATATATCAGTCTCATTTACATTTGGGTGCCGAGAAAGATTCTATAATTTCTTGTTACCACAATTCTCCCTAATTAATTACTGTTCAATGATTAAGGGTAGGCAGGGCCACCAATAATCTAGTGTCTATTAACGTGTGTCAATTTCAGACTAAACAGTTGAACAAGAATGAGAAGATATTTCTCGGCTTTGACAGATTTTATTTCTAAAATTGTCAAACAAAACAGTTTAATGCAGTACTCATTTATATTTAAGAAAATACTAAATTATATTACACATGTTTATGACTCATAGAATAACATTTCTAATTGATTTCTCAAATGTCATGAATAATAAACTCCAAACTGTTAAAAGTATCTGAACGTCGTTGGCAGAGAGGCCTCTCTGCCTTCGGGATCAGATAAAAACAGACGGCACTGGTTCGAAGGCTCCAAGGGTGTGCACAGGATGTCTTCTTGGCAAGCAGGGTTTTCCACTGTAGTTACTTGAAGACAAAGTCTTTGAGGAAAGCAGGGCCCTGTTAGTTTCCAAGGGTCAAGTTTCGACTCAATAGCTATTTAAATGACTGAACACTTCTGTATTACAGTCGACTTGTCGTCATCAATTGTCCTGCTGCATACACTCCACTGATCAGGTGGGTACAGATGGGCAGGCGCAGGTTCTAAAGTTCTTTACTTAGTAAATTTCTTTAAAGAATTATTCGTACAGCTCAATCTCCTTCTCCCAGTTAAACTCTTCTGTTGCCGGCAAAGACTTGGTTGGTTTCCGGTTCTAGTTCTGGCAACAGAGCTAAGTTGAGTTGGGGCAGCGAGTTACCAGTTCAGGTGAGAGAGAGAGAGAGAGAGAGAGAGAGCTGTGTGCTACTTTTTATGCCTGATAGATCATAGGTGATTGGTTCTTGAGTTTGCGAGATTGGATTCGGGTGCCAACCCCCAGTTCCCTATTGGAGGAGGCTCGATTTATGCCTGATGTCAATCCATGCCATCTTTTGGAAATACCGGTTTGCCTGGGTTCGTAGCTCTGTTTCGGGATTTCGGCTCTCATCCGCTTCAAAGGGGTTTATTACCTGCAGGCCATATTCCCCAGACATTTTCACAGCAGGGGTTCTGAGCCATTTGGCCCATTCTAGATGAGCCATCCTCCCAAGACAGTTCATGGGCCGATGAGCTCAGGAATTCTGGTAACTTTGGGGGAGAAATCTTCTTTAGATCAGAGCTCGAGCTCAGTGAGGGTCTTTATACAAGCAGAGTAGGGATGCTTGAGTACAGTGGCCAATAGGCAGCTTTGTTATACAAAATGTGTTTACCAACATCCCATTGTAATGAAACCTAATAACCTAATGTTTTAAACTTCTTAAGCTTACATTTACATGTATTAATTAATATAAGAGCCCCTTTGAGTTGATGACAAGTCTATCTCTAAAGTCACACAAACACAAACAGAGGAGCTGGAGTTTATCCAGACTAATAAAGGAAAAACAAAAGACCAAATTTAGTACTTCAGAAAAAGCTGTGAGAGTTTGTGTTGCAAGTGTGGGACTTGTATTTCCAGTATTCCAACTTAATTATTTCTATTCACACATAACACAGCAAATTACTATCCTCTCATTAAGAACTCAAAATAATCAGCCACCTGACAGAACCTCACCAGGGGAATACAGACAGAGATTTAAGAGTCACTTCAGAAGAGCTAGGTTAAGTATGGAAGAGAGAGAAAAGGTGATTCCTATTGAAACAGTGAGTTAAGGTCCTTTTTAATGCATGCTTTTTGGTTTCATTACATTTACTTATACTGGTAGATTCTTTTTTAAATTTGTTAATGCACAGCTTTAATTCTTATTGGTTATATATCCTGAAAATGTATTTAAATAAACATGAATGGTCTCTCTATGTGTTTTAGCATTTTAAATAATCAATAAACACACTGAGTGGAGTATGTTCTGTTATATGATTAAAGGCTGACTAAAATATATATATGAAGGATATAGGCATCTTCCGAAATCAGGTTAAGTGTAGCTTGTGTGGCTAATATGTAAAATGGTTTTAATTTAGTATTACCTAGTATTGGCTTAATAAGAGTGTCAGCCATTATCATATTATGTGGAACTTACTGTGAATTTTGTTATTCACATTTGAAGAAGCAGATTCTAATTATTGCTTCATACATTTGTTCAGTAATTGGCCATTTACTCATAGTGAAATCAATACAGTGGAGATTGTTTTAAGAATTCAAATTAGGGCAGACATGTGCTTTTCTTCCCAGTGTAAATGAAGTCCCTAATCTTTTAGTTTGTTTTCAGATAACATTGGTATTGTCACGTCCACAAGGACCAAAGGAAGGGATCCAAGTGCAGGCTAGAAGTTGAAGCAGATAATCCAATAAGGGCAAAATGAGAGAGAGAAAACAGAGACAGTCCAAGGTTGATCGATCAGGCGAACAGGCTAGTGAGGAGATCCAGAAGGGGTAAACGAGAGACGATAGCAAGAGGTCAAAAAACACGGAGAAGCAAACACGAAACAAGGCTCAGAATTGATTCTAGAAAGAAAGCAAGAGTTCGCAATGAATCTATGAAACAGAGGGGTTTAAGTACTGTGAATGAGAGAGGGTTTGAATGAGGTGAATGAAAGATTGACCAATGATAAGAGAGGAGGACAGAACAGGTGCACCTGGTAGGAAAGAATGTGGAAAGACTGGTTTGACTGGCCAAAGGAAAGGAGAAGCACTAGACTAGAATTCGGGAGAGGGAGACTTCTGGTGGTGAAATAAGTTGGAAACAGGGGAGACCGTGACAGGTATTTAAGTAAAGAGGTGAAAATGCAGCAAAATCAAAGTGGAATTACATCTCACATAGAATGTATTCTACTCGGATTTCAGGGGCTCGGAGGATACAGACCATTTCTTTTCATTCCTTTCTTTCTGATAGGTGTATTGTCCTTTGTTGGTAATGCAGCACTGATAATCACTATTAATATAGGCAGCAGTTTGCACTCTCCCATGTATGTCATAATATGTATCAATACCTTCGTAGATCTGACTTTTTTTGTTAAAAAAATGTTATTAAGCTTTTTATTCGACTTGAGTGGAATAACTCTGTTGGGCTGTCTGTCCCAAATGTTTCTTATCCACTTCATTGGTAGCTTTCAGTCAACTGTTCTTCTAGGGATGGCTCTGGATCGCTATGTTGCCATATGTATCCCACTGCACTACAATGATTACGTAAATACATCGACTTTCTGTAAATTAGCTGTTATTTTGAGAAATATGTTTTTTGTTCTAACCAGTCTAATTTCTTTTTGCTAGTCAAATATTATTGATGATTGCTTTTGTCAGCACATGGCTCTGGTAAGCTTGGCCTGTGGAAACACCAGCAAGAACAGTATCATTGGGCTGCTTTCAGTGTTTTCTATCACAGTCACCGATGCTGTGCTCATTGTGATTTCATACATCAAAATTTTCTGTGATGTTTTTAAAACACACTCAGGAAAATCCCACGGAAAAGCAATTCACACCTGTGGCACTCATTTAATAGTCACAGGTGTGTCTTTCAGCTTTACCATGTCCGCATTACTTTCATACAGGTTCAAAAGTTCCCTCCCTCCCAATATTCATAACTTAATAAGCATAATGTACTTACTTTTCCCTGGCACTTTCAACCCAATTATTTATGGAATAAGAACAAAAGCAATAAGAGAGCAGATGTTGAAACTATTTCAATGACCAAGAATTGGACCCATCTCCATGAAAGTATTGAGTGTACATTGATTATGGAACATAAAAATATATTTGAGGGACAGACCAACACTTTTCAATAATGTCATTATCTCTGGATACTTATTACAGGCTGATCCGAGCTCATATGAAGGAAACTAAGCTGAAATGTTTCTGAAAATCATACACTAAAAAGTGATTAAGAGATTTTGAGATTCATGCTTCATTTTTGTATTGATCACTACTTTTCATATCTGAAGAAGGCTGGGTAAAAGGGGGAATTAAAATAATTTAAAAATAATTCTATGAAAAACCTAATTATTCAAATTAATAGAATAAGAGCCATGAAGTAAGACATAAGAATAAGTCCATTGCCCTTCTCTTAAGATTGACTAAGGGAGAGATATATAGAATGTGCAATGTTTATAAGTTAA
This sequence comes from Amia ocellicauda, assembly GCF_036373705.1. Taxonomy (NCBI): domain Eukaryota; kingdom Metazoa; phylum Chordata; class Actinopteri; order Amiiformes; family Amiidae; genus Amia; species Amia ocellicauda. The sequence continues at coordinate 33,101,716 of NC_089852.1, forward strand.
GACGCAACAGAAGTATATGTAAACTGATATTGCTGACTTTTGTATACTATACGTAACAGGAATAACTAAACATGAAATTACAACTAAAGAGTGACTTTTTGTATTCTGTAAGAAGCAACACAATGTATATATTATGTAGGTAGTAACTGGGGTTGACCTTTATGACCTAGGGCAGGAGAAAACATAGTTTGAGGTACACTGTACAGCTCCAGGAAATTGCAGGTGGCCACTGCAACTTTCATGAGAGAGCTCAATATTCTGTACGGTGTGGTTACAGCATCGTTTGCCTGTCCAAAAAACTAAAAAAACGGACATTCCAACCCCCTGATTCATTGAATACCTTGCTGTACATACTGTACATACACACCTCGTAGGTGGCAGACTGGGATGGATGGGAGATGAAGCACCACCAGCACCATCCCACCTGCCCCTCAGGAGGAAGAAATGATTGTAACTGACAAACACGATTCTTTTGGCTTAGTGTCCGTTTGTGGATTTCCTGTTTTTGTCTCAAAACTGAAAATGTTACAGCATTGTCTATCATTGAAGAAAATCATTAAACCTCTTGAAGCTTTTGATTGGATAAACAGTCACAGTACCCTACGTAATTTTTCCTTTAAAACTGTAGTCATTTCTGCAAAGAATTAAGTGTCACATACATGTCTTTTCTTCTTCGGCTCTGTCTCTCTCTGCACTCGAGTGTGGCCGACAGAAGGTTCTGAAGAAGGCTGGGTAAAAGGGGGAATTAAAAGTATTTAAAAAAAATTCTATGAAAAGAAGAAGTATCAATGAGAAATGCCTTATATGGAGTTGTTTTTCCTAAATGTGTATGTGTGCTACGAGGTCTGCAGCTAAGGAGTAACTGACAAATTGTATATGCTATAATTATCTATATGTGTCATGCCTCTTGTATTGCCAATGTGAGTCAAATCTGTCCAAACTGTCTATACCCCAGCAACAGAGGTGGAGCAGACCCCCAGAACCCTTAAGGAAATTAAATATATGCAGAATATATTTATCAAAATATATTATTGGAATATATATATATATATTAAAATATCTGTTACAATCTTCCTGGAAAATATATTACAATATCTTGTAATATATTGCAATATACTTTAAAATATGTACATTATTGCCATTTTTGTATTTTGAGATATATTTTTCAAAATATATGAATATATTATAAATATATTATAAAACATCAAAATGTATTTTAATATATATGTTACAATATATTGTCCTATCTTACTGAAACATATAATATATAATATACAATATATAATATCTATAAGACTACCATATATTTTAAAATATATAAATGATTGCTGGGTTTGTATATTGAGATATGTTTTGTAAAATATATCAAATTCAAATTCAAGTTCAGATTAGCTTTATTGGTGTGACCGGAGTGCTCTGGTGTTGCCAAAGCTTTAAAAACAAAACAAGCAAACAAACAAAACAAAAATGTACAATACAACAAAGCAATACAATAAAGTCATAATACAAACAGGGATGTGAAACTATAATTAAAGAATTAAACAATATATATCAGTAAATAAGAAATATATTATCAAAATATAGATTAATATATATTACAATATACTGTAATTTTTCTGGAAAATATATTACAGTATCTTGTAACATACTTTAAAATATATAAATTGCAGTTCTTGTATGATGTTATATATTTTTAAAACATAAAATATTGAATATATATATATATATATATATATATATATAAAACAATGCAAATGCAATATACATAACTTTTTAGTTTACAATATTATACTTTATAATAACAACATTTTTTCATTTATACGATTGTATAAAAAACGAATGATCGCCCTCCATCCTAAGGCAATTAACAATGAAATAACACTGTTTCCAGTTGAAGGTCTGGTGTCCTCCTTCTCCTTCAGCTGGTAATGAAGCTCATTGATTTTTCAGTTGAGTCTTCCTAATGCCCCCTTGTTTAGTGCCTGGACATTTCTTTGGTTGTTTCTGTGAAAATAAATTAGTAAGGACAGAATTTAATTCTTAACAGAGACTAAGTTCATAGGGTTAACGATGACCGATCAAAATAATATATGTGATGTTTACACAAATCAAGTATTGACACTTGCATTATACAAATCACAACTTTTCTTTTCATCTTGATTTGGTTCACAGAAAAATCATTAGGGGGGAAAAAAAAAGCTAATGTTTGATAGACATGGTATCTTCATCAGAAGATATATTATTGCGCGATATTTGATCACCTGTACAGGAATAACTGTAAGCGCAAAAACACAAAAACCGTCCAGAAAGAAAAAAAAAATAGTTACACACAAATAGAAAACAATGGATTTCATTTCTCACACCTGTTCGAAGTCTTCATTGGCATCTTGCTCTGGTTTCAGTGGAAGCTCTGGTCCCGATCGCCATTGGTTTAAACTCAACGAAACAAACACTGGTGCCGGCATCTCAATCCCAAAAAACACATATCAGCAAGAAGTCTTTTAATTCTTGTCTGTCTGAAATCACATCCTTTAGTTCTTAATATCCAGGAAAACATTTTACATAACTGACATAAAGCAAAAAGGGAAACATTCCGTTGTTTGTGACTCATTAACCTTCTCTCCGCCTCCCTCTTCGCGCCACACACACCGCTCCCCTCTCTCTCCTCCAATCAGCTCCGAGTATCAAGTGTTTCAAACTTGATTGACAGCAGAGTATATCATGTCAATTTGGAGTCTGTATGGCTCAAACTCATTATAGATAGATAGCTAGATGTATACATGAGTAGATAGACAGGGGTCATATATTAGGAATATGTAATATTTTAATAATGTAAAAATGCGATTAGATTAAAAATATATACTGGTATTCACCCATCTGCCATAACATTATGACCACCTTCCTAATATTGTGTAGGTCCCCCTTTTGCCGCCAAACCAGCCCTGACCCGTCGTGGCATGGACTCCACTAGACCTCTGAAGGTGTGCTGTGGTATCTGGTACCAAGACATTAGCAGCAGATCCTTTAAGTCCTGGAAGTTGTGAGGTGGGGCCTCCACGGATCGGACTAGTTTGTCCAGCACATCCCACAGATGCTCGATTGGATTGAGATCTGGGGAATTTGGAGGACAAGTCAACACCTTGAACTCATGATTCATCAAACCAGGCCACCTTCTTCCATTGCTCCGTGGTCCAGTTCTGATGCTCACGTGCCCATTGTAGGCACTTTCGGCAGTGGACAGGGGTCAGCATGGACACCCTGACTGGTCTGCAGCTACGCAGCCCCATACGCAACAAACTGCGATGCACTGTGTGTTCTGACACGTTTCTATCAGAACCAGCATTAACTTTTTCAGCAATTTGAGCTACAGTATCTCGTCTTTTGGATTAGCCTTCGCTAATTTAGTTTTAAATGTATTGCATTATTTCAAATTGATTGATCCTAGACTAGAGAGCAGTAGTGAATATGCCAGTTGATTGAACTGAGTTAAGACCAATACAGGTCTGCAGAGTTGCAGATATTGGCAAACCCTGTCTGGAGCCCAAGCCTGTGAGCCCAGCCTAACCAGGGTAGTTACATATGAAATCTTTTGAGTTATGTGATACAATAGCTAGTAGACAATACATACCTCCAACAACTGAGTTTGAGACTCTGGCATTTCACTACAATGCAATGTTAAATACTGTATGTATTATTGAAATTGGAAATAATATATTTGGTGAAATATATTTTGAAAAATTTACAAATACATTTGGTGAAATATATTAATGTAAATATATTCTTAAATGTATGTTTTAAATAATTTACGAAATTAATTGTATTTTGAACAGAATATATTTTACATTATGATATGTCCACATATTTGTATAATAGATTGCAGTATATTTCCATATTGGAACATTTAAAACTGCCATTTGTGTCTCTTCAGGAGTGGACAGAAGTCCATCGCATCACAAGCATTTATGCATAACTATGCCTGACTGTGGAATGTAACTTTTGAGACATTACACTAAGACCGCCTCTGTGTTAGAATCTCCCAAGCCGGTTTGTGTATGAATAACTGATAACTATGAAAGATCATATCACAGGCATCATCTGTTATCTTTCTTAGTTTTAATAGTGTAGTTCTCGCTGTTAAAGCAATTTTTTTTTTATTAATGTAGTTTTTCTGTATATTATACTTTATATTGTTTACTGTATGTCTGGATTAATGATTGTGTTCTGCATTTTTGATAAACCATCTTAATCTTATGTAGCATTTGAATTCTGTAAAGTTTTACAGTTCTCCATGGCTAAAGGTATCAGTCAAATAAATAATAATAATACTGCTGTCCTGCATTAATTTCTAATACTGCTGATATATACAAAGCAGCTTGTATACTTAATGAAGCACCAGAAAAAAAAAATGCAGGTGATTTCTCTGTTCAAGTTCACCACAACATTTCTGAAGCTGTCTTCAAAGAAATCACATTATATTGTTTTTCTTGTACATTTTACTAAATAAATAAATCAAATGTATTTTATCATATATGAATAACCTTTTTTATAAGAAGTAGGCTTCTAAATCCAGAGAATAAAATATTTATTGACATGCCAGCCCCCAACCTCAGTTGAGTCTCAAACGTTTACAAGTTTGTCTTGCCTAGGCATATTACCATTGGTTCCTCATCATCAAACAGATGTTTTTGTGAGATTGGACTGTAAGATATTATTTGTTAGAATGTATTTTTCTATGGGAAATTCTGTCCTATCTGGTTTGGTAGAGGAAACAGACGTCCTGCCTTTTATCTAGTTCCCTGGTAGCCTGGCTTATCTATGTGTCCAGAGACCATTACATTACATTATTTGTCATTTAGCAGATGCTCTTATCCAGGACAATTTACATTTGTACCCATTTATACAGCTGGGTATTTTACTGGAACAATCTAAGTGAAGTACTTTGCTCAAGGGTACAACAGCACTGCTTCAACTGGGATTTGAATCCACAACCTACCAGTTATGAGTCCCTAACCGCTAATCTAATTTCTAAAGGACCCCCACTTCTGAATTACATTAGCATCAAGCACCCAACTCATGGTGATGGCAAAATGTGATTGGTTGAAAGGTAACCTAATAAAAGGAAAACAAAGAGGAGTTTAGTTCTCATCAAGGAGTTCAAGAAGAAGGGGTAACAACAAGAAAAGAACAGGAGGGAGAGAGAGAGAGAGACAGACACACCGCTGCCTGTCTGACCAGACTGACCTAAGCTGCCCTGTGAGGAGAAATCGGGTATTATTTGTTTATTTCTGTAATCCAGCAGAAGCTTAATATTACTTATTTACAGTAATATAATTGAATGATATTAGTTTGCTATTTTTGTCACAAATAAATGATTATTGCACATCTGTGACTTGACCGCATCTTCCCTCTAAAAATAATCTTAAAAGAGAAACCAATTGACCTATAAGTTTTCAGTTCAACTAATTATTTAGATTGAAAAACCAAACATATCAAAATTCTCTTACAGGACTTTTTGGATGCAAAAGCAGTGAACAATCAATACCTTGAGGTAAAAACAGGAAACCCACAAACAGACACTGTGAAGTCAGCTCTGGTAAAACAGCCTGGGTAGCAATATAACAGCTTGCTTAACAATTAATGCAGCTGACTGATGAATACAGTATTTTAAGTCATAATATTAATATAAAACATTATTCAACTTCTTCAACAGATAATAAGCCTTTTTGAATGGTTAACAAGTCTCTAAGGAAACACACACAGATGAGCTAGTTTATCCAGACTAATAAAAAGAAAACAAATAAAAATGGTGTACTCTCTGAGAGTTTGTGTTACTATCCTCTAATTAGGAACTCAAAATAATCAGCCCTCAGACAGAACCTCACCAGGGGAATACAGATAGAGATTTAAGAGCCACACGTGGAAGAGCTGGGTTAAAGTATGAGCTCATGGAAGGTAGAGAAGAGGGGATTCCTACTCAAACAGTAAGTTTATCAATTTTGTAATGAATGCGGTTTGGTTTCCTTACATTTGCTAATACTGGAAGGATTTAAATACATTTAAATAAACATTGATGGTCTTGTGTGTTTAACCATTCTGTATAAACACACATATTGTATTGCTATACTGTTATATGACCAAAGGCTGACTAATATATATATATATATATATATATATATATATATATATATATATATATATATATAATCTCCAGAAATCAGGTGTAGTTTTTTTTGTGTCTAATTTGTAAAATTAAAAAGGTAGTAGTATTAGCTTAAAAAGAGGGTGTCAACCATTCTCAAATTATGTGAAAGTTAATGTGATTGTTTAAATTCATATTTGAGGTAGCTAATTAACAATGTTTAGGAA